>NC_057843.1:60390000-61020000 GCF_910594005.1 Cervus elaphus
GCAAGAATCCTGGAGTGGGTTGCCATTTCCTCCTCCAGGGGATCTTCCCAACCCAGGGATAAGAACCCACGTCTCCTGCATTGCAGGCAGATTCTTTTATCACTGAGCCACCCAGGAAGCCCCAGTATATTTATGAAATGAAATATGGTCAAAAAAGGGAATGAAGTGCTGACACACGCTACAACTGGGTGCTAGCTGGCAGACACCAGACATAAAAAGCCTCATTCTGTGTGATTCGGCTTAGATGATGCACCAGATGTAGCTTTGCTACTTGAGCAAAGGAACACACCCCCTGGTACCTAGAACTCTGAACCCTGACTGATGCATGTTAGAAGTCCAGGACGGGGGTAATTCCCTGGCTGTCCAGTGGTCAGGACTCTGCTTTCACTGCTGGGGGCCTGGGCATGTCTCAAGTTGAGGAACTAAGATCCCAGAAGCGTCTAGGTGTGGCAACAACAACAAAAATCCAAAACAGTTAAATCCATAGAGACGGAAAGCAGACTAGTGGTTGCCTAGGGCTGGGGGAGAAGGGCATGAGTGGCTGTTAATGGGAATGGGGTTTCTGCGGTGATGAAGTTATTTTCAAATTAGTGGTGACGGTTGCACAACACGTGAGTATCTAAAACCCACTGAATCACACACTTAAATGGTGAATTTTACAGTATGTGAGTTATGAAGCTGAAAGGCGCTCAGTCATGTCCGAGTCTTTGCCACCCGTGGACTATACAGTCCGTGGAATTCTCCGGGCCAGAATACTGGAGCGGGTAGCCTTTCCCTTCTCCTGGGGATCTTCCCAACCAGGGATCGAACCCAGGTCTCCCGGATTGCAGGTGGATTCTTTACCAGCTGAGCCACAGGGGAAGCATGTGAGTTATACTTCAATTAAAAAGAAAGGGTGGGTTTTTCCTGGGGGCACAGTGGATTAAGAATCCAGCTGCCAATGCAGGAGACACAGGTTCAATCCCTGATCCAGGAAGATCCCACACGCCATGGAGAAGCATGAGAAGCCTGCGCGCTGCAGAGAGAGGAGCCCCGACTCACCGCACCTGGAGAGAAGCCTGCGCAGCCAAAAACACATCAATCAAGAAGAGAAACAAGAAAGGGCACTTCCTCCCTTCCCCTCTTTCCTGCTGAGAACTCCTGTCTCGGGGCTGGGAGGACACACAAGGTTCACAGCCCTGCAGCTGAGAACTCCTGGGTCACGAGAAAACGACACCAGTTCAAGCACAGAAGCTGGCGGCTGGCGGGGACCCGCACACGGATTTCACACATCACGCTGCATGGCCCTGGCAGTACAGGGCCCAGGACCGGGCCCTCTGCCCGCCAACGCAGACACCGCCCACATCCTCAGGTTCCAGAGCCCGCCCAGCGGAAGGCTCCACCTTACATCTCAGCGAAGGAGACAGGGGAGAAGAAAACTGGCTGACACCCACCCACCGGCAGATCATTACAGGGAACCTGGAGGACAGGCCCAAGGCAAAGTGCTGGGTGAACACAAGATGCAGTACTTGACCTCACAGAACTAATAGTCTCGGGGATATTTAGAAATGTATTTTCAAGGACGGAGCAAACTCAGGGCTCACCCACAGGCTCTTCTTCCCTCACCTGCCCAACTCTGCAGAGACCCTTGCACTCGTGGGATGCCCTGAGACCATGCCCAAGGGAGAGGAAGTGAAGACCAGGGACGCTCTATGGCCTTGCCGCCCAGGGCTCCAGAGAGGGCAGCTGCCGTGACTACAGACACAGGGCACCCCATTACCTCTGGCAAACTAGGAGACAGACACCCGAGCCTCTGGTTCATGCATCTCAGCTCTGAAAACAGGCCGTGGTCCCAGGCTCCCCTTCAGAAATCCTCTGCCCAACTCCGATCTCACTTCTTGGGAAAGGGTCTTAGACATCTCTCCCTAGACTGGATCCCTTCCAGGAGGGGGAACCCTATAAAGCACATTATTTGATACATTGGGACGTGAATGGTAGATAAAAGTATTGTAAAGCTCAACTGAGTGAATTTGACAACGTACTGTGGGTACGTAAGAAAAAAATTCCTATTTTTAGGAAACATACTAATACTTAGGGATAAAGGGCAAAGATATAGGTAACTTACCATCAAAGGGTTTAGAAAACAAACAAGTACTTTCACATACATTGGGAAAGACCCTGAGGCTGGGAAAGATTGAAGGCAATAGGAAAAAGGTGGCAGAGGATGAGATGGTTGGATGGCATCACCGACTCAGTGGACATTAATCTGAGCAAACTCTGGGAGATGGTAAAAGAGAGGGGAGCCTGGCGTGCTGCAGTCCATGCGGCTGCAAAGAAGTGGACATCACTGAGCAACTAAACAACAACAGACATTCAGAGAGGGAGAGAGAGAGAAAATAAAGACTTGGGATGTGTCATTTGATAGTGCTGTGTGAGGAGGTGAGCACAAGATCAACGTCTTTCAGATGGTTTAGCCTTCTTCACGGATGAAGAAAACAGGCCCCCGGGCGGGGACGGGAGCAGCAAGGCAGCACCTGGAGTGAGGGCCCAGCACCCACGGGCCCAGCTCAGGTCTCCCAGGGACCAGCGCTCCAAGCCCCCAGGTCATTCTCCACTGTCCCAAAATACGACGAATAATCTCTCCCTTGCAGGGTGGTGAGGGTAAAATGACGTCCTGTGGCTGAAAAGTCCACCAGTGATCTGCTACAGGAAGTGCTCCAATAAGAGCTTTGATCACGCGTGCCTGTGTGTGCTCACGCACATGCATGCGTGCTAAGCTGCCTCAGCTGTGTCCGATTCTTTGCGACCAGAGGCACTGTAGCCCACCAGGCTACTCTGTCCGTGGGATTCTCCAGGCAAGAATGCTGGAGTGGGTTGCCAACACACACATGCATCTACATATGTGTATATATACATATATTTTTTTAAATAAAAGTTTTTGGTTGTGCCTCTTGGCATGAGGGATCTTAGTTCCTCCCTGATTAGGGATGGAACCCACATCCCCTGCATTGGAAGCACAGAGTCCTAACCATTGGATGGCCAGGTAAGTCCCACACATGTACACTAAAGTTGAGAAAAAAAGACTGGAAGGAAATGCATCAAAATGTTACTCATGGTTATCTCTATACGGTGAGCTAAATGGGTGTGGCTTTTTTTTTAATCATCCTCTGTATCTTAAAATTTTGTCTTCTAAACTATAAAAACTGTGTAAAATTTTGCAATAAAAAGGTATTTAAGAGGGAGGTTTGAGAGGGAGGGGACGCGTATCCCTGTGGCTGATTCATGTTGATACACGGCAGAAACCAACACCACATGGCAAAGCAATTATCCTTCGATTAAAAATAAATAATTTTTTTTAAAAAAGGTATTTAAGACAAGACTACAGACTTTCTGAAAAGATCAGGTCCTTGCAGGATTAGCTAAAAATTTCTGATAAAACTGCAGAGCTTGAGGGGCTTTGTGATCAGGAATGGTAAAAAAAACCCAGCAAAGCTCAACTAGCCTGCACCTGCGGCAGGTATTACCAATGGATCACTGACCACCCCCGCCCCCGCCCCCCAGACTGGAGGAGGAACTGGCCCAGGGTCACGGGGAAGGTGAAGGGCTGGAGCCCAGGGTGAGCCTGCGGCATGCTCACTGTGGTCAGAGGGAGCACCGGCCCTCTCTGAGTCGGTGTCCTGACCCCCTTCCTGCACACAGGCTTTCCCTTCTCTAGGATCATTTTCTGGGCCAAAGGACCAAAGCAGTCAGCAGCGCTGTCTTTGGCTGTGGCGTACCCAGGTGCTCTCAAGGCCTTGATCTCTGCACTCTGGCCCAGGGCCAAGCCCCAGTCTCTGCCCTGAGAAAGGTTTCTCAAGAGAGCGGATTGTCCCTGGCCTTAGCTGACTGGAGGCAATGTGCCCAGGAGCCCCGTTCAGACTCCAGCCCCCGGCTCTGTGAGCCTCAGACTTGGAGGTGCCTGAGAGCCAGGCCTGGCTCTGGCGGGCACTCCTCCCGAACCTCCGAGAGCAGAGGCCCCAGCCCCACACAGCTTCTCTTCCTTCTTAATGAACCGAGGATGGCAGGTGGTCCCCAGAGACTGGTTGGCCCTGTGCCTAAGAGGGTTTCTGTGGGAGGACCCACATTAATAGACATTAGCCAGTCTGATGGGCTATTGACCGGGCTGCTAAAAGCCCTGTCAGGACAGGGATATTTATAATCCAGAGGCCACTGCTGTCTTTCAGCCCATTAGGCCAGCAGTCAGCCAAGGACAGGACTCTGATTTGTGGGTGTGGGTGTGTGTGTGTGTGTGTGTGTGTGTGTGCGCGCGTACATGTGTAGGTTCTAAATGGGGGCTTCCCAGGTGGTGCTAGGGGTAAAGAACCTACCTGCCAATACAGAAGATGTAAGAGAAGTGGGTTCAATCCCTCAGGAAGATCCCCTGGAGGAGGGCATGGCAACCCACTCCAGTATTCTTGCCTGGAGAGTCCCCACGGACAGAGGAGCCTGGAGGACTACGGTCCATAGGGTTGCAAAGAGTCGGACGCAATGAAGCGACTTAGCGCACACAGCACAGACTCTCATCAGAGGGGACACGCCTGTCCTCCTCGTGGACGCCACGGAGCTGCTCAGCCCGGAGCCTCTGAGGGGCTGTCCTGGGGCAGAGGAAGTGGACGGGACTGTAGGACCCAGAAGGCAGGAGCCAGGTGGGTGGGACAGGAGAGGCGGTGGGGCTACTGTCGTGACCTTAGGGCTCACAGGGAACCTGCCTCTTGGTCAGCGTCCTCACCTACAAAATGGCAAGGGCAGTAGAATCTCAGGGTGGAGGTGAGGATTAAACGAGTTCACACACACACAGTGCTTAGGACTCTGTCTCGGGAATCCCCTGGTGGCCAGTGGTTAGGACTCAAGAGCTTTCATGGCCAAGGCCTGGGTTCGTATCCTGTTCAGGAAACTAAGATCCCACAAGCTGCGTGGCACGACCAAATGAAAAAAAAAAAACAGACTCTACCTGGTACATGGTGAGCTCTCAGGAAATTCACTAATATAAGTTCATCAGAGCTAATCACAACTAGCCAGCTTTATTGTTGCCCGGAACTCTGCAGGGGCCAGGATGTACTTAGTGAGGCCAAGGTGTCCCCAGTGAATGCACTCAAGCACATTATTACACCTATAAGGAACATGTTTGCAAGTATTTTTCTTTAGGAACCATAATTTCAAGAGTCATTTATGTGCCAGGCCCTGTGCTAGGGGCTCTGCTCGATTATTTAATTTCCCTCCAGCCACCCCAGGAAGGCGTGCAAGAATCCCCATTGAGAACGCAGAAACTGGGGATAGGAAGGGTTGATAATCAGAGCCACTCCAACCACGGCAGAGCCGTGAGAACTGGGAATGCTTTCTCTCACTCATGGTCTGCCTCTTGCTATCGTCACACCATAGTTATGATCAGCATCAAGCAGGCCTTTCAGTGAGGACCGACTATGTGCCAGATCTTATGTCCCATGCAAGTGGCGGCAGAAGATGAATTACTCTTGATCTGTGCCCTCGAGGAGCTGCCAACCTGTGGAGGAGGCAGGATATAGTGTACTCAGGGCTCAGAGGCAGAAGAAATGCCCTGGGGGATCAATCAAAGAAGGCTTCCTGGAGGAGGATGCCTTTGAATTGGGCCTTAAAGACTTTGATCAGACTAGGATGAAGGGGAGGCACTGCAAGTCAGAAAGGCTGGGCCATACACAGATAGGTTTTAAGTAGAGAGATCCTAAAGCAAACAGGAGGAAAGGTAGGCTGATGGGTAGGAAGGTAGAGAAGTCCAGACAGGAGGGGACAGGTCACCTTGCATAGAGAGAGATGCACATGGAGAGATGGACAAGTGGACAGATGAGACATGTCCTAACTAGAGTCGGTGAGACTTAGCCAGAGGGCTGCTCAGAGGAAACAGCTGAGGGGAAAAGACGACAGGAGTGTTCCCTAATCTTGTGAATACATGTGCTGCTAAAATGCAAATCACGTTCCCAGGAGGATTTAGGGAACGCATCATTCATCAGCCCTCCTCTCACAGGCACAGAGGGAGCCTGGGGAGGGTCCACTATAGACCCCACACCCAGGGCTGGAAGTGGTGGACAGCAGAGGCTATCTGGTAACCTTGCCTGGTCACCTCCAGAGGTGGGGAGCCCGCGTCCCCGCTAGGTGGCTTATTTCACTTTCAGACCTTGTTACAAACTGTGAGCAAACACTTCTTACTCGGAGCCTAGTATAGCTTCCCCGTGGCCCTCCCCACTCCCCTTACTCTCCACTTCTGGTTCCAGCTCTGTCCTTTGGACCCCGAAGGACACCTCCACCCCACGCCACCTCCCTGGTCCCAGGCCAGCTCCCTCCAGGCTGAACAGACCCTCAGAACTGGAAGAGACTTTCTCTCCCAAAGAAAAACAGTACAACAGTCTAGCACACACCCTGCATCTCTCCATTTCTAGAAGGGGAAGCTGAGTATGGAGGGGACGGGTGTGTGCTGTGGGGGGCTCTGCGGTTTACGGCGTCAGCTGGGATGTGGATGAAGAGTTGTGGTCAGAAAGGCAGGACTTTGTGAGCAGGCAATGGGAGGGGGGTGGGTCCCAGGAGGGACGTGGCATGACGCATGCTTAAGCAGGGTCTGGCTGGCCTCCAAGGGCACAGCAGTGAAGTGCCCCCCTCCCCTGCTCCCAGGCACCTGTTCACCACACGTCCCTCCGGCCCCTAAGCCCACACCCTCCTCCGGCCTGGCCTACTCCCAGCGATGCTGCTGGGCTTGACCCCAGAGCTCTGCCTGTTCTTGCTGGCATTCCTCCTGACCTCCACACCTCACAGCAAAGTCCACCTCCCACCTGATCAGGTGGGTCTGCGGGAGGCCTGGTGCCAGGGTCCAAAGCCCAACCTGGCCTGTGCCCCAGGCTCAGGGCGGGCGTGTCCCCAGACCTTCCCATTGAGCCTTTGTTCCCTGAGCGCAGCCCCTGGTTGCCTAGGCTGCCAGCGCCACCCTGCAATGGGTTGACCCTGGGGCACGGGGCGGAAGGGAAAGGGACTGTGGAGTCACTCCCTTCGGGACACCTGACACCACAGGGGCCAGCCTGGCCCTTCTGAGAATAAATCCCATACACGGTGGGAAAGCCAGGAATCTTCCAGTCCTGCGCGAAAGTGAAGAATTCGCTAGCCTGTCCCTTCCTTCTACCTTTACTGACATTCTCTGTGCCTGGATGGGACTTAAGCCCTGGTAACTGACAAGGAACCGACGTGAACCAGAGCCAAAACTCAGGAGTGCAGGTCGGCTGAATGAGGGTGGGGCCCCAGGACCATGCCCAGGTCTGGGTCCACACCTTTCCTGAGCAGGGTCCTTCAGACAGTCAGCTCCCTGAGCCTCGGCATCCTGATGCATATAATGGGGCAACACCGCCCATAAAATGGGCTAATAAAGGTGCAGCGTAAGCCCTGTCCCTGCTGACTACATGGAAATGGGCCCGCAGGCCTGTCTGCCCAGGTAAGCGCTGCACCGTGGGACCAGCACGGGTCCTTTTCCTATCTCAGCCTCTGCCTCCTGCTCCGTCACGCTGGATGTGGTTACTTAAGAAAATGTCAACCAAATGCAACACGTGGACCTTCTTGATGCTGATTCAAACAAACCCGGAGCAAAGAGGCATTTATGAAGCAATCAAGGGCTTCTTCACATAATAGGAAATTGCTGTGATCCTGGCATTGTGGTTATGTCACATTCTGTCAGTAACAGAAAATATTATTTTATAGAATTGCAAACTGAACTCTGGGGGTAAAATGACAGTCTGGGCTTTGCTTTAAAATATTGCAGGGAAAAAAAAGGGATGGATGAAGCAAGCATGACAAAGTCTTCAAAATTCTTGAGTCTGGGTGTGAGGAGTTCATGATATTGTTTTTCCCTACCTTTGTGTTTGAAAATTCTTTTTGTAACGATAAAAAAAAAAAAAAAAGGAACTAGAATAGAGCCTGGCATCACCTGGGAGTCGAGACGCCAGATTTAACAAATAAAAAGAGGATACCTGGTAAAATTTGAATTTCAGATAAACAGCAAAGGACTTTTTAGAAGTTATGTTCCATGTAATACTTTACTTATGCTATAAAACTATTTGTGAAAATAGCTTGGCAGTTTCCTATAAAATGTAACATGTAACTACTTTATGATCCAGAGATTGTACTCCTAGGCATTTATCCCAGAAAAATGGAATTTACTTATGTGCACACAGAACCTTGTATACAAATGTTTATAGTAGTTTCAGTCCTAACAGCTCCAAACTGGAAACAGTCCAGACGGCCTTCAACAGCCAAGGGTTCAACAAACTGCAACCACACCACAGAACACTACTCGGCAATAAAAAAGAATAAGCAACCGATACGTACAACCTGGATGGATCTCCAGAGAACTCACTGACTGAAGAAAGTTAAGCCCGAAGGCCTACATACTGCATGGTTCCATTTGTATGATATTCTTAAAAAGCAAATGTATAGAAACAGAACAGATTTGTTCAATCAGTGAAAATTGATAAGTACCAACTGTGAGTGCCCACGGGGTGATATATGGGGAAGCAAAGTACTGGTTCTCCCCAACTCCTCCCACACTGCAAATACATTAAGAAGTACTACCAGAAGGACACAAGTGACTCTGATTCAAAGTACTCAGGGCACGGTATCCTAAGAAAGCAATGTGCTATGGAATACGGAGTGAAAAGGAGAATGCTCTGGACATTTGGAGGAGGGTGGAAAAGTGACTATTCATGAACATGGCACACGTTTCCATTTACTTAGGTCGTCTTCATTATTAGCCTGTCAATGATGCTCTGTAATTTTCTCCTATTCAGTTTTGCTTATTAATTCCTGGGTATTTACTCTTCTCACTCCACTGGAAATATTTACATTTTTCTAAGCACTCTTGTTACCTAAAAATGCAACTCTGACTTAGATTCTGATTTTTCATCCAGTCACCTTCCAAACACTTATTATTTTTCTAGTAATTTGACTCTGTGCTCTTCTGGTTTTCTATGTAGACAATCACATCAGTAAATAATATGGTTTTATTTCTTCCTTTTCAATCCTTATACCTTTAACTTATTTTTCTAGTCTTACTGCTCAGGCCAGCACCTTTTATGTTCTTTTTTTTGCGGGGGGAGGGGGTTAGTTCCCTGACCGTGGGTCAAACCTGGGCCACAGTAGTGAGAGCTCAGAGTCCTAACCGCTGGACAGCCAGGGAATTCCCTAAAGGGATGTTCCTTTTTCATGAGTGATGTTTGCACCATATTAACAAAGAGATCAAACATCACCAATATCACCAAAAATGGGACAAACTGACCTCACGTGTCATACGACATAATGAACTGAGGATACAATATTACTTATTTAACATTCTTGCCAAAAACGTATAATATGAATCTAATCACAAGGAAACAATGGGTTAAATTCAATTTTAGCAACATCCTTCAAAACAGCTGGGCTTTACAGCTTTAAAATGTCAGTATTGAGAAATGAAGCAAACTAAGCAATCTAATGAGTAAACTGACAACGAAGTATAATGCATGATCCTGGGTTACACTTGACCAGAAATAAAATTTGTTTACGCACACGTACAGAGAGAAAGATATTTAAAAAACGACAAAAAGTAAATTTGGCAGAATCTTAACAACCAGTGAATCTTGGTTAAGGATAATCATTTATTCAACTATTTTTTGCAACTTTTCTGTAGGGCTGAGAGTCTTTCAAAACAAAAAGTTTAAAAAATTCTGCTTCCTAGAAGACAGGAGGCAGATGGGGTGGGACAGGAGAGGCTGTGGCGCTTCTTCCCTCGTGGCTCAGTGGTAAAGAATCCACCTGCCCAGGCAGGAGACACGGATTCGACCCCGGATCTGGGAAGATCCCACGTGCTGCGGGGCAACCAAGCCCACGCATCACAGCCACTGAGCCTGTGCGCCCTGGAGCCCATGCTCCGCAACAGGAGAGGCCACCGCAGTGAGGAGTCCGACCACCGCAGCTGGAGAAAAGCTCGTGCCCAGCAACCCCGCACGGCAGCAAATAAATAAGTTTTTAAAAAATTCTGTTTCCTATGTTAGTGAAGATCCCTTTTCCTAGTGTGCAAAGAACTTTAATTTTTTTTTTTTTTTATTTTTTTTTTATTTTTTTTTTTTTTTTTTTTTTTTTTTTTTTTTTAAAAACCAAAGCCCGAGCCCAGCCCGGCCGAGCCGGCAGCCTCCCACTCCCGGCGCCCGCCCGGCCGCTCCTCCTCTCCCTCGGCGGGGAGCTGAGCGGCCGAGCTTCCGCGGAGGCCAATAGCCCGCCGCCCCGCCTCTCGCTACGTCGGTGCTAGAACTTTAATTTTGCTCATGAATGGGTACTGAATTCTGTGTGTGTGCGTGCTCGATTACTGTAGTTGTGTCTGACTCTTTGCGACCCCAAGGACTGTAGCCTGCCAGGCTCCTCTGTGCAGGGGATTCTCCAGGCAAGAATTCTGGAGTGGATTGCCATGTCCTCCTCCTGGGGAACTTCCCAACTCGGGGATCAAACCCACGTCTCCTGCGACTCCTGCATTGACAGGCAGATTCTTTACCACTCCCTGGGAAAGCCCAGGCTTTACCTGGGAAGCCCAATATAAGCATTGCTGCTACTGCTAAGTCACTTCAGTCGTGTCCGACTCTTAGCGACCCCATGGACCGCAGCCTACCAGGCTCCTGCGTCCATGGGATTTTCCAGGCAAGAGTACTGGAGTGGGGTGCCATTGCCTTCTCCAAATATAAGCATTAGTGCTGCACATTTCCCTTGAAGCACCACTTCCCTGCATCCCCATAATTTTACTGATATATTTCATTTTCATTCATGTCCCAGTATTTTTAAATTTCCATTTTGATTTCTTCTTTGATCTAGAAGTTATTTAGGAAGGTGTTTTTATTATTTTTTTCAGCCAGGCTGATCGGCATGTGGAATCTTAGTTCCCTGACCAGTGATTGAACCTGTACCCCCTGCAGTAGAAACATGGAGTCTTACTCAATGGACCACCAGGAAAGTCCCTAGAAAGGTGTTTTTAAACTTCTAAATGAATGAGAATTTAAAATTTCTCTTTTGTTATTGATTTCTAAGTCAAGTGCATTGGGATCAGAAAACCTGATCTATGAATCCATTTTATGTGTGGTTTTAACTTCTAAAGCCCTTTAGGGCTCCAAGTCTGTTGTTTGTTTTTTCAGCTGATGCTTACTCATAGGGGCTTACATGCTTGGTAGCTCTCAGCTTATGAACTTCCCTAATCTTAATCTGTGGGAGTCCCGTTCACACTGAGATACTTTTCTCTGGAGAAACTTTCTATCTGCTTCCGCTGCAAACCAGAGGCACCACCAAGCCCTCCAGTCCCTTCGCAGATGCTGCCTCAAGGCAGAGACTCGGGATCCTGAAAAGATCTGCTGTTAAGTTAATCTATATGAAACTGCCATTTTGGGGATCAAAGTCTGTTAAATATCAGCAATTGCATACGTCCCAACTTCTGCTGTCAACGATCGCCACAAGACAAGCCTGTTCTTCCTGTTCGCTTGCTGCTTACCTCTCCTTGGATTTCGCCTCAAGGTCCTTTTCTCTCTTGGAGAGAGGAGCTGGCTTTGGAGACTTCCCCAATGTCTCGTGAGCCCGGCAATGCATTTAATGTTATTCAGGAATGAATGAATTTGCAGTGGGGTGGAGGGTTGGTCATAGGAGTCCTAAACAACTGCAAGAAGCTGAAATAAGACACCAAGACTGAAGGGGTGAAATGACTCATTCTTGGTCACACAGCAGGGCTGGGACTTGAGCCCATGTATGGAATCCAAACTGAGGCTCCTTCCACCTTCCCTCTGTCCTATGCTGCCTCCAGAGAGCTGTGTGGGGCCGGGCCTAGCAGGCGTCCTTACCTGGTGCAAGGGAATGACGAGGAAGGCACCCCCGCCAGTGCACTCAGTCACGACCGCGATGAAGTGGGGGTTCACAGCGCAGAAGTGATTGTCTTGGACGCTGTGGGTGATGGGCACAGAGTCGTAGCAGTTCTCCTTGCTGGCTGGTTTGCCAAAGACGTGGCGGAACTTGGAGCTCCGGTACTGGGGGTTCCATGACATCTGGGAGAGACAAATGGGACAGAAGAGACGTGAGGTTCGCCAGCTGAGAACAGGACATACGGAGTCTCACCTCCTCTCAAGGTGAGGGTGTGAGCAGAACAGAGGTCAGTTCTATGAGGACAGTGACGGGCTAGGAAAGGTACCCAGGTGAAAAGGCTAGAACTGCGGCTACTTGGAAGGGCCTGGTGAGATGGTGTAAAGTACTACTGACCCGTGTGCTTTTCATTCCTTCGAGTGCAAACACAAAAAAGCAGAAAAACTGGAGAGACCTCACCCCACCCCTTTCCTTATTCAGCACCTCACCAGAGAGCCCAGCCTCCCTACCCAGCCCAGCCCAGCCACGTGGGTTAACAACTGCATCCTCTGGAGCCAGCCTGCCTGGGGTTCCAATTCCAGTTCGGAGCTTACCAGTTGGGTGGGCAAATAACAATTTCTGAAGTCTCAGTTTGCTTATTTATAAAATGGGGATAAAGAAAGTATCTGTCTCAGATGCATCATGAGATTAAATGAGATGATACACTAAGATCCCTTGCTCAATAGTAATAATTACTACCACTATTATCCTCCAGGCATCTTGACCTTCCCTCATCCAGCCTTCTATTTGTTCACTCAACATGTACTGAGCATCACAGCGTGACTAGGCCCTGTGCCGGACACTGGGGGTTTGGAGAGAGCAAGCCTGAGCCCAGCCTTACAGGAGAGAAGAGTCCCATGAGTGAGGCCATCAGGGGAGTCTGAGCCGCTGGGACGCAGTGTACCGTAGGTAATAATGGAGGTTTGTACGTGGCAGTCAGGACTTGCTGCCCTCAGAGGAAGTGACACGTGAGCTGTGATTTGAAGGATGAGGAGTTGGCCGTGTAAGCTAGACCAGGGTAAGCTGGGAAAAAGGTGTCCTAGGCAGATGGAACAGCCCGAGCAAAGGCCCTGAAACAGAGGCCAACATGGAATGTTTGGAGAACTACATATGCTATATATGTAAGATTAGCAAGATGCTAAAAAGAAAAATAAACACACACACACGTATCCATGTAAACTGGATGATGTGAACGAGAACAGACGCTGGAGGGGTAAGCAGGGCTATGTCATGAATGGCCGGTAAGAGGACCCAGGGCTCATGAGTGGCCAGATCGACGGGGCCGTGTGGCCTCCTCTTGCCCCTGCTGAGGCTCAGTTCAAACCCCTTCCTCTTGGTCTTGTTGACTCACTGGGCCCTCCCGCCCTCTCTCGCCCTGCAGCCAGAAGGACTGTTCTGCACAGCAAGCCTGGCTGTATTCCTCCCACCAGGCCCCCACCTCGGAGCTCCCTTCGATGCTTCCCATTCACTGCTGCTTTATAGGATCAAGGCCAAACTCAGCTTGGGTGCCACCCCATATTCCAAGATTCCCTTTTCCTTGCTCATCTTCTAAACGGCACCTTCCAGATAAAGACCGCCACCCAGTCTCCCTGGTACCTACTCCTGCATCTTCGGTCCTCTGGGCCGTCACCCGTGTCTTTCCCTCTGCGCGGCCTGCTCTTCCCAGGCCCCTGGAGTCTGCACTTGTCTCTCCTCTCCCCCAGCTCCCTCCCAGGCGGCCTCCACCAAAGCCAGATCAGGGGTCAGGGCTCCTCTACCAGCCTGGAGGTTCCTCAGCGGAAGGCCTGGGGCGGCCCCAGGAATGCCCGGCACAGTGCTTTGCCCACCCCATGCTCCCAGGCGCTTCCCAGGGGAAGGCAAGTTGGACTGAGAGGTCAAGACAGGGCTGGCGCGGGCCCAGCCTGGGTAGTCTGCCCCTGACGCTCTTCTCTGTGCTCATTCCAAAGGCACAAAATCAGACTGTTGACCTCAGGAGGTCACAGTGATCAGGGGCCTGACACATGAGCCAACCCCTTATACAGCACCAGGTAGCCCATCAGCCTCATGGCAGGAGGTCTGTCCTGTGAAGCTCAGACATTTCAACCCTCCTTTCGGGAGCTTTGCCCAAAACCCTGATGGCATTTGCTAGAGCTACAGGGAGCAGCACAGAACGCAGGGACTGCTTAATTAATGCCCATTTGATCCCAGAAAGGATGCGAGAAGCCTTACAGAAATAGAGAGAACACAGGTAGAAGGAAATAAAAAGAAAAAGCCATGGTGAGGAAATGGGCACAGAGGGAAAATGCAGGAAAAAAGAGATCACTAGGAAAGTAGGAGGAGCAAAGCTACAAATGTGGGTTACCCGATCCTGTACACAGAGGAGGCGGGCCTGGGGGATTTGTGTCTGAGCTTCCTAGCAGTCAATTTGGCAAGGAAACAAAATCAAAAAGGGATTTATTTACTCAGTGCCTGTAAGACGAATGCCATCATTTGCTAAGGAGCCACACGGCTCTTCTCTGCACTGGGTCCCGAGAGAAATAAGTCCTATAGATTGTCCTAGGAAGGAAGAGCAAAGATAACGGTCTCCCTTCAGTTCAGTTCAGTCGCTCAGTCATGTCCAACTCCTTGCGACCCCATGGACTGCAGCACGCCAGGCTTCCCTGTCCATCACCAAGTCCTGGAGCTTGCTCAAACTCATGTCCATCAAGTTGGTGATGCCATCCAACCATCTCATCCTCTGTCATTCCCTTCTCCTCCCACCTTCAATCTTTCCCAGCATCAGGGTCTTTTCCAATGAGTCGGTTCTTCGCATCAGGTGGCCAAAGTATTGGAGTTTCAGCTTCAGCGTCAGTCCTTCCAATGAATATTCAGGACTGATTTCCTTTAGGATGGACTGGTTGGATCTCTTTTCAGTCCAAAGAACTCTCAAGAGTCTTCTCCAACACCGCAGTTCAAAAGCATCAATAGATTCAAGGGATTAGATATGATAGACAGAGTGCCTGAATAACTATGGATGGAGGTTCGTGACATTGTACAGGAGGCAGGGATCAAGACCATCTCCAAGAAAAAGAAATGCAAACAAGCAAGAATAGCAAGGAGAGGTAAGAAAGCCTTCCTCAGAGATCAATGCCAAGAAATTGAGGAAAACAGTAGAATGGGAAAGACTAGAGATCTCTTCAAGAAAATCAGAGATACCAAGGGAACATTTCATGCAAAGATGGGCTCAATAAAGGACAGACATGGTATGGACCTAACAGAAGCAGAAGATATTAAGAAGAAGTGGCAAGAATACACAGAAGAAGTATACAAGAAAGATCTTTACAACGCAGATAATCACGATGGTGTGATCACTCACCTAGAGCCAGACATCCTAGGATGCGAAGTCAAGTGGGTGGGCCTTAGGAAGCATCAATATGAAGAAAGCTAGTGGATGTGATGGAATTCCAGTTGAGTTATTTCAAATCCTAAAAGATGATGCTGTGAAAGTGCTGCACTCAATATGCCAGCAAATTTGGAAAACTCAGCAGTGGCCACAGGACTGGAAAAGGTCAGTTTTCATTCCAATCCCCAAGAAAGGCAATGCCAAAGAATGCTTAAACTACTGCACAATTGCACCATTCTCACCCGCTAGCAAAGTAATGCTCAAAATTCTCCAAACCAGGCTTCAACAGTACATGAACCGCGAACTTCCAGATGTTCAAGCTTTTTTTTAGAAAAGGCAGAGGAACCAGAGATCAAATTGCCAACATCTGCTGGATCATCGAAAAAGCAAGAGGGTTCCAGAAAAACATCTGCTTCTGCTTTATTGACTATGCCAAAGCCTTTGACTGTGTGGATCACCACAAGCTGTAACTCTTAAAGAGACGGGAATACCAGACCACCTGACCTGACTCCTGAGAAATCTGTATGCAGGTCAGGAAGCAACAGTTAGAATTGGACATGGAACAACAGACTGGTTCCAAACTGGGAAAGGAGTACATCAGGGCTGTATATTGTCACCCTGCTTATTTAACTTATATGCAGAGTACATCATGAGAAACGCTGGGCTGGAAGAAGCACAAGCTGGAATCAAGATTGCTGGGAGAAATATCAATAACCTCAGATATGCAGATGACACCACCCTTACGGCAGTAAGCGAAGAACTAAAGAGCCTCTTGATGAAAGTGAAATAGGAGAGTGAATAAGTTGGCTTAAAGCTCAACATTCAGAAAACTAAGACCATGGCATCAGGTCCCATCACTTCATGGCAAACAGATGGGGAAACAATGGAAACAGTGTCAAACTTAATTTTTTTGGGCTCCAAAATCACTGCAGATGGTGATTGCAGCCAGAAACTAAAAGACACTTGCTCCTTGGAAGAAAAGTTATGACCACCTAGACAGCATATTAAAAAGCAGAGACATTACTTTGCCAACAAAGATCCGTCTAGTCAAAGCTATGGTTTTTCCAGTAGTCATGTATGGATGCAAGACTTGGACTATAAAGAAAGCTGAGTGCTGAAGAATTGATGCTTTTGAACTGTGGTGTTGGAGAAGACTCTTGAGAGTCCCTTGGACTGCAAGGAGATCCAACCAGTCCATCCTAAAGGAAATCAGTCCTGAATATTCATTGGAAGGACTGACGCTGAAGCTGAAACTCCAATACTTTGGCCACCTGATGCGAAGAACTGATTTACTGGAAAAGATCCTGATGCTGAGAAAAATTGAAGGTGGGAGGAGAAGGGAATGACAGAGGATGAGATGGTTGGATGGCATCAGCAACCTGATGGACATGAGTTTGAGCAAGCTCCAGGACTTGGAGATGGACAGGGAAGCCTGGCATGCTGCAGTCCGTGGGGTCGCAAAGAGTCGGACACGACTAAGGGACTGAACTGAACTGAACTGAACTGATGAAATATTGCTCTTTACAGCATCGGACTTTACTTCCATCACCAGTCACATCTACAACTGGGTGTTGTTTTTGTTTTGGCTCTGTCTCTTCATTCTTTCTGGAGTTATTTCTCCACAGATCTCCAGCAGTATATTGGGGACCTACCAACCTGGGGAGTTCATCTTTCAGTGTCCTATCTTTTTGCCCTTTCATACCGTTCATGGGGTTCTCAAGGCAAGAATACTGAAGTGGTTTGCCATTCCCTTTTCCAGTGGGCCACGTTTTGTCAGAACTCTTCATCATGACCCATCTGTCTTGGGTGGCCCCACACGGCATGGCTCATAGTTTCATTGAGTTAGACAAGGCTTTTGTCCATGTGATGAGTTTGGTCAGTTTTCTGTGATTGTGGTTTTCATTCTGTCTGCCCTCTGATGGAGAAGGATAAGAGGCTTTTGGAAGCTTCCTGATGGGAGAGACTGACTGTGGGGGAGACTGGGTCTTGTTCTGATGGGCGGGGCCATGCTCAGTAAATCTTTAATCCAATTTTCTGTTGATGGGCGGGGCTGTTTCCTCCCTGTTATTTGACCTGAGGCCAAACTAAGGTGGAGGTGATGAAGATAATGGCGACCTCCTTCAAAAGGTCCCTGCAGCAGGCCACACCTCCACCAGGGATTCCTGGACACTCATGGGCAATCCTGGGTCAGTCTCTGTGGGGTCACTGCTCCTTTCTCCTGGGTCCTGGTGCGTACAAGGCTTGTCTGTGCCCTCCAAAAGTCTGTTTCCCCAGTCCTGTGTAAGTTCTGGCAGCTCTGTGGTGAGGTTAATGGCGACCTCCTCCAAGAGGGCTTATGCCATACCCAGGTCTGCTGCACCCAGAGCCCCTGTCCCTGCGGCAGACCACCACCGACCCACCCCTCCTCAGGAGACGCTCAAACACCATCTGTCTCGGTCTCTGTGGGGTCCCTACGTCCTGGTGCGCACATGATTGGTTTGAGCCCTCTGAGCGTCCCTGGCGGGAATGGGGTTTGATTCTAAACGAGAATTCGCCCCTCCTACCGTCTTGCCGGGGCCTCTCCTTTGCCCTTGGACGTGGGGTATCTCCTCACAGCTGCTCCAGCGCCTACCGTCTTACCGGGGCTTCTCCTTTGCCCTGGAACGAGGGGTATCACCTTAAAGTTGCTCCAGTGCCTCGCAGCCGCCACTGTGGCGACCCGCAGGTGATTTAGTGCAGCTGAGGAGTTGCCTGGGGCCTGGGCTGGGGGCAGCAATGCAGGCCGGGAGTCAGCAGGCTCAGCTCCTGGCCCACACCCTGGCCTGGAGCAGCAGTCGGGGAGGGAGGGGCATCTGCCTGTGGACCTGATGCTCAGCAGACACTCCATCACTCCCCTTATATCCCGGCCGCCCTGCAGTCAGTCCTAGCCTGGGCTTCTCAGGTGGCTCCGTGGTAAAGAATCCGTCTGCCAGTGCAGGAGAGGCAAGAAACTCAGCTTCAGTCCCTGGGTCAGGAAGATCCCCTGGAGAAGGGAATGGCAACCCACTCCAGTATTCTTGCCTGGGAAATTCCACGGCCAGAGGAGCCTGGTGGGCTATAGTCCATGGGGTGGCAGAGAGTCGGACGCGACTGAACACATTCGTCCTAGCCAGTGGACCGTGGGCGGACGTGATATGTCACCCGCCTGTGGCCCTCCAGAACTCTCGTCCTCGGCTGGAGGGATGAGGAGGCCACAGGTTCCAGATGGTGCAGCTTCCCTCATCCTGAGTCCCCCAGGCACTCTGTGAAGACGGTACCTCTTGCCAACTGACTCATGGTGGACACACAGCGCGACAGAGAATTAAACTTGCAGAGTGAGCCACTGAGACACAGCAGAGGTATCTGTCACCAACCATAGCCTACCGCTGATGGCTACCGGGCTTCCCTGTGGCTCAGCTGGGAAAGAATCCGCCTGCAATGCGGGAGACCTGGGTTCGATCCCTGGGTTGGGAAGATCCCCTGGAGAAGGCAAAGGCTACCCACTCCAGTATTCTGGCCTGGAGAATTCCACGGACTGTATAGTCCATGGGGTGGAAAAGCGTTGGACACGACTGAGCGACTTTCACTTTCACTATAGCCTCCCACTCCTGGCTAACACACAGGGCTGGATGTGACTCAGTGACTGAATTCACAACGGGCACTGCTCCTGCGTGCATGTATCTGTCAGGTCACGAGTGAGTTTCAGGATGCAGCAATTCAGAAAGCAGGAGTTTTACTTTCCCCACAAGCAGGTACTTGCCTGGAAATGAGCACTACAGTGGGCCCTCAGCACTGCGAGGCCGCTGCCCACAGATCTGGGCCAGGTCTACCCCGTGTCACTCGTCCTGTCCTGCCTGGTCCCATCCAGCTGGGCCCACATCAAAGCCATGGCTCCCCTTCTCGGGGAGCGGGCCAGCCCCCCGGGGCACAAAGCAGGCGGTGGCTCCTGCTGCTGCTGCTATCCCAAGGGTGCTGAGCGGGCCAGATGCCACCGGGTTAGGCTCTTTGGGCTGTGAATTCCCTGCCCTGCAAAAAGATGAGTCATCACTGGGTTTAACATCCCACTGAGGGTTTTTTAGGAAAAAAAAAAGAAAAAAAACTTTTTATTTTTTGGCTGGCCATGCAGCATGCAGGCTCTTAGTTCCCTGGCCAGGGATTGAACTCACAACCCCCGCATTGGGAGCACGGAGTCCTAACCACTGGACCACCCGGGAGTCTCCATTGAGTTTATTTCTTAATGCCTGGCAGTGGAATAGCTCGATGCCCTTACAACCCTCCTGAGGCCTGTCGTCCTCATTCGGTGCCGAGGAAGTGACTTGACAGAGATCACAGGAGTAGGAGCAGCAGAGTGGGTAAGCAGCAGCCACGACCTGGTCTAGATGCTGCTCTTCCGAACTCCTGCTCCTCTGGGACTTTTGAGAGAGGTGGAGACATAGATAGGGCACAGAGACCCAGAGATTGTCCTGCCTGGCCCCAAGGGCCTGTCTTCCCAGCCCAGCCCTGAATCATTGCAGGACAAGGGTTAGCTGCAGGGTGGCTGAAACCGAACCCAAACTGGGTGTGGTTCAAAGCAGCATAGCAGATTATTCATTAATGGTGCTGATTCTGGCTTCAGGGAGAGAATGAAATTACCTGATTTGGTCTTTGAATGTCAGGGGTGGGGAGGGTTATCCACCTGTTCCAGGCTACTATTGTCCCCTTAGTAAGCTTGTGTTCCACATCTAATATTTGGAATTACATTTTATTCTTTCCCTTCAAACCCAACCTTGTGGTCATCAAGCTGCCTCCAGACACACCTCCTGGGAAGGTATGAATCACATTTAACTTCAGCCACAGTTAATAGAAGGAGATTAGAATCAAAAGTTTCTTAGCTTCACAAAGTGAAAAAAGATGATCATAACTGTAGTTGAAGGTGATCTACAAAGACCAAGAATGAACACAATACCCAGAATTAACACTAATTATAGATAGGTCCCATATCTTGACTTCAATCCTGGGTTGACAGTTATGGAACAGGAAGGAAGAGGGCAGGGCACAACCTTTGAAATAATGTCATAGCCCGAGGGCACAGCATAAACGGATTAGAACCAAATGGGTCCAAGACGGCAGACAAGTCAACCTGACTAGACCTTGATCCTCAGGATACCCTCACTACCACATCAGCAAGCTAGCTGACACACCCAGAGGCGCCATGACAATCATCAAAGACCAAAAAGTGGGCAGGGGCCCAACCCCCGATGTCCACACCCTTTCCCCAAAATAGCTGGAATAATCCTCCCACTCATCAACCTATGAAATTACTCAGCCCATAAAAGCTAACCACACCATGTCTTGAGGCTGCACTCACCCTCTGCAACGGCCCACACTCCGTGGAGTGCGTTTCTCTCTGAATAAAAGCCACTTCTCACCCATCAGTTTGTCTCTCGCTGAATTCTTTCTGAGATGAGACATCAAGAACCCGAGCTTCATTTGGCTCTGAAACCAGGCCTGTGATCGCAGTTGGAAGGCCATGGGTTTTGACTGGGTTCAAGTTCCATCTACTTCGTTTTGGCTAGGCTGGAATCCCAGCACATGGGTTCAAGCCCCATTGTGAGGTAAACGGTTTCAGCTTTCCATCACAGAGTTTATTTTGATCCTGGCTTTGACCCTAAACTTGACAGAAAGCTTCTAATTCACTCTCTAATTCCTTTCTAATTCACCCTCTCAGATCCCCCACCCTCACCCCCAGGACGGGGTGAGATATCTGGTTCAGGAAGCCAAGGCCCCCCTTGCTGTCAGGACAGGTCTCTGCCTAACCATGGAGCCCTCCTTTATTACCAGGCAGAAAGGAGAACCCACAGGTCTCAGCTACTTCTCCCAATAAGACTTCTGTCCATCTGAAGCCAGGCCCTGGCTTAGCTGTCACCTCTTGGCACCAGCTGTCTTTATTTTTGCCTACAACGGGCCGGTGACAGGGTCTGAAGAGATGGGGGAGGGTGGTGGGGTGGGGCAGAATCCAGGGAACTGGGACCTCAGGGTCTCACCCCACAGGCTTTTCTTCCCTCTTTCGAGGCAAGTAGAGTCCTTGTTGCTCCCCACAGAGGCAGGGACACCAGTTGTTCTGGTTTGTCCAGGTTGGGGTGTGGGGTGGGTATTCCTGGGACGCAGGGCTCTCAGTGCTAAAAGCAGGAAACTTTTGGACAAACAGGGAAAAGTTGGTCAGCTTGCCACCTACCATAGAGGCCTGCAGAAAACTTCTGTCCTGTTCATATGCCACGATTCTACCATAAGTCACGAGTAGCCTTGACTCTGACAACTTGCCTATGAGACAGAAGGCTCCAGAATGACTTCTTAAAGAGCCCGTCATACTGAATCAAAGAACAGAGCATCTCAAAGCAGAAAAAGCCAAGGTCTGTGAAGAGAGGTGAATACGCGTGCATGCCTGCATACTCAGTTGTGTTCCCACTCTCTGCCACGCCATGGACTGTAGCTCCTCGGCCCATGGGATTTCCCAGGCAAAAATACCGGAATGGGTTGCCATTTTCTTCTCCAGGGGATCTTTCCGACCCAGGGATGGAACCTGAGTCGCCTGCATTGGCAGGCAGGTTCTTTACCACTGAGCATCAGGGAATCATTTAATTCGATCAGCAGATTCATCCATTCATACTGACTTAGTGCTTATTCTGTGCCAGTCCGAGGCTGAGTGCGGGGGTAAGGGGGCAGTTCAGTCACTGTTCTCCCCGGTGTGTACTTCTCAGGGACGCGGCTGAGAGCAGCAAAGAATGAGACCGCGATCTCAACAGGATGCTAAAGCACGGGGCAGTGGTTTGCAATTTTGAACGCACATCAGACTCACTTAAGTCAGATCATCCAGTGAGAGACCCCGGCACCAGCTCTGCCCAACATGGGAGCCTCTAATCACACATGCCTTCTAAATTAAAGTTAAAATCAATTAAAATGAATTAAAATGTAAAACTGGCTCCTCAGTTGCACCAGCAACATTTCCATTGCTCGGCAGTCACACACGGCTGCCAGGTACCCAGCTGAATAATATAACTAGAGAACACGTCCACTGTGCCTGTGTGACCTGGGGCCAGCTACTTAACACGTCTATTTCTCACTAGCAAAATCAAGCATAACAACAAATAACAGCTAACACATTGCTTACTGTATGTGAAGTATGTTCCAGGTACTAACTTGATCCTCACCAGGTAAGTATCGCTGTTAGGGACCCGTTGACTGGAGCTGCCCTCCCTGGCCAGGCAGGATACTGTTATCTCACAAGAGGAGGGCCCAGCAAGGAACATGCTACCTCCAGACTGCAGAAACCAGGGGGGCCAAAATATAATATACCCTACCAACCTCCCAGAAGCCTTTGCACATCTGGTTTCCATCTTGGCTGAGAGATGCATGTGACACGAGGAAGGACCTTGAGTCAGACCAAACACGGGCACAAGGAAGATGACTGCCCGGAGACAACCCAGAAACTAAGCTTTACCATAAAACCTGAGCCTGCCAGCCATGTGGCAGAGCGGTTCTCCTGGGCCCCCTCACCCCACGCCTCTTCCTTTAGGGGCCCCTTTCCAATAAAGTCGTCTGCTCTCTCAGCACATGTGTTTCCTGGGACAATTCATTTTTGAGTGTTAGACAAGAGCCCACTCTTGGGCTCTGGAAGGGGTCCCAGAGCAACATTATTATCACCCCATTATTACAGATGAGAAAACTGGGGCACAGACAGGTTAAGTAACGTGCCCAAAATCATGCAGCAAGTAAACGGACGAGCTGGAATCCAGAACCCAGTTGCGTCCTGGGTCCACACTCTCCCATGGGGCTGCCCCGACAACTAGAAAAGATAATCCATAGAGTACATGGACCGATGCCAGTGCACATCGTTCCCAGCAGATGTTTGCTGTGAATGTAGGGGAACCATCGACTGAAACCGCCCACACTGGCTAGGTACCATAGCAACCACTTGCATGAGTTGTCTTAAACAGGAGGTCCTGGTAAGACACGTGGAACTAACAAACTACTACCAACTGGAAGAATTCGGGAAAGGTCAAAAGGAGAGAGGAGACGCCAGTCCTACCAGCCTCCCAGAATTATTCTTACTGGAATTTATCTTGGCTGGCAGATGTGAAAATTGAGACTATTCACCTGATGTGAAGAACTGACTCGTTGGAAAAGACTCTGATGCTGGGAAAGATCAAAAGCAGGAGGAGAAGGTGACGACAGAGGATGAGATGATTGGATGGCATCACCGACTCAAGGGACATGAACTTGGGCAAACTCCAGGAGGTGGTGAAGGACAGGGAAGCTTGGCATGCTGCAGTCCATGGAGTCGCAAAGACTTGGACGCGACTGAGCGACTGAACAACAAAATGTGATTTAGTACACAATGGGTATGTGCTGAGGGCCCAACATTTTGGGGATGTGAGTAAAAATCCCAAACCAGAAAGGGCAAAGCAGCCTGCTGGTACAGAGTTTGACCCTCAGTAATCATCACACTGATGAGCCACATGAAAAGCTAACGACCCCTGTAGATCCAGAAGAACCTGGAGAGGAAAGGCATATATTCACCCGTGTCTCTGGCCGCACTCTCTAGGGTACAAAATCCTGCAGCCTCCTAGACTTCCCCTTAGCTCCAACAGGCAGATTCAAACACTTTTTAATCTTGGAGGTGAGGGAATGCAGAAACAAAGGAGACGCAGTCAAACAACAGCACGGTGATAAAGAGTTCTGGTTCATCCTTAAGGGATATACGTAACAATATATCTCTGAGCTCTCCTATAGGAACTAAGGCCCCCCCTACCTAGATGAACCAACTTTTAGGCTGAGCACAAGATTCCTGGAACATCACTCAGTTGCCTCACCACCAACCAATCAGAAGAAAGTCACATACCCTGAAGCCCTCACCCTAAAGGTTGCCTATAAAAACTATCCCCCAAACACCACGAGGCAATTTGGGTCTTTTGAGCAAGGACCACCCATTCTCCTTGCTTGTCCCTGTAAGAAACCTTTCTCTGCTCCAAATTCTGACTTCTCAGTTCATCTGGCCTCACTGTGCATTGGGCACGTTGACTTGGGTCTGGTAGCAGAGGTCAGCAGCCTAGTTCGCCCCTGTGCTGAGGGGACCGAGGCTCTTGGTGGGAGTGGGAGAGGAGGGTGGAAGGCCAGAGGAAGCCCTTTGGTTCTCTTCACAGGCACAGCCAGGGCTTCCCTGATGTGGTTCAGCGGTAACGCATCTGCCTGCAGTGCAGGAGACCCAGGTTTGATCCCTAGGTAGGGAAGATCCCCTGGAGAAGGCAATGGCAACCCACCCCAGTATTCTTGCCAGGAGAATTCCATGGACAGAGGAACCTGGCGGGACTACAGTTCATGGGGTTGCAGAGTCAGACACGAGTGAGTTACTAACACTTTCACTTTCACACGGGCACAGCCCAGGCCGGAAAGCAGAAAGATGCTGCCTGGGGACGATTCCCTCACCAGCCAGTCCTCAGCTGCCCGGCTTCAACAGCAGTGGAGGCTGAGGAGCAGCCAGCGTGGAGACACAGTCCTGTCCCCAGGTTCTCTTTCCTCGAGCACCCTCCCGCCTCTGCCTTTCTCACCAGCTCTGCGGTCCTTCTGGTCCACACAGATGCCTCCCCGCAGGCCCACAGGAAATACAGATGGAGACAGAGAGAGCCAAGAATGCCTTTTTCCTCTTGATGAGATTAGGCCTGAGCTAGTGCCTCCTCCAGACATCTGACACTGCCCAGAGCCAGGTTCCTGGGCCCCGAGGGCGAGCAGAGCACCTCCTGAGATGACCCAGCCTCCTGGCCCCACGGCGCCCTTGCTCTTGACCCTTCGCTTAAGCTGTGCAAGGCCTGGCCAGCATTTTTTCTCATTGACTCTGTTTCTCCTCCACCCCAGCCCAGGCCTCGTACCCTGCCCCCACCCTAACCCTGTCATTTCCCTTAAGAGCTCCCCCTACCCCCGCCTCACAGATCACCTTCGTCCTCAGGATAAAGCCCTCTGCTAGACTTGCGTTTTGAGGCCCCTGCTCATTTCCTGATAGCCTTCCCCTCTGCCCCACACACCTGCCCTCTGAGCCACACCGGTTTATCTGAGCGCCCCTCAAAGCGCTGGCTTTCCCAGACACCCCGTCTTGGCTCATACCCCTTCCCTCGGCCTAGAGCCAAGTCAGCCCAGGTAATGCCAAGGCTGGCCCTCAGCTGGGTTCCTAGGATGCCCCCTCCTCTCATTCCACATTCCTGGGCTGGCTCAAATAGGACTGCCCCCAGGGAGCCTCCCAAGTCCAAGGCCTGGGCAGTCTCTCGAGCCCATGAGGACCCCATCCTGATACTCGGGGAGGGGAAGAGGAGGCACCTGGTTCAAATCCTGGATCCCCATTTGTCCTTGGGTCTGCCTGCAATGTGGGAGACCCTGGTTTGATCCCTATTTTGGGAAGATCCCCTGCAGAAGGGAATGGCAACCCTCTCCAGCATTCTTGCCTGGAGAATTCCATGGACAGAGGAGCCTGGTGGGCTACAGTCCATGGGGTCGCAGAGAGTCAGACATGACTGAGTGACTAACACGCACGTCTCCCTCACGGGGCCTTGTCTAGGATTAAAGGAGGTAACAGACGTAAAATGTCTTGCCTGAGTCTGGTACCGTAATTGGACACAACTTCTTGTGCCCGACGCGTGGTGAGGCCAAACCAACTCAAAGTACGGAAACACTGGAGTTTGGAAGAGAGAAAGTTTTATTGCAGGGCCAAGCAAGGTGTTCATGCTCAAAAATCCCAAACTCCCCAGTGGTTCTGGGGGAGGAGATTTTAATAGGAAAAATTGGGGGTGAGGGCTGCAGGGTGCGTGACTTTTTTCTGATTGGTTGGTGGTGTTCCAGCAATCTTGGGTCCAGCCTGAAGTTTCCATCCTCCTCCTGGGTGGGGGCCTTAGTTCCCACAGAAGAGCACAAAGGCTCTTCCGCTGAGGAGGAACCTGGACCCTGCTTTAATCGCTACACTACAGCTAATTTTTCTTTTTTAAACATTTATTCATTTGGCCGGGCCAGGTCTTACTACACACAGGGTCTTCGATCTCCGTTGCAGCTTGCGGGATTTGTAGGTGCGGCATGTGGAATCTTTAGTTGCAGCCCGTGTGATCTAACTCCCTGACCAGGGGTCGAGCCCAGGCCCCCCGCACTGGGAGCTGGGAGTCTAAAGCACTGCACTCTAGTTTCTTGATCGTTTCTCCTTTGTTTCTGAATTCCTTATTTCCCTAATTAATAGCTTTTTGCATCTGCCCTTTGGAACTCTGGGAAGATCTAGGAGACCGAAGCCTTTATCCTACAAAGAAGAAATGGGGGAGCCAGGAAGGCTTTTGGTGAGACCCGGGGGGCCTCACAGGGTCCTACTTGGCTTCAGTACTAAGGAGAAGCTCAGCTGATGGATGTTTCATTCCATCTCCCCTGTTTTGTTCCCTGTGTTCCTTCCTTCTTTCATCCAAGCCATCCAAGGCCAAATGGTCCTCTCCCTTCAGCTCTGGCCACCCACAGGCCAGACCCCACAGGCGGGTACCCAGGAGGAGATGCCCTAGCTGCTCTTCTGAGCGCTCCCTCACTCCACAGGCCTCTCCCGAACACCCTCTCTCTGGGCACTGGGAGCCGGGGACGGGCCCTGTCACTTCCACAGGAGGTTTGCTGGTCAGGCTGGAGAGTCCTAATTCTGATGCCAATTTGCTACATGACCTTGGGCAAACCTGTCCCCTCTTGGGTTCTGTGTGTCTACTCATAAAATGGTAATGCCTCTGCCCTACCCACCTGTTAGAACCATTCATTGAGGGTTCTGCAGCCTGTAGGCGCCAGACCCGGGGGCCGTGAGGGCAGTGGGACTGTGAGCCTGGCTGCTACCCCAGTCCCCAGAGCTGTTCCTACCTTGACCTCTGGAGATAGAGAGCAGGGCTGCTTCCTGTCTGTTCCCCCTGGCCAGGCCCCAACCCAAACTCCACAAAGATTTATTGCCCCACAATTTCCTTATCTGGGAGTTTCGAGAGACAAGGGTCACAGAGACTTTTTAAAGATGCCTCCTGGAGGTTGAAAATCTGGTAGCTTCACTTCCTGCTCAACTGTCCACCCTCTGGCAGAGCCTCTGGACCTGTCTTTGGACAGAGAGGGACACCGAAACCCAGAGAGGGAAAATGTCGCATTCAGAGCGCCACGGTGACCCAGGGGTAGGGCTGAAGCAGCCCCATCCTGGGATGGGCACCCAGCCAGGGGGCCTAAACTCTGTGGTCAGTGGACCCACACATCACCCTGCCCAGCTGCAGGGATCTGGGGCCCAGAGTGAGTCCAGGTAGCATCCCTGGGGCCCTCTCTGAGCCCTGCCTGCACCAGATGCTGTAGGACAGAGGCAGGAACAGTGCTTACCCCGCCGGGAGCCCAGACTGAAGGGAAAGGCCAGCGATCTCAGTTCAGGGCAGTGGGGAGACTGAAACCCGGTGAGGGGGTGAGGACCACCATGAGGCTCTGTTTGATCCCAGCCTTCAAGGCTGAGCAGAGCGAGCCCAGGACACAGCAGGGCCCGCGCTGCAGCGGGAGGGCTCAGTGAGGGCTAAGCAGGGCTCACGGGGCGGGATGGGCAGGCAAAGGCATCTTCAGGGCACCCGAGGGTCCAGTTCAGCTGGGGCCTGCGCAAACGCAGAGGAGCAATGAGGGCTGAGGGCTTCCCAGGTGGCGCAGTGTTGGAGAAACCGCCTGCTGACGCAACAGACGCGGGTTTGGTCCCTGAGTTGGGACTATCCCCTGGAGGAAGAAATGGGAACCCACTCCAGTATTCCTGCCTGGAGAACTCCACGGACAGAGGAGGAGCCTGGTGGGCTACACTCCATGGGGTGATAAAGAGTCGGACACGACTGAGCGAGTGAGGGCCGGACGCTGGCTGGGCGAGGCTCTGAACACCCGCTGAGCTGGCACTTGAGTCCACGGAGGGTCAGGTGTCAAAGTCTGTAACCAGGGTGTGACCTGCTGCGGCTGAGGCAGATTAGGAGGGCAAGAATTTTCTTTCCTCAACTACGGGCTGTGTTCAAGGAAGAAATGAGTGGGTTTGTTTCATGCCTGGCTCCCATCTGCTGGAGGGACTGTGGGGCATGAAGAGATGAGGAGGATTCTAAGGCCTTCCTTTTCTGGACTCAGGAGGCGGAGCCTCACTGACCAGGGAAGAGCTGGCAGGCAGTTGACCAGGGGTCAAGGCCTGCCTCCCCCGCCACCCCCTAGACCTCAGCTCTTTGAGAGAAACGCTGAGTCAGAAGACCCTGCCTTGAGCCCATTCCCGGGCCACTTCTCAGCAGCTGGAGTTTAAATCAGAAAAATAGCTTCCTTCCATCATTCAACCCATCTCCCTGTGGAGAGAGTCCCCAGGTGTGACGCAGGGCTGCCTGCTCCCGCCTGAGCCTGGGTAGCCCAATATTTCATTTCCTGGTCAAGCCACACACACACACAGGAGGGTGATGGAAAATTCCTACCTGCTTCCCCCCACTTACTTATCCACCTGGAGATAAATGCCCCTGCACAGCCTTAATCCATTCCCCAGGCATTGTCTGCAACAGACGCCAGGAGAGGATGGTGAGGCCTTCTCCCCGTTTCCAGCCTCCCTGGACTCTGCCCACATCTGTTCAGGCTGGTCCTACAGGCCAGGGAGGGAAGGGGGTGGGCGATCCAGTGCAGGACAAAGAGTGGAGGAGAGATGTCAGCACCTCCGGCTGGGGAGGCCCTTCTGCTCCGGGACTGACTCTGCCAGGACCTGGGGCAGTATCTCGTCTACACTTTGTAACAATCTCTCCCACAAGGCGTTCCCTGATGATCCAGGGGTTAGGAATCCACCTGCCAGAACAGGTTCAATCCCTGTTCCAGGAAGATCCCAAGAGCCACGGAGAGACAGCCCATGAGCTGCAACTCCTGAAGCCCACAGGCCGGGAACCGCGGGCCTGCAGTGAGGGAGGGCATCGCGACGGAAAGCCCAAGCGCCGCGATGAAGACCCATCTCTCTAACGGTGGTTCTAGACTCGAGAGCGCATCAGGGCTTCCTGGAAAGCTGATTACTACTCGGACTGCTGGGCCCATCCTTGAGTTTCTGATTCAGCAAGTCTGGGGTAGACCCTGAGAATCCTGCATCTCTAGCAAGTTCCCAGGTAGCACTGAAGCAGCTGGCTCAGAGACCACGGTGAGAACCACTGGCTTACAGCCCTGCTCCGCGGTCTAGAGACTTCCCATTCACGGTTCATTCACTCCTCACAACCACCGCGGGGCGGGGAGGACCAGCCCCGCTTCCTGGATGTAGCAAGCTGCACTCAGCTGGGAGCGGCAGAGGCACTTTCCTGAGGTTACACAACAAGGGGGAACCTGACCTCCTAACTCGGGGCTCCTGGGGGCCGTGGTCCTGGGCTTTCTCTCTCGAGTCTTCTTCCAACACACAAATACAGTTCAGGCCAGCATCGAGAATTGGGCAGGTGTTCTCACGACAGCTTCTGAACAGCCATCTGAATAACAAGCATCGAGGGCGGGTGGTCAGAGTCAGAGACCCGGCCACCAGCCCAACTCACCATCGCTGTGTCTCGGCAGCACACGGCCCCTCCAACAGCCAGGCCGCTGTGAGATGAGGCCAGTGGGGGATGGAGACCCTCGCCTTGGCACACAGTGAGGCCTCGAGGAACCGGTGCGCACAGACGAGAGCGGTGAGGGGTGTGAGGAAGACCCAGGATCTCTCTGCGTCCCAGTCTCCTTAACCGCAGACTAGGGTCAAAACCGAAAACCACCTTCTAGGGGAATCACAAGGATTCCATGCATCTATCCACTCACACTGCCTCGGAGCAGCAGCTGGCACAGGGCAGGCTGTGTCAGTGTCCTGCGTGTGGTCCCTTGGCTAACACGATGGGTTAGCACTGAGAGCTCATGTTTCATCCACACACGGAAGCAAACCATTCAAGAATAGGACACAAAACAAAAAAGAAAACAGTAAAAATCAAATCAAAACCAACGAACAGGGCAGGCGGCAAGCGCAGGGGTGCTAAGTGGCTTCAGTCCTGTCTGACTCTGTGGGACCCTGTGGACTGTCGCCCGTCAAGCCCCTGTGTCCGTGGGACTCTCCAGGCAAGAATACGGGAGTGGGTTGCCATGCCCTCCTCCAGGGGGATCTTCCCAATCCAGGGATCGAACCCGCATCTCTTGTCTCCTGTGTTAGCAGGTTTCTCTACCAGGAGGGCCGCCTGGGAAGCCCCAGAGCAGGCTGTGGGCAGTCAAAATGAATGTGCTTCATGACACAGAACAGGACACTTAAAAATGGTTAAAGTGATACATGTGATGCTTTGTGTATTTTACCACAATAAAAAAAAAAAGAAAAAAGCCCAGCAGCCCCTGCACACCTCCACGGTCTGTCTCGGCTCCCACGCTTGTTTTCCTGGGGAGCTCCTGCTTTTTTCAACGCTCCCCGAACTCTGTGCTTAGAGTTGGTCCCTGGTGTGACTTCAGGGGGCGCAGGACAGGTTGGTTCCCCCCGCACCCTTTCATTCCGGCCTTGCACAGAAGGGGCCCCGTGGGGGAGGCTCCTCACTGCTCTTCCAGGCAGGTGCCTTCAGGACAGCCTCGCCCCGCTCCCAGAAAGAGGGTGGATCTCCCATCGACCTCCCTCTGGCTTGCTGGCCCTGCTCCTCGTGGTGAAGGAAGGGGCCCCTTGAGGGAGCAGTGCCCTCCGTGAGCAGGCTGCGGCTGGAGGCCTGCTCTGGACAGGGAAGGTGCACGGTTACTGACGCCAGGGGCTGGGCTCCAGTCTGCTCTGCCCTCGCTTGCTGCGTGACCCTGCTCAAGTCCTTGTCCCTCTCTGGGCCCCAGTGCCCCAGCCATAAAATGCGAACGTGCATCCCGCCTGAGACCCTCGTGAGGCTTTAGGGAGGCACTGAGGGAGAATAAAGGCAAAGGTGCCTTCCTTCTTTATTATACGACATGACCATGTCGAGAGGCGGCAGAGCAGTGGTTACAGACACGGTCGGGAGCCCGCCGACTGGGCTTGAATGTCAGCACCTCCTCACAGCAGCGGGAAGACCTTGGACAGGTTAGTCGACCTCTCCAGACCTCAGGTTTTCCGTCTATAAAATGGGGTGGTAATTGGTAAATGAATTCATGTCTGACAAGCACTTACAGTGCTGCCTGGCCCACGGTAGTTACTAGCTAAGTCGTGTCCAACTCCTTGTGACCCCATGGACTGTAGCCCGCCAGGCTCCTCTGTCCATGGAATTTCTCCAGGCAAGAATACTGGAGTGGGTTGCCATTTCCTACTCCAGGGGATGTTCCCGACCCAGGGATTGAACCCGGGTCTCCTCCATTGCAGGCGGATTCTTTACCGGTAGTCTGAGCCACCAGGGAAGTCAAAAAAGTGTTAGTCGCTCAGTCGGACGCAAGATAAATGCAAAATAAGTAACAGCTGCTACACCATGGGACGGACCTAGAGTACTATGCTAAAACACAAGAATGCATACAACAGAGCAGAAACAGATTCGCAGACATAGAGAGCAAACTAGTGATTTCCGGTGGGAGAGGGAATGGGGAGGTGGGGCATGGGATTAAGAGACACAAACTACTATGGATAACATAAATAAGCACCCGGGATATATTGTACAGCACAGGAAAATACAGCCATTATTTTTTAATACGTTTAACTGGAGTGTAATCTACATAAAGATATTGAATCACTATGTTGTACACCTGAAACTAATAAAATATTTTAAGGCGCCTATACTCAACAAAAAATAATTTAAAAAATAACTGATAACTTCTATTGACTACTCACCATGAGGAGGCATGGTTTTAAACTGTTTACCTGTATTGATGGATTGAAATGGACATTTAGCAAAAATGAGTCAGGACTTTGAACAGTGCTTACAGATTAAACCAGAAGCACAAAGAGCCCATGTTCCTTTTCTCTTCAAAGAGGCAACACCTAAAGACCTAAAGATCCAGGGATGGGAAGGGTCATCTGTGCTCAGAGCCAGGAAAATCTCCTTAATTGGAGGAAAACAGAGGAAGCCTTTCACCCCTCCCCCACCCTCAGTGAAGACTTCAAATCTAAAGCTCTAATTCTTATCTAATCTAATTCTTAGCCAGGCCCACTAACTCCGTCTGTCAAATGATCTTATTAGATCTGGAGGCAAGAAGCAGACGCAGCATCCCAGGACCGCCCAGGGTCAGGGACCCAGAGGGGCATGCAGCCCAGCTCTCCGCTCTCCTCTCCACACCACTCCATCTGAAAAGTCTGCAGGCCTAGGCTTGCCCCATTCTACTACAGAGAAGCTCACCCCTTCCGGGAACAGAAGAGCTCAACGGTTAGACTTCCTCCTTTTACTGAGCGGAAATCTACAATTTCCCCTACGGCCCTGTCTCCATCCCTGAAGCCCCACCAACCACATCCGTTTCTCTGCCCCATGATGGCCCTTCCAGAGATGTGAGGCACCTGATCACCTGTCCCCGGGGTGGCTCTGCTCCAGGTTGGGGAGCTTCTGGTGTGACTCAGTTTCCCATCTCCCCATCTTCGTTACCTCCCAGTAATGCAGCTGGCTCCATCTCTCACCCCGTTTGGAAGGATCATAGCCAAACCCTCCAGATGGAGGCTAAGAACCACTCAGCAGAGCAGGTCTCCAAAATATCCCAGACTTTGCATCTCAGAGAAGCAGAACTGGCCAGACCCCACAGAGATCATAAGGTAGAGATGGGGAAACTGACTTACTGTGCCTAGGGCCCCCCACACAGGGCAGAACCAGGAACGGGACCCAGGTCTGCAGCTCTCAGGTCTAGGAGAGTCCTCTAAGACGCAGAACAGTTTCCTTTGATCCTGCGTCCGGATACAGTGTCAAATATTTTATTCCTTATCTGTGCTGCTGTTCTTGAAGGAACAAATTCCAAGGATAGCTGGGGAAGGTCTTCTAATTGTGAGGCCGAGGGTCACATCCCCTAGCTAGGGCCTCCCAAGGCTCCCCTTTGGAAGGTGGGCTGTCTTTCTCCAGAGTGAGGTTCAGACTGGGAGAGATGGGGCTCCTTAGGATATGGAGAGGAGACAGACCCCAAGTCTTTGCTGCTAGAAAGTCCAGCAGAGCATGAAGGGTAAACTAAAGCACATCAACTCAGCTCATATTTTCTAAGTTCCTGGTTGGAGGCAGACCCTTAGGTTGGGCTCTGCAGGCCCAGAGGTAGTCTCGGAGTCTCTGCCCCTGGCACGGGAAGAAAAATGAAGAAATCGCATCCTACTCAAACAAAGAACGATCACAAACGTGGTGGTTTGTCAGAAGTGGCAGCAGCAACGAAAAGACCAGGAAGTTGGAGCAGCGGGACCCTAAATGTTTTGATCATTTACTACTTTCAAAGGGAAGAAGACTGAGCTCACCCAACCCACATATATTACATACAAGTAACCATGGGCTTCCCTGTAACTCAGATGGTTAAGAATCTACCTGCGATGTGGGAGATGGGGGTTCAGTCCCTGGACTGGGAAGATCCCCTGGAGAAGGGAATGGCTACTCACTCCAGTATTTTTGCCTGGAGCAGAGAAGGCTGGCAAGCTATAGTCCATGGGGTCCCAAAGAGTTGGACACGACCGAGTGACTAAAACTTAGGCACTTAAACATCACTAACAGACATAAGGTACAATCTATACAAGAGGCAAGATTTAATATTAACCAGAGTGACTAAATCTCTACTTCAAATAGTGTCCTCCCCCTCAAAAAATCTTGGACTAACTTCTTGTCTCATGGTTGTTTTTTTTCCTTTCCTTGTGGGTGATGAATTGATTGTGCTAAAAACCAAGTGTTCATTCTCTCATATTCTCTTATCCCTCATATTCTCTTATCCTCACGCACTAGCATTATCAGAATTACTAACAATTCAGCGTCCTGGTAGGAATCTTTTAAAATCACTTGGCCATTTATTGAGAGTTAGTTTAGTTAAAACTAGTCAATATAATCCACAAATCCAATCTGGATTAATTAATCTAGAATGACCTGAATTGATGGACCAGGTTAATTAGTTATTACCTGCCTAAAATGAACTAAAGAGTGGGGTATCCTTGTCACCCCTTTCTCAGAGACTTCTGGGGACATGAGACATGAGGCTGTCTGACCCCTTCCTGGAGAGGGGGTCAGTGTGTCTACACCTGGCAAAAGATAGCAAACTTGAATTATTTTCTTGTTTAGATAATATTTTTTCCTGCACCGCACTGAGCATTTTGCGTACCTTGTCTTGGATGCCACCAGAATAGAAGACAGGGAGATGCTCAGAGAAGATATTCAGGCTGCAAGGGACGGGAGGGATCAACCAGTTTAACCCCTCATTTTGCAGGTGAAGAAACAAAGACCCGGCAAGGGCTGTAACTGGTCCAAGGTCACCAGGCTGGTCAGTGGCTGATCCCGGAGGGAATGCAAATCTCTAGTTCTTGCCGCTAATACCTCTCTGTCCTGGCCACAGTCAGCCCCTTTTGGCCTCTCTCACTGGGCCACAGGCAGCTCCTTGACCTCTCAGCCTTGGGGCTGCCTCTCTTGGGATGTAAGACCACCTGCTGGGTGGCAGGGAGATGTGCATCTCAGCAAAGGTTACAAGTGCTACCAGGATGGAAGACACGGTGTCTCAGTAGGCCCCGGTTCTGAGAGTCACTCTGAAGCCTCAGTTTTGTTATCTGTGAAATGGGACTAATCAGGTCCAGCTGTTGTCTGAGTGCCCATGCGGTCCCGGCAACATCTCTATACGGGGAAGTAACCCCAAAGGGTATTACTACTGTCCTGATGACTCTGGAAGGCTCTGTTTAGGAGGGTGAGACCTGGGGTGCCCTTAGAGCCCAAGCGTTCTGCCTCTGGCCACCAACTGCAGCCCAGGACACCGTAGGACTTGGAGCTCTGCAGCACAGTGGTCCCCAGGCCTGGTAGGGTGGTGGGCATTTGTAGGCGTGGACCCTGGGCCTTCTGAGGCACTGGCTAGAATCCTGCTCCTGTCTCCAGAGCTCTCTGCCCTGCTGCTGTGAAGGGGAAGCCGGGCGGCAGAGAGACAAAGGCAATAGGGAACTGAGCAGTCAGCTGGGTGTAGAAAGTAAAGGGGTGCTTTTTCTATAGAGAACTTAAAAACAATAATAAAATCAACAAAAAGCCCGGCTTCATTATCATGATGTGCCTACAGTTCTAAACAATGTCGGCGATAAAGCATTCCTTCCTGCCAGAGTAGGCTGCTCCCACCTCTCCGCCCTTGGTGTCTGGCCAGCATCTAATACTATTCCTTTTAGGTTGAGTCAGACCAGACTGCATGTTCACCACATCCCAAACAGGCTCAGGGTGCCGTGCCAGACCCTGGCCTCTGCTGTTCCTTGGCCAACACCTCCCTCCTTACCACTCTGTAGGTCCAGCCGCTACAAGGCCCGGCTTAGATGCTTCCTCTTCCAGGAAGTCTTCCCCCGTGCGGTCCCAGCCATCCCCTAGCTGCCTCTGACCGTCCTCCCAAGATGCAGAGTATGCAGTGTCGTGTTCTCAGCTCAAGAGCAAGAGTGAGAGGGATCACCCTCTGAAAGCTGGAATCCACAGCACAGAAAACCACACCAGGGAGTCACTTCTCAGCTGTGCGACTTCAGACGAGCCCCACGACTGAAACAGTCCAGCCCACTTCCAGAGTCACTAGTTCAAGCACCCCTTGCTGACCACATCCTCCCTGCTTCCAGCTTACTGGCACCTCCAGACATGACCCACCCTCTGTCATCAGCCCCGATGGATCAATAAAAACAGGTTCAGGCTCAAGGAGAGAGCTTTGGACCAGAGGCCCCTCTCCAGGACAGCATAATCCCTCAGGCTTGGCTCCAGTTTTTCTGAAAGCCCAGCTTGTAGGATGGTGTCTGGGCCATGTGATATGTGCATACCATGATGCCCATTCCTTGTCCCAAGCAACCCGGGACATCAGGCCAGGCTTCACCCACCGCAGAAGCCTTCATCCAGGAGAGTTCCATCACTGGCTTCCTCTACCTTCTCTACCCCACCTGCCCATTCTCCACTCTCTTTCTTCCAGCCAGTTCTGTGGTCTGTCGTCTCACTCTTAAGAACACCATAGAATCTTTCTTCCTCCTGACTTCTCTCATTATCATCTGGCAAAACCCTGATGCTGGATGAACCAGGATATCTAAACACTTTGGGGGAAAAAAACAGACGAAAAACAGATGAAAACCCACAGGGTGAGGTCCTTCTCCACCACTCCTGTCCCCCCCAGCACAGATCCTCTGTGAGTCAGGCCTTGTGAAAGGCGCAGCGGGGAGGTGCGATCCCAGCGGCGTCCTCCACATGCACCCGTGTGCCGTCGCTCAGCCGTGTGTGACTCTTGGCGACTCTGTGGACTGCAGCTTGCCAGGCTCCTCTGCCCCTGGGATTCTCCAGGCACGAATACTGGAGTGGGTTGCCATTTCCTCCTCCAGGGATCTTCCCGACCCAGGGATCCAACCCACTTATCCTGTATTGGCAGGCGGATTCTTTAACACTAAGCTATCCGGGAAGCCCCTTTCTTCTTGTATCTAAAGCCAACCCATCATTCACCCTCCCTCCTCCACCTCCTAAACATCTCTTAAACCATCCACATGGGCTACCGTGCCCACGGCTACCACCGTGTTCTTACCTGGTCGCACAGTCTTGGATATCAAACACCTTGCCCCTGATCTTTTCAAAATATGGAAATTCAGACTTCCCTGGTGATTCAGTGGTTTAAGAATCTGCCTTCCAATGCAAGGGACATGGGTTTGACCCCTGGTCGGGACACTAAGATCCCACAGGCCACAGCGCAGATAAAGCCCGTGTGCCAGAGCCAGAGAGCCCGTGCGCCGCAGCCAAGACAAGGCCCAACCAAAAAAAAAAAGGTGGAAATCTGCCCATGCCACTTCATGGCCACTGCTGCAAGGCCTGAAGGGTTTGGCTCACTCTACCTCTCCAGATTCACCTTGGTCAGGGATCTGAGCTACAGACACTTGGGGCTTTGAATTCCTCAACAGTTCATTTCCTCCAGCCTCAGGGCCTTTGCACAGGCTGTTTCTCTGGTCTAGCATGTTCCATTCTCATGGAGCATGTTCCACCCTCACCCGGCTACTCCCTGCTTATCTTTCAGATCTCAACTCAAAAGTCCTTCCCTAACAACAGCCTTCTGCAGTGATCCTGGACTAGGCACATTTCTCCTCTCGGCATGCTCCATATGCCCTCCCTTCTCCAGGTTTTGAGGGACCCTCTGGTTACTGCCCAACTCTCCTTTGATCTGTGAGCTCACTGGGGCAACCCCGAGGTTATCTGTTTTGCTCTGTTTGATATTCCTAGCACTGAGCTGTGTGATGTGGAAAGTGATCAATATATGAACAAAGGTCTTGTTCAAGTAACTCAATTGAAGAATTACTTATTTAGGGAATGAATGAGTGGGCCAGTCTAGGTGAGGTTCTAGGATTATCTGTGCAGGACAGGCCTCTGCAGTCTCTCTTCAGGGCAGGCCATGGGCCAACCTACTCTTGGAAATGGTCATAACAAGGATGAGATTAATGACTCAGCCAGCAAGCTCTCAAGCCTCCTTCCTGTCCATGAGCTCCTCAGCCCTCCTCCAGGCCCCCCATTACTCACAGCACCCGGCATTTAATGGCCAGTCCACCAGGGCATTTCTGCACTGACAATACGTTTACTCTGCTGAACATTACTGCCAACAGTCAGAGCTCAGGAGTTGGTCTTTGTGGAGTTGGATTAGGAGAAAGTGGTGGAATCTAGTGAGAACAGGGTTCGAACCTTAATTTTACCTCTGGCTGACTGTGTGATCTTGCAAGCCAATTCTCTGGGCCCTGGTTTCCTCGTCTGTAGAAAGAGGCCAAGAATATCCAGGTACTAGGTTGCCGCACGTATTAAATGAATGGATATGTAGTAAATCAAGAATCTAGGCAGGGGCCGGTCACATGTTGTATTTAACTGATTCTAAGACACACAGTTTTCAACATCTCTGAAACTGGGATGCACCTTATAGTTTAACTGCTTGCCCTTTTTCTTCCTGAAGGATTATAAAATAATGGTGTCTCTTACAACAGGTGGTGCTTTGCATTCCATGAAGTAGCTCAGCAGCTCGATTTTTCTCTTCTCTTTGCAAAGAGGTGGGACAGTCTGTGAGAGTCCCAGGGACCAAAGGCTGAGAATACATGTCACTGAGGACAAAGGGTCTTCTGGGGTCTGGCACGCTGAGGCAGAATGAAGCGGAATCTGAGAGCACAGGCTCCTCCCCAGCCTGGCGGCCTCTGGACCACTCCCAGCTGGCCCAGTCCCACTTGGGGGACAGCCCAAACTCCAGCAGGACCCTCACTTCTCTGGATCTGACTCCATGCTTCTGCTGATGTCACCCGGGGTCCCTGGCTTTGGGCAGTTGGTCATAATGCTGACTGCTGACCTAAACTTCTAGTCTTTGTCCTAAAAGAGAGCCCTGGGAACCACTCTGGAGACCCCCGGAGACCTCTCCTCCCGTGTGATACCTACATCAAGCCATTCCAGGCCCCTGCCCTCAACTGTTCTGGAAGATCAGCACCAAGGATCCATTCCCCAGGCTTTACCCAAGTCCTCAAGCTGCGGGTACCTCCTTAAACCCTCCAGCCTGGAGACAGGAGACTGGCTGGATTACTATACCATCTACATTCCATTTTAACACGCATGACATACAGCCACCTCTTTATAGAAATAAAATGTCTACCACAAAAAAATTCAAAATACAGAAAAAAAACCCCAAATTTTGCCATCTAGTGATAATCAACCAGCTTGATGTGTGTCGGTCTGAAAATTTTTCTGTATCTACATGTGTGTAGATCTAGTCTTTCTTCATATTCAAACCAAAATGGACTCACTCCATACTCTTTCCATACTCCATACTCCACGCTCTTTTCCTTGATTTTCCAGGGAAGACAAATTCGCAGACCTCTCACTACACAAGCTGGTTTCTTCCTGGTGACCTCACGGCGCCCCCATCCGCTCCATCCCTTCACCTGGCAGGTCCCTACAGCCCCTCTTGATCAGGTCCCTGAGGCCTGGCCTGGGTGTCCAGCCTCTAGCAGGATGCAATGCTTATGGCCTGAGAGGTTCCTATGGACACGTGCCCCCCTTCCTCAGGACAGGGCTGTGACTGGATGGCAGTCAGCCTCAGGGCCTCCTCAAAGCACAGCCGCACCCCCCAGCACAGAAACATTCTAGAACGCTTAAGTCAAGGGTGCGAGGTGAATAGTGGCCGTCTGCCCCTACTGGGCTTGGCCACAGACCTTTGAGAACAGACCGAATGTTCTCCTGGACTCGTTCTCCTGCTGCCCCGGTATTTCCCTAAGCCCTGGGGACTTCAGAAAGCATAGTAAACAGCAGTGAACAGGTGCCTGGCGTTCACAGTTCACTGAGTGTTCGCATGTTCTCGGTCCAGTTTGGGAGCTCACAACCACCGTATTCATTAAGCAAAGCAGGTGTTTATTATCCCCATTTTACAGATGAGACTGAGGCTCAGAGGTGGGGCAATTTACCCATTGACCTTTCTCGCTTCTCTCCCCTTCAGAGTCTGGCCAACATCAAATCCCACTAACAACCTGGCCCAAGCATTACTTCCTCCAGGCAGCCTCCCCACTCTTCCCGCCTCCCCAGGCTGCATTAGATGCCCCTCCTTGAGGGCCCACAGCTCTGGGGCTTCCCTATCTGAACTAAGCCCCTCACCAGAACGTGTGCCCTTGAAGGCACTGATGGGTCTGGCTTATTCCCATTCTTACTCCCCAGGCACAGTAAAACCTCAACAGGTGGCTGCTGAGGATAACAGATCCCAACAGATGGAATGAAGATGGTTACGGTTATTTAGGCAGGAAATGCCCTCCCCACTTTACGGAAGAGGAGAAGGGGCATAAAGAAGGGCCAGGACTTGCCTACAGAGCATGCCATTGACCAGGACAGGTCTCCCCACCTCTTCAGAGGGCTCTTTAGTTCCACTGTGCTCCTTGTTGCTTGCCATCTTAGACTCCAAGCCTCTGCGTGGGGTTCATTTCCGTCTGCTCCTGCACTGGCGAGGCCTCCGTGGCCAAGCAGGTGTGAAGGGGAGCGCTGAGACGGGGGCTCCGGCTGGGAAGGCTTAGTCCCCTGGCCTGGGCCCACACCCTGGCGTAGCCCTAGGAACAGCAAGAGCAGTTGGCTCTCCATTGAGCTCTTCCATGCGCTACGCCCTGTGCCAGAACTTTCCATCTACATTTCCTTAGTCCTGCAGCTAGCAGGTGGGGAGGGAAGGATCCCGGCCTGAAGCTCACCCAGTGGCTGTGTTGGGATCAGAAGCCTGGGCTGCATCCCCGGCAGCAGGCGGCCCGGGGAGTCTGCTGGCACCAGCGCCGGAAGTAAATGCACAGTCAGAGTACCAGAGACAACTCCCAGGGGGCCTGCAGGCCTGGCGAGGCCCCAAACTCCCCTTCCCTACCCTGCTCGCCTCCCAGCAAGGCCTGCTATAGAGCTGAGCCTCCTGGGCCCAGGGAAGACAGGCCTGCCCCGGAAATGCCCAGCACTCTGCATGAGCAGGTCATGGCACCTGCCAGCCCCCTGCAAGCTCTGGGCTCAAGGCCAAGCTGGAAGCAGCTGTCCCATCAACGCTACAAATCCTCAGCTCCCTGTTTCTTCTTGGAATGAGATCTCACATGTCTGCTCCCAACTGGCTGGGCGATGCTAACTAAACAAGACCTCACCCCTCACCGGGCCTTAACTTCCCTGTCTGTGAAATGATGCTGGGGCTGGGCTGAGTGGGGGCCGTGAGTCTCAGTGGAACTTACCAATGGACATTCTAGTTTGCCTACAGGCAACATAGCTCAGTGATTAAGACCCTGAACACTGGAGTCAGATGATATGGGCCCAAATGTATGACCCCCCGGACAAGCTGCCCAACCACTCTGGGCCTCAGTGTCCTTATCTGCAAAATGGGGATAACACTGGAAAAAAAGACAAAGTAGATATAACTAAAATATTTATATTGATTATCTGAGACAGAAAGAGAAGACTGAGTGATGTGTTTTGTTTCCCTCTCTTTTTTCTAAATTCTCTATTATCATCAAGTATTGATAACAGAAAAAACAAATATACTTTCTTGGCAAATTAACTTCATTGAGATATAATTCATATATAATATAATACATCCATTAAAAATAATATGTAATAGTAACTATTCTACAGATTGTTTTGACGATTGACTGGGCCAGTTAAAATCTTAGATGGCGCCTGAAACAAAAGAGGTACTTAAAATATTAAGTATTTGTTAATACCAAAATCAGATTGATTATATTCTTTGCAGCCAAAGATGGAGAAGTTCTATACAGTCAGCAAAAACAAGACTGGGAGCTGACTGTGGCTCAGATCATGAACTCCTTATTGCCAAATTCAGACTTAAATTGAAGAAAGTAGGGAAAGCCACTAGACCATTCAGGTATGACCTAAATAAAATCCCTTACGATATACAGTGGAAGTGAGAAATAGATTCAAGGGACTAGATCTGATAGACAGAGTGCCTGATGAACTATGGACGGAGGTTCGTGACATTGTACAGAGACAGGGATCAAGACCATCCCCAAGAAAAAGAAATGCAAAATGGTTGTCTGAGGAGGCCTTACACACAGCTGTGAAAAGAAGAGGAGAAAGGCGAAGGAGAAAAGGAAAGATATACCCATTTGAATGCAGAGTTCCAAAGAATAGCAAGGAGAGATAAGAAAGCCTTCCTCAGCGATTAATGCAAAGAAATAGAGGAAAACAATAGAATGGGAAAGACTAGAGATCTCTTCAAGAAAATCAGAGATACCAAGAGGACATTTCATGCAAAGATGGGCTCAATAAAGGACAGAAATGGTATGGACCTAACAGAAGCACACGATATTAAGAGGTGGCAAGAATACACAGAACAATACAAAAAAGATCTTCACGACCCAGATAATCATGACAGTGTGATCACTCACCCAGAGCCAGACATCCTGGAATGTGAAGTCAAGTGGGCCTTAGGAAGCATCACTATGAACAAAGCTAGTGGAGGTGATGGAATTCCAGTTGAGTTATTTCAAATCCTAAAAGATGATGCTGTGAAAGTGCTACACTCAACATGCCAGCAAGTTTGGAAAACTCAGCAGTGGCCACAGGACTGGAAAAGGTCAGTGTTCATCCAATCCCAAAGAAAGGCAAAGCCAAAGAATGCTCAAACTACCACACAATCGCACTCATCTCACACACTAGAAAAGTAATGCTCAAAATTCTCCAAGAGAGGCTTCAACAGTACATGAACCGTGAACTTCCAGATGTTCAAGCCAGATAGAGTTAAGGCAGAGGAACCAGAGATCAAATTGCCAACATCCGCTGGATCACTGAAAAAGCAAGAGAGTTCCAGAAAAACATCTATTTCTGCTTTACTGAATCTGCCAAAGACTTTGACTGTGTGGATCACAACAAACTGTGGAAAATTCTTAAAGAGATGGGAATACCAGACCACCTGACCTGCCTCTTGAGAAACCTGTATGCAGGTCAGGAAGCAACAGTTAGAACTGGACATAGAACAATAGACTGGTTCCAAATTGTCAAGGCTGTATATCGTCACCCTGCTTATTTGACTTATATGCAGAGTATATCATGAGAAACGCTGGGCTGGATGAAGCACAAGCTGGAATTAAGACTGCCGGGAGAAATATCAAACACCTCAGATATGCAGATGACACCACCCTTATGGCAGAAAGCAAAGAAGAACTAAAGAGCCTCTTGATGAAAGTGAAATAGGAGAGTGAATAAGTTGGCTTAAAACTCAACATTCAGAAAACTAAGATCATGGCATCTGGTCCCATCACTCCATGGCAAATAGATGGGGAAACAGTGGAAACAGTGAGAGACTTTATTTTCTTGGGCTCCAAAATCACTGTAGATGGTGACTGCAGCCATGAAATTAAAAGACGCTTGCTCTTTGGAAGAAAAGTTATGACCAACCTAGACAGCATATTAAAAAGCAGAGACATTACTTTGCCAACAAAGGTCTGTCTAGTCAAAGCTATGGTTTTTCCAGTAGTCATGTATGGATGTGAGAGTTGGACTATAAAGAAAGCTGAGTGCTGAAGAATTGATGCTTATGAACTGTGGTGTTGGAGAAGACTCTTGAGAGTCCCTTGGACTGCAAGGAGATCCAACCAGTCCATCCTAAAGGAATCAGTCCTGAATATTCATTTGAAGGACTGATTCTGAAGCTGAAACTCCAATACTTTGGCCACCTGATGCGAAGAACCAACTCATTTGAAAAGACCCTGATGCTGGGAATGATTGAAGGCAGGAAGAGAAGGGGATGACAGAGGATAAGATGGTTGGATGGCATCACTGACTCAGTGGACATAAGTTTGAGTAAACTCCGGGAGTTGGTGATGGACAGGGAAGCCTGGCGTGCTGCAGTCTACGGGGTCACAAAGAGTCGGACATGACTGAACTTAACTGACTGAAATAAATAAGGCCCAAAGCCAGCGTGGCTTCCTCCTCCTCTGGCTTGGATTCCTATCTCACCCGAAGGACCGAGCTCGGCAGATCCTCTGCCCCCATGTTCAATGCTTCACGCTGCGCTGGTCCAGCTTCATCCTTCCAGGCCTGGGCTCCTCCCACAGCCTTCTCTGTGTTCGCCAAAAGAATCGCACTTACACTCAAATGTGGCCATGCTCTTTCCTGTTCAAAGCTTTCCATGGCTCCCACTACGCCTGACCAAAAGCCCTAACTCCTCTATGAGACAGTTTCACCAAGTCACTGAAACTCTCTGTGTCTTGTTCCTTTAAATGAAGAAGAGAAAAATCCTACCGCCTTCAAACTTCCAGGATTCCATATTGCAGGAGACGGGGTACACAATCTGACCCCGGGCCTCCCTCACCTTCAGATTATGAGACTGACGCGCTGCCTGCTGCGCTGAGGAGGCAGATCTCCCTCACCTTCCCTCTTCTCACTACTCCAGTCTGCTCTTCCTGAAGGTGCCAGGCGTGGTCCTACCTTAGGGCTTTTGCACTGCTCATTCCTTCTACCTGGACAGCTCTTCCCCCAGGAAGCAGCCAAGGCTTCTCCCAAAGGTCACCTTCTCAGTGATTCTCCCCACCATCTATTTGAAACCACAACTCTTCCCTTCATCCTCCCTCACACGCTTGAAATATGCTCTTATGTTTTATTTGCTCCATCTCATTCATCACCACCTATTTTATTGTTTGCCTGTCTTCTTTTCCTATTAGACTGTAAGCTCCTTTAAGACATTTTTTTTTTTTTAGTCTATTTTGCTTACTGTCAAGAACCCCTCCCCACCATACCTAGAAAATAACCTAGTGCAGTGAAGGTGTTTAATAAATGAAACGTTGAAAGATCAAATGGGAAGCCCTTAGGACAATCAGGCAGGTGGTAACTACTCAATAAATGTTAGATTATTATTGTTATTGATTATTCAAGGTAAGGCTCCCATGTTCTTCCTCCGTGACTTCTCTGAGCTTACACAGTAATCACTCTTTCCCCCACCACACCCTGCCCAATCTCTCAATTATATGGTAAGGAACACAGTGCTTTTTAATTATCTTTTTCCATTTAGGCTGAACCAAATAAAATGGCCATTTCTTGTAAGTCAAAAATAGCCAGATATTGGCCTTTTCACATAGTTTAACTTAATACATTTCCCATGGTGGCCTGCAGGCCCCCGGGAGGCACCTCAAGGCCTAGTACACAGTAGGTGTCCAGTAAATGTTTGTTCCCCAACTCCTGGCCCTTCATAATAGGTGTGATTGCTAAACACCTATAATCTGTTCTGAAGGAGGCAACATAAAATAATACATGGAGAATCTTGGTGAATTATTTTCTGATCCTCCTGGAAGTCTCTGTCCCCTAAAATAATCCAGGTTCTAGCCATTTTGAGATAACAAAGGTCTAAGGCTGAGGGAAACCCCTTCCCTAGAAGAAAAATGCTAGCTAGTTGTTTGCCTCTAAGAGGATTTATTTAATGATGGGGTCATGGGGTAGGGAGTCTGGAACATTCTTTGGTTATCCTTGTGTTCCCTGCGCCTCCTAATAAAGGCTTCTGCTACAGAGATTTGCTCAGTCTAGAACATGAGTTGTCAAGAGCTCAAGGAAATTCAGGAATCACTGAATCTACCCCACTTCACAGACAGGGGAAGTGAGGTATAGAAAAGCGCAGGAATTGCCCTGAGATCACAGGATGGGGTGAGGAAGAATCTTCGCTGAATCTATGCTGACATGAGTCTTGTGGCTTTTCCTCTGGACCACACTGCTCCTGTATTAGCCAGACTCTGGCAATGGAAACTTCAGTATCACTATTTTAAAAGCTGTACTTTTTAAATGAAATGCTTATTCAGCCATAGTAAAACACCAAGCACTTCTTCACCATAAGATAACTTCTTGTAAATAACAGCACTACACTCACGTCTCCTATAATTACTTCCTTACGGCAAAGTCCTCAAAGTAGAAGGCTAGGGGCAAACGGAAGTTAGGACCATTTTCATGGACTTTTGGAACAAGCTGTCAGATTGCCCTGCAAAATTAAATGCTACTGGAGAATCCCTATAGCTTTACCAGCATAGAGTTTTATCCTTTTATATTTATTTCTGCTAATTTTATAGGAATAAATAGAGAGCTTTCATTTACTATATGGTATGTGTTTTCAGACACACACACACACACACACACACACGTCCTGGAATCAAGACCCCTGGGCCTGGTTGCTTGTCTGCTGTGTGATCTTTGACAAGTCACATCCCCTCCAGGGACAGAGGATATCTACCTGTAAAATGACGGGGTTGAATGGGATGATTTCTTAAGATTCCTTTCAGCTTAGATATTTCATAATGCCATGGTGCATTTTAAAATTATTGGCCTAGGATGACTGTTTAATACCCAGGACCTGCCATACCTCTAAATCAAGGCCCAAACAGCTTGGACTAGGGGAACAGGAAAACAGAGCCCGGATGATATGCAGGTAGAGATGACAGGAGACATAGGTAGCACTTGGCTGTGCGAGGGCGCTGCGCTTGAGTGACAGTGAAGATCGTGAATCTGCTTTTACGAGGGATAATAACACTCATCTGTGGTCTAGCCTCCAGTCCCGTGCAGCTCCACCATGGCCAGAAGGTAAGGTCGTGGTCATTCTACCTCAGCCTGAGAGTCCCAGACTTGCAGTCAGAGGTAGCTCACCCTCAGCAAGGGCTTGGCCACCCTCTGCCCACTCACCTCTGAGGACCCAGCGGGCACCCCCTGCCCCAGCAGCCTCGCCCTTCCTTTGGCTGTAAGAAAGCTCCCGGGTGGAGGGACAGTCTCTCAGGAGGACAAGGGAGACCAGAGGCCCAGACCCGAAGCTCTGACCCGGCGCCCTCGATCAGGGCGGGTGACAGGGGAGGATACGGCCTGGAGACGGGCTCCTCTGGCTCCTCACTCCAGACCTAAGGCAGCTGCTCAGCTGCAGGTAAATCCTAAGGAAGCGGGTTGTGCACAAGCCCCAGGCTGACTACTGCCCCCTCTGGGGCAGACACCTCAGCTCCCTGGTCCCGCCTTAGCTCTCTTCAGCTCCAGCAGGAGAAACAACGCTGGATGTGGGGCTGTTCATCCCTGCGGTGAACTGACCTAAGGGTCCAGAGGACTGCCCCAGGGTGGGGGGCGGGTGGGCAGGACTTGGATGCTGCCCCATGCGCTCAGAGCGGGACTAGCGGTAGCTCTGTTTACAGCCAGTGAGATTCCCATAACAAGGGGTGTGCAAACTGCGCAGCAAGACCTTCCAGAGGGGATCTGACCAAGGGGCTGGGCCAGATGCCAGGATTCTTCTTTACACGGAGAGCCTGGAACCACACACAGTCCCCCGGACACCTGCTCTGTCCCAGACCCAGCCCCACCCAGACATGGCTCTCCCGGTGCCGGAGCCCCGCTGGGGTCCAGGCGTGGACCTAGCTCTACAGCAGGCTGGGACACCCAGCTGGGCGTCAGCAGCTGGTGGGGAAGGGAAGGGAAGGGTATGGGGCGGGCAGGTTCCACACATCCCCTAAATCCAGGTGCCTGCACAGGTCTGGTCTAGGCAAGTCTGGGGCCAAGGGCCCCACTACCTCCAACCCAGGGCTCCCGCCGCCCCAGACCGCGAGGTAGACTTGGCTGCAGACTCTGATGGCCCCACCCTGCATGCCCAGGCCGGCTCCACGGGTACCTGGGGGGTGTCCGCTCCCCCTGCCTATGTCTCATGCTGGGAAGCTGAGGCCCCGCAGGTTTCTCAGCCAGGAGTGGGTAGAGCACCACACGGGTCCCGCGGGGCACCCAGGCCGCTAGCGGGGGCCGGGAGGGAGGCTGACGGTAGGGCCCGCCACACCCAGCATGAGCCGCGCTCACTCCGGGTGGGCCGTGCAGACAGTGCCCATGCGGGCCCCGCGCCGTCGGGAGGCTGGAGCTTGAGGCGGCCCCTACTCCAACAGTCTGGCGAGGAACGTGCCACCACTGCGCCCGCGATTCCGATGGGGAAACTGAGGCCTGGAGAGGAGCAGTGCTTTGTGCAAGGTCACGCGGAGGGGCTGGAAGCCAGGTCCCCCGCGCCCCGCCGGGTCCCCCGCGGTGCGCCGAGCCCCAGCATCCCTCCCCAGGCGCTGCAGCCCCGAGGCGCAGCGCGCACACATCGCACAAACTGGGAAGGTATGGCCGGCGGCCCGGGGCCGCCCTACCTTGATGACTGCCGCGCAGGTGGCGGTGGCGGCGGCGGCGGCGTCCAGCTCCGGCTCCGCTCTCTTCGCCGCCGCCGAGTCCCCGCGCCCAGCGCCTCCGCCTCCTCCTTCCCACCGAAGTCGGCGGGCGGGGCCGGTGGGCGGGGCAAGGGCCAGGCACATGCCCCGCCCTGGCGCCCCGCGAGTTCGCGGGGCCACCCCTCCTTTCTCGAGCCCTCGGCCGCGCTCCTGGCCCCCGGGGCTGGTCCCGGGGCGCGCACACGCGCGCAGAACGGGCGCGCACACCGGCGTGCACACGCCGCAGTGATTGGGGCGGGCTGCCCGGCTAACCGAGCCGAGGCTGGGGACAGCCACACTCGCCTGCCTTCGCGTCCCGCCGCTCCCTCGCCGAGTGGCTTGGAACAAGGGACTCGACCTTCCGGGAGCCTCAGTTTCTCCCCTGGTGAAAGGGAAACAGTAACTGTGTCTGCCTCAGAGAGCTGTTTGAAAATTAGATGAGACGATCTCATTTACCCGCCTGCTGAAGTGCGTGCGCAGAGGCGGCCTTGGGAGCGGCGCTCGGTGACCTGGGCCGGTGGAGTAATTCCTGAGGCTTCTCAGCCCGCCTGCAGGAAGAGGGCGGGGAGGGCCCCGAGGACGCCCTTCTTTCTCTCTGCGGCCAGGAGGGGGTGCTGCTGCCCGTTCTCGCCGGCTGTGGGGTTTTGCACGCTAGGCGCTGGGACAGAGATGGGGGTGGTCCAGCCTTTTCGGAATACCACCAGCCAGCACTTAATAAGCCGGGCACAGTTCTAGGCACCTTCAGTGCATCACCATAGCTTACGTCACACAAACCTATGAGGTTACCTGTTACTCATCTGTTTTACACGAGGAAGCTAAGGCACAGAGGTTAAGTAGTTTGCCGCAGATCACACACGGAGTAACTCAACCCTAGGCAGAGTGGCTCCCAAGCCCAAGCTTGTAACTACAGACCACACCACCTCTCTTGTGAAGAGCTCTTTGTTTAGCGTTGTGTGTCCAGGAGCTAGAGCAGTGCGTGGCTCAGTAAGTGTTAATTCGCCTAGCGCCGTGGCCAGTAACGGGTGCATCCCCCGCCCCGCGCTCTGTCACATGTCTATGCCTTTGTCCACGCTGTCCCCTCTGCCTGGACTTCTCTTCCCTCACCTCCTACTGTGCTTCCTTCCAGGGCCGGTACCAACGTCCCTCTCTGGGAAGTCCTCCCAGATTCCAGTGGATGTGCCCTCCCAGCCGAGTATCTGCCTTTTCCCCCTCGGTGCCATGATAGTGGGTGACTGGGACTGCATTTGGGGAAAGGCGGGTTGACAGGGACCTTTCAGAGGGGCCTGGACATATGGACCAGTGGGCCAGAGGGGAGGCCATTGGAGGGTTCTGCAATAGACACAACCTGGGACTCTTCCTAGAGATGCTCCTCATCCTCCTGCCCCTTCCGTCCCCCTAAGGCTGGTCCATTTGATGAAGGCTACCTGCCCAGTGATCACGTACGGTTGTGAGAGCTGAACTGTGAAGAAGGCAGAGCGCCAAAGAATTGATGGCTTCGAATTGTGGTGCTGGAGAAGATTCCTGAGAGTTCCTTGGGCAACAAGGAGATCAAACCAGTCAATCTTAAGGGAAATCAACCCTGAATACTCGTTGGAAGGACTGATGCTGAAGCTGAGGCTCCAGGATTTTGGTCATCTGATGTGAACAGCTGACTCATTGGAAAAGTCCCTGATGCTGGGAGACTGAGGGCAGAAGGAGAGGGTGTTCGAGGATAAGATGGCTGGCTGACTGGCATCACGGATGCAATAGATGTGAACTTGTGCAAACTTCGGGAGGTGAGGGACAGTGAGGCCTGGCATGCTGCAGTCCATGGCGTCGCAGAGTCGGACATGACTGAGCAACTGAACGTCAACACCACCCGCTCTCTGAATTGCACACGTGGAGAAACTGAGGTCAGAACGGGAATGACCTATCCAGGCATCTCTAGCTAGGAAACACACAATAGGTCTGGTCCCAAAGTTGGGTCCATCTGCTAGGACCTTCTATTGGGCCTTATTGCTGATTGAGATTGGCCAGAAATCCAACACCTTCCTGTGCCAGCATGGCCTTTGTTTAATTTGCTGTGTGTTGGGACGTTCCTGGTGGTCCAGTGGTTAAGACTCTGCACTTCGAAGGCAGAGGGTGCAAGTTTCAACCGGTGGTTGGGGAACTAAGATCCTGTATGTTGTGCGGTGGGGCCAAAATTTTCTTTTTTTTAAATTAACCTGCCATATGTGGGTGAATGTCTTCTGGGTGACCAGAACCTGTGTGTGTACGTGCGCAGGTGTGTGAGAGAAAGTGGCAAGTTCTCCCCTATCTGCCCCACACGGAGCTTTCTCTACAACGTGGTACTGTGCCCGAGGCAGGCTGAGCTGAGGAAGGAGGGCACCTGCGCGCCTGGGAGGGTCAGGGTCAGGGGTTGGCTCCACGCTGAGCACAGGCATCCTGTAGAGGTGCACGTGCGTCTCCCACTGCAGGGCGGCGTCTCCCACAGCGCCCCCTCCCGTTTTGAAGCCCCTTTATTCTTGGGGATATTGCCCCAGGAAGGTACCCTGGGCAACTCCTTTCCCTTACCTGTAGGATGGAGCGTGTCCTGACTGCTGGGGGCCTCGTGTCTGGGAGGGGGATGCTCTGAGCTGGGGGGCCCAGCCCTGGGGTAGGGAGGTGGGGCTGTGAGGGATCAGATCCTCCAGCCGGGAAGGCAGCAGTCCCTGGGGACGGTGGGGGCGACAGCTGTGGTGCGGGGCCAGGAACCTGACACGGGCTGGGCCCCGAATGCCTTTCAGGAAGAGCTGAGGGCGGGTGGGCCGGCTCCCGAGGCGCAGCAGCGCCCCGGAGTCTCAGAGTTCGCCCCACCCCCGCCACCCCCGAGCCCCTGCTGCAGCCTCTCGTCAGGCAGATGGTCCTTCCTCCCGATTTCCTCTGCCTGGGGTATCCCCACCGGCCCTCACGGCTCAGAGGCCATAGGCCAAGCTTGCCCTTTCTCCTGGGTTCTGGGGGAGGTGTTCTAGCTTGGAGGAGCTCTCCCTGGATTTTCCAGTTAGCAGCCTCTCAAGCTTAAGCGTGGCTGAAACACTTGTGGCTTTTGTGACTTTGGGCAAGTTGGTTAACCTCTCTGAGCCGTGGCCTCATCTGTCAACCAAGCTCTGTTCTGAAGTGAGTGGGTGCTCTGGGACAGGCAGCTCACATTCCTGGCTCCCGCTCCAGCTCCCCGATGCCGGGCTGGAGGACCCCCGGTCAGTCCTCGTTGCCGGTGGTCCCCAGCCCTGTCGCTGGACCACAGCACCCACGCCCCCCAGCAGGCTCCGAGCCAGCACTCAGCTGGTACTGCGGTGACACGGCGTTGGCTCAGCGGCGCAGCAGGGGAGGACACTCAGCTTCCCGGGCGTGGTGTGTGTGTGTGTGTGTGTGTGTGTGTGTGTGTGTGTGAGTGTGGTGGGGGGCGGGCAGGGAGAGATGATGTGTGTGTGTGTGTGAGTGTGGTGGGGGGCGGGCAGGGAGAGATGATGTGTGTGTGTGTGTCTGTGTGTGTCTGTGTGTGGGGGCAGGGAGAGATGTGTGTGTGTGTGTAGAACTTCCCTGCCCAGGCATGGGTGTGTGTGTGTGTGTGGAGGGGGGCGGGCAGGGAAAGATGGTGTGTGTGTGTGTGTGTGTGTGTGTGTGTGTGTGGGGAGGGGGGCAGGCAGGGAAAGATGGGGGGTGTGTGTGTGTGTGTGTGTGTGTGTGTGTGGTGGGGGGCGGGCAGGGAAAGATGATGTGTGTGTCTGTGTCTGTGTGTGTGTGGTGGGGGGCGGGCAGGGAGAGATGAGGCAGAGGGAAGGCAAGTGAAGAGGAAAGATGAGGGAAGCGGGGGCAGAGGCGGGTGGCAGACGGGCCGGCAGGGGTGGGGATGCTTTATCCAGCAGCCCCACTCTGAGCTGGGGTCACGTGCTGTGCTTTTGCCGAGGAGGGAATCTGGTTTTACAGGCTGGAGTCAGGGGGACCAGCTGGACCCAGTCTCCCCTGGAACCGCGGGCCTTTCCTGGCCCTCCGGGCCCTCCTGGTGATGCCGTCTTTATGGAGGCCGTTCACTGCCCAGGCTGTTGCTTCACTCTGCCGGGCAACCACTCAGCACCAGCGTCATCTCCTTTAACCCTCCTGGCGTTCCGGGAGGCCGGACCCCCGGTCTTCCTGGTGATGGCCCTGAGGGATACAGCCTGCAACTGTTGGGGGTGCAGCCAGGGCCCCCCCACTCCCCCAGGCTGCCCTAAGACCACCATCATGCTTCAGTTACTGTTTGGTGATGAAAGGACCTCAGCAGACAAAAAAAGTTTAGCAAATATGAAAGGGCCATCAAGCCTTGGTGTAGAGTGTTCACAGGAAACGGAGCTGGCCAGCCGCCCTGATGGATGTGGGAGGAAGGGAACCCTGAGGGTCCCCTCCCTGGAGCTGGTGGGGGTGGTGATGGGAGGGAACAAGGGGTCTGCTGCGCCAACCCCCCCAAGTTCCCACTGTGGGTGAGAGAAGGGCCTGTCCCTTGTCCCCAGCAATGGGTGTGGCCTCCTTCCCAAGCCTCGAAAAGAACCTTGGATCAGAGCAGGAGGCTTTTCTGTGAGAACCCCCACCCTAGTCCCTCATAGCAAAGACTGCTGAGCCCAAGGCTAGCCTGGCAGGCAGTCACAGGCTTTGCTGAGGAATGAGCTGCCCACATCACTTGCGCAGCCTCGACCCCTGCACGGAGTGGGATGGGGGAAGCCTGTCTGCTGAGGAAGGGCCTGGAAGAGCCCAAAGAGCTGGAGCTGAGTTCTGCACAAGCCGGCCCTGACTTGGCTGCAGGCTGTCTGTCTCACCACCTTTTCTCACTCTCTCCCAACCACCCAGTTTTCAAAGAGGTGACTCTTCTTGCCCCTGACTATGAAGTTGGTGGTGGGAGATCAGGCTTTGGGCAGCTAACCAGGGCTCTCTGCTCAATCCCCACACCAAGTTTCTCTTGATGGTGGACAGGGGTTTCCCTGGAAACCCCCCAACACCCCAGATGGGCTGTGAGGAAAGAGGAGAGGGCAGGTGCAAGGCTCAGGAAAACGGGTTGGTGGGAGCTGGGCCTGGATCTAAAGCCCAACCAGTATTTGAGAGACGCTGTCACCCATAAGGACAGGAGCGGTAAAGGCATACGGACCCAGCTCCTCCGGGAACCAGGACTGGCCCTGCAGAGGCAGCCTGAGAAACAGCAGCCGGGACGTCCTGGGCTGAGAAGGCCCTGGTGGTGTGACATCCCGGAGCCCCAGGCCCACCCAGGGACAACCAGTTACTGCGAACTGTTTAGGTTCCAGAGCTTGTGAACTATTTCCAGTATTTACACTGTTGTACACAGATAAAACTTAGAGAATGTTCAAGGCTACCCTATAAAGACAGCACTCTTGCTTGTCCGGGTGCTAAAGTGCTCTGCGGAGGCAGTGAGAAGGCGTGCATCCCGGGTGTGCTCACGAGGAGAAAACCCAACCAGCGGCTTCAGAAGCCAGCGTTGCAGTGGGGAGACCGGGCCCCGGAGAGCAGAAGGGACCTGCCCAGGGTCATGCAGCGCTCCACGGCTGTCCTGCTCTGGGCCTGCCGGCCCAGGCGAGAAGGCGCTTGGGGAGCGCGGGCGGCCACGTCAGGGCTCTGTGTCCCCCTCGTCCTCGCTGGGGCAGCCCTCGGGCGCCGAGGGGCCCTGGGCCGCCCGGGTCTCCAGGTATTCGGCCTTGAGCTGCTCCAGCTCATTCAGCTCCGCCTGCAGCCGCTCCCGGTGGGCCGCCCGAAGCTGGCGCAGCTGTTTCATGGGAAAGGGGTTCATGTTGTTGAAGGCGATGTGCATCAGCTTCCTGCGGGGAGAGCAGAGTCAGGGTCAGCGGGCGTCCTGGGCGCCCCGCGCTCACTCCGCTCAGGCGGCTGAGGCCCCTTCCTGAGAGGAAACTGACCGAGAAGACAGTTTCCACCCAAAGGGTAAGTACTGAGGCCGGAGGAAGCTTAGGGCTGAGTGACCTCTAACCCTGGAAGAGCAAGTTGGTCAGGGAAGGCTTCCTGGAGGAGGGGACTGTGAGCTGAGTTTTGAGGAAAAAGCACTGGTGGGCCAGACAAAGACAGGGCTGGTGGGAGTGCAGGAAGGCGTTCTAAGCAGAAGAACCTGTAAGGCCAGAAGCTCAGAGATGAAGGCTGTCCTGGGAACTCACCTAGCTCTGTTTGGCAGGATCCTAGGGCGTGGGTGTTGGGGGCAGGAGAAGGTGGGCTAGAAACGAAACTGCGTGGGGTCCTTGAAGGCCATGTTAAGGGGACAGAGAGATTCTGAGGAACGTCCCTAAAGATTTCTAAGCTGTGAAGGATCAGTGTTGCTAATGAATCTACACTGGGAACACCAGCCTCCTCTCTGCTCTATGTCCTGGGGTGGTGGAGGGGCGGGGTCAGGAGCGGGTCTCACCGGCTGTCACAGATGGTCTTGGTGAAGAAATGCAGGTACTGGTAGATCTCCAGGCTGTCCTGTAGCCTCAGGAGTGCCTCCTCGTTGTACTTGAAGATGGCCAGGGCATAGCGGAACACCACCTGGGGGGCAGAGTGGGGTTCAGGGTGGGGAATGGGGAGCCAGGGCAGGGAAGCCCCAGAACCCACACCCCCAGGCAGTGTGGACAGCCCTGGACAGGCTGCAGAGATTGGAGGCTTGGAAGAAACATGTGGGGCAAAGCCAAGGTGGGGGGTGGCTGGAAACCCCACGGGGGAGCTCAGCTGGCAATCTGGGGATTGGGAGCCTGTCTGTCTATGCAGAGAGCCTGGGCAAGCTGTTGCCCTGTTGGAGCTAATGAGGGTAACCCTGTCTTTACATGGGGTGCCAGCAGGAGTTGCATGGAGAGATGGATCCAAGGGCGCCTGGTGAACTGTGAGGTCCACTGCCATGGGGAAACGTGGCGGAGGCCAGCAGAGGGCCTGCCCAGGGTCTCCTCACAAGGAAAAGGGCAGAGCTGGGAGCAGCCCCCCATCCAGGGCTCAGTCTGAACAGGAGGAGGAGGAGGCAGTAGTGATGGGCCTTCCAGGGTGGCTGCAGCCCCCTGTCCAGGGGAGGGGAATCCTCCCAGCTCTAGGACGGTCTTCAGAGGCAGAAGCGCCACTTCCTCTCAGGGGTGCAGAGCACTTGAGCTGATGAAGCCAGGCTCCCTAGAGAGGTCCTCCAGAGCCCCGCTGGGTGGGCTCCATCCTCCCATCATCCAGGGGCAGAGTCAAGACCCAGAGGAGGCAGGGACTTGTCCAGGACCCTCCCGCTCACCCTCTGCAGCGCCCTACCTTGATGCCCTCGTAAAGGAAGGCGTCCCAGACCTGGAGGAGGATGTTGCTGATGAGACTGTCCGCAAAGACCACAAGGAACCAGTTGAAGGTGATGAAGGACAGGTCCACGCGGCGCTGTCCCAGGTGGGCCGTCAGCCGGGGCAGCTTCTCCAAGAGGAGGTCCTGGAGCACCCGCTGGTCCACCTGCAGCCAGGAGAGGGCCTGTCGGCTGCTACCCTGCTTGCTTCCCCTCTGCCCCTCACACCCAGCCGGCCCACACACTGCCCTGGGGCCGCTCCCAGCGGGGGCTGCCCCGTCTGCGGGCACAGCGTGTCCGGAGGAGCTGGTGCAGCCTGACAGGGAGACACGTTACTCCACAGGCGAGTAGCCTTCCAGGTTGGAGCTCTGATGCAGAGGTCTCCGTAGATCAGAAGTTCTGAGCCCGTGGGGTTTGGGCCCCTTTGTCCTGAACCCCAAGCCAAGCAGGAGCTGAGGCTGGGATCGGTTGACGCCACAGCCACGACTCGGCACCTGTTTTGGGGTCTGATGCACGAGAAGCTCAGGGCAAGGTCGTGGGGCCCGGAGCTGATGCTGCGGAGCGTGGTCACTGTCGTGCCTCCGTCCTTGTTTCACTGGACCTGGCTGATCACTCCCAGCACTGGCTCCTTCCCTGCCTAGGATATGGTTGTTCTGTGGTTGCCTCCTATCTCAGTGATGAGCTCATTTTAGGGTCCTCTTGCTCTTTCTTGGAACTGCTGGTTTCTCAGCCCTCTCCCCCTGTGTAAGTCTTCTTCCAGGCTTAGCTCTCGGCTGTGGTGAACACCCTCTTCCTTCCTTCCTCACCCTGAACTCCAGGTCCGCTGTGGAGCTCAAAGCCTAGGGTAACTGACTAAATCTTTAAGACGCCTCTGAACCCACTGAAGGATGCATGGATGGACTGATGATGTCTGAGATTTACTTCAGGCCATCAAAGTAGGGGGAGTGGTGTGAGCATAGATGAGAACAGTACTGGGCTCCCTGCGTTGATAATTATTGAGGCTAGGTAATGGATATGTGACGGTCCACTACACTTTCTCTGTTTTTGTACATTTGAAATTTTCTGCATTTCAGAAAATACATGACCAGAGATGGTGTGGCCATCCTGTGATCAGAACAGACAGCCAGAAGGAGCCTTTAGCTTTCTCATTATCTGTGAAAAATAATCCTCCATATAAGCCACTATTAGGAGAGATTAGCTCAAGTTGGAGGAGCAGAAGGTAGTGAACTCACCCCTTCTTATGAAAACACCAAAATCACAAACAACTGCTTAACAGCCATCAACAAAAAAATCGCTGGAACCTCCCCAAACAGGCATTTTTAAGTTGGGCCTCCCTGCCACAGAGCAAAACACAAGCCTCACCTGGTTCACCACCTGTTTCCTGATGACTCCTAAGTCTTCATCTCCACCCCGATCTCTCTCCTCACCTCTCCACCCAGAAGGAGAAAACAGTGTCGGGTGCTTGAAGTAGGAAGGGGGAACAGGATGGGGGTCGGGGTGGGGGTTGTGCAGGTAGTGGCTTGGCAGGTTTGATGGGGAGTGAGAAGGTTCCCTCTGAGTAGCATCTGTCTCTTCATCAAGCAGATGCACCGATACAGCAAGAATAGGACAAGCGGTGAGGAGGGAGAGGCTGAAGGGAGGAGGTGGGAGATGGTCTCGCTTTTACACCTCTCAACAATCCCAGGAAGCAAGGCTACTCCCGTTCAGAAGCAGGCAGGCCCGAGGTTCGGAGAGGGGACGCCACTTGCCAAGGGCACAAGACTGTTTGCCGAGGGGCGGGTTCTGACCCTAGCTCTGCCTGACCCCAGGGCTGGCCTGCGCCCAGAGGGCGGTGGAGGGGTTGTGAGGGGACAGAGGCAGCTGTGCTTCTCAGTAGGTGATTATGTGAGTGTGTGAAGCATCCCGGTCGTCCCGCCCTCCCAAGTCCCAGCTTCCTTGTTACCTGACCTCTCTTCTGAAACTCTTAGCTGGCAAACACCAAGTTACACTAGATTTTCTCCTCCTCCCTTCCCTAGGATATCTGCTGTCTCTCATAACATAATGTCCTCACTGGAGTAACAGCACCCTATGGTGTGGGCAGGGCCCTGACAGTTCTCAAGGCCATCAGCTCACTGGAATATCACAGCAGTCCCAGAGCAGGGTTTATTCATTGATTCAGAGATTCACTGGCTCCTAGGAACAATTCAGCGGCACCAGACTGCGTGGCCCCCAATCCTCTCCCTGCCCGCTCACCTGGGATGCCAAGAGCGTCTTGCTGTAGTAGTCGGCTGGCATGATGGTCTCCACAATGGCCACCAGACACCAGAAGGCACTCTCCTCCTCATCCAGGACCAGCAGAGCGATGGCCGCCAGTCTGGAGTGGGAGGAAAGGAGGCCTGGAGTGACTTGCGGCTGTCACACTGGGGCAGGTGCAGCTCCCTGGGGCATGTCCTCCCCACCACACTCCCTAACCAGGCTGCTGTTGCCAGAAACTGGGGCGAGATGAACATGCTTTTTAAGAGGACAACTTAGCGGATTTACGGAGCAATGGGGATCATCTTAGAGCAGGGCCTCTGGAGTCCTGTTGCCTGGGTGTGAATGCCCGTCCTGTAGCTTCCTTGCTGCGTGATGGCGAGCAAGGTACTTACCCTCTCTGAGCCTCAGCCTCGTAATAATCACAGGACTGATACAAGGATGAACAGATTAAATGCACACGAACTGCCTAGCGCAGTCCTAATGGGCTTCCCAAGTGGCGAGAGTGGTAAAGAACCCACCTGCCGACGTGGAAGACGTGAGACGCAGGCTCGATCCTTGGGTTGGGAAGACCCTCTGGAAGAGGGCATGGCAACCCACCCCAGTATTCTTGCCTGGAGAATTCCATGGACAGAGGAGCCTGGCAGGCTACAGTCCATGGGGTCGCAAAGAGTCGGACACGACCGAAGTGACTTAGCAGGCATGCATGGTGCCTAACGTGCAGTGAGATCGCTTTATAAGGTTTAGCCACCCTCATCTTAACATTCACGGGCTTTGAGACCTCGGCAAGCGTGTTAATCTCTCCCAGCCTGTCTCCTTACCTGTCAAGTGGGGCTAACAGTCTCCCCCTCCCAGGCCTGTGAGGCGTGAAGGAGACAGACACCAGCATCTTGCTCACTGTCTGGCACCTACCGGGTGCTCTGGGCTCAGGGTTCTCTATCTCCTTTGCTTCCCCTCTGCCCCAGAGTTACCACGAGGCTCTAGAGGCCGTGGGTAAAAAAGGAGAAAACTCCCCAGTGCTCTGCCTGGAAGAAGCACTATTTTCTCTCCTTCTCTGGCAGATTTTTCACCCAGGGTGAATCCTTTTTTTTTTTTTTTTGTCTTTTTGGTTGTGCCAAACAGCATTCAGGATCTTAGTTCCCGACCAGGGATCGAACCTGTGTCCCCTGCAGTGGAAGCACAGGTCTTAACCACTGGATCGCCAGGGAAGTCCCCAGGGAGACTCTGAGAATACATTGCCCAGGAATGTTCATGGCGTTATTCATAACAGTCAAAAGGTAGGAACAATCCAGACGCCCATCAGCTGGTTAGTGGATACTCAAAGTGTGGCACGTCATGCAGTGGAAAGTAGGTCGGTAAAAAAAGAACAAAACATATGGTATGACAAGGATGAACCTCAAGAACATGCTAAGGGGAAGAAGCTTGATGCAAATGACCACACATCATATGACGGGCATATGAAATGTCCACAACAAGAGCACTCACAGAAACAGAAGGGAGATTTGTCGTTGTCCAGGGCTGCAGGTGGGAGTGGAGGGTGACTGAGAATTGGTGCAAGGTGTCTTTCAGGGGTGATGGGAATGCTCTAAAGTTGAACTGTGGTGATAGCGACACAACGCTGTGAATTACTCCAGATTGTTGAGTTGTACACTTAAAACTGGTGGGGAGAAAATGGTCAGTGATGAGAGGCTGCTGGCGTTCACTAGGGGCCTAGCAACCCCTTGGGGCTACAGCCAGACTCCAGCTGAATACATTCAGGCCTGAGAAGGTCTGCAAAGGAGGGTGATGTGGGAAAGAAAAAACTACTAATACTTTAAATAACTCTACTTAGATATTAGAGAGAAATGAATTTTAAAAGTTTGCTCTGAACTAGCATTAAATCATTACTATGGTATCTGTCTTGCTCTAAACAGGCTGGGTTTGTTGCATATAAGCAGGTTCTGTCCTCCTGAGATGCCACACATGCAGTTCTAATGGATAGTAGCGCTCAGACAAGTGAAAGGGGCCGGATGTGAAGGGCCTCTGAGAGAATACAGCACACTCTCCACATTTCAACAGGCTCTATTACAAATGTGTGTGCACGTGTGTGTGCATGCGTGTGCACGCACACATGTGTGTGTGTGTGCGCTCCGTCATGCCCGACTCCTTTGGGATCCCATGGACTGTACAAATAACCTTCTGTTTAAAGCAATAGTATGAATATCTGCCTAAAAGCCAATAAATACAGCGTTCAAAGAAAGGAAAGAAATTCCTCAGGCCTTGGTCTCAGCTGTTCCTCTGCAGCCCTCAGCAGCCTTTGTGCAGCCTCTTTCCACCCCGGGAGAAGCTTCTTTCCTTCCTGCTATGGGAATTTCCCCCTGCTCCTTCAGCATAGATTAGACTCCAAAACTCATATGTGGCTAACCCCATTCTTGCTCTCAAAAAAGTTAAATCTGATCAGGAAGAAAAGTTTCTGCGTGCTCTCAGCACACTCTGCCACAGCTCCCTTTGTATGGGCAGACGGTAGGAAGGACCAGGTCTGGGGGCTGGAGACCAGGGTTAGCAGCTGGCTCAGCCCCTATGCATAGTGAGACCCAGGTCAAGTTCCTTAGCTTCTCAGACACTCTCTGTGTCAGTGGGGCAATGTGGGCACCAACGCCTACCTCTCAGGGCTTTCCTGAGGATTAGATGACATCAGGTATGTTCCTGGCATCCAGCAGGCTCTCATTAAGTCTTAGCTCCTACCCGACCTTTGCATGAAATGTACAAATCATACATACTAATCTCACAGCTTTCCGCTCCCTTCAAATCTCATCTTAAAGAGGATTCAAAAGTTTGTCCTTTCTGAATTTTAACGTGTTCAAACAGATAAGTGAGCATGTTTCTGCTCAGCTGCTGAATGAATAAATGTATAAATTTCTACGGACATCCCCTATAGCAGATGTTTAGAGTGGTGTGAAATCTGAACAAGTTTCCAAGGGCATTATTGTTCAGGTGTAACTCTGAATTCCCAGAAATTGTGCATGTGCAGGGCTTCCCTGATGGCTCAGTGGTAAAGAATTCGCCTGCCAGTGCAGGAAACGCAGGTTGGATTCCTGGGTCGGGAAGATCCCATGGAAAAGGAAATGGCAACCCATTCCAGTATTCTTGCCTGGGAAATCCCATGGACAGAGGAGCCTGGCGGGCTACAGTCCATTGGGTCACAAAGAGTGGGACATGACTTAGCAACTAAACAACGAATCCTCAGTTTCAGCCAATCTGAGCTGGGAAAAAGGTATTAAAAACAGCTACCTTTGGGAACCATTCCAATTTGAGTAGGGACACTCTGAATATTTATTTGGTGTTAAGTAAATGCATACACTTATTATTCTGAAAAAAGAGCTTATATATGAATGGCTTATGTAAATTTTGTCTGAGTATATATGTGTTTAAATTAAGTTGAACCAAAACTTGCTTTAGGAAATATTTGAGATTAGGCCACCTCTATGGGGACAGCCTTGAGAGCTCCCCACAGTACTGGAAAGGCACCTCTCTGTCTCTTTGGAGCCTCCCAAGAAGTCAGAGAGGTCAAACGGATGGGGACAAGCAGGCGAAAGGACATGTTGAAGACAGAGTTGGGCCGGAGCCCCGGCCCTACCAAGTCACCCCGTCCCAGCCCCGCCCTACCATCCCTTGTCTCCTGCTGTTGAACCAGAATTAATCCAGGCTGGGCCAGACTCCTTCCTTTGGGAATTTAGGCCTGCGACATGAGGGTGTCAACAAGTGGGCTGCTGAAAGCCTTGACTCAGGGGCTAAGGTCTCTGTTCTGACAGTCCTGATGGGCCGGAGGTATCCACAGAATGAGTGAGGCTGGTCTGCTGAGAGAAGGAAGCGGCCGTGCATTACGAGGGGTCAGAGACCTCCAGGGAGGGCTGCACAGTCTCGGGGACGGCACGAACGGCAGCCCTGGGTTGTGCTGTGGCCCCACTAGAGACAGCGGTCGCCGTGGCTTGCAACGACCGTCTGCCCCCGGCTCTGCTTCCTCTCCCGACTCCCGGGAGCTCCCTCTGGAACATTTACAAATCTCTTTTCCTTGGGCTCCTCCGAGTGGGTTTTGTTCAAAGCCATGACCCCTGACCCAGGCAGCGAGCAGGATGGGAGCCAGCAGCGGGCCACACGACCCCAGCGGCCCTCTCGCGTGCTCTCCGTGGGAGCGGCAGCACCCCGAGGGCGCGTCACGGGGCGGGCACGGGGCGAGGAGCCTGGGGCTCTGGCCCAACTCTGTCTTCAACTTGTTCTTGCCCCTGCTTGTGCCCGTCTGCTCGACCTCCCTGGCTCCTTGGGTGGCTCCAGCGGGACAGAGAGGTGCCCTGGAAGGTCGCGGCCGCGTAGCTTACCTGTTTAGGCCCTGGCAGTAGCCAATGGTGGGGTTCTGCCAGGAGAAAGCCAGCAGCACCCGGCGGAGCTTGTCAGGGAAGCCGGAGGTGGGACAGGTGAAGTGCTTGTTGTTGGGGAAGGTCCGGTTCAGGTCCAGCTCGATCTGGCGGGCAGCAGGGTGCTTGCAGGCCTGGCCCCGGCTCAGCAGCTCCTGGTAGCAGCCGGGGGCCTGCAGGTGCTGGACGCGGCGGCGGATCAGCCACCTCCAGACACGTGGCCGGTGCTCGTGGGGCACGCCCGCCCGCAGCAGCTGCTTGAGCTCTGCTGAGGGGGCCAGCTCGCCCAGGGCGGCCCAGCGCTCCCGCAGTGGCCGCTGCACGGCCTCGTGGGCCAGCAGCTGGTGGGAGTGCACTTCCAGTGCCTGGATCTTGGCCAGCAGCCTCAGGTCCTCCACCTCATAGCTGGGCACCGTCAGGAAGCCGTACTCGTCATACTCACTGCCAGCAAAAGCCCAGGTCAGCGACGCTTTGCAAGGCCCTTCCCCAGATAAAGGGCAGCGAGGAGAGCGGGGGCCCGGGCAGGGAGCCTGCGGGGCTTTACTGTAGGCTGGCCATGTGACTCAGGGCAGGCCACTTCAGTGCTCCGGACCTGTTTGCTCTGCACAGTGGGTACAGGGCCTCTGCACTGCCTCATGGAGACCCAGTGAGATCCTTGGATGTAAACTGCTAGGGGCTAGACAGTGCCTGGTACATAGCAAGTGCTAAACGAGATATGCTCATTCATTCTGTGCAAATATAAAGGGCCCTCGGGACTTCCCTGGTGATCCAGTGGTTAAGAACTTGCCTTGCAATGCAGGGGACGTGGGTTCAATCCCTGCTTGGGAAACTAAGATCCCACAGGCTGTGGAACAGCTAAGCCCATGTGCTGCGGCTAATGAAGCCTGTGCGCTCTGGGGCGTGTGCGCTACAACTAGAGTCTGTGCGACACAATGGGAGATCCCGCAGAATGCAACAAAGATCCTGCATGCTGCAACTAAGACCTGATGCAGCCAAAGAAATAAGTATTAAAAAAAAAAGAACCCTGTTATTACTCCATGAAGCCGTAGGTCCGAGGAGGCCTGTACTACCCTTGGACAGCCACACTTCCGCAGCCAGGAAGCCCAAGGCCAGACAGGGAGCAGGCAGCACAAGCAGCAGCAGGACCGGGCAGCAGAGACCCACCCCACACAGCCTCTCACCAGTCAGCATTCGTTTGCCCCATTACGTCCTCTGCCTGTGCCGTCTCATTTAATCCTCATGATCCTGCGAAGCTGGTGATCTTAGCCTACGCCTTAGGGAGGCTGAGTAGGAGGCTCAGAAAGGTAAAGTGACTTTCCACGGTTACACAGTGAGAAAGCCAAATCCGCTCCAAAGCCTGGGTGCCGGCCACTGGACCACCCAGCCTCTAGGGACCTTTGACCCCAGCCACAGCCCCTTCTGTTTTATTTAACTGCCCAGGTCCACTGTCCTCAGCAAAGGCTTGGCTCAGAGGAGGCAGGTGGCTTGTGTCCCCTCCTCCCCTCTCTGACAAAGACCTCTGGGAGACAGTCTGGGGCAGCGGGAAGAAAACAGAACTCGGGAGCCAGGCCCATGTCAGCCACACTAACGCGCTGTGTGGCCTCGGGCGGGGCCTGCGCCTCTGTGCCTGCAGCGCCTCTCGGCTATAAAATGGGGTTCATGCCATCCACACGCTCATCTGTCTGACGGTGCAAGGAGGTGGGGGGGGCAGCGCTCACACACGGGCAGCAGGACGGGCAGCAGGGTGGCCGGCGGCACCCGGGGCCCGCAGACCCAGCCCTGCTCTCGGCTCACCTGACGGCACTGGGGCCGAGCACGGCGCTTTCGGCCGAGGCCTCGCTGGCTTCCCACTGCAGCGCCTCCTGGATGAGCTGCCTCAGGAGCTCGGAGCACTCGCCGGCCTCCGCCCCCAAAGCCTCCTGCAGCCTCCGTAGGCCCGCCAGGTACTTGCTCTCCACCCGACAGTTCTGGGCTTGGAGGTAGGCGCACTGCGGGAGGGAGGGGTGGCGGTGGTCAGGCCGCCTGGCTGGGCTCGGGCCAGAGCCCCGAACCGCTTTAGGCGGTCCAGCCCTTCTTCCAGCTCTCACCTCCCACCGCCCCCCGCCACCCCAGCCACTCATATGAACAGGAGAGGAGCCCTGAATGCAGGAGTTTACAGGAAGGCGGAAAGGGCTCCAGGCGAGAGAAGCAGGCCCGGGGCTGCAGCTGGACTCAGAAACACGAGGGGAGAGGTGGGCAGGGGCAGCACCGGCCCTCGCATGGCCTGCAGTCCCGTCCTAGTTCAGCCCTAGGCGGGGTGACCAGAGCGGAATTATTAGCCTCTGTGCGCTTTAGTGTCTTCATCCGAACACTGCGGACAACAGACTCTGCCTCAGAATTCCTGTGTGACTCGGATGAGCCAAGGCATCTGAAGCCCTTGCAGGGCACTTGGCCCAGAGCAGGCTCCCGGTAGGGGGTACACCCGAGCAGTGCCCCGGGGATGGACGTGGAGCTCTGGACACTGCCCTCGTGCCTTCTAATGTCACCTGGGGGGCTTGTTCTAGTCCTCCAGCACACCACCTCTCCCCCACCTCCTGGGGCACACACTGCACATTCCCCATCTGCCTGCCCCCATATCTTCCTGTTTCTTAGGATGCCTCGTGATATTTTGTTGCAAATGGAACATCTGAACCTAATAAGGTGGGGTGGGATGAATTAAAGAAAGCTCAGCAAAGAGAAGAGTCGGGTCAGGCCTGTACGGGGACCTCTCAGGCCCTGTCACCTGCAGCGCTGATCCCTCCAAGCAGGAAGAAGCGCACACCTACATCTCTGACCGGCAGGCGCCTCCGCTTCATTCTCCAGCAGGAAAAGCAGAGACTTCAGCAGTCCAACCAACGGGCAGCCTCCATACCTGGGGCTCCCGGTTTCCTCTAGTGGACTTTCTGGTTATCACAGTCCCTCCTAACCCTTCCCGTTTCCCTATAAAAAGCAAGTTTCCCTTCCCTGTTCCTTGAATTTGCCTGCGGTTCACCACAGTTCATGGATCCCAAGTTGCAACTCCTCTGGTTAGTCCTGAATAAACGCGCCTTTGCTTGTAAAATAACTATTAGCCACTATATCATTAAAGCTGACAGTGCTAACTCTGGAAATCAGATTCCCTCCGTTACTCTAGGGTTTGCTGTTTTTGTTTTGATTGTTTACGCCTCAAGGGCAGCCTGAGGTACAAACTTAAGTTCTTAGGTCTTTTCTGCGCCTTTCCCGGGACACGTGTGGTCACTTTCTAATTTCCCCCACATTTGCGGTTGTTTTGGAATATATAGGTAATACCTGGCTCCCAAAAGGGGAAAAAGAGAAGTATGAAGTTGGCAGGAGGTGGGGGGGAAGGCTGCTGGCCCTTTAAATCCCGGGGCAGTTACTTTAGACGGGGGCCAGGGCTTGCTACAAAGTGGGGAGGTAGGACAACGGTGGCTGCCTGCCCCTTCCTCTCACCCCGTGATCAGAAGCGGCAGTCAGCAGAGCACAGATCTCTGCCATGTGGATAAAGCTCACCAAGGCCACAGTCTGGAGGGTGAGCAGTCGGGTCAAGAGGAGAGAGTGAGACAGTGGTGAGGGGGTGAGTGGACGGGAAGGGTGGCCGGAGACAGAGCTGGCCAGACCTGGGCCCCCAGCCCTCACCTTCATCAGGAGGGCCTTCTCCTTCTCAGCCACCTTCCTCCAGATCTTTGTGACCTGGTGGATCTCAGAGTTGAGAAAGCGGTTCTGGGTCCGGTATGCTTCCATGTCATCCTAAAGAAGAGAGCAGAGCACTGAACGGGCTGCACCAGAACATCTCCCTGGTCTTCACTCTCAGACGTGCTGCCAACACCTCCTTCAGAAATTTCCAATAATTCCCAGTACTGGCAAACAGAAAAGGAACTCTGAAAGGAAAAAAAAAATATCGATAGTCCCCTTCTCTAATCTTGATACCAGTGTGGTATGGGAGGGAGAGCATTAAGCCTAGAGTCCAAATCCTGGCTCTGAGTTCCTGGGTGGGAGGCCCACTGAGTCACTCTGACTCTGTCCCTCTTCTGTAAAAGGGGCAAGTTTCAACAAGCTCAGTGAGGTGATGTGTACCCTGCTACAAGAGCAAAACAGCAACCCTTCCGGTAGTGTTTGTTTTTAAATAAACATATTCTGTCACATACTGGTGATCATATTGAGCAATTTTGGGTGAAAATTTTTTACTTAGTGTCACTTTGTCAATATTTTTCTTTCTACAGAAGCTTCCTAAAGATGATTTTTGATGTCCAATGGCTATACTATTAAGTGAATTTACCATAACTTAGATATAATCCTTCTCCTGTTGCTGTTTTTTCATCTGAGCCCTAGATGTTTTTGGTTTGCCTCTCTCATGAGTAGATCTGTGAGGCTTATCTCTAAGCCGAGAGTTCTCCTTGTTGCCGCTGTCCGTTGGAGGCAGCATGAGCCCTCCCGCCTGGGGCAAGGAGAAGCTGGCCGCCACTGAGAGGGTCCAGCAGGAGCCTGTAAGAGCGACCCCGGCCACCACAGACGTGGCTCCATCTTCACTCTGCTTGGAAGGACTCTGCAGAAGCAGTGGACCACATGCTCACGTGATTCCAGGGCATTGACTAGCTGAAACTCAATCCCTCTCTCTTACATTCAAAAAACTGTACTGGGCTGGCTGTAGGTGAGTGTGAGAGACTGCTGCAGGTGTGACTGGATAGGACCGATAGGGGCAGAGTGAAGGGACAAAGTAGGTGATTAAATAATTCATAACTCAGGAAACTCACACCGGGGCTCTGTAACAACCTAGAGGGGCGGGAAAGGGTGGGAGGTGCAAGGGAGCTTTAACAGTGAAGGGACATATGTACACTTATGGCTGATTCATATTGATGTATGGCAGAAATCAAACCAATATTGTAAAACAATCATCCTTCAATTAAAAATAAATAAATTAAAAAAACAGCAAATCCCACTAGGGGATTATAAATAGAAAAATCATAGCAAACCCTTATGAGTTAGTGATTACTTGGAAAAGAAGGTTTGCTTAACCACAAAACCAAGCAGGCTTGCTTAGCAACCAATCCATGCAATAGAAGCATGAGACATGCCCCCAGGTAGTAAAACAATGGTGGCCTGAGACCACAGCTTGCCCAGTGAGCTCAATAAGTTAGGACATGTTTTCTGCACACATAGAAAACAATAATCTGTGGACCTAGCTTGACCATGGAAGGACAAGAAAACTCCCAAGCTCAACCCGGAGAAGCTGATGATGGAAGCATGATGTCTTCTCAAGAAAGACAAAGAAGGTCTTCTCCCTCACCATATTTTTGATTATAAAACTGTAGCCCAGTAAGCTCTCGAGCATGGCACTCTCTCACCTGGCCTCTTGTAAGCCTCACAAACGTCCTATTTCAATAGATCACTCCTTATCTATCACTCTGCGTCTCGTTGAATTCTTTCTGTGCTGAGACATAAAAGACTACGGTACTGGAGCGCCTCGGAACCCCCTGAAACGCCACCCGTCTCTTTCAGGCCCTGGTTAAGAACAGCACACCTTGCCTGTGGCACTTCAACCACGGGGATGAGTCACGTGCTCACGGCTGACAGGCCATCCTGACCCCGATCCCTCCCAGCCCAGGAGCTCTGGTTCACGTCCAGGGGCTCTCCCAGGCTTGGGACGTGTTGCGCAGGGTGCCCTGCTTGCAGTCCCAGACAAGGAGGGCGGGGACGAGTGCCCCGTGGATCAGCTGCGGGCCTGGTGGTGTCCGGGGGCGGCGTCCGGGCAGTGCCTTCCCGTCTACTCGCTGCCCGAGCCTGAGTGTTCTTCTCGGCTCAGAACTGTAGGAAGGAGAGACAGACCTCAGAGAAGAGAAAAGCCACGCGACCGTCACCAGGGGAGCACATGAGCAGAGCACGACTGGAGAGGGACAGGGAGGAAGAGTCTGCCCACCTGTGCTCACGGGGCCGAGGGGCTAGGACTCCTCTTTGGAAAGCCGTGTGTAGACCAGCCCTGGTGCTACTGTGGGAGCGAGTAGATTGGACGTGGGGAGACCCAGGGTCTGGCTGTAGCCCTGTCACTTCTGCAGTGTGACCCTGGATCAGTCCTTCCTCCTCTCCAGGACGTGGCTGACCTTGCTGGCCAAGCTCTGATAGTCAGGAGGTCAGTGACTGTTCTCGCGCTGACAGTTTTGACAACAAGGGGGGATTTCCTCAAAGTTGAGTGTCCTCAACCACAAGGGCAAGCAGGAAATGTGAGCACGTTCTGTCCCCAAAACTACAGACAGTGGAGTTTTGATGGATCTTCTATTTTTTCCTGGATCAGAGACCCAAAGGCTAAAATTAAGGGAGTCTAGTACGGACAAGTCTTTCTAGCAGAGAACACCAGCAGGGTGTCAGCTGAAGGACTGATGGCCTTCTAACGACCTTGGAGGAGCAGCCGTCAATGTGAGCATGGGCGATGTGAATCGCACCAAGTCTCTTCATCTCTGAGCTCACTGACACACTCCTGGACATGCAAATTCAGGGCCGCATTCTGGCTCCTAGGTGAGTCCAAGCTTGCGCGAGTCCATCTCTCTCACCCCTATGCTGCTCCACTGGGGCCTCAACAGTGGGTTCCCGCAGAATGGGCACAGAAAGGAGGAAGACACTTGGCAGGCGGAGCAGAGCAGGAAAGCGATCTGATGGAAGCAATTTTTACCACTTTGTGAGGGACTCAGGGCTCCCCTTACAGCTCAGCTGGTAAAGAATCCACCTGCAATTCAGGAGACCTGGGTTCGATCCCTGGGTTGGGAAGATCCCCTGGAGAAGGGAAAGGCTACCCACTCCAGTGTTCTGGCCTGGAGGATTCCATGGACCATATAGTCCATGGGGTCGAATACAGTTGGACACGACTGAGCGACCTTCACTTCAGAGCTTTCTAACAACCTAGCTACATCTGCATTTGAGAGATTTTGTTTTCCTTTTAAACTCAAAAGAATCTCTGATTTTAGACCAAATAAGGGAAAAGGTTCAGAGACTGGTTATGTGCTTTTTCCTGATGAAAAAGAAAGGCAGAGAAATTTGGGTTTCATGTCATCTTTTATCCTTCTAGCAACTATAGACAGGCTAGGCCATGTCATAAAGGCAAGGTGACTTGCCCAAGGCCACACAGCTAGGAAGAGGCAGTCTGCCTGACTTCAGAGCTTGGGCAGTGGCTACTGCACCACATGCCCACTGGTTTCTCAAAAGCTCCTGCGTTTCTTTATTTCTTTTTCCCTTTCCCCTTCCTACACCTGCCACCCGCCACCCCCTCCGATCCCCACCAATAGCAGCTCTTTGAGATAGCGGTTTGGGATTCCCATGGTAATCCGAAGTATATTTATGTGGCTGTGAGTGCCACGCTGGGGCAGGACTGACCGGGGCTATGTGGCTGCCTGTAGGGATGGTGGGGGCTGGGAGCACGTGTCCCCAGCCCCTGTCACCACCCTCCGGGGAGGAGGTTGCGGCCTGTGGCAGGCATCACACCTATCATAAAGTCCTCACCTCCTGGGCTCCAAGTGGTCCCTGGGAGATGGGTGAGAGCCACGGCCTGCACGAGGGCGAGAGAGGGATGACAGTGGCGGCTAGAAGCACGGGGAAGGCAGCAAAGCGGACAGAGGTCAGAGAAGGGGGCTGGAACCCGGGTCAGTCCCCTCCCTTCCTCCACACAGCCCTGGGCAAGCTACTTCCCCTTTCACAGCCCTGGCATCCTCATCTGTACGTGGGGAGCACGTAAGTGGCTGCCTTCCAGGGCTGGTGCGAGGATTAAATGGAGTGATGTAGAAAAAGCACTTGGGATGGTGGACGCCTCACCAAAAACAATCTGTGTGTGGGGTGCCGACGGTTATCATCATCGTGACCAAGTCACAGCAGCACAGGTCGCCGCTTGTATGCAGGACTGCTGACGAGGGCCACTGGGCGCCTCGGTGGCTTCCAAGGACATCGATGTGGCACCGATGGAAGCCGACCAGGCCGGCCCCAGAGTGCTTAGGAGTTCTGACTCCATCGTGGGCTCTTCCATCTTTACTCTGATAATTTAGAGATATGTTCACTTTTCAGCTTAGGGTATCATGAAAACGTTAAGCTGCATTGGGTCCTCTGGTTAAGAAAGTAAGGGGGCGTGCAGCGACACTTTCACCAACCTCTGTCTCAAATATGAATCCTCCAGGGTTAAGGATCATCCCAGTTCCACCTAGAAAACCCCTGGGGTCAAGATCGGCGTCCTCCCCAGGGCCCAGGGCCCTGCCTACCTTCAGGTGCTCCATCTTCTCCTGTTGGCTCGGGAAGTCCCTGTCGGCCTCCTCCGGGGCCTTCATGAAGTCCTGCGTGACCTTCTCGGAGAGCTTGCAGATGACCTGCTGCTTGGCCTGATTCTTGTCCAGGAGCAGCTGCACGTGCCGCTGCAGCTCCTGAATCTCCTGCTCCCGCAGGCTTGCCGTCTGCGCCAGGCTCTCCCGCTCCCGCTCCAGGGCCTCCACCCGCCGGCCCAGCTCCGCAATCTGCCGCACTTTGTGGCGCACCAGCTCCAGCCGGTCCTTGTCCTGGGCCGCTGCCAGGTATGCGCTGGACACCCTCTTCTCCTGCTGGGCTGCCTCCAGCGCCTTGTGCAGGATCTTCACCAGCTCCTGCGTGGGAAAGGAGACGCGCCCCGTGAACTCGGGGACAGCCTGTGAGGTGCTGGAGGCAAGGCGTACACCGTCACCAGCTCTAAACGCCCTGGGAGGTGGTGGGCGTCATCTCCTGCACGCTGAGTGCTTCCGTCGTGTCCGACTCCGTGTGACCCTCTGGACTGTAGCCCGCCAGGCTCCTCGGTCCATGGGATTCTCCAGGCAAGAGTACTGGAGTGGGTTACTGTGCCCTCCTCCAGGGGATCATCCCGACACAGGGATCAAACCCGTGTCTTTTATGTCTCCGCACTGGCAGGCGGGTTCTTTACCACTAGAACCACCTGGGAAGACCATCATCTCCTGGGATATCTCATTCTAGCAACTACATTCTCTCTTTCTATTTAAAAGAGTTTTAGGGACTTCCCTGCTGGTGCAGTGGCTAAGACTCTGAGCTCCCAGTGCAGGTTCAATCCCTGGTCAGGGAACTAGATCCTGCAAGCTGCAGCTAAAGATCCAGCAAGCCACAGCAAAGATCCAAGATCCTGCAAGCTGCAACTAAGATCTGGTGTAGCCAAGTGAAAAAAATTAGTGTACGTGTGTGTGTGTGCGCTCATTCTGGAGAAGGAAATGGCAACCCACTCCAGTGTTCTTGCCTGGAGAATCCCAGGGGCAGCAGAGCCTGGTGGGCTGCCGTCTATGGGGTCGCACAGAGTCGGACACGACTGCAGCGACTTAGCAGCAGCAGCAATGTGCTCAGTCGCGTCCGACTCTTTGCGACCCCAGGCAGGACTACTGGAGTGGGTTGCCATTCCCTTCTCCAGGAGATCTTCCCAACCCAGGGATCAAACCTGAGTCTCCCACACTGAAGGCATATTCTTGACCGTCTGAGTCACCGGGGAAGCCATCAAAAAAATTAATAAATATTTGAAAAAAGAGAGTTTTAGTTAGACACATGGATCCCCAGCAAAGGATTACATTGCCCAGCCAAGCTCATAGCTAGATGTGGCCAAGTGATTATTCTGCCTAAATGGGATATGAGAAATGCTGGGGGCAGCGTCTGGGTCACACCTTCCAAACCACTGCATGCACACTGCCCTGGCCTGGTTCCCTTTCCTTCTGCCTGGGAAGTCGCAAGAACTGAAGTGGCCACGTTGGGCTCACAAGCAGAACGTGCATGTTGAAGACGACACAGTTGTCCTGCCAGCTCAGAACTGCGCACGTCACTCTGGATTCTTCAGTGTCAGGGAGAAATTAACTTCCAATATGTTATAGGCCACTATACTTTAAGGCTTCTACCCGTACCCTAACACATGTCTGTTTCAGAAATGAACAGACGGAGGCCCAGCAGTGGGGAATTTAATCCCAAGGCTTTCCGCCACTGAGCCCTGTGCTTGGTCGGCATTGAAGGTGGAGAGGCAGCGGTGGGCACTTGGGCACGGCTCCTCCCTCTCACTCCTGAGGCAGACGTTAGCACTCAGTCTCAGTGCTCCTTCCTGCTAACCCTAGCCGGGGCCTCAGAATCCTTCTGAACATGGCATCCACGCAGTCACTACCAATCGAGTTGAGGCGGCATTCGAGAGAAAACATGCTGGCAATCCTCACACCAAGCCAGAACGCCTGGGGCTTCATTCAATCCACCTGTGTGCACGCCTCTGCCCGCCAAACGATGCCTGTGAGGCTGGTGCAAGGAAGCAGCAGGGAGTTCAGAAGCAACAGACCTTGATTTAGTTCTTGGCAGGGCCACCCGATTCATTCAAGTGAAGTGAGCATTCAAGGTTTGGTTCCCTGTGCCTTTGAGCTTCCAACCTTCCCAGCACTGGAGACCTGTTCTGCCCCAAGGCCGGGATATGAATTCATCCAGGGCCAGGACCAGGATGTCAGAAACCAGGCAGCTCAGCGGGCAGCCTCCTGTGAACCTCAGGCTGCAGCTGGGGTCTCAAGGTCACACTGCCATGCTCCGTGCCAGTCTCTCCTGGGAAAACGTGGTTCCCCGGAGACACATTAACTGTATGTGTGCCAAAGCATTAAAATAGATGACTGGCTGGACAGGGTGGTTTGCTAAGAACAATTCCATTTTGGAGGAGAACTGCCCCGAAGCATAACTTCATTTGAGAAGCTAGTGATAAGACCAAGTTAGCACACAACTTCTGAAACCTTGGTGTTACTGACGGTCCCTTCTCTGGTTCTCTCTCTTCTATCCGGCCATCTAACCTGTATCAGGTGCTCACTCAGTGCCGGGCCCCATGCCAGGCCCTGGGGCCCAGAGAGGGACCAGTCACCGTTCCCACCCTCAAGGGCCACAGGGGCTGGTGGGAGCAAAGGCGAACCACTGCTGTGGAGTGATTTACTGCGAGAGACGGAAGCAGGGGTGTCTCCCGGGGTACAGGGCAGTGGGCAATGACTTTCCTCTGGGGTGGAGGCAGGGCTGCCAGGGGGCGGGGCGACCAGTACACTTCATAGAAAGGCGGAGCCGCTTAAACTGATCCTGAAGAAAGAGGAGGCCCAGAGAAGGTCAAGCAGCAGGTGGGAGACCCGGGGCAGATGGAGGGAGCTGAGGATTGAGAGGATTTCGCAGATGGGGCTGAGCCAACTGCTTAGGCAAAGCCTCAGTTGAATGAAAGAACAGGTATGGAGCTGCAGGTCCTGGGTGTGGCGGGAAGGTGGGGTGGGAGGGCAAACCAAACCGGAATGTTAGGAATTTTTAGAACTCAGCTTCCCAGGGCTGTGCAAAGAGATTAGCATTCCTGTGGCTGCGGGTAACTGAGAAGCCCAGACCATTTTCTGCTTCAGCTGAGATTTGGAGGCTACCCTGGGTAACTTCCTGGTGAGTTAACCCCACACAGGCCACCGCCTGGACTTGCCCTAGTCTCGGAATCGGGTGGGTATGTCGCCCAGGTTTGGCAGAGTCAACTCTGAGGCCCATTTCATTGCATCAGCTGTCTCCCGCTTCCCACATCTGGCTCTCAAAATCCAAGACCAAAACACCAGGCCAGGAGTCTGTCCTCTCATGCCAGGATCCGGGCACCAGAATGAGACAGGAAGAAAGGGACTCGGAGATAGTGGAGCCAGAGCAGCAAGTGAGGGGAGAAGCAGAGTGGGTCATGGATTTGGGAAACCTGCAGGCTGGGTGGCCCTGGGAGGCCACCTGGTCCCGTTATCACACTGTCACATGGGGAGACTGACGCGCAAGAAAGCAGAGAACTAAAGGGACCTGGTGGATCCCCACGAGTGGGGAAACTGCAGCTACAGCAGAGGGCTCCCAGTTCCAGTCCTAAGACCTTTGACTTCTATGATGTGTAGTTAATGGGTTTTGCATAGAAATGCTTCTTTTGATTTCTTTAAAAATAGAAATAACCCATATTCATAGCAGCATTATTCACAAAACCCAAGAGGTGCCAACAACCCAACTGTCTACTGATGGTGCATGGATAAATGAAATGTGGCATACAATGGAATACTGTTCGGTCTTAAAAAGGAAGGAAATCCTATTACATGTTACAACATGGATGACCCTTGAGGACTTCATGCTAGGTGAAATAAGGCAGTCACCAAAACGCATATATACATCAAATAGAAATACTAAAAACAAAAAGAAAAGCTAGAACATCCCATTTTGAAGCTGCTTTTGTCCTTACAACACATGAAAGCAGCTCTCCAGGTCAGTCATTATCGAACAACACTCATCTGCAACAGTTCAAGAGTACTCCTTGTATGGATCACACAAAGCCCTTCATCTCAACCCCGAGGATGGACGCCTGGCCTGTTTCCAGTTCCCACAATCCCCAGCAAGGCCTTAGGACCGAGGCTTAGAAGAGCTGGCTGAGTGATACTTTTCATATTTCTTAATTGAATCATTGTTTGGTCCACCTTAGATTTTAACAATGGGTAATAAGTTGTTGTTTTACTAAGTATTATAAAAGTCAATAAATCGTTTATCTTATGAATGAGTTGATACCTTCATCACTCACTAAAATCAAGGTGGGTGGGTCCAACAGTGCTTGCGGGAAGACCACTGGACTGGGCATCCTCTTACCCCTAAGGGGCTCAGGGCCAGCTGTGAGCAGGTGAAGGAGCACTGGCTTCAGAGTTACAGAGGCCTCGGTTCCCATTCCAGATCCATGAAGGTGGACCTAATGTGGGTGTTTCAGAAAACTGAACCTCAGCTTTCTCATGTGTAAAACAGAGATAATGGTCCTACGCCACCAACAGGCACCAAAAGGATGAGAGAAAGCGTGGCAAGCGTCCTTCCCCATGCTGAAACACCCCTCTCAATCTCTCAGTGCTGGAGGGGCCCTCTCAACCCTCCCTCTGTGACCCCAGGACCAGTGTTCCTAAGTCTCTGGCTACAGTTCTGGGAAGTGAGAGGTTGCACTTTGCTCCACCCAAGTTTCCTAAGCGAGTTACACACCTTCACCAAGTAATCCTGAGTGTGCTAAGCTGGCCCCAGGCAGGGCCCAGGAGGAGTTCGCCCTGCCTAGGAGCCAAGAGATGGCCAACATTACCACCAAGAGTGGCCAGCCTTCCGTCTGCTGGAGCAGACAGCCTTCAGACTAGGTGCAAGGCTCTCGACTTTAAAAGCCTGATTCACTGGGCCAAAGCGGCCTGGTGAACTCTGGACACCTCCCAGAGTCCAGATCTCCCCTGGGGCCAGCATTGCAGGGGCCTAGGATGGGTAATGGCCTCATGGGTATTGGAATCAGAGGAAGTGTGTTCATTTCTCCTGAAGAGCAGTTGCGGTGCTTGTGACTGACATGGGGCTATCCTGTGAGACTATAGAGGAGGCAGCTGGGCTGTGAGGAGTCCTGGACTTGGGGAAGGATACCAGTGCTCAAGGCCTGGCTCTTCCAGCTGTGTGACCGTTAGCAAGTCACCCACCTCCTCTGAGCCCCTTGAACAGGGTGCAGTGGAAAGGGCAGAAGCTCTGGAGGCAGACTCCAGAGCCTGATCCCTGGTTTGGTGCCCAGGAGGTCATGGGCATGCAGAGCCTCCCAGGACTCTGGTGTCTGTCAGGAAACGCGAGGATAACTGCTGTCAGTTAAGGGGACAGCGCCGGAGCCGCACTGCACGCCAGCGGCGACCTGTGCTCACAGCTCCTCCGTGTGACCTGTGCTCACAGCTCCTCCATGTGACCTGTGCTCACAGCTCCTCCGTGTACCGGACAGCCAAGGAACTCTGTGCCCTCTAGAGCAGCCAGCAGAGCCTGAGATGCAAACTCTCCAACAATCACCAAAGCTATTGGCAGTGTCTGCCTGGCTGGCTGAGCCAGGATAAGACCCCCGGGTCCTGGGTCCTTTTACAGCCTGAGGCAGGAAGGTGGTACCTTCCCACTGAAGAGACACAGGCAGGTATCTTATAGCTCCAGGCCCAGGAAGTCCAGTGGACTCTTTCTGCAGCTGAAGAATTAGACTTAGGTGGTTTCAGATGGAGAGTTGCTCTCTGAGCAGCATTTCTGAGTGCCTGGGATACCACTGGGCACCCCAGGATGGTGCCAGCCTCCTCTGTCTCATCTCCGGGTCAAGAGTCCACCTCCTCTCCTTCCTCTTTTTGGTGTTGATATTTGGGTTGAAGGCAAAACCCCAGAGTTGGTAAAACTGGGGTCCCCGCTCCAAATGTGGAATAAAGGTAAGGACAGCCTCTGTCCCACAAGTAGAATTCCCAGAGACCCTCGGGGTGTGTGCGGGAAGGAATCAGCAGGGAGGGCAGGGAATGCCCAAGTCACAGCCAAAATGACCACACCTGCATGTGTGGGGCAGCTGCTGGGTGCCAGGTACTGGGTTTTGTGAGTCTTGACACAGGCCTTTTCAGTAAAACATGATGCTAGCTCCATTTACAGAGGAGGAAGTGGAGGCTGAGAGAGGTCAGGGAACTCGCTCAGGGCCAGGCCGTCCTGTTTGAAGGCCTGTGCGCTGAATCGCCCGCTAGACTGAAGTGCATGTGGGAGATGGGTCGGAGAGCACGCAGGTCACTCACTCTCTGAGGCAAAAGCTCAGCCCCAGGACTTAGTCCCCTCCCGCTCTCTGTCCCAGGAAAGTGCACGGTAACAAAGTCCAGATTCTCTAATGCTCGAACTTCTCCCTGAGGTTTTCAGGTTGACTGTAGGCGAGCTGTCAACAGCCTGGGCGGCCCTTACTAATGTCCAAGAGCTTGCCTCATTTACTGAAGAGCGAAGAATCCTCCGGGGTTGCAAAACCACTAGGGGCAACCACTAGGTCTTCACTTCACTTGACAATAACTAATGCCCAAGAGGAAGGGCCACCCACACTTCCTAGAAAGATGGGAGAAGATGCACAGAAAGGAGAGGAAGTGTCTGCGTTCTACATTTCTCTTCCTCTCCAGGTCAGGTTTAGGCCTTCAGCTGTCCTGGTCCAGGAATCAGGAAACTGCTGCAGCTCAGCGTAATGCCCTTGGTTCTCAGGAGCGGGCTCACGACACCCATGACGGGAACACAAAGGTGACGGGAGGCAAGAGTGATGGCTAGGCTGCTAGGTGGCGTCAGAGGAGACTTCATGTGCTGTAAGGATATATTTGGGTGTCTTTTCTCACTGTTCTCCAGTGCCTAGAACACCGTGTGCCCGTAACAGGGCCTCAGAGAAGGCTGGGTAAATAAACAAATGAGTAGAGAACACAGGAATGGATGAGCTTCCTCCTTTGAGGACTCTAATCACCTGCTGCTTCATTAACTGTAACCCCTGACCTGCCAGGTATAAAGGCACTCCTGGTTCCCAAAATAACTGTTTAGGGGTGTGAAAGGCAGAGATGGGGCAAAAATGAGGTAGGGGGAGTGCTTTTCTGGACTGTGTTCTCCAAAAACAGAACAGAAAGGAAAAGAAGAAACGAACAAAGACGAGAATATTTATAAGTAAATACAGTATACTCTTTACCCCCCAGGAGCAAGAGCAGAAATAAAGCAAAAAGAGACTCAGGGTTTCATGGTAACTTTCATGTTGGGTCTTAGCCAAGGCTCAAGCATGGGAGTGTAGGCCTTCCTCTCAGAGGGAAAGGAGGCTGGGGCCCCAGTGGGGCCCATCTCCAGAGCACCTCAGGCCCCGAGCGCAGGATTTTAGGTAACAGCTGTGCTGGTGTCGTCGCCCTTACTGTGCTGAGAGAGCCTACTGCCCCTGCTGCGTCCCCGTCGCCGCTCTGCCACGTGACCCTGACCACTTCGTGAGGTCGCTGCCAGATGTGAACCTGATTTACTCTCTGGGTGGTAGGAGTTTTGAAGGATTTGCACGTCTGTGTATGCGTGTGACCTGTTTACTACAATGACCACGTAGCTCTTTAACTGCTAGCATTAACTTCCCTCTCTACAACGCCTGAATCTTCCTCCCTGTCCTCTGTGCTCAGCCTGTCTGCTTTTTCTGTCCCGTGACAGTCCTTCAGAAATCTGTATCCAGTTACCAGCTGCCAGCTCAAAGATCCCCCAGTTCCTTCAGTGGCCCCTCCCAGGACCCTGCATGCAGATCTCTCCCCTCCAAACAGTCCCCCTTCAGGTGAGGTCATCACAGTCTCCCAGGGGAGGTCTGAGAGGCCCTGTCCTTGGTGGCTTCGGTCACCTGGTCTGAGGGACAGCATGTTCCTGACTGATCAACAGCACAGCATTCCCAGCCACCTGCAGTTTGGCCGTTTAAGGACCTCGACTAGCGAACGCATCTTATCTGACTTGTCCAGGGGCACCAGAGCACCAGAGCCTGGGGCCTCCCTGGGGCCGGAGCTCACCTTCTGAGCCTTTAGCTCCTTGGTGAGCATCAGAACCTGCTGCTCCAAGGCCAGTACTTTCTCCTGGGCAGTTCGGTTCCGCACGAGCCCTTCGCTGAAGAGCGGGAAGGTGTTGCTCTGGCTCTTGGCTTTCTGAATGAGATTGGTGGTCAGAGAGGACTTGGGTGTAGGCTTCGGAGAATTTGCTGGATCTTTCCCTGCTCAAAAGGAGAAACACAGAGGTTGTGATCAGCAGCCTCAGTAGTTCTCAACCTTGGGGTTGCTGCAGAAGCCCTGAAAGGCCTGGTAAAATGTAGATTGGGGACCCGACTCCCAGAGTTTTTCCATCAATAGGTCTGGGTTGGGGCTTGAGAATTTGCATTTTTAACTGTTCCTAGGTTCGTGACATTGTACAGGAGACAGGGATCAAGACCATCTCCACATCTCCATGGAAAAGAAATGCAAAAAAGCAAAATGGCTGTCTGAGGAGGCCTTATAAATAGCTGTGAAAAGAAGAAAAGTGAAAAGCAAAGGAGAAAAGGAAAGATATTCCCATTTGAATGCAGAGTTCCAAACAATAGCAAGGAGAGATAAGAAAGCCTTCCTCAGTGATCAATGTAAAGAAACAGAGGAAAACAACAGAACGGGAAAGACTAGAGATCTCTTCAAGAAAATTAGAGATACCAAGGGAACATTTCATGCAAAGATGGGCTCGATAAAGGGCAGAAATGGTATGGACCTAACAGAAGCAGAAGATATTAAGAGGCGGCAAGAATGCACAGAAGAACTGTATAAAAAAGATCTTCACGACCTAGATAATCACGATGGTGTGATCACTCACCTAGAGCCAGACATCCTGTAATGTGAAGTCAAGTGGGCCTTAGGAAGCATCACTACGAACAAAGCTAGTGGAGGTGATGGAATTCCAGTTGAGCTATTTCAAATCCTAAAAGATGATGCTGTGAAAGTGCTGCACTCAATATGCCAGCAAATTTGGAAAACTCAGCAGTGGTAACAGGACTGGAAAAGGTCAGTTTTCATTCCAATCCCAAAGAAAGGCAATGCCAAAGAATGCTCAAACTACCGAATGATTGCACTCATCTCACATGCTAGTAAAGTAATGCTCAAAATTCTTCAAGCCAGGCTTCAGCAATATGTGAACTGTGAACTTCCAGATGTTCAAGCTGGCTTTAGGAAAGGCAGAGGAACCAGAGATCAAATTGCCAACATTTGCTGGATCATCAAAACAGCAAGAGAGTTCCAGAAAAACATCTATTTCTGCTTTATTGACTATGCCAAAGCCTTTGATTGTGTGGATCACAATAAACTGTAGAAAATTCTGAAAGAGATGGGAATACCAGACCACCTGACTTGCCTCTTGAGAAACCTGTATGCAGGTCAGGAAGCAACAGTTAGAACTGGACATGGAACAACAGACTGGTTCCAAATAGGAAAAGGAGTACGTCAAGGTTGTATACTGTCACCCTGCTTATTTAACTTACATGCAGAGTACATAATGAGAAACGCTGGGCTGGATGAAGCACAAGCTGGAATCAAGATTGCTGGGAGAAATATCAATAACCTCAGATATGCAGATGACACCACCCTTATGGCAGAAAGTGAAGAGGAACTAAAAAGCCTCTTGATGAAAGGGAAAGAGGAGAGTGAAAAAGTTGGGTTAAAAATCAACATTCAGGGGAGGAGCCAAGATGGCGGAGGAATAGGATGGGGAGACCACTTTCTCCCCTACAAATTCATCGAAAGAGCAATTGAACGGCAGAGCAAACTTCACAAAACAACTTCTGATCGCTAGCTGAGGTCATCAGCCGCCCAGAAAAGCAGCCCATTGTCCTCGAAAGGAGGTAGGACAAAATATAAAAGATAAAAAGAGAGACAAAAGAGCTAGGACGGAGATCCGTCCCGGGAAGGGAGTCTTAATAGAGGAAGTTTCCAAACACCAGGAAACCCTCGCACTGGCGGGTCTGGGGGAAGTGTTTGAATCTCGGAGGGCAACCTGACTGGGAGGGGAAGAATAAATAAAACCCACAGATTAGGTGCCTAAAAGCAACTCCCAGCGGAAAAGTACCCCATATGCTGGCATCCGCCACCAGCAAGTGGGGGCTGAAGGAGAGGAGGCAGCGGCATTGCTTAGGGTAAGGACCCGGCCTGAGTGCCCTGAGGGCAATCGGAGGGAGCTTTTGTGAGTTACCAACTTAAACTGTTGGACAGCAAAAGAGAGAGAGAAAATTAACCTGCCCGAACACACTGCCGGCCGTTCGCAGAACAAACGGACTGAGCAAGTCCGGAGGAGCTAGACAGCTGCGGACCAGCCCAGCCCCGCTGGAGGCAGGAGGCAGGGGGGAGGGGAACGGGGCAGGCTCGGCCCCAAGGACCGCATCCCCTACCGCACTGCAAGCAGGCCTCCAGTTTCTAACCAAAGACCTCCTGAGATTCTGGATGGTCGACATCCGCCAGGAGGGTCGCGGGGAGACACAGGGGGCACAGCACCCAACCAGCGCGGGCGGGGACTGGGGCTGGGGACGCGCAGGGCAGAAGGCGCGCCGCACCCGGGGAGAGCGCGCCCGTCAAGCCCCTGGCTGCCTGAGCCGCTCGGACGGGGAAGGCACAAAACGCAGGCGCAGCTTTGTGTTCCGCGCTTTTGTGGAACACCCGGGGGCTGGAGCCGCGCGCAGCGCGGGGCGCGCTCCATATAGAGCAGCCGGGAGCCTGAGCAGCGCAGACGGGAAAGCAGCGCCCGTCCCTCCCCGCAGCGCGACGGAACTAGCAACCTGAATAAGAGTCCACCTCCGCCCACCTGTGTCAGGGCGGAAATTAGGCTCTGAAGAGCCCGGCAAACAGAAGCCAAATAAACAAAGGGAACCGCTTCAGAAGGGACTGGTGCAACAGATTAAAATCCCTGTAGATAACACCCACTACACCGGAAGGGGCCTGTAGATACCGAGAAGTGTAAGCTGGAACGAGGAGCTATCTGAAACTGAACCGAACCCACACTGACCGCAACAGCGCCATAGAAATTCCTAGATATATTTTTACTTTTTTTTTTAAATTAAAAAAAAATTTTTTATTTTTTATTTTTTCTCTTTTATTTTCTTTTAAAATTCCCTATTACTCCCCCATTACTCCTTAACTTTCATTTTCATAGATTTTTACAATTTTTTTAATTAGGAAAAAAAATTTTTTTCTCTTGTTTTTTTTTTCTTTCATCTTTTTTTTTCTTTTTCTCTTTTTTCCTTTTAAAGTCCTCTATTACTCCTTAATTTTCATTTTCATTTCACTATACCCTTGTAAAAAAAAAAGAGAAGTCCTATTTTTAAGCCGAACTTCATATATATTTCTAAAATTTTTTGTTTTTGTTTTTAATACTGTATTTTTAAGAGTCTAACCTCTACTCTAGATTTTTAATCTTTGTTTTTCAGTATGTGATATAAATTTTGGACATTTAAGAATCCAATATTCAGTTCCCATTTTTATTCAGGAGTGTGTTGATTACTCTCTCCCAATCTTGACTCTCCATTTTCTACCTCAGAACACCTCTATTTCCTCCTTTCCCCTTCTCTTCCCAATCCAATTCTGTGAATCTCTGTGGGTGTCTGGGCTACGGAGAACACTCTGGGAACAGACAACTGCGTAGATCTGTCTCTCTCCTCTTGAGTCCCCCTTTTCTCCTCCTGCTCATCTCTATCTCCCTCCTCCCTCTCCTCTTCTTCATGTAACTCTGTGAACCTCTCTGGGTGTCCCTCACAGGGGAGAATCTTTTCACCATTAACTTAGAAGTTTTATTATCAGTGCTGTATAGTTGGAGAAGCCTTGAGACTACTGGAAGAATAAAACTGAAATCCAGAGGCAGGAGACTTAAGCCCAAAACCTGAGAAAACCAGAAAACTCCTGACTACACGGAACGTTAAGTAATAAGAGACCGTCCAAAAGCCTCCATACCTACACTGAAACCAACCACCACCCAAGAGCCACTCAAGCAGGCAGGATTCATTAAGCAAGCAGCAAGCAGTGTTGCTTGTCCTCTGTCAACTGTCTACCTTGGACCCCTGAGCTGGAGCAAGAGAAGGAAGACTAAGACCACCGCTGCAGGATGGCTTTGGATTCACTAGACCTGGCAGGTGTATAGAGCTGACTACTCTGTGGGCACATTTGTGGGCTCTCCAGGGACTTCTTGCCAAGGACCACACTTGGAGACTTCTCACAACCTTGGCATGGACACATGTTCCTTTACAATGTCCACAGCCCCTTGAAATTTCTTAGTACATCTCCAGATTCTGTCTCCTGAGGCCCTATCATGCTTCCAAATAAAGATACGCTACATTCGGTTCCAAAAAAAAAAAAAAAAAATCAACGTTCAGAAAACTAAGATCATGGCATCTGGTCCCATCACTTCATGGCAAATAGATGGGGAAACAGTGGAAACAGTGTCAGACTTTATTTTGGGGGCTCCAAAATCACTGCAGATGGTGATTGCAGCCATGAAATTAAAAGATGCTTATTTCTTGGAAGGAGAAGTTATGACCAACCTAGACAGCATATTAAAAAGCAGAGATATTACTTTGCCAACAAAGGTCCATCTAGTCAAGGCTATGGTTTTTCCAGTAGTCATGTTTGGATGTGAGAGCTGGACTACAGAGAAAGCTGAGTGCTGAAGAATTGATGCTTTTGAACTGTGGTGTTGGAGAAGACTCTTGAGAGCCCCTTGGACAGCAAGGAGATCCAACCAGTCCATCCTCAAGGAGATCAGTCCTGGGTCTTCATTGGAAGGACTGATGCTGAAGCTGAAACTCCAATACTTTGGTCACTCATGCGAAGAGTTGACTCATTTGAAAAGACCCTGATGCTGGGAGGGATTGGGGGCAGGAGGAGAAGGGGACGACAGAGGATGAGATGGTTGGATGGCATCACTGACTCGATGGACATGAGTTTGAGTAAACTCTGGGAGTTGGTGATGGACAGGGAGGCTTGGCGAACTGTGATTCATCGGGTCGCAAAGAGTCGGGCACGACTGAGTGACTGAACTGAACTGAACTGAGGGGATACTGATACAACTTGTGCAGGCATCACATTCGGAGAATCAAGGGACTAAATCCACGTTGTTTACACTGTGCTGGCTGGCTCCTCCAGCCCATCCTCCAAACCATGCCTGTTCCCCACTCTCCAGTCTCAGCCTGCAGGTGCTACCTCCTATGACCCTGCTGGTGTCTGCCAGGTGGCCATCTCCTCAGCCACAGGCCCAGGCTGGATACTTTTTCTTATTTCAGGATTCCTCCTCTACACTCCGGGCGATTTTCAAAACACAGATCTGTCCACTGATAACAGCACAGAATATCCATACTCTGCCTTCTTGCCCCAGTGAGTAATGGAGACCTTCTTTTGATTCTAATTACAAGCTAAATTAGGAGAGACATACTTTCCATAGCTGAATGTCTCGAGGCTATATCCTTTTATTTCCTCTAGAGCCTGGGTCAGCAGCCAATGGCCCATAGGCCAAATCAGGCCCTGGCCTGCTTTTGTAAATAAAGTTTTATTAGAACCCAGCCCTGCTCATTTATGTGTGCACTGTCTGCACTGCTCTGGCACCATAAAGGCAGAGTTGAGTACTTGCCATAGAGACTGCATGGCCCACAATGACTCAGATATTTGCTATTCTGGCTCTTTGCAGAAAATGTTTGCTGAACCGTGCTAAATTTTATTCTTAAATCAAATCTAGTGTTTGAAAAATCACTTGCCCAGACCTTCTTGTCCCACCCTACTCCCAGCCTGTGCTTTAGGGCTCTGCCATGAGCCTGCATGCAGGGCCGTGTAATGGTCTCAAGGTCAAGAGATCTTGAGGATTTTGACTGCATGGCATACATCATGTCTGTTATGAGGCCCCAACTGAAATTCTTCTCAGCTCTCAGTGCCAGAAAAAGCTTTGATTCTTTCAAGAAAATGTGTTTAGTCTTATGGACACTGAAAATAATCTAACTGCTTACATTTCCCGCTTTGCCTTGGCTGCTGAGAAGCTCAGAGCCACATTTGCTGCCCACTTTGAACAGTGTAGGATTTTTTTCTTGAGCCATCTAAATTTTCTAACTCAATTTACTCATTTATATTCCCCCAATAATATATCTTAGTGAGACATACCTAGTCATTTTAGGACTAAGATGTTAAAACTAAGGATGAGGTATGAGATCCCAGGGGAAAGGACAGATTGGACTTGCAAAATGAGCTGGATGACTTTAGCAACTTTCTTCAGGGGCCAGGCCAAGGGACAACCAGATAGTCTGGAACAGATGAAAAACAACTCCTTGGCCTTGTTGAAGGTAGGAACCAAATGGTCTTATTCCAGACTTAAAAGAAACCTGATTGCTGTTGTTGAGTTGCTTGGTCGTGTCCGACTCTTTGTGAACCCATGGACTGTAGCCCGCCAGGCTCCTCTGTCCAGGGATTTCCCAGGCAAGAATACTAGAATGGGCTGCCACTTCTTTCTCCAGGGGATCTTCCCAACCTAGGGATCGAACCCTCATCTCCTGCTTTGTAGGCAGATTCTTTACCACTGAGCCACCAGGGAAGCCAGGGAGGTCATGGAAGCCCAAAAGAAATCTGGTTGGGCCAGGTTCAAAGCAGGTTGCAGTGCGCAGATGAATGCAATGCTTCTCTCTCTCGCCATGGGGTCTAAGAGAGCAGGGAGGCTCCCTGGAGCCCTGCTGCCCTCTGATAACACTGCTGTCCACCAGCCCTGAGGGCAGGCAGTGTAGCATCACTGTGCCTATCTTACAGTTGAGGAAAACTAGGCCTAAGGCAGTGGTTTTCAATCAGTACCCTAGGATTTCACAGGAGAGCCTCAAAGGCTGACTAGGGAGAGGCTCTGGGAGAGCCTAGACTCCCGGTTCTGCTTTTATCTGCTTTGTGTATCATATTTTGCTTGTGGGGACAAGGTTTCGTGGCAATAAAGAGGTAGGTTGCAAAGGCAAGACTTAGAAATGAGGCTTCAGGCAGCAGTATGGGGCCAGATTGTTGGGCCTGAATCTTATTCTGGACGCACTGTGCAGCTGTGAGCCAGTCACTCCACACATCCGTCCCCAGTCCACTCAGTTGTTAAATGAGGAGAACAACAGTACTTACTGCTCAGGTCGTTGTAAAGACTAAACGGATTAACGGAGTGTACAGCCTTTCGTGCATGTGGATGAAACTTGAAAAGATTCTGCGTCAGTAAAAGGCACCCGTCACAGAGGACTACATGTGGTAGATTCTGTTTCTATGCAATGTCCAGAAAAGGTAAATCTATAGAGGCAGAAAGTAGATTAACATTTGCCTAGAGCTGGAGGAAGACGGAGACTGAGGCTGATGGCTGAGTAGTACAGGGTTCCTGCTGAGGGTAATAAAAATGTTTTCAGGACTTCTCAGTTCAGGGGCCCTGGGTTCAGTCCCTGGTTGGGGAACCATATCCCACATGCCACAACTCAAGAATTCATAAGCTGCAACTGAAAGATTCTGTATGCTGCAACTAAAACCTGGCATAGCTGAGTAAATAAAATAAGAAAAAAGAAAAGTTTTTAAGTAGATTACGGTGATGGGTTGCACAACTCTGTGAACAGACAGAAAGCCACTGAATTGTATACTTCAAAGGGGTGATTTGCATGGTATGTGAATTACTGGCAATTTGATCTCTGGTTCTTCTGTCTTTTCTCAATTCAGCTGGTATACCTGAAAGTTCTTGGATATCTTAATGAAACTGTGACCCACCCCCTCCAAAAAGAAAGAAAAACGTTTAGGGTAGCCCTGGCACAAAGAACCTGCTGTTGATTCGATATGGTGCTAATCTTCTCTTGGGCTGTTGGTTGTGATCTTCGGGGCCTCACCAGACACTGCTCCATAGCGGTGCTTTTTCTAAAGTCACTTCTGTCCAGCCCAGGGGTTCTCTTTACTATAAGGCTTAGCTAGTTTTTTCCCAATTGTTTCCAAGTTAAAATATGTTCTAAGGGTATGAATGCCCATTTCAAAGATGCCAACCCACCCTGATGGGTCACTCATATTTTGAAAAACAAATAATAAAGTGCCATATCATGGTAGGAAAGAATACTTTGAAGTCGCTTGTTCTGCTTCTTCAGGCTGATCTGATTTTAATCATCCTAGAAAAGCATTTTCAAATCCTTTCCTTATAAATTTAAAAAAAAAGGAAGAGAGAAAAAGTGAGAGACATTTTCCTTTATTACTTCAAGAATCATTGCTTGGTGTTTCAGTTTGGGAAAATGAAAGGTGTTCTGGAAATAGATGGCAGTGATGGTAGCACGAGAAATGTGCAAGAGCCCTACCCTTAAACCTGGTTAAAGCGGTAGCGTTTGTTATGCATTTTTACCACAATTTAAAAATGAAAGTGGGGGGACATCCCTGGTGGTCCAGTGGCTAAGGCCCTGCATTCCTAATACAGGCGGCCCAAGTTCAATCGCTGGTTGTGGAATTAGACCCCACGTGTCGCAACTAACGGTTTGCATGCCGCACCTAAAGATCCTGCCTGCCGCAAAGGAATTTCAGCACAGCTGAGTAAATTCAATTAAGAAAAAAAAAAAGAATCGTTACTGCTGCTAGACCCACGGAAGCCCAGGACTGATCTGGAGCAGTCCATCTTTGACACAAAAGCAGGGACGCTGGTTTAGGGAAAAACAGAGGACACCCACGTAGCCTCTGGAGGCAGCTGGGACCCGGGCAGGGCTCACCTGGGGCACCAGGGCCGGGGGGAGAGGCCTGCTCCTCTCTTTGCGCCTCCTCGCTCAGTGGGGAGTCTGCGCCGGGGGGTCTGTGGCCTGCTCCGGGGGTCTGCTTGCTGCCCCGGATGTTGCACACTGTGTTTCTGAAAGGAAAACAGAGGGTCAGGAGGCTGCTGGCCCTGCTCTGCGGCCCGCTGCCCGCTGCCCTCCCCGCTGCCGCGGCTGGTGCTCAGGCTGCATCCCCAGCCCCGATCACAGCCTGATCAGCCTGCCAGACTCCAGGCTCCCTGCAGGATTCGGCCCCTCTGAGCCTCTCCCAATACCTGCATCCTTCCCCTTTCCGCTTTTTCACCCCCACATCACCTTCCGTAGGTAACGTTCCTCGTAAGCAATGCAAGCTTGGCTCCTCTGCCTCCAGCCCCACTGCTGGAGTGTAAGCTCCATGAGGGCAGGGGTGTCTGTCTTCTTTGTTCACTGAGATGGACTTGCCAGATTAACTTTCCTGAAACCTTCACCTGGTCTTATAATGATTTGGCTTAAAAAGCACTAGTGGCTCCTGACTTCTGCTGAGAAAAGTTCCAAACAACTCCCGGCCTCCTGCTCCCCTTGCTTTCTTTCCCTGCTCAGACCTGTTCCTCGGCAGCCTTCACTGATCACCTCACAGCCTCCAAGGAGCTTATTGCACTTCAGGGGTGGGCCACCCTTTGACCAAGCACTTGCCTAGGCTAAGTAATGGTGTCTTTTCTTCAAGAACTGGGCACTAACCTACCTGCATGCCTGTGGGTACCTGGCACTGGGTCACATGCGCCCAGAGTGCAGACTCAACAGACTTTTTTTTTTTTTAATGTGGACCATTTTTTTTTTTAAGTCTTTATTCAATTTGTTACAATATTGCTTCTGCTTTCTGTTTTGGTTTTTTGGCCAGGAGGCATGTGGGATCCTACCCCCCCCCCCCCCCCCCCCAGGGATCAAACCTGCACTCCCTGCATTGGAAGGCGGAGTCCCTGATGAGAAAAGTTCCCTCATCAGCTGTTTGCTTTGCAGGAAGGAACTCGGTATCACAGACAGCTGACCGGGCAGTGCAGACCACAGAGAAATTCAGTGAGTTGAAATGGATGAAAAGGCAGTTTAACTGCATTTATTTTCCCTTTGCAAAGCGATAAAAGCAGATATATTCCAAAACATAAACAAGGAAGAAAAAAATGACTGAAGAGTTCACTACGTCCATGTTTTTTAAGCAGGATATGAACCATTGTGCAAGCTCAGTTGTGTCTGACTCTTTGCGATCCCATGGACTGTAGCCCTCCAGGCTCCTCTGTCCATGGGACGAGAACACTGGAATACTGGAGTGGGATTGCCATTCCGTTCTCCAGGGGATCTTTCCCACCCAGGGATTGAACCCGGGTTTCCTGCATTGCCGGCAGAGTCTTTACCATTTGAGCACCAGGGAAGCCCTTGGTAGACTGAAAAATCAGCTTGCTATCATGATAAACATCTAAAAAACGGAATAGAAAATATCAGAATGCACCCACTTAGAAAGGGTTTTCTTTTGTGTATTACATATATGCATACTGAGCTATAAAATAAGATGGTCCTCTGTGTGTGTGTAAGTTTTTTGATAATTAATTCAGTCTCTTTGTTATAGGTCTACTTAGATTTTCTACTTGTGAGTCAGTTTCAGTAATTTGTTTTACTTGTAATTTGTCCATTTCATCTGAGTTATCTAATTTGCCAGCATAGAATTGTTCATACTATTCCCTAATAAACCTTTTTATTTTTGTGAGGTTGGTAGTAATGTACCCCTCTCTTGTTTCTGACTTTAGTCATCTGAGTCTTTTTTTTTTCCCTTGGTCTTTCTAGCTAAATGTTTGTCAATTTTGTTAACCTTTTCAAAGGATTATCATTTGATCTTAAACTTGTTTTTAAAACAAAATCCAGTTTTTTAGTACAGTTGGGTCCAGAATAGGAAAAGAATGAGATTGTTCTCTTATGGCGAGTACAGCTGACTGATGGAAGGTAAAATTAATCAATTAAATTAAGAACAGAGAAGAAATTAGAACTCAGCACTCCTAACACCTGAACTTGAATAAGGTACCCTTGACTCCTTGGACTAGACATTTCCTCTTCCTAGTTCTTACTTTGAAAGTATTAGTTGCTCAGTTGTGTCTGACTTTTTGCAACCCCATGGATTATACAGCCTGCCAGGCTCTTCTGTCCATGGAGTTCTCCAGGCAAGAATACTGGAGTGGGTAGCCATTCCCTTCTTTAAGGGAGATCACAACCCAGGGATCGATCCTAGAGGAGCACTATTACTGATTAGCACTCTGTGCCGGGTCTTGTACTGAGCCCCATCACATGAATCTCACACATGATTTGGTGAAGACCCTGGGGAACATCCCTGTAGCCGGAGGCACGGTCTGATGGGATGAGTGCACTTTGCCTCGCCCAGGGACTGCAGCCTCCCCAGCATGTCCAGGGCCTCACAAGTAGTCACTCCTGGGGTATGGGAAGGCATAGAAACCCCAACTAAGATCGTTCTAAGCCCTAGCATATGTCTCCGCTGGGGACAGGCAGCTCACTAACCACTGTCACAGGCCCGGTGGCCACAACCCAGCCAAACCACCATGCTTAGAAGAGGCATCTCCACTCTATTGACTTTGCTTAGAGCAGTTCGTGGATCATTTTCTGTGTAGGTTTAAGTAGATCTGAAAGGCCTGGTTGAGCATGGGGGCAGTGGTCATAAAGCCTTGTTCTGGAAGGACAGATAACCTTGGGCAGGTCATTTATCTTCTCTGAGCCTGGGTTTTCTCATGTGCAATGAGATGCGGGATATATCCACAACCAACAATGACCTGGCCCTTGCATGGGCCAGGTTCCAGATAAACACTAGGAACTCACTCATCTCATCCTCACCTACACACATTCAACTCATTTACTCCTCACAGGAGCCCAATGAGGTTAGTCCTATTATACCCTCCACTAGACGGGGAGAATTGAGACTTGGAAAGGTTAAGGAATCAAAGCCACAGAGCGAGCAAGTGGTGGAACTGAGCCACAGATGTGGATGTCTAACCCATGTCTGAGAACTCAACCATTAGATGCCACCTTACGGGTTTGTCCAGACGTCTCAGTGAGAGCGTAAAGCACCTAGCGCAGTGTCCTTCTTCGAGTATGACCAGGGCTCATGGCGTTACCAAGAGCAAACACCAAATCCAGTCAGGCAAGGGCGTGCAGGAGACAAGGGTCTTTCCAGGGCTGTGGGCAGACAGGGCACTTGCAACACCATCTCACATTTTCTGCGGGTTATTTCACGTGACTGAGTGATCCTCGGAAACTTCCTTTTTTGCATGTTCTTGGTTCCACTTCTGTTGTTTGGTGGCCGTCAGTAGGCATGACCCTGGCTTGATCTTCGGTGAGACCACTCTGGACACACGCTGGCTGGGTGGTTGGGCTCCTCAGGGCCCCTCTCCCTGCAGCAGGCTCACCCCCCGTACCCAGTTCCCTCCTGCTTCATCCCAGGGAAGACTCTCTGCAGGGCGCCCTCCTCGGCCACTCATCCTGGGGGGCTCAATCATGCTGCATACCCCCAAGTCTCTCTCTCCAGATCAGACCTCTCTCCTGAGTTCTAGGCCTTTCCATCCCAATGCCTGGGGGGGGGGGGGGGGGGGTAGTTCCATCTCTAGCCAGTAGGCCCTAAAGGACACTCATCGTTATTTTCCCTAAAATCTGTTTCTCTCCTGGGAACAGCACCACTCCCCTACTAGTTACCCAAGCAAATTCAAACACTGAAGCCGACAGAGAGAGGAATGCTACATTTGAGTCACACAGAACCAGGGTCTCTAATTCAAGTCCAGCAAACAATCTATTCTGCTTTCTAAAAGACCCCAGCTCATCTGACGTCCACAGAGAAAACAAGCACCCAAACAGGATCAGTACTGGGTATTGTCTGAATTCCCCAAAGCTTCCATCCCTTCGATTATAGCAACAATAAAAACATTCAAACAATGATAACATTCAATATTTAAGTGCTCACTGATACCCAAGCACAGTTCTAAAGCATTTTACCTTTAAACTTCTTGCCCCAAACACGCACACGAGGCAAACATTACTGCATTTACATTTACTAACAATCTGAGTGAAGCACAGAGAAATCAAACATCTTGCCAAGGGTGGAACAGCCTATGACTGGTGGGGCCAGGATACAAACGTAGGCAGTGTGGTCTGAGAACCAGGCTATACTGCTGTCTTGTTATAAGCTGTTTAAAACAAAGCCTGCCAGTAGGAAATATAAATTATATATATCACACATGAGTAAATGAAAAAGAAGCTGAGACATAATCGACATACAGTAAATTACACAGGGGAAAAGTGAATAATGATGCATTTGACATTTGTAGAAAACTGTGAAGCCATCACTCCTTACACTGAATAGATCTCAATTATGCACATATCTATGGGTTTCCCTGGAGCTCAGTGGTAAAGAATCTGCCTGCCAATATAGGAGATAAGAGTTCTCTCCCTGGGTTGGGAAGAACCCCTGGGGAAGGAAATGACAACCCACTCCAGGATTCTTGCCTGAAAAAATCCCATGGACAGAGGAGCCTGGTGGGCTACAGTATATAGGGGTCACAAGCGAGTTGGACACGACTGAGCAACTAAACAACAATGCACATATGTATATGGAAAATGTGAGGGAGGAGATGCTAAGAATGCTTGCCTGGGTAAAAGGACTATGGGTAATTTTAAAATTTATACTTTTCTGGGTGTTTCTAATTTCTTACAGAGAATGTGTACTATTTTAAAAATCAGAACAAATGTAGTATTTTAAAGTAATGATGTCATGAATTGAAAATAAAGGGCCTAACCCCCAACCCAGCTCCACCTGCCCTCAGGGGAGTAACACCAGATCGCTGTAAGCTCTGGACGGGGAGCTGCCTGCAGCTTGGCAGGCCCCTCAGCTGCATAGCACTTACTGTATTTCAGTTCCCAGGTGCTTGAGGGAAATATTCTGAAGGGCCGAGGGCTTGGCATGGACTGGCTGCCAGGCAGCCGCCACGCCCACAAGCTCAGTGGGTGTTTTCACGGGACACAGGAACGCCTCCTGCTCCTCCTCCTCTTGCTCTGGGGAACAAAGAAAAGGGAAATCATCCATGCTCTAAGTCACTGCACTTAGGAAGACAAGCCGGGCAGTGTCATGATTGGCAGCAAGTGAGAGTCTGTGAGCTGCAGAGCAAGGCTTCTCACTAGGTTAACAGCAACCAGAGGCAGGCTTTTTGCCAAAGGTTTTGCTGGGACAACCTTCCTGGAAACCCCCTTAAAAATATGCAGAACTGCAGATATTTCTACATCTGAGAATCCATCCCAAAGAAGTTGTCGGAAATGCAGACTAAGCTTTATGAGCTAGGAGGCTCATCCTGGCACTGTTTGGCCTCACACTGGAAATAATGTTAAGGATCTGGGGATAGGTTAGACACATCATGATGCCTTCAGGCAATGGACTATCACTCCACCATTGAGAACAATGCTAATGAAGAATGCTTAGGAATACGGGGAACATCCACGGGATATAAAATGGAAAAAGTTGGGATTCTAGTATGATCTCAACTGTCCAGAAAAAGTCTCAAAGATATACACTCTGCAATCTTAACAGAGGTCAGAACTGCATGATGGGGTCAGAAGTGGGCAGGTTATGCTCATCATAGTTTACCTCTCCCGCCACCTCACCAAAGTTTCTATAGTAAACATGGATTCTTTTTATAAACAGAAAATATATATTCATCAAAAGCAGATATTAATAGTGAGATTTTGTAACAGGGAAATTTTAGGGTGCCAATACTGAGTGCCAAAAAAGCCAAGTGCCTTTTGTATTATTACATGATCAGAGGTATGTTTAAATAAAAGGCAGGCAGGAGTCCATGACATAACATTAACACTGGCTGTCTCTGGGTGATAGGCTTATGGTTACTTTTTCTTCTAGTTTTCTGTGTTTCCAATATGTCTGTTTCCTCCAAAATGTTTAATAGTAAGGAAGGTTTCAAGGCTAAGGAAGCATTATTTGAAGTATAAGAGAGAGGGAGGCAAAATATTTTGAGGTCACTTTTGAGTGTTACAAAAAGTGGGAAGAACGAAGGCCACTTGAGGGGTGGCATGACCCTGACCAGGCAGCCCCTGAGGGTGACGGGACAGCAGACACTCTTCGTTTGAGTCCTCTCACTGGAGAGTAAAAGATTGCAGGGGTAGAGGAAATTTATTTTTGCACTACATCTACACAGAGGGCACGGGTGCAAAAACATATAAAACACAGGCTCACCTCTGAAGGGCTGAGGGCTTGGCATGGACTGTTTTACGGGTTCAGTTCCAGACAGATGCCCCCATAGAAAACAGAACTGATGTGACCCAAGGCTCTGGTCTAGGGTCTCTGGGCCCCTCTCCAGCCTAGAGAGGGAGGTGTACCTGCCCTCAGAGAGGTGCCCACACAAACAGCTTTCAGCAGCATTTACTTATAATACTCCTTTTGCCTGAACTCTAAGGCCTGCCACATCACCAGTCTGAAGAAATCACCACAATGAAATTGCCTACCCAGAAGGTCGCTGCTTCCCCAAAGGGCCCTGAACACATGACCAGCTGTCCCCACAGTCTGAGGGGTGTCTGGGGTGTGTGTGTGAGTCCGAAGACTAGGGTTCAAATTTCAGTGCTGACATTTTCTTGCTGTCTGACCTTGGACAGGTCTCTTAACCCCTTCGAGCCTCAATTTCCTCTTCTGCACAATGGGAATAAGTACCTACCTAAGATCTCTGTGAGGATTAGGGAACTTGAGGCACGTGAAGTGTGAGAACACAGTCAGTAAGTGGTATGCATATTTCTATGATGATATACATAAACATCCTTCGTAAACTGTGTCCTACTTTGGCAAAGTGTTATTATTATTATAGATCTGCTGACTCCCCCTTGATCTTCCATGGCTCTTATAGAGACCAGGGTTTAGGGCAACTATAAAATAAAGGTGTAAACACTTAAACGCTGCAGAGAGCATGCCTTGCAGATTGCTCAAGGACATGACTAGACACTTCTGTAGAAGATGAGGTGTCCATGACTCAAAGTCAGATGCGAGTCTGTTGGTTTTTGCTCCCCTAGGAGCATGCCTCTGCTTCCTCCCAGGAAGGGCGGAGGCTGGAGAGGTGGGGCAGTCTGCTCTAGAGGCTGATCTGGGGTTGGCCAAGTCACTCAAGACTCCGGAAATGTCTTTCTGGGGATGGGATGCTGCTATGGGATAAGAAAGGCTTCCGAGGAGAAGCCTTACCCCCACCCCATCCCCTCACCCCGGTCCCCCGCAGGAGACTGGCACCTGGTCATTAAGGCAGCCACTCCCCTCCCCCCATACCCAATGCAGGGGCAGGCCCAAAGAGGCCCACCGAGTGTGCTGATCCAAAGGCATTCTTCTGCTAACCTGGTTCTTTGGACACTTGGGAGTCCTGTCAACAGAAGGCTTCCTTGGTACTTCTAGTCTGAGGGTGATCTGGCAACTGTGTCATTCAGCCACAGGTTCTGGCCTAGTCAGGGTTATTGGCTCTCCCGGAGATGGGAGTGGAGGGTGAGAAGTGCAGAAGCAGGAGGTGACAGTGTAGCGTGGCCGGAGAGCATCAGCGGGGATGCGTCAGGGGGACAGCAGCAGGCGGGGACGCCGCCGGTGCTGCTGAAGGGCACAGCCCAAGGTGGGCGTCGGGCGCACAGGCAGAGGCGAGGCCGGGGAGGACAAGGCCCGAATCTGTGCTAAACTGCTGGGCTGGGACACGGAGGGCGGCCGCGGAAGGGGCGGGGCTCAGACTCTCATCTGAGAAAGCTCGCCCGGGCTGCAGTGAAGGGGTCGGGTCTGCGGTGGCAGGCTGGGGTGTGCGGATGCCAGAGGAGGCTGCTGTGGTTGCCCAGCTAAGAGTGGAGCCCTGACCCAAGGCAAGAGCCGTGAGGGCCAGAGAGCAGACATTGCTGGCCCAGGGGACGGACTGGACTGACCTGAGATTCAGGAAGGGGCAACTGTAAATGAAGTAAATGAAGGGGCAAATGGTAAATGAAGGCCATTTGCTGAGGGAAGGAAAAGTGGGGAGAAGGATAAAGGCAGATGAGCTCGGTCTGTAATGCATCTGGGTACCAGGGTCTAGGAGGCAGCTGGCCACAGGTCCCGCCCTTGCCCACGGGGGTCCCTGTCAACTGCTGGTGAAGCGCGACAGACACGCTCCAGCCCTGTGGGTGGTTTTTTGTCTCAGTTCTAAAGCCTGCCAGTCACAGTCCTGGCTGCAATACCGGGGTGGGAGGGTATGAGCCCCAGGACTCCTCCGTGCTGAGACGTTTCAGGATTTGGGTTCTTATGGGTCACCTGGGGGTGAAGGTTCCGCCCTACAGAAACATGGGATTTGATCACGGATCTACTTGACTCCAGCACAAAAGCATTTATGTCAGAAGCAACAACAATAACTGCATTTTCTCATTAACCTTCCTCACAGGTTGTGAAATTTCTTGAGATCTTCACATAATTGCCATCATCATAGTATTAGCTGACTCTACTGAGCTCTGACAATGATCAGGCATCATTCTAACCACTTAAGCCGCGTGGATTTATTTAATCTTTATAACAACCCTAAGAAGTAGGTATAGTTTATTAACCTCATTTTACAGGGAAAGAAATGGAAGCTCAGAAGCATTAAGCAACTTGCCTAAGACTGCACAGGACGAGGATCTAAAGTCAGCCAGCGTGGCCTCAGAGCCTGCGTTCTTGCCATGGATGCTATACTGTCGCCCTAGCTGATCCTGAGCCACATCCCTGGCTCTCTGCTTCTTTAGCAGAGGACTCCTCCCATTCACTCCCAACAGGTGGGTAGAGGCTTGGTCACCAAAAGCCCTGGGTGTGTGGGCAGAAGGCAAGCCCGTTGGGTACCTAGCTCAGGGCGCAGGGCAGGCCCATTCCCAGCCAGAGCAGCGTCGGGGGCAGCAGGAGGTGCAGGCAGGCTGTTGTGGAACTCCCAGCGCTTCATCTGCAGTTGCTGCAGCCAGTACAGCATCACTTGCTTGGTGGCAGCCTGGGAAGCACAAGGGTTAGTTGGCAAGGCCCTGCGCCCACACGGGGGCACTGGGGTGGGATGTGAGGTTAGGGGAAGTTTGGCAACTCTCTCCTTCCTGAGAAAACAAAAACCAAACAAAACACTGCCACTGTGGATGGGTGCCCATCTTTGCAACACCACATGTTCCTCGGTCACAGGAGATAACCAGGCTCTGAGCTTCTACTCAGAGGTATCTTAACCTTTTTGGGCCTCAGTTTTTTCATCCATACTACAGTGATGATAACACTTTCTCCATAAGGTGGCTATGAGAGTGAAATGAGGGGAGGAAAGTGTCCAGCAGAGTTCCCGACATGCAGCAGGTGCTCAAAAAGTGCTCAGTGGATAAAAGAGTCTGGAGACATTGACAGCGAGGGAGAAAGCTTTGACATTCTGACTTGGCTGGGGCCCAGGTAGCCTCACTACCTTCTTGTGGGACATCGCAGTGTCCTAGTCAACTTTGTGGAATGAGGAGAATCCCTCCTTTTTGAGAATGATACGACTGGGACCTGGAAAGTCACACACACACAACAACAGAGTGGCACCTCCAGGCCGCCCCCACGAGGTGTGCCTGATGCTGGTCATCGGTCCCCCAGTACTGGACGGTCCGCACACCTACTCTCACATCCATTACGTGGCCTGACCCTCCACTGGGGAAGCCGGGCAGGAGTGCTTGGCCCCTTCTATAGATGGAGAAACTAAGGCTCTGAGGTGGCCCAGGCAGGTGGTGATAGAGCTGGTCCCAGAACCCGGGTCTCCCACTTCCAAGCCAGAGACCTGTTATAATTTACGGCCAGGAGATTGTGACTTATGGAGAGAAGGCCGGGGATCAGATGGGCTGCAGAAGCTGGGCAGCTCGCTAGGATTGGAAGGTGAGCCTCACAGAGATGACCACAGTCAAGGCCACGTGAGAACATGAGCAAGCAACCAGCGCAAGCCCTCTTCTCAAGAGGACCACTGGTGAGGTGTGCAGAAGGTGGGGGCTCCATGAAAGGGGCCCTCAGCCTGCCATGGAGGGATCAAATCAGGTAAAATGCTGCCACCATTCTCTTTCTATATATCAATGCTTTCCCTGAGAGACCTCAGCTTCTCCCAGGGCTTCACCATGACCTTGTGCTCACAAACTCCCACTCATACCCAAACATCCCATTTTATTAATTCTTTGGACACGTGTGTGTTGAGCATCTATGGTATGTGTCAGGGACTGTGGTAGGCAATGGAGACACTGGTGAGCCCACACGGCCCCTCTCCTCTGGAAACTTAAGAATCTACCAAGGGCACACATGACTGTATGTCCTGTTGTTCCCTCCTCTGGGGTTCCCTCCCGTCAGTGACTGGCCCAACCGGGCCTCCTCTCTCATATCCATAGCCACCTGCATGTGTCTCCTTCCCCAGTGCCACAGCTCAGCCATCATTCTCTCCTGACAGACTCTTCCCCACCCCCCCACTGCAACCTGGTCACAAGACTGGCCTGGCCATTAAAGTGCAACTAAAAGCTCTGAGCTATATTCAAGGGGCTCAATAGATTCCCCACTGGCGGGAAGTGGGGGTGGAGGTGCAGGAAGACAGGGTAGGGGTGGGAGGGATGCAGTCTCCGGGCACACTCCTCTCTGAGTGTAGATTCCAGGACTCCGAGCCCACACCAGTCTTTCTCTCCAGCTAAGTTCTAGGCACTTTCACTCGACAAGTACTTTCTGACCTTGGTTCTGTCACTATGTGTGTTCATTCAGAAAATACGTATCAAGCACCCACTACGCGCCAGCAGGAGTCTAGGCTGAGATTAATTCCGCAACTTGTAGCTGCCTGTCATGTGCCAGGTGCTTACATAACTTGTTTTAGTCTCACAAACTATCTAGGTACTAAGAGGTTAACTTGCCTTGAGTCACACAGTGAGTAGCTGATGCAGACTTTGAATCCAAGCCTGTCTGATTTCAAAGCACGTGGCCTTTGCAATGCTTCAGGCTTTTCCAGTTAAATATGATAATAAAACAGAACTTACTGATGAGAAAACAGGTTTGGATATGCTTCAATGAACAATGTAGGTTGATCAGTGAAACCTAAGTATTTATCTCCCAATCTCTGCCAGCGTTTTCTCAGCATTCACTCCCCTTGGCTACAACATCAGGAAAAGTAATTCAGAATCCAGGCCTTGAAAGATGATTGCAAAGCTCATATCTTGACTATACTTCAGCCCTAAGTAAGAAAGTTACGGTAACTGCCTAGTTTTTTGTTGTTAAGCTGGTAAGTCTTGTCTGACTCTTTTGCAACCCAATGGACTGTACCCTTAAAGTTTTGATAGGGTACTGAGAGTTGGAAAGCTATGAGATTCCAAGTGTGGGCTACACTACTTTCTAGTGGTGTGACTCAAACCAGGCCCTTTACCCCTTTATGACTCAGTTTTTTTGATCCGTAATATACGTCCATCATCCCGGCCTTTACTGCAGGAACGTAATGAGGAAATGGGTGTGACTGCGCTTTGAAAAGCACAAAACCCTGGGCACTCAGGGTTCACTGAGGTGATCGGGGTCGGTGATTGGGGTACGTTTATTGTGACTACCTATCTGTGCTTGGCGGTGCCCTGGGATCCCATCCCGGCCAAAAAGGCGAAAAAAGTGCTCCATTTACCTTCAAGGTAATTATCCGGTTGGGAGTCTTGATTTCAAAAGTCCCCTCCTCGGCGTCCGCCTTGCAGTCAAAGACCGCACTGGAGAGGTCGATGCTGTCCAACGGATTCGCATCCTGCGCGGTCCGCGAATAATACAGGTGACATTTCCTCTCGTCGAAGAAGAACCAGCGGGATTTCCAGCCCCGGATGGGCCCCTTGCCACCAAACTTACTTAAATATCCACAGAGTTTTTTGGGGGCCGCCTCCAGGGGTCGGGTGCAGCCCTCCGACTCCTCCGAAAGCGACACCTCGGGGACCCTGGCCGAGTCAGCAAGCTCTTCGGACCACGGGACGGAGGAACCAGACTCCGCGGGGTTTTCCTGAGCGCCCTCCATCGCAGAGGGAGTGGAGGTGAGTGGCCCAACCCCAGTCAAATCTTCAAAACTCAGGTGATAACCTTCCAAGAGGGAGTGATCCGACGGGGGCGCGGCCAGTGGTGACCCGCCTCCAGGAGACGACGGAGGGACTCGGTTGGCCGCATTTGTCAGCCTCACAGATCGAAAGCCCAGTAGGGGCGGGTGGCCACGCCCATTCGGGCCTCGCCCGCCGGGACACGCCCCGACACGCCCCCTTCCGGCCCCTCCCATCCCGCCTACTTCAGGCTTTTCCTCGTTGCCTGTCCGCCATCTTTACTGGGGGCAGCTTCCGGCGTGAGGCGGTCCGCAGGTTGAAGGCGTGGTGTTTCCGGATTAGTTCACCCGCGGCAGGGAAACGGAAAGAGACATCGGTCCTCGGGGACACTGCTCTGGTAACTCGCGTCATGACGTGGAAGGGTGGCCCTTTCTCGCGCCTTGTGGGCCTCCCGCCTTTTCTCCTCAGGTGCCGCTCCGGTCACCGTCGGACGGCGGACAGCGCGGCCATTGGCTGAAAGGGACGGCCTTCTCAGTGTCGCCACTTCCGGCCCCGCTCACGGCGTGTGGGGCTCGTGGGCTCTGCCAGGGTCTCATTACCCGCGGCTGTTTATTCGTGGCTCACCCCTGACCGCGGCGGCCTCTCCGCCCTCCGTCCCAGCCTCGTTTTCTGGCTGCCAGCGCTACGTGGGGCGCCTGGTCCGGCTGCTGCCCTGACGGGGGTCGGACTCCGCAAATTGCAGACAGACAGTTTGCCTAGATGTGTACCTAGGCCCTGACTGACTCGCTCAACTTCATGTCTCCTCCTACCACTTGACCTTAAGTTTTGCCCCTTCCCTCCGGTCTTAGGTGCATCCCTCCACGTCTGTTCACCTCTTCCGCGGCTTCATGGCGCCCTGGCCCTTTCTTAGCTCCCCTCCGTTTAGCTGCTCTTTGTCTGCAGCCCTTAACAGAATTCTCATTTTTCCGGGTAAATTATGCCCAGAGACTGAGATTGTCTTTGCCAGTACAGTAATTTTTTTTTAAATATAGGTTTATTGCAGAAATTATAATTTATAGTAACAGTATTTCCCAAGTCACTAGTATACGGGATAATGTCTCTTAATAAGCTATTGAAGACGTAACATCCTCCGAACCGTAAGAGGGCCACAAGGTTAAAACTGTTTTGATAGATGATTTCTAAAACTGTTTTTCCTGTCTTCCCCTTGCGTTGCTGGGAACTAAATTTGCATTCTTTGTTACTGATTAATGCTGGCGGGCCTTCTTGCTAGTTTTGCTTGTCCCTCAACCCCAGTCTTAAGACTTTCCTTAAATACTCCTGGTTTCTCCCCAGAAGGCAGGCTGGTAATTGTCAGGAAGTTAGTCTGCTACTGTCTTCATTTGCTGGCAAATCAATAAATTTCGCCTTCCTTTATTCTCAGAACCTTCTCATTATCCTCAGTCTGCATTGGGAAGGAGGACCGAATTTTCAATTACAAAATCAGTGATATGTTAATTATTACTGTTGTTCCAGCCAAAGGGGGGAATGAAAGCAATAAAATCCAACTTTAGTTCGGGTGTACCTTTCTATGAGTCGGTTCCTGGTATAGCCAGTCATTCCTTCCAGTTGGGTCCCATTACCGATGTTGGTAGAGGTTGCTCCAGAGATTATTCCTCCAGAGGTTATTCCTCCAGGGACCCTTAACGGCTTGTGCCACTGTCTACAAGGACTGGCACTGCCAGGTTAGGACCAGGTCTCCCTTCTCTTCTGAGACTGCTGCACAGTTTAACGCCGCTGTTGACCAGGAGTAGCCTGGCTGGGGCCGGAGCAAGTGTCTGCAGAGCTTCACCGAAATATTTGAATCAGCAAAGAGTAGCCTTGCCCAGACGGAACACCCTAGACTTGCTCATCAGACCTCTTGGTTTTTATCCTCTAACAGTCCATCATCTGATGGACACTACTGTCTTTACTCTAGTATAATGATGTAATGGTCCTCTCCACTCTGGGTGTGAAAGTTCTGTAAGAAAGTCCTAATATCCTACTTCAAAACAGTTTTTTCAAAAGCAAATTCAAACCACAAACAACTTTGTCCCCAACAGCTAGTTTTCCAAAGATGGATTTGAAATCATCATCAGTCAATATCAGACACTGATGCACTCTCAGTGATGGTGACGAGAGGCAGTGGATGAAGGTGAGGGTTCTGTGGTCCCTTTCCAGCTCTGCAGTCTTGAGCGATTTGCTCATGCAAGGTCTCAGACTTCTCATCTGTAAACATGGGAGACAGATTTAGGTAAAGTTAAATGAAACTTAAGCTCACCTTCAGGGACTACTCAATTTGCTATATTTATTTTTTTATTCTGAAAAAGCATCCATCTTTGTATCTAGCTTTGTGTTCATAAATGTTTTTTTTTCCCCTCAAGTTGTGCAGATTTGATAGGCTCATTTTCTTGTTTTTAAAAAAATATTTACTTATTTATTTGGCTGTGTCGGGTCTTAATTGCGACATGCGGGATCTTGAGTTGCGGCAAGCAGAATTTTTGGTTGTGGCATGCGAACTCTTAGTTGTGGCATGTGGGATCTAGTTCCCTGACTAGGGATGGAACTCAGGCCCCCCACTGCATTGGCAGCATGAACCACCAGGGAAGTCCTGTGTATTATTCTTCAATACTGTATAAATTCCAGTTTCCATAAATCTGGATCCACATGATCAATATTGCGAGAGTTACTTTGCTTTTAAAGTAATTTGTGTGAAACTACAAGCACAGAGGGTGGGACACAGTAAATGTTAACCATAATTAAAACTCAGTAAAGAAGACCTCGAGGCAAAAGGCAGTAAACCACAGACAGGATGGTAGATTATATAGTAGAATTCATACCATTTAAAACTTGGAAATACTACAATTACAATTGGAGATTGTAGCACACCACTTTTAGCCTTTGTGAGATTTGCTGGAAAACAGCCACAAAAAACAAAGATACAGAGATCAGAATGCAATGATAAGGTTGAATCAATTAAATAGGGATTTTTTTATGTTATGCTCCATGCCAAAAAGACATTTTTTTTATCTAGAAAGATTTTGTGCCAGCAAGTACCTTGTCATGAAAATTTGAAAATAATAACAAAAAAAGTTAACCAAACAATTTATCTCTTAGAAGTAAAAACAAATTTTCTAAATAGCTATTGGGTAAAAAGGAAAATAGCTGCCATTATGAACTATTTGGTGGAGGAAGGTAAAGACAATAAAAGCTGTGCTTATCAATATTCAGCTTGAATGCTTAGTCACTGGTGTCATATGGACCTCCAGTATTTGAATTCTAGCGCCAACGATTATTGTGTGATCTTGGGACATAGACTAGAACACTGCCATTCTTGTGGGTAAAGAGTTGGAAGGGGCATTGCACGTTTCTCAACTTTTTTATCCTGTTATAGGTTGAATTGTCACCCTTAAATTCGTGTGTTGAAGTTCCAACCCCAGTATCTCAGAATGTGACAGTATTTGGAGATTAGGCCTTTAAAGAGGTAACTAAGGTAAAATGAAGTCAGTAAGGTGGGCCCTACTCCAGTTTGACTCATGTCTTTATAAGAAAAGATTGGCACACACATACACACCCACACACGCACGCTTACTAAGATCTGGGGAAGACAGCCATCTACCAACCAAGAAGAGTGACCTCAAAAGAAACCAGCTCTGTCAACACCTTGATGTTGGATTTCTAGCCTTCACAGTTGTGAGAAAATTAATTTCTGTTGTTTAAAGCCCAGTGTTTCTTTAGGGCAACCCTAGCAAACTAATACATTCCCTGAACAACAGAGAGCTTCCTTGGAAACCCGTCACAGGCACAGTTCATAATGAATTAGAGCGCCATGAAAACCCTCTGAAACTTTATTTTATAAACATAAATAGATGCAAATTCATGCCAGTTTAGTATAAAATATTTTACGTTAATTTCTAAAAAGCTGAACAGTGGGACCCTACTCCCAACCACTTCCACGCCGAGGGATGGAGGAAAGGAAGAGTGTACAGGCTCCAGCTGGGGTGGTGTGTGTTGGGAAAGCTGGTCACTGGAATTTTCATTGGCCCATTATAACCTCTCTGGGTTTTGGTTTCCTCATCAGTAAAATAAGGATAACAATTCCTCCTCAGGGCATCCCATCGAGTGTTTGTGAAGACTAAGAAGTAATTATGGCAAATTTGGGGGTTGGTATCCCTAATCTGCTGTAATGTTAACATGCTCATGGTGGGAATTCCATGGTGGGCCAGTGGTTGGGCCTCTGTGCTTCCACTGCAGTGGGCACGACTTCCATCCCCAGTCAAGGAACTTGGATCCCTCCAGCTGCAAAAAAAACCAGAAAAACATGCCCTGGGTTGCTCCAGGGGAAAAGAAGATGAAAATGGTAAAAATAGATTTAAGTTTTAGGTTTAGGGATATTAGAGGGAAACTTCTGTTAATCTGGATGCATTAATTGCTGTGTGTTCTAGTGGATGCACTTCTGGTTATTGCATCAAAATATAGTAACATCCTTCTTCTTCCCCTTCAAAATTTGGTAACATCCTTCCCCTTGAAGAAAAGTGTCCTCTGCACAGCTAGAGGTGGTCAGAAAGCGACACCTTGTGGCCTTTGTGGTGTACTGCCCTTGGGTATATTGGGCGTTCTCAGGCTCTCTGAAAAAGTTGGCTTAGAACTCAACATTCAGAAAACTAAGATCATGGCATCCGGTCCCATCACTTCATGGCAAATAGATGGGGAAACAATGGAAACAGTGACAGACTTTATCTTTTTGCGCTCCAAAATCACTGTAGATGGTGACTACACCCATGAAATTAAAAGACGCTTGCTCCTTGGAAGAAAAGTTATGACCAACCTAGACAGCATATTAAAAAGCGGAGACATTACTTTGCCAACAAAGGTCCGTTTAGTCAAAACTATGGTTTTTCCAGTAGTCACGAATGGATGTGAGAGTTGGACTGTAAAAGAAAGCTGAGTGCCGAAGAATTGATGCTTTTGAACTGTGGTGTTGGAGAAGATTCTTGAGAGTCTCTTGGACTGCAAGGAGATCCAACCAGTCCATGCTAAAGGAAATCAGTCCTGAATATTCATTGGAAGGACTGATGCTGAAGCTCCAGTACTTTGGCCACCTGATGCGAAGAACCGACTCATTTGAAAAGACCCTGATTCTGGGCAAGATTGAAGGCCGGAGGAGAAGGGGATGACAGAAGATGGAATGGTTGGATGGCATCACCAGCTCAATGGACATGAGTTTGAGTAAACTCTGGGAATTGGTGATGGACAGGGAGGCCTGGTGTGCTGCAGTCCATGGGGTTGCAAAGAGTCGGACACGACTGAGCAACTGAACTGAACAGGCTCTTATGCTAAAGGGCTTAAAGTTAAATAAGAGTTGCTCAGTGGTGTCCAACTCTTTGTGACCCCATGGACTACACAGTCCATGGAATTCTCCAGGCCAGAATACTGGAGTGGGTAGACTTTCCCTTCTCCAGAGGATCTTCCCAACCCAGGGATCCAACCCAGGTCTCCCGCATTGCAGACGGATTCTTTAGCAGCTGAGCCACAAGGGAAGCCCCAAAAAGCTTAAAAGAGGTACCAAATAATGTTCCCTTTTCCCCACAATATATCCTAAACAGGCAGGTTAATAATTTGACATCTTTAAAACATATATATTTTACATATTCCTGCAGCCTGTTTTTTAGTGAAGGGTAGAGAAACAGATTTTCTATTAACAAAACACATGTATTTCTTTGTATTCAATATAAGGGTTTATTACATGCACTAATGAACATTTTTTCTTAAGTAATTTGGAGTTGCCTTCAATGTTGAGATTTTTTACTTATTAATACTTTGGGACAATTTCAGTTCTCTTATTAAGGAAGGAGTACTCCTGCTGCAGCTGCTAAGTTGCCTCAGTTGTGTCCGACTCTGTGCGACCCCATAGATGGCAGCCCACCAGGCTCCCCTGTCCCTGGGATTCTCCAGGCAAGAACACTGGAGTGGGTTGCCATTTCTTTCTCCAAGGAAGGAGTACAGTCTTATTTAAAATATGATTTTAAAATTTTAGGCTTTCTGGTCAGGAAAACGTCATCATATAATGTCTAACATTTATTTTTGAGTAATATTTTCAGTTGATAATAAGCCCAAAGAATTCATGTTTATTTGACAATTTTTATTTTTAAATACATTTATGATTTTGTTCTTCCAATGTTACTGAGGTATAATTGACTTATAGCACTGAATAAATTTAAGGTGCATAGCATAATAATTTGAGTTACATACATCATGAAGTGATTATCACAATAAGTTTAGGAACATCCATTATCTCATGTAGTTACAAAATTAAATAAAAAATTTAATGGAAGACTATTTTTTCCTTGTAAAGAGAATTCAGGATTTACTCTCAACTTTCATATATAACATACATACAGCAGTATTAATTATCTTTATCATGGACATTTTATCCCTAGTACCTATTTATCTTATAACTGGAAGTTTGTACCTTTGACTTCCTTCATCCATTCCCGCCATACCCTACCTCTGACAACCATAAATCTAATCTCTTTTTATGAGTTTGTTTTTGAAGTATAATTGACTTAAGACACTGTGTTAGTTCCTTGTACACAACATAGTGATTTGATATTTCGGTACATTTCAAAATGATTACTGCGGTAAATCTACTTATACTCTGTCCCCATACAAAGATTAAATAATTATTGATTATATCCCCCAGACTGTACACTTCATTCTTGTGACTCATTTATTTTGCAACTGGAAGTTTGTACCTCTTAATCTCTCTCACCTATTTCTTTCCTCCCTCAACCCCCTCTTCTCTCACAACCACCTGTTTGTTCTCGGCATCTGTTTAAAAAACCCTGTTCTGTTTTGTTATATTTGTTAATTTGTTTTATTTAGTTTATCTTTTTGGCCACACCACTTGGCATGAAGGATCTTAGTTCTTCAACCATGGATCAAACCTGTGCCCCCTGTAGTGGGAGCTAGGAGACTTAACCACTGGATTGTCAGGGAAGTCCCACTTTTCTTTTTTTAGATTCTGCATATAAGTGAAATCATACAGTGTTTACTTTTCTCTATCTGACTTTTTTTTACTTAGCATAATGGCCTAACTTTATCTGTATTGTCACCAATGGCAACATTTCATTCTTTTTTGTGGCTTTGTAATACTCCATTGTGTATATATGCCAGATCTTCTTTATCCATTCATCTGTTGATGGGCACTTAGCTTGCTTTCATAGCTATTGTAAATAACACTGCAGTGAACATAGGGGTGCACTTGTTTTTTTCAGATTCATGTTTGCTGGATTGTATGGTGGTTCTATTTTTAATTTTTTGAGGAATCTCCTTACTGTTTGCCATGATGGCTGCACCAGTTGACATTCTCACCAACAGTGCATGAGGGTTCTCTTCTTCACAACCTCACCAGCACTTGCTATTTGTTATCTCTTTGATAATAGCCTTTCCTGTGGGTGATTTTAATTTGCATTTCCCTGATGATTATGATATTGGGCATCTTTTCATATGCTTGTTGGCCAGCTGTATGTCTTATTTGGAAAAATGTCTGTTCAGATCTCTGCCTGTTTATTAATAGGATTGCTTGTTTCTTAAATGTAGAGTTGTATGAGTTCTTTGTGTATTTGGAATCTTAACCCCTTATCATATAAATTGCTTGTAAATAGATTCTTTCATTCAGTTGGCACCCTTTTTGTTTTGTTGATAGTGTCCTTCACTGTGCAGAAGTCTCTTAGTTTGAGGTAGTCTCATTTGTTTACTTTGGTTTTGTTTCCCTTGCCTAAGGAGACATCCAAAAAAAAAAAAAAAAAAGAAATGCTGCCAAGATTGATGTCAAAGAGCATACTGCCTATGTTTTTAAGTCTTTAATCCATTTTTAATTAATTCTTGTGCGTGGTGTGAGAAAGTATTCCAGTTTGGTTCTTTCTGCATGTAGCTGTCTAGTTTTCTCAAATACATAATTTCAAGGGAATTTTATTTAACTTTATTTATTTAGTTTTATTTAGACACACAAGTCACTTGCAAATAGGATTCTCACTGACAGTTTTCATATTAAAATATTGAAGTAGGCAGACAGAGAAACAATGTTTAGTTTTGCATGTATACTTCATAATGTCGCATGATCTCAGAAGTTAAGATAGGCTTCCCAGCTACCTGGCAGGGTCACTGTAACATAACGAATGTTCACTACATTGATCAAATATTGCATGATTGAACATAATGGAAACTCAGTTCCACGTGTCCAGCACACATTTCACAGCGTTTAGTTGTAGACTCTTGAAAGAAATGACCTGACATTGAACAGTTTTATTTTATATTCCCTCTCGAATTCTGAATGTAAACCAGATTCTGGAAAAGGAACTTCAGTTCCAAGGAAACGTTCCTTTTTAATTGTTTTATATTTTAAAGACTCACATAGTGTGGGAGAACACTTTTAGTTTAATTTTCACAGATTTGTAAACCAGAGAAAGGAAAGTCTGAACCTCTGTGTTCTGTGTTCTTGGTGGGCTTGGCCAGGAATGTAGCCACTCAGTTAATGGGCAGGAAGAGATCCTGTGGGAAGTGGACTGTCAATCGCGGTGGCACTGCCGTCATTTCTTCTCTAGCGTCTCTGGAGTAGACCGTCTGGGTTTAAATTCTGGCCCTGTCATCACTGGATGCATGACTTTGGGCAAGTTACTTAACCTCTCTGTGCCCGAGTTTCTTCTGTATATCTGAGGATAATCTTTTTTAAGAAATTAAAAAGTTTTTTTTTTTTTTTGAAGTACAGTTAATTTACAATGTTGAGTTAGTTTCAAGTATACAGCAAAGTGATTCAGTTATAACTAAGGATAATCTTAATACCTATTCTGTAGTGTTATTACATGTGAGATAAACCACCTAAAGTGCTTACACAGTGTCTGGCCTATAGAAAGCATTTAGTAAGTGTTGGCTACTATTATTAGTATGAGTTTTAGGAATCATAGGTTTTTTTAAGCTAGTAGGACTCTCAACATTCATTTGATTCAGGTCATTGTCCAAAATCTCTTATTTTTATTCCAGTCTAGCAGATAAGATAGTTTTTCTATTTATTAGAATAATAGTAAATAAATAATAATAAAATGGTTTCATTAACAGGATGCTCCAAACTCTTCTAAAAGGTAGTCAACTAGATGGCAGTCTTCCTTCAAGGAGGAATAATGTTTCTTTGAAAATCCAAATGCTTTTGAACGGTGGTGTTGGAGAAAACTCTTGACAGTCCTTTGGACTGCACGAGATCAAACCAGTCAATCCTAAAGGAAATTGGTCCTGAATATTCATTGGAAGGGCTGGTGCTGAAGCTGAAGCTCCAATATTTTGGCCACTTGATGTGAAGAACTGACTCATTGGAAAAGACCCTGATTGATGCTGGGCAAGATTGAAGGCAGGAGGAGAAGGGGACACAGAGGATGAGATGGTTGGATGGCATCACCAACTTGATGGACCTGAATTGGAGCAAGCTCCGGGAGTTGGTGATGGACAGGGAAGCCTGCCATGCTGCAGTCCATGGGGTTGCAAAGAGTCGGACACAAATGAGTGACTGAACTGAACTGAAAAGCATAAAATGGCCACTCTCCTGGAGGTGGTGTTCCTGGTAATGGGTGCATGACCCATTCGTCCCTGCACATTTCAGGAGCTGCCTTTCTCCTTTCCATTGGGTTATTGGGAAGCTTGCTCCAGGGCTGAGTGCAGACAGCCATTTGGTGATTTTCCGTGCTGTTGACATGCATTGCAGATGTTTGGGAGCACAGGGAGAGAGGGATAATTGAGATGACATAGCTCTATGCTCCTGTTTCAAATGAAGGTTGAGAGTTAATAGAGTACAGCTGAAGTCACTTGATCACTCACCTGCAGAGAAAAGGCAGGTAATAACATACATGGGTTAAGTGGGTTGAGTACAAGGGGAAAACCCTGCAGTGCAGGCAGAGTAATAAATGTCAGTGAACACGTGGCTGTGATATTGGGTAGAGTGGGGAGTGGTGCTGGCCATGGTGAGCTAAAGAACATAAGACCCGTGGAAAGGGGCACATCCGCTCAGCTCTGTCCCCAGTAACAACAACAGAACACTCCGAAGGCACACCGTGTACTAATAAGAGCAAGTGCATCTGTTTGCCCCATATGACATGCATGTCATCAGTTTGCAACCTCCAAACAAAGGTCTTTGGGCCGCATTCCAACTTCTCACCTGCTATAGGGATTCCCTTTCTCACCTCCCTATTTGAACACTTTTGGAGAGTGGCCACTTCCTCACGAGGCTCTCTGCTGAACCGAAACTGTCTCTTTGAGCTGGCTGCAAGTTGTCCTCCTTTGTCCCTCTGTAGAGATGTGGAGTAAGACACGTCTTTGATAGATGATAACTTCCCATAGGAGGTAAGAGTTGTCATGCTGCGCTTCCCCACTGCCCCCGTCCTTCTTCAGCTGTGACATGACATGGTTTCTAGGCCTCACTGTCTGGTTCCTGTCCTCCAGAGCTGCTTGTTCAGAAGCCTCATGATGGGAACTGCAGGTCTGAGGGTAAGGCGGCACTTGCACACACCTTGTAACTTTGATTTCCAAGAGGCCAAGCAAATAGGGACATCTGTCCTGCCAAGTCCTGTCTTCCTCCTCTGACATATTTTGGGTCCATCAGAGAATGGGGAAGGAAAGATCTCACTTTTGCAAAGCCATGTGGAAAAGTGGAAGGATTTTCCTGAGAAAGGAATTTCTTTGAAGATGATAGGTGTTTGCCCTGGGACCCTGAGCTGCTCTGAGAACAGAAGGTGATACAGAAGCCTACTCTGGAAACTCAGCCTTCTCCTCTCTCCTCAGCCTCTCTCAAGATAGTTGCAACCTCCACAGCCTTCCTCAGTGTTCATTCAACCCACAGGAAACCTGTATCCCATTTTAATCCACTTTATGGGAATGCTACTGACCACCTTGGCCTCCTCCTCCCCTCAGGCTGGGCCATCTTTTCCAGCCCCTTTTCTCCACACTCCAGCAGCACCAGCTCTAGGCATTGGGCAGCCCAGCGGTTCTGAGATTTTCAGATAAAAGGTGTTGCCAGTCCTTTATTGGTGAAGGGGAGAAGGTATGTACAAATACTTTGGGTGCCCTTAGTCTTACAGGGGTAGGAGAACTTGTCTAATGCCCACCCTGCTCCCTAGGGCATGGGAAAGCAATGGGTGTTGCTCCATGAACTCTACACTTTCTTACCTCCTCTGCTTTTGACCAACAGTCCCCACCTCTGCCACCCTTCAGGCTGTATGTATGGGGTCAGAAGTGATTAGTGAGTGAACGTGCATGTTGGGCCTGCTCTGCAGAAATCACATGAAATCACAACTCCGTATAGGCCCTGCCTTAAGATAACAGCCTCACATCTGGTGGCCCTTTGAACTCAGAATGGAAGCTCTAAAATCAAATCCAGAAATGCTGGTAGCATTCCACCGTGCTTTCCCAGTGCTAAGTTAGAATTTACTTCCAAGTAACCTCTACAAACAGTGGGAAGAGGGTGGCCTGGATTTTCTCCCTTCCCCAGATTCTTCCCATACAGTGCAGACTGCTTTAGCTTTGATAAATGTGCATGAGACACTTTCTCTAGTTTCAAGAAATGGTCTAGGTAGAATTGTTATATGGATTTCCCCCTATTGGGTGAGCCTTTGTAGCATGAAGTTGTGAGAGGGAAGGGGTTCAATGCATGGGTTTCTTCTTTTTTAAAAAATTTTATTGAAGTATAGTTGATTTACAGTGTTGAATTAACTTCTGCTGTACAGAGTGACTCAGTTTTATACATATATATGTATATATGTTCTTTTTCATATTCTTTTTCATTCTGGTTTATCACAAGATATTGAATATACTTCCTTATGCTGTACAGTAGGACCTTGTTTATCCATCCTATATGTACTACTAGTTTGCATCTGCTGTTAATAATCTCAAACTCCTTCCCTCCTCCACCTCCCTTCCCTTGGGAATCACAAGTCTGTTCTCTCTGAATTTCTGTCTCTGTTTCATAGATATGTTCATTTGTGTGGTAGTTTAGATTCCACATAGAAGTGATACCAAATGGTATTTGTCTTTCTGACTGACTTGGCATAACATGATAATTTCTAGGTCCATTCATGTTGCTGCAAATGAAATTATTTCATTCTTTTTTATTTCTGAGTCATATTACATTGCTTATATATGTAACACGTCTTCTTTATCCGTTGATCTGTTGATGGGCATTTAGGTTGCTTCCGTGTCTTGGCTATTGTAAATAGTGTTGCTGTGAGCACAGGGTGCGTGTATCTTTTCGAATTAAAGTTTTGTCTGGTTATATGCCCAGGAATAGGATTGCTGCATCATATGGCAACTTTTAGTTTTTTGAGGAATCTCCAGATTGTTTTCTATAATGACTGCACCAGTTTACATTCCTCCCAACAGTGTAAGAGGCTTCCCTTTTCTCCACACCCTCTCCAGCATTTATTATTTGTAGACTTTTTAATGATGGCCATTCTGACTGGGGTGAGGCGGTATCTTGTTGTTTTTCTTCCCTGGCTGCACTGGGTCTTTGTTGCGGCACGTGGGTTTCTCCCATTGTGGCTAATGGGACCTTAGTTCCCCAACCAGGGATTGAACCCACGTCCCCTGCATTGGAACGCGGATTCTTAACCACTGTACCACCAGGGAAGTCCTTCATATAGCAGTCTTTATTTAAAGTCTATTTTGTCTGACATGAGTATTGCTACTCCGATTTTCATTTCCATTTACATGCATACCTTTCTGTATCCCCTCACTTTGTTTGTATCCTTAGATCTGAAGTGAGTCTCCTGTAGACAGCATGTATATGAGTCTTGCTTCTGTATCCATTCAGCCAGTCTCTGTCTTCTGGTTGGAGCATTTACTCCATTTACATTTAAGGTAATTATTGATATGTTTGTTCTGATTGCCATTTTGTTAATTGCTTTGGATTTGTTTTTGTAGCTGTGTTTTTTTTTTTTTTTTAATTCCCTTTTCCTTTTGTTCTCTTGTAATCTGATGACTCTCTCTCTGTCTCTCTCTCTCTCTTTTTTTTTTCCGGTTGTGCCGCTGTGCCTTGCGGGATCTTAGTTCCCTAACCAGAGATTGAACCCAGGCTCCCACAGTGAAAGCGCCAAGTGCTAACTACTGGACTGCCAGGGAACTCCTTGATGACCATCAAGGAGTGTTTGGATTGCTTTTTCTTTTGTGTGTGTGTATCTGTTGTAGATTTTTGGTTTGCAGTTAACAATGAGATTTTGATATAGCAGTCTGTATATATACAAGATTGTTTTAAATTGGTTATCTCTTAATTTCAACTGCATTTCCAATGTTCTGCGTTTGTACTCTCCTCATGAGAGAGTACAAAACCTTGCTGGTTTTGATACCATATTTGTACGCACATGATTTCCTGTCGTTACTGTATGTTTGCTTTTACCCGTGGGCTTTTCCATTTGTAATTCTCTTGTTTCTAGAAAAGTTGTTAGAGAAGTCCCTTTAGCATTTGTTGCAGAACTGGTTTGGCGGTGCTGAATTCTGTTAGCTTTTGCTTGTCTGTAAACCTTTTGATTTCTCTGTTGACTCTGAATGAGGGCTTTGCTGGGTGTAGAGTATTCTTGGTTGTAGGTTCTTTCATCACTTGAAATATATATTGTGCCACTTCCTACTGGCCTGCATGATTTCTGCTGAGAAACAGGCGGATAACCTTATGGTAATTCCTTTGTATGTTATTTGTTGCTTTTCCACTGTTGTCTTTAATATTTTTTTTCTTTGTCTTTCATTTTTGTCAGGTTGATTATGATGTGTCTTGCTGTGTTCCTTTTTGGTTTATCCTGCCTGGGACTCTCTGCACTTCCTGGACTTGGGTGACTGTTTCTTTTGCCATGTCAGGGAATTTTTCACATGTCAGGGAGTTTTTCACATTTTTAAAATCTCTCCAAATATTTTCTCAGGTCCTTTCTTTCTTCTCCTTCCGAGACCCCTATAATGTGAATGTTGATGCATTTAAAGTTGTCCCAAAGGTTTCTTAGACTAACCTCCTTTCTTGTCATTCTGTTTTCTCTATTCTGTTCCACAGCGGTGATTTCCATCAGTCTGTTTCCCAGGTCACTTATTTGTTCTGCCCCATTTATTCTGCTATTGATTCCTTCTAGTGTATTTTTCATTTCAGTTATTGTTCATGTCTGTTTGTTCTTTAAATCTTCTAGCCCTTTGCTAAACACTTTTTGTATCTTCTTGGTCTGTACCTTCATTCTTTTTCTGAGATCTTGGATCATAATTGTTCTGAATTCTTTTTCAGGCAGATTGCCTATCTTCACTTCACTTAGTTATTCTTCTGGGGTTTTCTTTAGTTCTTTGTTTGGAACATATTTCTCTGTTAGCTAATTTTGTTCAACTTTCTGTATTTGTGGACTTCTTTCTGCAAAGTGAAGGGTTGTACGTCTTCTTCCTTCTGCTGTCTGCCCCCTGGTGGGTGAGACTAGGCCAGGGGCTTGTGCAGGCTTCTTGTGGGAGGTAACCACGAATAGGTTTACCTGTGTTTTCATTTTAAGGTCCTCTAAAACAAATTAGTAGGTATGTTCTGGGTCACCTGAACCCAGCTGCTTCTGCTGAGGCTCTCCGTTGAGCTGCGCTCAGTGGCTTCAGTCACGTCCTGGCTCTGTGACTCTGTGCACTGCAGCCCGCCGGGCTCTTCTGTCCGTGGGGATTCTTCAGGCAGGAAGACGAGTGGGTTGCCATGCCCTCTTCCAGGGGATCTTCCCAACCCAGGGGTCGAACCCAGGTCTCCTGCATTGCAGGAGGATTCTTTACTATCCGAGCCCCCAGGGAAGCCCTGAGGCTATTTAAAAAGTATAAAGAGGGTATATTCCTGCACTGGACTGCTGTGTTCAAATTTCCTCTCTCCGTCCCAGCTGTGTGATACAGGCCGGCACTCACACCCTGAGTGCCTTTAGCTGCGAAAGCGCGGCAGTAATTGTTCCTGCTCTGGGGTCCCCGTGAGCTCTAGGTGAGATTATGTTTGCAAAGCCCGTTGCCTAGTGCTTTATGAGCATCAGCACTCAATCATCGTTCGATTTGCGTGTATTATCTGGATGGCCCCACGATTGTCAGTAGCTCATGAGAAAAAAACAAAGGTGGATTTAATAGAGAAGTGATGTGTTAGAGTTGAGTGAAGGCCAAGTGATATTACAGTGTGCTGAATATATGAAGTTTTCACAGTACTTTAAATAAAGAAAGGCAGTGTGATAATTGAGTCATCACACCAGGCAGGCTGAACTCAAAGAGACATGCCTGGGAACAATTGGTACTGTGCTTGTGTTAAGAGCTGCAACTTATTTTTCAGCAAAACCTCATTTATTCCTTTAAATATCTGTGTTGTTAAGATGTTTTTATTGGTCTTGTCATTTTCTGTGCATTTAAGTCATAAGTCTATTTGGCTTTTATATGGAAGATATAAGCATGAGTTTACATCTAGTTTGAACATATTCAGGTAACTCACTGTATAATAAAGCCAGTTACCTAATGCATTTGAAAAGGTATCCCTGTGGTTTCAAGTACTACCCTAGGTCTTTTGCATTGGAATTCAGATGGAGGGAATGAGCAAATGTTTTTCCTCTTGGTGGAGGGCTCTAACTCCCAGTTAGGGTGTGGTGGACCAGAGCAGAGACCTTGAGCGTGACCTCAGAAGCAAAGCCTGCCGAACTGACCACTCTTCAGCACCGGCAGTCTGAGCGCGGGCTGGCGGCTTCTCCAGCTCTAACCCCAGAGCTCTCTGTGTGGACTTGACTCTGTGACCCGTCGGCCACAGTGTTACTGGTTGTGTTAGTGTTGTGTTAGTCGCTGCACCGTGGCCGACTCTTCGTGACCCCATGGACTGCAGCCCACCAGGCTCCTCTGTCCATGAGGTTTTCCAGGCAAGGATACTGGAGTGGGTTGCCATTTCCTTCTCCAGGGGAGAAGGGATCGAACCCGGGTCTCCTGCACTGCAGGCAGATTCTTTACCGACTGAGCTACTTTCTGGTATTTCTGCCTTTGCAGTCAGGATCTTTGAGACGGCTCTAAGGGATAAAATGTCTCCTGTTACTTATGTAACCTGGATGTCAGCAGGGGTTCCACTGCCTAGTGAGATCTAGAGGGGATTAATCCAAACTTCCCATCCCTGCCATACCTGACTCTGGAAAAGGCCAGTGCCTTTCTGGCACACGTGTGGATTTCCACAGACCTTGTGCTCATGCTAACGTCTGGCTCCCTGTTTCTGCTTGTGCAGGGAGATTATTTTCCCCTCTGCATCTTCTTTTATCCCCACTTTGATTTCCATCCAGACGTAGAATTTGTCCCTTTCTTTCATTTCCACTAAAACCCCCAAGACTTCTGCTTGTATAGTAAACTAAACTGAAGGTTTAGGGGTATTTGGTGGGAGAGAGTGTAGGGAAGGGTAGAGGAGATTTTATTTTATAGCAAATGAAGGACAGGGGAGCCTGGCATTCTGCAGTCCATGGGGTGACCAAAGAGTCGGGTATGACTCAGTGACTGAACAAAATGACTGGATATCAAATGTTTAATGCTTCTGTTCTTCCAGATCTTTTGGCCACTCTGCCCTCTTCCCCTCTCACCTTTCTCTTTCCTTCTACTCCTAAATTTCTAGTCCTTTCAAACCTAACTGTTCTCCTGTCTCTATTTCAGCCTTGTCTTCAGAATCTCACTTTTCTCCCCCACCTCTTGTCAAGAGAGTCTCCCTAACAGTGTCCTTCCCAAGATGCATTCCGTTGTTGGGGAGCTAGATTGTGGGCTGCACCTTGCGCTGATTGAAGCTCTTCACTTTACATTCCTCTTGTCTGGGAATGAAACAAATATCATCTGAGTGCTTACAAAGCGCTTTCACCTACATGAGCCCTTGGGTGAGATATGCCCATTTTACAGATGTGGAACAGAAGCTCAGAGAGGTTGAGTGAATTATCCAAAGCTACATAGCCAGATGAGTTGGGGAGTAGAAATCTGCACCCAGATCTGAAGATTTTCATCTGTGACCTGTGTCATCGTACACAGATACGATGTACACAGGATGAATGCTGTCTGAACCTTCTGGCGTCAGGGGCCACACGGATTCCACTGTAGATGATTAACATGGGCTAAGCCAGTCGGCCTGAACGGGGTGTGTCGGGGCAGCCCCGGCAGCCGCAGTCGGTGTGTGCATTCTGCGGGAGTAGGACTGCCGGTTCCCACCCCATCCCTACTCTCCCTTTCCTCTTTTGCTGGCTAGCTCTTTCTCATCTTCAGGTCTAGGTGTAGAACTGGCTACATAATGTGTGGGACTCAGTACAAAATGAAAATGTTGGGCCTCTTGTTCAAAAGTTATTAAGAATTTCAAAATGGCAGCAGAACATGAAGCTAACTATTGGACTCTTGGAAGCAACTATACCATCACATGCCCAGGAAGGCAGACCTGTAGGGAGGTTACACCCCCCAGGAAGCATCCTCTGGCTCCCCATTCTGAGCTCCCCACTTTGAGCTTATTACACGCTGTCTTTGTTTCTTCTTTATGCACCTGTTCCCCTATTACCCTGCGAGACCTGTGTCCTGTTCACTGCTGTTCCCATGTTCCCAACACAGGCCCTGACAAAAAGCAGGGGCTTAGTAGATGCCCTCTGGGGGATTGGGGCCCCTGGAAGTGGGACCTGGAGGAACCAGGTGGTGAATAGTCATGTCCAGGCAGGACCCACGAGGCCCGTAAGAGTTTAGACCAGTCATGACTGAGGCTGTGGGACTGGCAAGGATTTAGGGCATGGGGTGCAGGTTGGATAGGGACTGATTTTCTCTTCAGGAGACTGTCAATCATTTACCGCCCAGAGCCTCAGAGGCCCTACTGCTCAGGACCACGCAGGGTGTGAGCAGCCGGGAGATGGGGCACCGGCAGAGGACCGGCTCAGAGAGCATGGAAGGGACAGCCTGACCCACACTGGGCCTTCCCTAGCCTCCTTAGGCTTCTCAGGCCCCCTCTCCCCTTAGCTGCCCTCCTTGCTCAGTGGTGGGTGTGGGAACAGATGTATTTTCCTAATGTCTCCTCATAGCCAAGGGAAAAGAGGGGGCAGAATTCTCAAAGTTTCAGACAGCAGAGAGCCTCAAAGGCAAGTATGTCCTTAGGGATTGCTGATCCTTGAGCCCGGGTGATGTCAGAGCTCAGTTTCTCTTTTCATTTCTCTCGGGTTGTAAGGCAAGATTTGAGACTAAGATCTGGCTGAAACCCCGAAAGGGCTCTGATTGGCTGGGCTTAGGTAATGAGCACATCTTTAAGCCAATCTCTGTGTCCAGGGAATTGGACAGCCCTTGTGGCTCAGCTGCAATGTGGGAGACCTGGGTTTGATCCCTGGGTTGGGAAGATCCTCTGGAGAAGGGAAAAGCTACCCACTCAGTATTCTGGCCTGGAGAATTCCATGGACTGTACAGTCCTTGGGGTCACAACGAGTTGGGACACAACTGAGTGACTTTAACTTTCTTTCTGTGTCCAGGGAAGGGAGCAAGGATGGTTCCTCCAGGGTCCCTCCCATAGGTCCCTCTCGTCCCCCAACAAACAGAGCCCTGCTGCCGGGGGAGGGGCAGGAATGGGCTGGACAGGCGGAGCAGCCAGTGACTACTGGTGCGTTTTCTGTTTTCTTTTTAAACCCAGCACCACGTCCTCTCCCTGACCTTGGCTTCTGAGCCTCTGGAGTCCGATCCCGTGAGGATTCTTATAGAGAGGAGACTGCTGAGCATGGAGAACAGTCTGGAAGGTCAGGGCTGTGGCTGGTGCCCCAGGTTCAGTGTTTTCTAGAAGCCTTTCCCACCTTGCTTCAGAGCATATCATCCCAGGGTCGTCTCCGCAGCACAGGGCAAGGAGACTGCCAACCAGTGTTTTCTCAAAGTTCTTCAACTCCGGAACACTTCTCGTTGAGGCTCGGAAATAGTCTTTAGTTTCACCTCAAAAACAAGCTAATCATAACCAAAGAAAGTCAAAGAGACCCCTAAATGAAAGAATGAGGTGCCCACCATCCTTGCGTCCTTTCCTTTAGACTTCAGTTACCACAGAGCTGCTCCCCGAGGCCAAGCAAGGCATGAAGAACTCTACTCATGATGGTGATGAGCATTTTCTTGAGTCCCGAGAGAATTTTCAGAAGTGTTAGGAGGAAAGGCCAAAATTTTCTCCAGTTGATTCCGTATTTAGTGGGGAAATAGGAAGACTTCTCAGTAACCTGAGGTGGTGGAGCAGTGTCTCCCTGCTGTGGTTGTTCTGGGTCAAGTGTGAGGAACGAGCTGGATCTCAAAGTGAGAAAATCCAGGTTCCATGCTTCCCTCTCAGGACTGTCTGCTTGACCTTGGCTCCTGTCTTTGGTCCTCAGCTTAGCCCGAGTGTGAAGTGAGGCGCTGGACAAGCTGACCCCTGAGGTTCTTCTTAGCTCCTAATTTCTGTGAGTCTAGATCAGGTAGAGAAGGCGGACTAATCAGGATTCTGGTTCTGTCCCTGCCTTCACCATGGCTCATTCGGTGACCTGAGATAACCTTGTTGGACCTGTTCCCCACTCTTGACCCTCCTGTGTCGCAGAGGAGGGCTGTGTAGAAGGTGGCCAGGGTTCAGGAGACCTGCTCCCTACAGGCTCACCACTGAGGATCCTGTGCACTGGGAAACCCCAGCCTGGACCTGCCTTCTCGTGAAGTCTGTGGGTCCAGCCCCCGTTCTGGGGCCCCCCACCCAGTCCCATGGCCTCAGGCCTCCCTGGCCGGCTTTGGCCACGTTGGCTCTGCTTAGTCTTCCAGACCTGGAAACCAACACAGACACGCCTCAGCCACACATTCAACTCTGCAGGAGCCTCGTCAGGGACTGTTCCGAGCCAGTGAGAGAGCTTGATGCTAGGGGAGGTGGGGACATGGAGGAGGTAGACGTACCTCCCATCCGTGGGGAACTCACGGTCTGGGGTGGAGAGGAAGGGCCAGCACGAGCCTGTACCCAGTGTGGTGGGAGAGGCACAGCAGAAGAGAACATCGCAAGTTGAGGGAACTGAGAGGGCATTGGGATGAGACCTTGAAGGGTGGGGTGGGCTTGAGATGGAGCTGCAGACTCGGGGCCAGGGTGGTGAAGGAAGTGCAGACAGTCTGCAGGGTCCGGGGGAGGTGGGCCATGTGTCTGGAAGGAGCTTGGGACCGAATCTCCACAGGCTGTCATGGCCTGGAGTGGGAGTCAGGGCTAGGGAGGCAGTGAGGCTTCTGAACTGGTCAGGAACCTTCTGGTTGCAACTGCTGGGAACTGAACTTGAACTAACCTAGGCAGAAAGAGTGGCTCATTGAGAGAACTGACCATCTGTGGACCAGGGGTCTGCTGTCCTTCAGAAACAGCTGGCCCGGTGCTCGGACACCACCAGCAGGGCACATCGTTTGATCCCGTTTCTCTCTGTGCTGGCTTCGTTTTCCTCTTCTGTGTTGGCGACTTCTCTGCCTTGGAAAGAGACTGACTGGCCCAGGTGAGGTCAGCTTCCCTCCCCAGGACTGTCACCAGAAGGCAGCAGGGCTGCTCTGCTCCTGTCTGCAAAGGCAGCGTCTGGAGGAAGGGGCATGCTGGGCAGACTCTCCCAGAGCTACCCCCGAGTTTCTGAGCAGAAGGATATGGCCTGATCTGACCTGCATTTGGGGAAGAGTAGGCATTAAAGACAGTTTTTTTCCTTTTATTCATAAAAACAAATTTGCAACAATTTATTAAAAATTGATACCATGCAATAGGGGTACGAGAAACTCCTCATTTACATTTGATTCTGGCAGTTCCAGTCTAATTTAAAGCATTTGTGCACTAACGTTCATTGGAAAACACCTTCAGGCTGAAGCCTCTTAGGAAATGTATGGTGTGTTTGCTGCATATAAAAGAACAGAACTGTTAAATAGCTAGAGTCACTTCTGTGGGTCTTGTTATTTGTGGGGAAATTGAAAAAAAATCGGGTGAACCTACAGTATCATTAAGACAGAGAATGTACTGTGTGGGTTAATCTAGAAGACTGTGCACGCTCAGGAGTCACAACGGGTCACAGACGCACACACTCACCTCCGACTGTCTGATACTTTTGTGTTTTTTTCCTGCTATGTTGGATTAATATTTCTACAGGTATTGTTTTTGTGTGTGTGTGTATACATTATGTACAATGAATTGTCTCTTTCCCCTTGAAAAATTAAATGTGATCCTTTAAATTAAATCTGGTTTGGTTAAATCAAGAAAGCAAGTAAATACTGTAATACACAGTGAGTGACAACACCGATTTTTAGTGCCTAGACAGACAGTGACTTCAACTTGACCTGTGATGTGTTAGCATTCTTTTCCCCCCTAAAAGCCACGTTCCTCCATAACCTCTCTTTGGGGGAGGGGAGGGGAATGCTGTGCTACGTGAAATAGGGTGTTTGGAAATGTTGGTGATGGTTGAGATTCCCGTGGGCCCTTTTGTGGAAACCTGGTGGTGACAGCGCTGTATTCCTGACTTCAGTGGTCTGGGAAGAGATTATTGCCTGCCTGCTGAAGCTGCCGTTAGGTTTCTGTAGGGAGCTGAGCGAGTGCTCGGTTGTGGAGACGTCCCGGACGTTGTCACTCAGGCCTTTCTTTAGCAGAGAATGAACCTGTCTAGGAATGTCACAGACGTCATCGGGAGCCCCTCTCCCGCTGGGTGGATCCTGGCAGAGGGCTGTGCTGGGTGCTTCTCTGGGCCGCAGCCCTGACTGTCCTGAAGGTCATGGTCATCCTGATACCTCACGGGTCAGGGCCGCTTCACTGATCTGTAGGAAGCTTTTCTGGACAAGATCAAGTTTTGATCCTCAGAGCGACCCTGTGAGGTAGGCAGGACGGGTGTTATTTCAACCCCAGTTTGTTAGTGAGGGGAGACAGGCTCAGAGAGACATGACCTGCCCAGGGTCATGGAAGGACTTAGCAGTGGAGCAAGGGCCCCAACCCAGGTCTGTCTCACTCCCAGGCCAGTGCTCTCTGGGCTTCCTTTAAAAGGGAAGAGCGATCTTATGAATGAGAGTAAGTATGCTGATTGATCACCCCCACCCCGCCCCGGTCCCCACCAAGGGCAGAGCCTGCAGCTTGTCTGGATGAAGGCCGCCTTCTGGAAGGTAAGGGAAGCTCTCAGCTAACAACATTCTCCCCATGACTGCGGGATGTTCTCTAGCGGATGCCCCCGATTCACTTTGGTCAGAAACAAAGTCAGTGGAAAAAAACAAAACAAAACCCCAGCCAGCCCTTGGGCCCTGATGAGAGAGGTTAAAGTGCACAATCTTTCTTTATCGTGTTTGCTGGGAACAGACATTCTGTGATTAGCCCGGGTGTTCCCCTTATTATGGGGAGCACCTGATAGGAACACAAAGACATGGGCGGCATGGAAGGTGCATGGCCGACTGTGGGTGAATGCTGCAGCGCGTGTCTGCAGTGACGTGCCCTAAATCCCCACGGTCCCGGAATGGGTGTTATTGTGTTAATGTGTGAGTCGGCCTACGGGTACCCCAGCCCTTGGCCCGCAGAGCTGTGCCTGGCCCCCCTTCCCGCAAGACTCCCTGTTCCAGGAAGGCTGGGGTTGGCTGGGCTGGCCGCTGGAGGCTTGGCTGCCCTGCCTGCCTCCTTCCCCAGGGGGGAGACAGGCTGGCCCGGGGGCCACTGCCAGTGGCGCGTGTGGAGCGGCAGAGGCGGTTTCTCCGGAAGCCTCCGCCTCTTCTCAAGGCTGCTCAGGGCCACTCAGTGACTTCTAGCTGGAGTTGTAGCGACTTTCTCCTTGTCTAGGATTTTTTTTTTTTTGCAAAGTTTCAAATATCCTAGCTGCTCTTCCTTGGCAGACATGAAGGAAGAGGTCATTTTCATTCCTCTTCTTTGTGAAAGAATAAAAACTTCACAAATAAGGCGCGAGGTCGGTGCCAAGTGCCCCCCATCCTGTGGACCGCGTGCCATCTGAGCAGCCCCACAAGGCCAGCCGTGGCGCCAGCTGCTCCACAGCCAGAGCCGACAGTGTTCCCGCAGCAGCGGCCTCTGCTCCGTGTGGTTCTGTCGTGGGGAGGCCCCGGCCCCAGGCCTCCCACCCTCACAGGCCTGAGACCATAACTCGGAAAGAGGGTGGCACGTGTCTGTGACGGGGGCTGGCGGTGGGGCTGACGCAGGGGCTGACGCAGCTGGCGTCCACGCCTCCAATGGACGGGAGGTAGGCGTGGTGGAGGATGGGGAGCTGGAGGGACAGCCGGCGCTGGATGCTGCAGCAGGAGAGAAGAGAGGAGCGTTAGTGAATGCTAGCTGGCTGCGCTCACCAGGAAGGCCCCTGGACTCGCCTGGGCCAAGAAGCTGATGGTAGGCTTGCAGTTCTCGCTCAGTCCAGGGTCTGACCATCCTGTCATCCAGTCACTTACCTATCTGGCAGGTGTCTAGTGCAGGCCTACCTGTGCCAGCTGCTGCCCGGCAATAACCACGGTGACAGTAAGCAGGGAGGAGGCCGGCTTCTTGAGCTTCCAGTGCTTCCTAAGAACAAGACTTTGCCCTTTGAGCAGGGCTTTGCTGCAAACACAGACAGTTCTCTGCTCTTGCAAGTCTCCAAATGGACTTGGCTTTGGGTTCCATCCCTGAAAGGCTTCTCAGCTGCTCTGTCCTACCTCATTGGTGTCCCTGATGCTGGCCAGTTCCAAAAGGTTCCCTCCTGGTCTTTGGCTTCTTTGGTGACTAGTGTACTCTTTCCAACACTGGAGTGGGGCATTCAGGGCTCCCCAAGATCTGCTTCTTGCCAGGTTCTCCAGGTGAATCTTCTACCCGCTCCCACCAGACATTTTACCCTCTTGTGGCTAGTTTCCCCTAAAACCCTGCTCATGGGCAGTCTTCCAAGCCTCTGCACACGCTGTTTCCCCAGCCTAGAAAGCTCTTCCTCTGCTTTCCCTTTAAGGTCCAGTTTAAATGTCATCTGTTTTGTACTACCCACCCCCACCCCCCCACGCCCCCCCGGAATGAGCTCTTTCCTCCTCTGAGCCCCCACAAGTCTTGGTAAATTCCAAGAAATGCAGTAAAAAACAAAAAACCAAACCTGGGGCTGGGCAAGCAGGATGACAGAGGAGGAGCGGAGAGTCCCTGCGCACTGCCTGCCCTTCTGCCTGCCTTCTCATTAGTCCCCGTGAGCAGCAGGCAGCAGGGCCACCTCAGCTGTCGTGAAGACTGCCTTGGGGGTGCGCACGGGCCACTGCTCCCCTGCCCTGCTGCACCTTGCACAGTGCGCTGCTGCATCTGGGAAGTTGCCTTCCCTGGACTCTCAGGCCACCTTGTGTCCCAGAGGCCACTCGGGGGAAAATCCCTAGGGCTTCACAGAAGCCGCTAGGCAAACGAAGTACTGCTGTTTGCATTAGAAAGATGAGGAAAGGGTACAGAGAACCTGCTCTTCTGGGTACAGAAACAACCAGGACTGGGAAGGTGGGACGACTTCTGTTGAAAGACAGTGCTTCATGGGGCAGTAAATCAACTCACAGGTGCCCCTGGTGTGCAGGCAGGTGTTGGTGGGGCTCTGAGATGCACAGAGCCAGAGGCAGTGCTGCCCCCGTTCCCTGTGGCCCTGCTGGCCAGAAAGGTGTACCCAGGTGCTCATGAGAGATGAGTGTGTTGCAGACCTCATTTTGAAATTCAGGTTGAACTTGTATGATGTCATCGGTATTGGCAAAGAGTCCAGGAAAATGGGGAGCTGAAGGATGAACCTGACCTGGGAAAGGGTGTTGTGCCTGAGCATCCTGAGCAGGGTGGGATCTGTGTGTTGCTGTCAGAGCCTCGCGTTCTGCTGTCTGCTAGGATCCTGTTTGCTTTTCCCTGAATTCAGTGCTGGAAGCTGTGTTCAATCCAAGGGACCCAGGAAGGACTTACACCTTACCTTCAAGGTGCTTGCACTCTAGTGCACGGAGCTCATAGGTGGATCACTGATGAGTGCCATGTAACCATCAGTGATTATACTGGACCCATCGGCTTCAAGGCCTTGGAGCTAAGTGGGTCGAGAGGCTCTCAACTCTGTGACCACCTGGCCCCAAAGGACACTGCGGTTGGTGAACAGGCTCCTTTTGCTGGCTCCTCCCTGTGCTGTCACTTCCTAGGGAACAAGTTTCAGGGTTGACACTTCTAACTGCTGCTTCTAATCTGCCGTAAACTGGGAAGAACTAAAAATTACCCATGGGAACAAAGCTACCAGAGATGTCCAGGGCTTTGCTTAGATGTCACGTTCTCACTGAGCCTGCTCTGACTTTCCTGTGTAAAATTATACTCTCTTAATTTTTCTCCAAAGCACCTACCATTTACATACAGGGGTTTGCTTTTTTGTTACGTTATTGTCTTGCCAGATAAAAGGTAAACTCCATTAAGGGAAGGAGTTTTATTTGTTTTCTTCACTTCTGTGCTCGATACATATAGGTCTCAGTAAATTAGTGTTAAGTAAATGTATTCATTTTACATGTAACAAAGGCTGTGTGCCTCCTCAGTTGGTTCAGTCATGTCCCACTCTTCGTGACCCCATGGACTGTAGCCTGCCAGGCTCTTCTGTCCATGGGATTCTCCAGGCAAGTATACTGGAGTGGGTTGCCATTTCCTTCTCCAGGGGATCTTCCTGACCCAGGGATCAAACCCGTGTCTTCTGCACTGCAGGTGGAGTCTCCTGCTGAGCCATCTGGGAAGCCCAACAAAGGAAGAGAACATGGGATTTGATGTTGAACAGACCCAAGTTCAAACCCTATCTCTTGCATTTGGCAACTGGTAAGCTTTGGCAAGTCACCTCACTTCTTTGAGTATTAGTCTTCTTATCTGTAAAATAAGCATTGTAATTTGATCTGTATCATGAAATTACGGTAGAGTTCAAATAAAGTAATGCATGTGAAAACATGGTGCCCATTGTAAATCTTGTGCAGTACCCTTTGGCAGTAATTCCAAAGGAGAAGGTACTTACTGTTCTGGGGAGTTTATATCTTCTATAGGGTCTTTGCACGTTCGAGAGGGCTCTGTTGTGTTCCACTGTAGCTGGGGATTTTGATCGAGGTGATTTTTTAAAATGGCCTTTCCCCCATCTGAATGCAGAACAACAATATTGCAATAATTCTATTAATTTTAAAAAAATCAACATTGTATCTATTTTTAGGATACTGCCCAAGAAGACAGAATGCAGAAGAGCCCATCTCCCCTGAGTTCTCTAAGCCCTTGTCCCTGAGTTGCTCTCTTGAGCCCAAGGCAGGGAGCCTAGAAGCTCCCATCCAGGGATGGACACGGCGTGCTCGAGATGTGGATGGTGTACCGTGGGACCTCCCTTTCTGTAAGAAAAAAGGGAATCAAGTTGACCAATGTAGGTAACATAACTTAGTAATGAGAGGTTCTAATATGAAGGTTCTTTTCAAGGGTGTGTTAGGAATGTAATGACAAAGAAAAAAGAACTCCAAGAATGCCACAGATTGAAAAGAAGAATAATCATAAACTGCTGGTGGGAGTATAAACTGTCACAATCTTTCTGGGAGGTACTGTCAATAAGTATCAAACACTTTAAAAAGTATGTTTCTTTTACTCAGAATTTTCACTTTGAGAAACTATCCCAAAGAAATAGTTAACAATCCCTGTGATGATATATACAAGATGTTTAAATCACTATCCTTTACCATATCAGAAAGTTACAACTAACCCAAATTTGTGCAGTAATAATGGATTTGTTATTTTCTAATATGTTCAAATGGGGCCTCCAAAGAAATACTGTGTAGCCACAAAACATGATGCTTTCAACCTTCTTTGTGCTTCAGACCCACCTGGAGAGAACTAAAGAAATATAAAAACATGACCTCGACCTGAGAGATCCGGATTCATTTGGTTTGGAAAGGGCTTGGGTGCTTCTTTTTCTGCTGCGGGGCAACCTTATAGTATATATGCCATTTTGCATCCACGTGAGCACAGTCAGTTCTCTCCATTCGCGGATTCCGAATTTGTGAACCTGCTGACATCTGTTGGTAACCCCAGAGTTGCATACCCATGATGCTTTCACTGACATTTGATAGCACACACAGCATCAAAAACCTGAGTCCCTCTCCCAGCTGAGGTTGAACAAGGCTCTGCCTTCTTGTTTTCGCTCTCATGTTACAAGTATGCCTATTGTGGTCTCTGAAGTACCACACTGTGCGCAGTTCTAGGTTGGGTTGGTGATGATTTCACGGTTTAGAATGGCTCCCTTGCCAAAGGCTGAAGTACTGTCCAGTGTTCTGGTCAGCCTCTTCTTTTGTGGTTTCTCTGTTTTACATCAAACTGAAAAGATTCCCCTTCCCCTGCTGCGATCACAAAAGAAACTCTCCTATGGTTTCTTCTGGTACATCCATGGTGTCACTTTCTTATATTTAAATCTTCTATCCATCTGGAATTTATTTTTGGGTAAGTTGTGAGGTAAGGATCTAACTTTATTCTTTTCCAGGTGGCTACCCATTTATCCCAATGAAATGTACTGAATAATTCATATTTCTCCGCTAATTTGAAGTGCCCAATTTCCTTGTTACTTATCTCAGTCTAAACTTTTTAACAATCAACCCTCAATATATAAGAATTATATTGTTTATAAAATAAAATACTTCTTATATAATAAAAAAGAGACTAAAGATTTTTCACTGATTTAAACAAACTGATTTTATAAAATTAATGACTATATGCTAATGACAGGATGCAAAAAGTAGAGAAGTATTAATGAGTAGTATGCAATAATAGAGAATTTATATAAAATTAAGTTAATTTTCTCACCCACTCTCCTCACATACTGTCCCTTTCACACAGGTGGATACTGTTAACAACCTGGTGTTTATTCTACCAAATCTTGTTTAAAAAATGCACCCATACAAACACATACACATACATGTGTGTACATTTGTGTATATCTTAATTCTGGTCTTCATTGGACTTTTCTTAGAGATCTTTCCATATCTGCACAAATAGATTTTTGTTGTTTGGTTGCTGAGTCATATCTGACTCTGCAACACCAGGGACTGTAGGCCGCCAGGCTCCTCTGACCATGGGATTCTCCAGGCAAGAATACTAGAGTGGGTTGCCATTTCCTTTTCAGGGGATCTTCCTGACCCAGGAATCAAACTTATATCTTCTGCATTGGCAGGCTGATTCTTTACCACTGAGCCACCTGGGAAGCCCTGCACAAATAGATACACCTCACTCCGTAACAGCTGTACCATGGGCCTTGTTGGGGCTGTATCATAGTAAGACCACCCCAAATGACAGGCAGGGAAGTTAATTCCAGCTTTTCTCACCTAGCAGGTAGTGTTACAATAAGCACTGTGTGTCTACACCTTTGACCATGTGCGACTGTTTCCAAGTGGCAGCCTCTTGCTAGGGGAGTTGCTAGTGAATGAGCTTAACACCTGACATTTAGACAGCGCCAGACCAACTTCCAGAACATTGCAGGAAAATGTCCATTTCTGTATGCTCTTAGCAACACTGGTGCCCTTTTAAAAAATTTTGCCTAAATGTAGGCAAAAAATGGACTGTTGTTCTTCAAGTGGTTGGTGGGATTGAGCATCATGTCATCTTACAGACTATCCCTTTCCTGTACATAGATGAGGTGTGTTTGAAACTGTAATGCTGGGAGAAGTCTGAGTACCTTACTCACTAAGAACAGTGTGCCCCTAGTCAGAACACCGGGAATACCGGCAGTGCTGTGGACACGTGGAGCTGAAGCCTGGGGGACTGAGGAACAGAAGTGCTGTGTGTAGGTGGGTCCCCAGGTGGGGCTCCAGACAATGAACTGTGCTCAGAAGTCATGGGTTTCAGACCCACTTGTGGGGCTTCAGGCCTGCCCTGCACCGCCCCTCTGCGCCTCAGCGTCCTCAGCTGTAAAACACCTCGTACCCAGGGTCCCGCCGCCTCCTACCTGTGCTCTCGGTGAAGTTCCCCAGGCTGAGGATGTCGTTGAGCTCTTGGTAGTGGTTCTGTTTAATGTAGGTGGTCTTTTCTGGCGTGTCCTGCAGCTGCATGGTGACCTCCTCCAAGTCTTTGTCCAGCTAGAAGACACAGGCTCCAGCTGAGTGAGAGCTCCTGCCCTGGCCCCAAGTAGGAAACTCAGTTTTCCCAACTCATTGCTCTAATCTGGGGGCTCACAAATCTCTTAAGAACTCCTGTTAAAGAATGTCTTGAGTCGGGCATCACTGGACCGCATAGCCTGGGCCAGGTGGGCAATAAACTCCTGTCAGATTCTGTGTAGTTTCTGTTCCCCCAGTTCTTGCTGCAGCCACAGTGACAGGAGATGGGGCTGCGGCATCACGACGTGGTGATGCTCTGGGGGATGTGGGGGGAAGCGGCAGCCCGGGGAGTCCCTGCCCGAGGCAGAAGGGCCCGGGTGGGAGGACGGGGCCCTGAGACCCGCCCTGTGGGAGGTACCTCTGTGATCTTCATGCGCAGGCGATGGTTTTCTGACTGCAGGCCCTCCAGGCGGGATGTGCTTGCTTGGTTCACGCTGGTGACTGAGGTGGAGGTTTTAGAATCTTCTTTCTTCTGATTCTGAGTGAATTGGAATCGTCTGTTCTGAGTGGCTGCGTCTGGGTTTGTTCTCAGAGTGATGAGCTGCAAGGACAGAGGAGGGCTGAAAACAGGACTCTGGGGTCTACACTCCCCCCTGTCCCTCCAGCTGCTTCCAGGGGCCCTGTCCAGAGGCAGCAGGGGACCCTGGGGACCACGCAGCCTGGGCGTCGGGAGCCCAGGCTCAGCCTTTCTCTGTCCTTTTGTCTGGTGTGTGCCCTTGGGCAGGGCCTTCCTCTTGCTAAGTCTTGGGTTTTTTCCTTGCTCCTAGATGTCTGGTCTCCTGACCCTGATTCCATGAGAATCCCAGCCATCCTGCAGAGCCCACCCAATGCCCCTTAGCCTCACTCCAACTGAGCCTCATTCCACCTTAGGCCTTACTCCACACAGAAAATAAAAACAGCTGTAGGCGACAGCTGTGAAGACAGTGCGCAGGCTTGTGCTTGTCAGAACCAGGGCCACAGCCTCTGTTCGCCAGGACCTCACGGTTCAGAGGCAAGGAGCAGGGATGGAGAAGGGATCTTCCCCAGGCCAGAGTGCTCGCCATGCTGCTCTGGGCCTGGGCTCAGATCCAGGGAGGGTCTGTGCAAGGATGGTGAGGATGAAGGAAGTCTGGGGAGAAGGGATGGCATGTGTGAGCACCGGAGGCCTGGGGCTCAGGCGCTTATAGAGAAGGGCGGCTGTGTGGGGACAGGGCTCTCTGGCAGAGACAAGGAGATCGATGGTCCTGGAAGGCAGGCCCGTGGTGGGGACCCAGTCCTGGAGCCAGGAGCGCAGTGAAGAGCTAGAGAGGGTGAAAAAGCAGAGTGACCCGATAAGAGCTGGGCTTAGACTCATCTGGCATCTTCCACAGGGTGGAGAGGAAGTCAGCGTGCAGGTGAAGAAGCTGTGGCATTAACCTGGAGCCTGGGAAGGTGTTGCCAGCTAAAGGAAGGAGTGTGTGCCAGAGGCCTTCTGGAACAGAGCCGACGCTGCCTACGCTCGAGGCTGAGGAGCTGGGGGACCCCCAGTGGTCTCCCTCCCCCTTTTCTAAGGCAGATACTCCCTAACTCGGGTCAGTGGCTTCTCAACTGTTTCTGTGTCCTGCTCCTCCTCTCACTCTTGAAGGTCAGGTTTCCCTCTACACAGATCAGCCTCCTGCAGGGGTCAAGGCCTCGGGGACACCTGCCCACTGCTGGATAGGATAATGTTGGGGAAATTTCTCTGAGGTCAGCCCTTCAGATGAATGAAAAATATAAGTGGTTATTAAAAATGCTTACTCCTTTTGACCCACTGACTACTTTTGACCCACAGAAGTACTACTTCTGTGACTCCACCTTAAGGTTATAATTAGAAATAAGGAAAATATATTATGGAGGAAAAAAAGTTCATTTATAATATAAAAATCTGGAAGGAACTGTAATACTCACCAATAAGGGAGTATTATTTACTCACTTGTGGATGAGTCAATTATGGAACTTGCCCTCCATGATGATCATAAAATGTGGGCCAGTACAAAGGGCAGAAGTTAAAAAGGCAAACCACAAAGCGTATGGTAATTGTAGCTATATCTGAGAAAGCGTCACTGCCTAAATCATTTAAAAAAAAAAAAAAAGACTTAATCAGAAATACTAACAGTAAAAAAACCAAACCATAATATTACCAGTGATGATTTTTGGGCAGCAGGACTATGTAAGATTTCTGAAAAATCTGGTTTTGCTTTTCTGCATTTTCCATACTTTCTGAGATGTGAATTGTGGTCATTATTTTTTTTTTTTTAAGTGTATAAAACTTTCAGAACGTGGAAGAAACATAGCAATCCCCTGTGACAGAGCCAGAGGCCAGACGCCAGGGTGGGGAGGGTGGGGGTTGTCGGTGGCCACCCCGTACCTTTGGCACAAACACCAGGCAGAGGGTGATGGTGCTGCAGAAGATGATGACTAGGGCCACGATGCAGAACTGCACGTTCGGCTGGTCCCGGGTCAGGAAGGAGACGGCCGCCCCGATGATGCACATGATGCCCACGTTGTAGACGCTCATCCCGATGTACTTGCTGTCGTTGAGCGCGGGGATGCTGACATTTCGGGTCTCCCAAGCCAAGAAGCAGCCGAACAACTGGAACGGCGAACAGAGAAGGGGGTGGTTGTTAGCAAGTGGTGGCATACACGCCTGCTCTGAGAAGCTGCTGAGCCGAGGGTTTTTCTGTTACTCCTGCCTATGCTGAAGTGAGGACCAGCAGGGGGGGAGGCTGGGGGATCGCTGCTGGCCAGGTCTTCTGGGTATCACAGTCTGTCCCCACTTGTGGCCCTGGGTTGAGTCCTGCCAAGGAAAGGCAGAGTGGGGTGTTACACTGGTTTACACACAGATTCCCAGGAGGCCACAGTGGGAAGGAGTTTCAGACAGTCTCAGCCACATCCCCCCCTTTACAGAGAGCTGGAAGGCCCAGAAAGGCCGATGGGACTTGCCCAAGGCCACAGAGCAATATGGTGACAAAAGTGGACTGTGTCTCTAGACATTTAGGCTAGTCTTTTTTTCTGTTAAACCAGGCAGAACTCATGTGTCTAGGACTTCTATTATCCTCCAATGCACCTAGCCACCCAGAATAGTGAGACTCCATTTCCTAGCTGTCCTTGAAGCTAGATGTGGCATATGACTGGGTTCAGGACAATGCCATGGAGGTGTGCATAAGCTCTGGGAAGTGTCTTCAGAGGAGAAGGCTGTTCCTCTTCCACCTTCTTAGTAGATGGAGTGGAATGTGATGGCAGGAGCTTGAGCAGTCATCTTAGACCATGAAGTCATCTTAGACCATTGTGTGGAAGCTATATGATAAAGGTGAGGGAGACAAGATGCAAAGGGCTCAGATTCTAGGAGCCTCCACACTAGCCCTTCTGCTTACCTGAGAGGGAAATTATTCCTAAACCCCTATTATTGTGAGTTCTCTGTCACTTGCAGTTCTGAAAAGTGAAAGAGTTAGTCACTGAGTTGTGTCTGACTCTCTGTGACCCCGTGGGCTGTAGCCTTCCAGCCTTCTTTGTCCATGGGGTTTTCCAGGCAAGAATACTGGGGTGGGCTGCCATTCCCTTCTCCAGGGGATCGTCCCAATCCAGGGATCAAACCCGGGTCTCCTGCATTGCAGGCAGATTCTTTACCATTTGAGCCACCAGGGAAGCCCTCACTTGCAGCTCTATTCCTGATCAATACATTTCCAGCAGAAATGAACAGGATAGAAGTCAAATGTGATCTGAAGTAGGATGTGCTCTGAAGTATGCTCATCCCAGTGTACTTGCTTTCATTGAGCATGGGATGCTGAGGTTTCAGGTCTCCCAAGCTAAGAAACAACGGAACAACTAGAACAGTGAACAGAAACGAGAGATGGTCGAGGGTGTAGCCTCCCCTCTGAGGGTTGTCTGAGGGGAGGGCAAGGTGCAGAGAAAGTGCAGATGGGGTGCAGATGGGGTGCTGGGCCGAACAGCGGTGTAGGTGGGAGAGCTGTCCACAGCTCTTGACTGGTGCAGGGGCCTCAGCTGGGGTCCAGCCCCTCCAGGAGGCCATCCTACAAAGCGTTCCTTTCCCCCTAGCTCTATCACTGAAGACGTTTGGGCGTCCAACAGCTGCGTGAGCCAGTTAACATCATCCCAAGGGCCTACACTATCTCACAGGGCTTCTATCCAGATGAAATGAGAGGATGGATGTGAAAGCATTTCATAAACTGGTATATCCGTTATAAGTTAATAATTACTTTGTAATTTGTATATTTTTACAACCATAGTTGTTTTCCTCTCCTCTAGGTGTGTTATCTCACAGACTGTTTAATTGTTATTTTTAATTCCAATCAGAATGGGAACCAGAAGCCCAGGAAGCAGATACTGAGAGAGGGAAGGAAACCACACTGCTGAAAGCCGGCTTCACTCTGGCTCCTTCAGTCCTACAGCCGGGTATGGCCGTCTGCATCCCAGAGGGGAGGAAGCAGAGACCGGGCAAGTCCACAGCCCTGCCTGGGTTCTGTCGGCAATGTGCAGCAGGGCTGGGGGTGGGTGCTGGGACGCCTGCTCTCTGACAGGGTGTCTGGGTACTTCTGCCACAGAGGCAGACGGTGGCTTAACTTTCCTGTGGAAGGGTCTGAGGGTGCAGTGGCCCGTGTCCTGACCCTGAAGGTATTTAGGTGCAGGTGTGTTTTGCACAAGATGTGGAGAGAAGATTCAAGGGTCAACCCAGGATATGGTCGGGTGGAACTGCCCCTTCAAGTCCTTCCCAACCTTGAAATTCACCAAGTCGTGTGAGGTGGGCTTGGTATGTGATCTTTGTATAACAGATGAGTGGAGTGGAAAGAGTATTGGGCTTGGAGGTTACCAGGTGGCCGCCAGCAAACCCTTGAACTTGTCTGAGCCTGACTTTCTGCGTCTGCAAATGGAGATGGTTCTACTCGCCTCCCACAGGATGTGAACGTGCGTTGGATGTCAACAGACTGCTGTCGGAGCAGGATGGTGGCAGCCGGGAGGCACACCCGTAGGTCTGGGGCTTATTCTGCCACCTACCACCAGCTCGGTGAGCTGGGGCAAACCAAGCCTCAGCGTCCTCACCAGTGAAGTGGGGAAGCTGTTTGTACCTCTCTCGTATGGTTGCCGTGGGACTGAACCGGTCCGTGCCGGGCACTGAGAGTGGCAAAGAGCACGTGCCTGGTCCTGGGGCTTCCGTTCACTTTTACGGTGACGGAGGCCCCGAGGAGAGGGAGCTTAGCCAGCGACGTGTCTCCCCCACTGTGCCTGCAGCTCTGCACCTACCATGAGAAGCCCCTTGTAGGCGTAGACGATGCCAAGCCAGATGGTCATGTGGGTGTTCTCACAGTGCTCCAGGAGAGGCCGGATGGAGATGTCCCGTCCTGCTGGGTCCGGCTGTGCAAAGAGAAAACAGAAGCCCAGGGATGGCACTGCACACCCTCCTGACAGCCAGGTCCCTGTTTCATGGCCCACTCCATCCCGGGAGCCACAGCCAGGGCTACCATCCAGGAGGCCTTCGGAACCCCATCTCTTGTCATCATGGGGCTCAGCCCTCAACCCGCATCGACTGCTTTCTGTTTGTTGGTTGTGATTCGCTCTACACCTCAATTATCTGAGTTTTCAATGCCTGTCCAGCTTGAATCAGAGCAAAGAGAGTAGGGACTGGGTCATGCCTGTGTCCATAGTACATAACACAAGACCTGGCCCAGAGCAGGCATCCGTCCGTAACGTTTGTTAAAAGAGTGAAAGCAAGAATGAGGCACAGAGTCAGGTCAGGAGGCTTCAGGTTTCTCTGGAATTAACTTGGGTCATTGGAAATAGAGTAAAAAGTGGCTAGACCAAGCATGGGGCCTGCCAAGCCCTGTTAAGGAGATCCTCTTGCCCACCACCTCCACGGAGGAAGCGGTGGTAGCAGCCACGTTATGTACCACACGGCGCGCTGTGGGCCAGGGCTGATTTTATAGGGAGTGGGCCCCTGAACTCAGGCAGCCAATCCAGAGGCTTGTCAGAGACCTGTGCACTTTCTAGTGCAAAGTGCTCTGCCTCAGAGGGTGGTAGAGAGGATTCAACCCAGGCGTCCTTCTCTGAGGAAAGTGAACCGAGAAACTCCAGGGAGAATCAGCCAGATGGTGGTAAGAGGAGAAAAATACAACCAGAGAATGAAAAAATATAAACTCTGCATATATTTTTAGTGAGCCATTTGAGAGTTAAGCTTCAGACATCATGGCCCTTCTTCATCCCTAAATAGCATGTATTTCCTAAGAACAAAAAGATTCTCTTATATAACCACAGATGCCTACCAAATTCAGGAAATCTAATATTGATACAGTATATTATCTAATACACTACCTATTTTTAAATTTTGCTGATTGGTCCAGTAATGTCCTTTAAGGACCCAGTCAAGGACCATGTGTTACCTTTACTTATTGTGTCTGTAGTCAGCCTTGGAACCAGCCCTTTCTCCTTCAACCTCAAGACCTCAGGAAGCCTAAAAATAAGCCCACATACAACTACAATCAATTAATCTTTGACAAAGGAGGCAAAAATATAAAATAGGGAAAGACAGTCTATTCAGCAGTGGTGCTGGGAAGGTTAGCTGTATGTAAAATGATCAAGTTAGAACACACCCTCACACCATGCACACAAAAAAACCGAAATGGCTTAAGATTTAAACATAAGATATGACACCGTAAAACTCCTTGAAGAGAGCATAGGCAAATCATTCTCTGACATAAATCACATCAATGTTTTCTTAGTCTCTCAAGGCAGTAGAAATGAAAACAAAAATAAACAAATAGGACCTAGTTAAGCTTAAAAACTTGCACAGCCAAAGAAGCTATTTTTTAAAAAAAAAAGCCAGGAACTTCTGTGGAGATCCAGTGGTTAAGACTCCAGTCCCACTGCAGGGTGCAAAGGTCTGATCCTTGGTTAAGATCCTGCATGCTATGTGGTGCAGGCCAAAACCCAAAGAAGCAACAACAAAAACCCCCAAACAGTCTGTGGAATGGACAAAAATATCTGCAAATGAGGCTACCAACAAGGGCTTAATATCCAAAATATATAAACAGCTCACACATACAACTCAAAAACAACAATGAAAAACCTCCAAACTGAATCAAAAAATGGGTGGAAGACTTTAAGAGACATCTCTCCAAAGAAGGCATAGAGAGGGCCAACAGGCATATGAAAAGATGCTCAACACCACTTATTAGAGAAATGCAAATCAGAACTACAATGTGGTGCCACCTTATACTGATCAGTATGACCATCATTAAAAAGTCTACCAATAACAAATGCTGGAGAGAGTGCAGAGAAATGGGAACCCTCCTACACTGTTGGTGGCAATGTGAGTTGGTGCAGCCACTATGGAGAACGGTATGGTGGTTCCTGAGAAAATTAAAAATAGAATTACTCTCTGATCCAGCAACCCCACCCCTGAGCATGCACCTGGACAAAACTATAATTAAAAAAGATACATGTACTCATATTCACAGCAGCACTATTGACAATAGCCAAGACATGTCCAGTGCTGGGTGACCGGATAACGAAGATACACGTATACAGTGGGACAGTACTCATAAAAAAGAAGGAAATAATGCCATCTGTAGCAACACGGGTGCAACGAGAGATGTCATTCTTGGTGAAAGAAGTCAGAGAGAGACAAATACCAAGTGATAGCACTTACATGTGGGATCTTAAAATATGGCACAAATGAATGTATCTACAAAACAGACAGAGACCAGCCTTACGGTTGCCAAGGAGGAGGGTGAGGGGGAGAGGGATGGACAGGGGGTTTAGGGCTGGGAGGTGCAAACTATTAAGTTTAGAATGGATAAACAACAAGGTCCTATTGTATAGCACAGAGAACTATATTCCAATCTCCTAGGATAAACCATAACGGAATATAAAAAAAGTATGCATATAACTGAGTCACTTCACTCTACAACAGAGACTGGCCCAGCACTGTAAATAAACTTCAATATAAAAAAGGCCTCAAAAAAAAAAAAAAAAAAAAAAGACCTCAGCCCATGTCAGTCTTTCATGTCATTGGCATTTCTGAAGATTCCAGGTTATTTTGTAGAATGTCCTCCCATTTGGATTTGTCTGAATGGGCTTTCATGACCAAATTCTAGTTATACATACTTGGGAGGAATTCTGGGTAAGTGATGTTCTCATCTCCTCAGTGTTTCAGATCACGGTCACTTTATGACACTTTGTCCCATTATTGGTGATGTTTGTGATCATTTGGTTGAGATGATGTCTACCAGATCTCTACACTTCAGAGGTACCTATTTCCCTCTTGTAATTAATAAATAATCTGTGGGAGATACTTTGAGACTGTGTGAGTATCCTGTTCCCCCACAAACATTAACTCAGTGGTTGCAGCTTGCATTGATAATTCCTATTTTGAGTCATATTACTTTGGTGGCTGCAAAATGGTAATTTTCTAACTATCATTCCATTTAAGTACTTGGCAATATACTGTTAATAAGATATTTCCTTTCCTGCCACTCATTCATGTATATCTGTGTAGACTTACGGGATCCTTTTAGATTCAGTGTCTTATAATCCATTACTATTATTCATTTTGTTTGAAATTTTCCAGATTTGGCCAGTAGGAAATCCCTTCATGCTGCCTCCTGTGGTTTTTCAACATGTCCTCATAGTTTTTTGGGCGCACTTTCCTACTTCTAGGCACAAGATGTTCCAGGCTCTCCTTATATTCTCCTTGCTCTAGTCTTGGAATCAGCCATTTTCCTGTGGAGTTCTGGTTCTTTTTAGCAGAGAATAGTATTTAGAAACATATCTGGGTACTTGATGTGCTCACCGTTCCTGGGCTATCATTACTTCTACACCCTTTTATCTGTCTTTCTATCTGTCTATCCATCCATCCACCCACCATCACTCTAGCTATCTCTTCATCATCTATCTATAGGTATAAATAAAACCAAATACCACTGCTTCTTGCTTACTCTCCCCCATTCCATATTTGCATTTTTATTCTCCCACAGTGAGATCCCTGGTTTCTAGCAACATCAAGATAGTCACCCATTTCCTCAATTCTATAACAGACACAAAATAGTTCAAAATTGGTACATCTATACACTACCAATAACAAATTTACTATGCTGAAGATTTCCTTGTAAATTTGTTTGTCTGTAGCACAGATCCCACTGAGGGTATCTCATCAAAGAACTGTGTTCTGGATGTTGCCTTTTAAGGCCCATAATAAAGCCCCACTTCTGAGGGTGAAAAGTAGGCAACCCCCAGGGTCAGTCACAAGGAAGAAGGGGCATGTTGGTGGGATCCAGGGATGGGAAAGGTCTTGGTCAGGTGGAGGCTGGAAACCCTATTTCTCTTAGCCCTGCTCACTAGGTTTGACCTTCAAGGCATGCCATTGGGTACCCAGGGAAAGATGATGCTCTCACATGGATGCAGGAAGAGCTGGGAGGCATGGGGCCAGTGGCCTCAGGCCATTTTGTAACTAGATCATCCAGTGGCATGCTCTCAGGATGATTCCCCTTTCATTGTCCCAAGCCACAGAAAGCCTCAGCTTAGCCTCTGCAGTGGTGGCCGTGGGGAGACACCCCAGGGTGAGGTGGTCCCAGGATCACAGTCAGAGAGGCTAGGTCTAGAGATTTCCTCTCCACTGCTACCGACCCAGATTCCAAGAGTGGCAGAGGCTTCTTGGTGTCCTTTCAGTGTTTAATTGAGGAGACTGGGAAAGGACTTGGCCCCAAGGTCAGAGTGACCTAGTGGCACAAGTTGGTTTCTCCAGTGTCTGACAAGTAAGCAGACCTCAGAATGCAGTGAGTGGCACAGGCCCATCACAGCCTTGCGTGAACAGCAAGCCCGTTAATGATGGTTGTGTCTGTTGTTCTACAGTGAAAGGTGATCATTTATGATGAACTCTTAGGTTCTGGGTAGAAAGGACTGATTCTGTCATACTCCATTGTTCAATGTAATGAACAGTCCATTCATGGGAAGCTGACAAAGACTGCTTGGCTTATATACCGCCATGGACAGAGCCCCTTCCTCCCACTCTTGGTGAGACGGCTGCACAGGTTTTTTTTCTTTTCTGTTTTAATTGAACCAGAACCTTCTCCTATACCTCCCACCACTGATATCAAACTCTCTCCTGTGTCTGCATGCTCTTCCTCAGAAGGGCAAGATCTAAAGTGAAGCATATGTCGCCTCTCCCCACGACTTGGCCCGGTTCTCCTAAACTGCTTGAGTTTACTTTTGATCGGCAAACCTAGAGCTGAGCTCGGCACTTCAGGTGGTACTAAGTACCTTGCTCCAGATCCCCGTGGTTTTCTAAGTAGCTGCCTTCCACTGGTGATTCACATGTTCCTTATGGTTAGGACCCCCTAGGTGGAGACTTCCCTAGTGGTGAAGGCTCCATGCTCCCAATGCAGGGCACCTGGGTTCGACCCCTGGTCAGGGAACTAGATCCCACCTGCCACAACTAAGAGTTCACATGCCACAGTGAAGATCAAAGATCTTGCCTGCCGCCAACTGAGACCCAGTCCAGCCAAATAAATGTCTTTTAAAAAGAGCCCATAGGTTGTTTTCATGGAACTGCAGCTAGCTCTTTCCCCTTTGGCAGCTGACATTCCAGCCTCATTACCCTTTGCCTTGTTAGTAACCTTCTCCTCATGCCCTCCATCTTGGCCTGCTCTGCCCTCTTCGAATCCTGAAATCCAAATTCTTGTATCTGGTCTTTTAGTCCCCCATCCACCCCATTAACCTCAGGCACAGCCTTACCTGCAGAGGTGTGAAGGAAGCGAAGAAACAAGGGTCTGCCTAGAGTCCGAGGGTCATGGTTGGTAGACATGGTTCTACTCCATCTCCCAGCATGCAGGCACTGATGCAGAAGTAATGTATCTGCTGGTCACCAGTGTCTCTCACAACAGCCCCATGTCTGCACACTGGTCACAGATCAGTGATCTGGGGGGTTTCATGAGTGATGAAGTTTATGTACTCACGGGGCTGGAGGGCAGGGAGTCTGAATACAAAGTCAGATGAGCCCTGCATTGAGTCTCGAAGCAAACTATAAGAGCCGTGCCTTCTCTGTTACGATCCATCCCGACAGTGCCTGGGGCTGGAGTTCAGAGCGCTCTGAGCAGTCACACACATTCCTGACCAGGGACGGGAGAGCAGGGGACCTGGGCCGCTGCCCCAGTGCTTAGTTGGGGTCCTTGGCGTGCACCAAAGCGCCACTAGAGGGCACCAGAGACCCGCGTGGGGGGGTTCCGCCCTGCAGCTGAGGCCCACCCTCTGCTGGGCGGACAGAGCTACTGGTGAGGCTCCGCGGGGCCACAAGTGGTGAGCTGTCAGCAGCTTCCTGTGCTATTCGAGAAGGCACTCACCTGGCCTTAAATGAGGCCAGACTTCAGGCACATTGGAGGAGCTCCCCCTCTACCCCGCAGTGGGTGAAGCAGAGTTGGGGGGATATGGGGGGATACTGGGGAAGGAGGGGTCAGAGGGCACTCCCCCTGCTTCTAGTGGGCTGGCCATGCAGGCCAGCGTCAGGGAGCACAGGGCATTGACCCCTGGGAGCTGATGTCAGGGCCTGAGCCAGGATTTCAGGCCCACTTCTCTGTACAGTTGTGGATGTATTATTTCCACTGGCCTAAGACTGTTTCCCTTTCCCCAGATGACTGGCCTACAGGAACTTTCAGCTAGCTTTTTCCTCTCATTTCATTTTCCTTCCTTCCTTGTTGTTCACCTGGGCAATTTCCTAAGTAATCATTTATTCATTTGTTGCATAACTGTTAAGTACTGCACTGCCATCTTCCAGGTAGCTTTCTGGGCATGGGGAAGGCAGGACTGATGAGAGCCGTGTCCTCAGGGGGCTTCCACTCTAGTAAGACCAGGACAGTTTCATGAGAGATGACCTCAGAGTGGAATGGGCTGGCCTCAGCCAGTAATAGCCGCCCTGCCACCAGGAGCTGCCTTGTCATGAGTGACAGGTGTGCCAGTTGTGAACCTGTGAGCTCTATACGTGTTGCTGAAGGTGCACAAGAACCTCACAAGGTGTTAATCGTTTTACACGAGGAAACGGGCACCAGGAGGTTACGAAACTTGCCCTAAATCTCCAGCTGTTAAGTGTCAGAGCTGAGATTCAAACCCAGGTTTGTCTGACTCCCAAACCAGTGTTTGTGCTTTCCTCTCTGTGTGCGCCCCCTGACCGGCCCCGCCTCAGATTCCAAGGAGACAGTGGGTCTAAAGCTGCTCAGGGAGAGATGGCTTAATTGCTCACCTTTCAACAGGGGCCTCCCTGAAGCCCCCGGAGCCCTGGGAAGGCTGTGCTCTGGTGCTGCGAGAAATCAAGCTGATAAAGTGCTCTTTCTGCCTGACGGGGCGCAGTGCCCAGCAGAGCGGCCACGCCTGTCTGTGATGGCCGGAGGCTGCACGCGCTCACACCTGACTCTTGGTCCGGCCGCTGCTCAGCAGGAGGCAGGCAGACGCGGCCCGGGAAAGCCTCCCCCATCTGCAGTGAAAGGAGAGCAGCTGGCCTGAGAGTCCCTCTGCATGATGCAATTGTTCACAATGTAGGTCAGTGGCCCCTGCAAACATCCGGCTCTGTCAGGCCGCACAAGTGGAGCAGCAAGGGTCTGAGCATGGCTTGCAACCTGGAGGCCTGAAAGGTCAAAGGGCTGCATCCTGCTCTAGACTCACCGGGTGACCTTGGGCAAGTCCTCGCCTTTTTCTTGACCTCAGCTTTCCATCTGCGAATGAGCCCAGGGGTTAATTTGAGTACAGTTAATGTAAGCCTGGGTAACTGAGAGATGACGCTGTTTGTATCACATCTCACAAGTGTGTTTGTCCTGCATCCACTCACTCAGAATCGATTTGGCCAGTGGTTCCGTGCCTGCTGCGTACCGCGTGCTGCCCTGGATGCCAGGGCCTGGCTGCATAAGGATGGGGAAGGCAGGACTGATGAGAGCCGTGTCCTCAGGGGGCTTCCACTCTAGTGAGATCAGGACATAAGGATGTCCTGATATATATAAGGATGCTTGTCTTCTTGGAGCATGCACCCCGGGGAGGGTGCAGCAGTGTGATGAACCGCAGGCCACAGGTACAAGTAGAGGGGTGAGAAGTGTTCCTAAAGGCAACACAAGGCTCTGGTGCTACCAGCCAGAGGACCTGCTTCAGATCAGGTTGTTTAGTGGTTAGGTTATTTATGGCGATATTTAGTCTGAGACCTTAATGGTGGAAAGACCAGTCAAGTGAAGCCCTTGGGGGAGCGCATCCCTGGGAAAGGGAACAGCAAGGTGGCAGGACCTGAAATGGCAGAGACTTTGGCACGTTTTAGGAACCAAAAGGAGGCCGGTGTGGCTGGAGTGTAGTAAGTGAGGGGCCAGCATTGCTCCTCACTCCTTATATAATGTGCATACAAACCACCCCCGGGGCTTGTTAAAGTGCAGACGGCTCAGTAGGTCTGGGCGGCGTGAATCTCAGTAGCTCCCAGGGATGCCTGATGCTGCTGGTCCAGGACTGGCCTTTGGGCAGCAAGGCCTCGAAGGATCTTAAGCAACAGGATGACTTCTGGTCCTCAGCTTAGCAGGCCTGTGGTTAAGAATGCAGACTCTTTGAAAAGGGAACCCTCCTACACTGTTGGTGGGAATGTGAGTGGGTGCAGCCGCTGTGGAGAACAGTATGGAGGCTCCTCAGAAAACTAAAAACAGAATTACCACATGATCCAGCAATCCCTCTCCTGTCCTGATACCCGGACAAAAGTACAATTCAAAAAGATACGTGCACCCCTATGATCAAAGCAGCACTCTTCACAATAGCCAAGACACGGAGCTACCCAAATGTCCGCTGACAGATGAATGGAGAAGGATGTGGGACATATATATACAGTGAGTAATGAACGGATAGAGAAGAATGTGGTACGCATATATACAGTGAGTACCACTCAGCCGTAAAAAAGGAAACAATGTCATTTGCAGCAACGTGGATGCAACTAGAGATTATCATACCAAGTGAAGTGAGTCAGAAAGACAAATGACACCTGATATCACTTACATGTGGAATCTAAAGTACCGCACAAAGGAACCCATCCATGAAACAGAGAGACAGACGGACGGAGAGGACAGACAGGTGGTTGCCACGGGGTGGGAGGGGATCGATGGAAGGACAGAGCGGATGGTCGGGGTTAGCAGATAGAAGCTTTAATATATCGGATGGATGAACAACAAGGCCCTACTATATAGCACAGGGAACTATACTCAATATCCTGTGATAAACCACAATGGAAAAGAATATATAAAAATGTATATATACATGTGACCGAATCACTTTGCTGTCAGCAGTAATTAACACAACATTATAAATCAAATATAGTTGAGTTGGAAAGTGCAGACTCCTCCTGTCACTCACACGCCTCTGAGACAGAGTGACAGGTAAGCACAGGGGCAGACTTGTCATCACACATCTGCGTGTTCAGACCCTGCGTGGGGGGTGAGGAGCCTGGTGGGGGCATGGAGGGCGCCACGTGCGTCCCCTGTGATTGTGGGGCCCTTGGCTACAATCTCAGACCTTTCAGGCTGCCTCTGCTGTAGGTGGCTCAGCTTCCCAAGCCCCACCTGGCCAGAGCTTCTATAAAGGAGGGGGTTCCTTCCACCTTTTGACCAGCTCCCAGAAGCTGGCTTTTGGTCTCTTTTTTAAATTTTAATTTCAAAGCTGATTTTTGAAATAGATGGTAAAATTGGTAGGTTTCTCCCCTGGACGTGTGTGTATAAATGTGAGTTTGAGAGTGTGTGGCAGGGAGAGGTGGGAGCATGTCTGATGTTTCTGGGCTGCATTTCTGTCTCGAGATGCTTCTCTTGTCCTGGGAAGGCATGTGAGTCAGCACTGCCTCTTTTAGGGGAAGAGTGTGGGGTGGGGCGGGGGTCCCACCAAGGAAGCCAAGGCAGGGAGACAGGGGCCACTGGGCTCAGATCCCAAGTCCATCCCTCGCCAGCTGTGTGACTGTGAACACGTCCCTAAGCCTTTCTGAGCCGTGATTTCCTCATCTGCGACCTCCCAGGTTTGGCACAGTGATCAAAAGTGGTAACTAGCATGTTTAGCAGGCTTTTGAAACTGGAAAGCCTGCTCCTTATGTGTAAACCATCATCATTATCTCCCACTGCAGAGAGCCGCAGAGCGCTGGAGCCAGGAGGAAACTTCCAGACTTCTCCGGGGCCGGCTGCTTATCTCAGCAGCAGCAGCCCCACATCTCCGAGGCAGCAAAGCTCTAAGCTGTCACTTCAAGGTAAGATTTTCTTTTTAGACTGTTTGATCATGAGTTTAGGTGGATTTTTTCAGAATCCCAGACCCAGAAGGGACCTGTGAGATCACCCTCAAGGGTTTCTCTCTGGGGGCACTTCCGGCAATTATTTCCATGTGATTCTTTGTCGGGAGGGACTGTCCTGTCCAGTGCAGGGCACTCAGAAGCTCTGGTCTCTCGGCACTGAACGCCAGGAACGTCCTCTGGTCACCATGGCAGCAGAATCTCCCTCCCCAGGCTTCTTCACTTTTAAAACACTTAAGGGATTATGTTCTAGTCTGATTCTTCTTTTTACAGATGGGGAAACAGGCCCAGAAAAGGACTCCTGGCAGGGGGGTGACTGACTGGAGACACAGGCGCAGGTGTCCTGACCCTGATCCCGTGCCCTTTGCTGTGCAGCCTCGGGGCTGCCCTAGCGTTCGCTGGAATGTACCGTTCCCAGGCGCCAGTCGTGGCCAGGTCAGCCCCCGGAGCTGGCCTGAGGGCCGGCCTCTGGCTTGTGGACTTACCCAGCCTGCTGGTACCAGGCACCCTCGCTCAGGCGTGCCGGGGCCCAGGGCGGCTCGCCCTGTCCTCCCTGGCCCCACCGCCTGCAGCCCTGCTGTGTGGAGGGGAGATGAAGTGGGGGAGGTGGCTGGGGCCTGGCTGGGGAGGGCAAGGGGCCTGGGCTCAGCATTCGAATCCCTGCCTGGTCCTGTTCAGAGAGGCATCCTGAGTTTGACCTTGGGATCTGACAGGAAATTCTGTGGTTGTGTCAGGGTCATAGCAGAGGTGAGAATGATCTTGGGGGAAGTTAAGGGCTGACAAGTGTGATAATAGGTCCTAACATTTCTAGCCTGTCACGGCTCATACACGCATTCATATTAAGGTCTCTCTTTGATTTTGACCTCAGGAGCCAGGAATTTTATACCCATGTTACAGGTGAGGACACGGAGGCTCAAAGAAGACGAGAGACTTGCTTATGGTGACAGAGCAAGTCAGAGGCAAAGCCAAGCCAGACGTCTGTCCTACAGAGCAAGTGGGGGCAGCTCAGCGTCTGTGGCTGGCCTCTGGTCCCCTTCCCGTGGATACAGGCCAGCGGGGGTGCCCTGCTCGCTGTAGGCCTTTGTCTCAGGCCTCTGGGGCAAGCTCAGAGCAGAACTCCCAAGTGTTGCTGCTGAACGCAAAGCCAAGCGGTGCTTGACAGGGTTGGGGGCTCCCCCAAGGCACTCTGCCAACGGGTAATGGTGCCGCTGCTCCGCCTGACTTCACGGTCCGCGGCGCCCTCCCGGCACAGGGGCAGGGCGTCAAACGCTGTTCAGCGGGCCCGGCTGTGCTGGGCAGTGAGAGACCAGGGCCCACACCGGCACTTCCGCAGAGGAAACGATGACCCAGTGCTGGGGACGGGGAGGTCCCGCACTGCCCAGGAGAGATCAGCAGGCCACGGCGGGGCCCTGGCTGGGCAGCCCTCCTCCGCCCGGGAGCAGAGGGCCACTCGTGCCCCTCGGGCGTGTGCAGGGCGGCGGGTGTGTGGAACTTCACCTCGACAGCATTTAGCGTTGTCAGATTTCATAGTCAGTGTTTAAACCTCAGGTGATGTCACCCAGCACCCAGATTTCTGGCCTCTTTTGGAAATGAGGGCTCAGCGGCACAGGGCCGCGCACGCGTCACTGCTCCTGAGCTGGGCCCGTCTCCGCCCTCCCGTATCCTGGCCAGCGCGGCTCCAGTGTTCGGTACAGAATCAAATAAATGCTTGGAAGGGCTTATGATTCTAAGAGCATATTTGAAGCAAGTGTGACAGCTGTTCTTTCTTAAGTTGGTAAAAGAACTGGAGAGAGAGAGGTGGCTGAAAGCAATGGATGTGGGTGAGGACAGGCGGACTTCGCCGTTGGAGAAATCACCGCTGTCTTAGCAGCTGGAGGAGGATTCCCTTTGGGGGAGCAGCGACTTTGGTGGAAAACGCTGGCTCTGGGAAGGTGAGCACCACGGGCACCACGTGTTCAGAGGAGGCCAGATGAACCGCGGGAGCCAAGAAAGAGACTGGCTTGTTTCTGGGAGAGAGGACCGAGGAGGCAGGCGGCTGATCCGCCGTGTTCCTCCCCCGCAGGCTTGTGCAGCTTTAGGGAGTTCTACTAAAATGCAGGACATGTTTGGTTGGTGAGAGAGGAATGCTGAGGAACCTGGCAGAAAGGCCTGAGACTTGTCCCGGGTTCTGTGGGATGGAAGAGGGATGGCATCCATGACCTCGGAGCTGGACCGGGCCTACCAGAAAGGAGGGAGAGAGCCACCGTCTCTGGTGGGCCTGGGGTGTCCCGAGGCGTCCCCACCTGGGAGGTGGAGGCAGCTCTTTCCGGCCTGCCCTGGAATACGCGGAACGTGGGGGAGCCGTTCCCATGACCTCCTGGTGTGTGTGGGGTCGGTGTTGAGCAGAAAGGTCTGCAGGCCCACTGTGGGCAGGCGAGCCCTTCCCCTCCGAGTGCCGATACTTGTGGTTCTGCAGTGGCAATGCCAGAGAGGAAGCACAGTGCCCGGCTTGGCGGCCTGGATTCTGGCGTGCGCCCATGTTCAGCAGGACCGGGACGCCGAGACCATCATGCTCTAGCCTGTGGGGGCCCCCGTGTTTCCCAGGGGGCGCATGAGGACCATGTGTGCCCTCACGCCCTCCACCATGAGAGCACAGCCTGCTTCCTGTGGTCCTGGGACCTGCCTGACCCACCACAGCTGGGCGTCTGGGCCTCGGCCAGGGGCGGGGGTGAGCAGGACAATGAAAGGAGAGCAGACAGCAGAAGGGAGCCCCGTGTCCCTCAGACGCTGATGCGGGACAGTGAGGCTCTGCGATGCTGTAACCTAGGCCCCGAGAATGAACAAGAACTCTGGGAGGCAGCAGCCACCAGCTCCTCTGAGGCACCGACTGATGGGTGATGAGGGCGGGACACCCTCCCCCGCCTCCCCTGCCCCACACACACTTCCTGCTCCCTGATGGCCTCTCTCCTGTGGGTCATTCTGCTGCTCTGCCCCAGCCGGGTCCAAAGCTCCTTCCTGCTTTCTGCTTCTCAGGCCATCTGGCCCCTTTCTCTGGCCTCCAGTGGAGTTTTCCGAAAGGCTCCCTGTACCCCATCCACATTCCCTACCTCCTGCCCCGAGCAGGACTCCCCGTGGACCCAGACCTCCTCGTGGCCAGAGGCAGGGACACGGGTTAGCCCTGACTCTCATTTGAGGCCGGGTCCTCTCAGGGTTCTGTGGTCCTTTGCCCTCCTTAGCTCAGCTCCCTGCTTTCACGCCCTCCACCTGCTGATCAGCCCCCACCCCATCTCCCGAGCCTTTCCCAGCCGGAACTCACCACTTGCTCCCTACGCCTTCATTCCCGTTCCTCCCAGGTTCGCTGGCTCTGAGAGCCGTCCCCGCGTCCGCTCAGGTCAGACCAGGACCTGGGCCGATTCCCAGGACCTCCCGACGCTCCTGTGCCGTTTGCCTTCCCCCGTCTCCGCCTCCCCCGCCCCAGCTCCTCCTCTCTGCTGCTTCCAGAGTGGTCTTCCACACAAAGTTAATGCCACGTTCAGAGAGCTTCAGCGGCTCCTCAGACCTCAGCAGAGTCACCCAGAGCCTGAACCGGCACGGTGACCCTCTGTGATCAGACCCGGCATATCTGTCCAGCCCTGACCCGTCACCCAGCCTCATCCACGGCCCAGTCCCCTGATCTCCCTCCCGGCCCTTCGCTGCCCTTCCTTCACCCCATTCCTCCGTCTCTGAAATCTTCCCAGCCTTCTCACCCCAGGCCTGCCCCTCCAAGGCCCCTGTGCTTCCGGCCTCTCTGCGGGGCGGGCTGCGGCCTCGTGGTAGACTGGACTTCCTCCTCCCTCCCTGCCCCCCATCCCCGCCACCACTCATACTTCCTGTCCGCTGACTCGTGCTAGCTACTCGCGGCGTGCGAGATTCGGGGCTAAGTCCCACTTCCTCTAAACTGTCACCACGAGAGTGAACCCCAGCACACCCCCCATGTTAGGGGGTGCTGGATAGGCTCGGAGAGGCTGAACCATGGGCTCAGGATTACACGGGCATCCGTGAGCCTGGGTCTGCCTGACTTCCCAAACCTTCGCTTTAGATGCCAACCCAGAGCTCCCTGTAGTGATGCCTGTTACTGGTGTGCCGGTAACGGATTACAGACATCCCAGGACGGTGTCCTCTTGTCTCGGGGTGCAGGCCTGGGGCCAGGCATCTCCAGCCACAGCAGACGGGGCCACCTAGGTCCCATGAGGATCATGTATCACAGTGTGAAAAAGGGTGGAAAACCCTGCCCTAAACTGGACTTGGTCTTGGCCCTTAGCTGGCCCAAGGCAGTTTGCTCACCTGTGATGTCAGCCTGGCCTGGGAATACCTGCTTCCCTCCGACATCCTACCTCTTGGCCAGCACCCCCCAGGCCAAAGGATCTCCATGTATGCATAACTGTCCCTGGCCTGGGATAGGATCGGTGGCCCCAGATGTGAATGGAGCTTCCAGGGGGCACTGCCCAGCTCAGTCCTTGGCCAGAGAGGCCTCTCGCCTGCCCAGCCTTCAGACCTCTCAAGCTCAGGCCTCAAGGCAGCTGAGTGGCCCTGCTCAGCCCTGGCCTGGCCACGCCCATGCCTTGCCACCCTCTCACGGGGGTCTGCTGTGAGCTCAGGGCACGACCTGGCTGGTGCTTCATGGAGACCCTGCTATCAAGTCAAGGCCAGCTTGGTGTGAGCAGGGAGGTGACAGAACTAGGGTGCAAAGGTGCTCTAAACCAGAAGGCTGGAGCACTGGGATCCTGGACAGACCTCCTCTCTCCACCGCTGCTGGGCATACCACTCAAGTTTATGCTTTTCAAGTGTCTTTAGGTCTGCCTAACCGCGCTAGGAGTTTAGCTTCATTGCTATTTTGCATAGATTTTGAGCCCAGGAACAGACTTACTCACCCAAGGTCACACAGCAAGAAACCTGAGGAGCTGGCGCTTGACCCCAGGGTCCTCTGTTGTCTGTAAGCCTCCCTGGGAACTGGCTAATTGTGGGAGTCCCAGCTCCCAAAGGAAGGTGGCTGCCTGGACAAGCCTCCGGGGTCCCCTCTCCCGTGCTCTCCTGCATCTCAGGGTTTACAGTTCGCCAGTAGCTAAAGGCAGCCACCTGCCTTGCCTCTGAGCGAGGGTCTGGCCCGGGGCGGTCACATGCTCATTCCACGCCCCAGATCCTCCTTTGGGACATGCTGGAGTCACCTGCTTTGTGAGTGGTTCTGAGCATTGAGCAAGAGCGTTGAGACCAAGGGCCACGAAGCAGAGATGCACCCCCTCGGTAACACACGCGGGAATGACACGTCTGTTTCATCTGCCTGTCGCCGTTCAAGGAGGCAAGCGTACCGGGAGCCCGACAAGGTGGCAGAGATTGCTTCATTAGAGGAGGGGATCCCTGGGCAGCAGCAGGCCAGGGGTGTGTGCACGACCCTCTTCCCTCTGCAGGGGCTCCTTTCCCGGGGCAGGCTCCTCTTCCCGGTCAGTGCTTCCTCCTCCGCAGCAGTGTGGGGTTTCCGAGGGGAGCAGGATGCTCCAGTTCACTGCAACCATAAAGCTGTTGTGTGTCTTTCACACCCCAAAGCAACAAACGGAAGTCTTCTGAGGTCACGCCATTCTGGTTTGTAATCACACAACTTCTGGGCTCAGATGCACTCAAGTGTCTTCTTTTGCCTCCTCCCGGTAGTGTGCCGTCCCTGCCAAAAACTCGTCCAACCTTTCTTTGCACAACTCGGGTGATGAGACATTCACTACCCTCTCCAGAAGCCCGGTGAATTTCTGGATGAGGCAGACGGAAAGGTGGGTGTTCTTCCTCATCCTGAGCTGAGGTCTGTGTCCTCAGAAGTGGCCCCGCTGACCTTGGCTCTTCCCTCCGGGGCCCTGCAGGTCCTGCCTCCTGTCTGGGACCCGGGACAGCCCTCTGAAGTGCAGTGGCGGCGACGGTGCCCCTCTGAGCCTCCTCTTGGCCAGGCTGATATCAGCCTTTTCTGTGCGGCGGAACAGTTTTTTGTTCTTTGCCTGTTCTGGCCACTCTTCATCTTGTCACCGTCTCCACAGGGTCCAGGGCCCAGATAAGACACAAGACTCCAGGAGGGTCTTAGAGGGCGAGCCTGCTGCCCCCTCCCCATGCCCAGGGCCCGACGCACCAGGGGCTGCCTTTGAGCTGGCGCTGGTTATTCTGCAGCCAGGCGTCACCGTGAAGCTGACGGCCCACACTGTCAGTGTCCGCGTTTGGGGGCCTGCTGGTGCTTGGAGCAGCCACGCGCACCCTGCCCCTGCCCCGGTGCTCCTTAGAGACCTGCGGAACCCTGGAGTACATGGAGCGGCACCCCGGGAGTGTTCCCGGCCGTCCGGCAGGAACGTGCCGGTGGCCTCCTCACTCCTCAGGGCGCTCCAGGGTCACCTTTTCCACGCGGGGTGTGCTTCCCGGTGCACCGTTCCAAAAAAGAGGCCACCAAAGGCTACTCATAAGTGGCCCCAATGATCTCACTGAAAAATAGTTTAAAAGACTCAAACAAGAGGAGGAGTGGGCAGTCCAGAGGTGAGGTGGACTTGGGGGAATAAGAACAGCAATGTCGATTTAAAGAAGGTTGATGTCATAAGTTTTTCCTATGAACTGACGAGTGTGATGTGGCTTTGGCAGAGCACAAAGTAAGCGTATGCGCACTTCTAACTTTGACTTAGCATCTTTCACACACATAATTCCGTGTGCCCCTCTAACACCGCGATGTAAGGCAGGACGGGCCGTGGGATGAAGGGCTGGCAGAGGCTACAGCTCCCCAGACACCCCACCTGCAGGCCCACGGTTCTCAGCCCCTGTACGTTGTGGGAGTCATGCGACTGATTCTGGCTGGTGGGCAGTGGGCGGACGTGACATTTGGCCCTGATGGGCTGAAGCACAGAAGAGCTGTTTGCAAGACCCGTGTGCTTCCTTGTGTTGGGGTTCAGATCCTGGAGCTGTCTTATGGGAGATGGTTGCTATGGAGACCACCCAGCTCCACAGGTGGACTTTGTAGGAGTGAGGAGTAGAGCTTTGTTGCGCCCGCCTGTGAAGATTTAGGGGTTCTTTATTACTGCAGCCTCTCCCAGCCTGTCGTGACTTATATGGAAAGGCAATTATTTGTTCTTACGTTGTCGTGTGTCAGGCACTGTGCTGATAAGGACTTTGCACACGTCCCCTCACACGTCCCTGAAGCTGTCCCGTGAGGGAAGGGTTGTTGTTCCTCTCTGCTCTAGGGGGAACGGAGACACAGAGGGGCAGAGCCATCTTCCCAGGGTCACAGCGCCATGGAAGTGCGGGCTCGGGACCTGCGTCTGGGTCTGTCCTACGCGAAGACCTGGATGAGCTCTGATGAGTTGCAGAAACAGATGCTATTGTGTCCCAGCACCCCGTAGGGCTAACTGCTTCCTTGGAAGATGGAAGACTGCACAGACTGCTTTTCTCATTCAGATTTTAAGCCTGAGTAAAACCCTTGTACTGTGATTTATTATAGCAACACTGATTTTCCAATTTCAAGACAACAATGCAGCTTGAAATAAAATGGAAAGAAAACACTGAAACATTTGAAACCTTCACTTTAGATCCTTATTCTGTCTTGCTTGAACTGTTCCAGGCCTGTATCATTTTCTCCTCCTTTCTCTAGTCTCCCCTCATTCCAACTGACTGCCAGAGCCACCTCTGTAAAGCCAAATCTAAGCACGCCCTCTCTGATTCAGAACCCACAGAAAGGTTCCTGGTCCCCTCCACCGGTACTCCCTAAATTACATTCCTCATATAAGTGATGTAAATACGCTACATCATGCAAGTGAAAAAGGAGTTCCATGGCCAAAGGAGCTTTGGAAATCCTGATTTAAAATATTTACTATTGACTTCCCTGGTGGTCCACTGGCTAAGAATCTGCCGGCCAATACAGGGACATGGGTTCGATCCCTGGTCTGGGAAGAGACCACACTCCGCAGAGCAACTGAACCTGCCCACCACGACTGTAATCCTGAAGCCCGTGCCGCCTACGGCCTGTCCTCCACAGCGAGAGACGCCTTCGTAGCGGGAAATCCAATACCTCGACTGGAGAGGAGCCCCTGTCTGCTGCCGCTGGAGAAAGCCCGCCCACGGCAACGAAGAGCCAGCACAGCCAGAAATAAATAAGCAAATTATTTATCGCTGGGACTCTCCAGTGGATAAAACTGTGCTCTCAAGACAGGGGCCCCAGGTTCAATCCCTGGTCAGGAAACCAAGGTCCCACATGCTGCAACTACTGAGCCCAAGAGCCCCAGTGAAGACCTAGTACAGCCAATATGAATGTAAATTAATTAAATATTTATCATTAAGAATTAACGTTAAAAACTTCTGGTTAAAAATTGTAAACTGTAGGGCTTCACAGAGCCTTTAACATGCTAAAGCCCACTGTACTTTTCCAAGAGGCAGATTCATCATTTTTGCCATTTCTTAGACTTTTGGACCATGAAATCTCGCCAATCCCTTTCATGTGGGGATACCTAATGGAATTAGTATTCCATGATGTACACTCAGCAAGGATGCTGGCTCTTGGGTAAAGTCTGGACTTCTCAGCTAACATTCAAGGCTTCCTGAGACCTGTTCCAGGTCACTTTCCAGAGTCATCTCACAAACCTGTTCCTCCATCTACCCCAGGGTTCAACCCCTCTCATCCTCCTCCTGGAAATGTCACTACTCATCACTCAGTGCTAGGTTGTGGGACCCTCTGAGCTGTGACCGGACAGGAAATGAGGATTGAGGAACAAAGTCAGAAACAGCACAACATAGCTTCCGTTTGGGACAATGTTAAAAACACCCGACCAGTGACATGGCTGAGAAGAAAACAGGAATGATGACTGTGAGACTAATTGAAAGCCACGTGTTTACCGAGGCTCAAAGAGTCCCTTTTAGAAGCGGGAACTGGGCCCGCATATGCCAATGAACAAGGCAGAATGGGTGCATGCTAGAAACAAAAAGCGCCAAGATGTGCTGGGCAGAACCAAAGATATTAACGTAATTAACAAAGTAATTAACATGCAAAGGAATGCAAAAGCTGCCAGGAGGCTGATAAGGGAGGGTTATTAAAGAAGAATGAGCAATGTAGCAGGGAAGAGAAATTAGGTTGTGCATTTCCTTTTTTATTACAGACCCCCCCCCAAATACTCTATGAGTAATAAATAGGCCTTGATTTACTACAAAAATACCCATAGGCTGGGGCCAGAATTTGCTGTTGACCCTCTCCCTGGCAAAATAAACTGACCGATCAATCACTCAGTCAGCCAGTCTCTGAGAGTATGGGGGAACCTGGATCCAGTGCTGTAGTTGCGAGCAAGGTCGTTAAAGATGTCAGATCAGAGGCCAGAGTGTCTGACCTCTAGTCCCAACCCTGCCACTTAGAAATGCTGAAACCCTGCAGCAGCTATGCAGCCTCACTGTTGCCATCTGTAAAATGGGTCTAAACACAGGATCTCCTCATACAGTTGGGGATTAAATACACGGATAGGAGTAAAGCCCCCTGACCAGCACCTGGCCCAAGTGAATGACTCAGAGTCAGCGGTTGCTATTAATCACCCCATCTCCACCACCCTGCAGAAATCTATACAATGGAAAGTTCTCAGTTAACATATAAATTCAGAAAATGTCTCAAAGGATTCACTAAGAAGATCAGAGCAAACTCACGTTCCCTCCTCATTTCTCCTGTCTGGTTCCCAGAGCACTCAGGGGATGGGCAGGAAAGAAAACAGGCACATGAGGATGTGTGTGAACTGGTAGCTCGTCCCAGTCACTTCTCTGGCTTTGGGACTTTGGGTGAGTCTACACCTCGGTTTCTCCATCAGGGAGATGAGGGGTTGGTTTAGGTGATTTCTTAGGTCATTTCACGCTCTGAAATTCTATGAGTCACGTGTTATGTTAGTCACATTAGCGAGCATCCATTACCAAGAGAGCAAAAATGACCCTCCGTGGAGGCTCCTCTTCCTGCTTGGCCGTCTTGCAGCTCTATTCTTGGCTCTGGGGTCCTCCTGGGACCTCAGGCTGGAAACTGCAGTCATGAGACGACTGTGCCTCCCTCATCTACATGCCCACCTGCCCCAAGCCCTGTGTCTCGGGTCTCTGCCCATCTCAGCATCGGGCCACCTTTGGCCCCAGACCATGGGGTTTGGGCTGTCATGCCCTCAGCGCACCAGTTCCCCAGCCTGTCCTTCCCTCAGAATGGTCTGTCTCTCCCACTGCCACTTTTCTTCTTTTCTCAAATTGTTATGAAAAGCTAAATAGTACAATGAACACTTGTGTACTCTCCTTCGGGATTCAAAAATTGCTAACATTTTGCCATATCTGCTGGCTCCCTCTCTATATATACACTGTCCCCCAAACCATTTGAAGGTAAATTTCAGGCTCCATACACTTCAGCATGTAGTCCTATGTGACCACAATATTATTATACCTACAGAAAGTAGCAATATCTCCATAATATTATCTGAGAGCCAGAAGGAGCTTTTTCAGGAGTCCCTCACGCTGCTATGCTGCTGAAACTCCTTTCCTGGCTCCCCACGGCCTTCAGGTTATGGTTCAAGCTCCCTTCAGCTCTGCACTTACTTTCTGTCCACAAGCAGCCAGATCCAACAGATTCCTGAACTTTCCCCAGACACACCCTCCACCTTCCTGCTCCTGGGTTTTCATTTCCCCAGACATACCCTCCACCTTCCTGCTCATGGATTTTCACCCTGGAACGCCACTGCCTCCAATATTTTCTCCTCAAGGTTTTGTCCATTATGTAAAGCTCAGCTAAAATTCCACATTGTCCAAGGAATCTTATAAGGTTTTTCTAGTTGAAACGTATCTTTCTTTTCATATCTCCGTAACACATGGGAAGCTAGTATGATGACAGAGTTCAAATATGGAGGAAGGCAGAGACAAAAGAGAGAAATGGACTTAATCTCGGATCAAACTGTGCCTGAACTCTACATTACCTCTGGAATTTTCCAGGGTACTGATAACGTTTCCTCTAGGCTCAGTGGTAAAAGAATCCACCTGAAATGCAGGAGATGCGGGTCTATGGGTTTGAGGCCTGGGTCGGGAAGATCCCTGGAGAAGGAAGTGGCAACCCACTCCAGTATTCTTGCCTGGAGAATCCCACGGACAGAGGATGGGCTACAGTCCTCTGTAGGATGGGACTGGTGGGCTACAGTCCACGGGGTCGCAAAGAGTCAGACACGGCTTAGCAACGGAACCATCACCACTGTGTACTCCAGTTTGAATTAACTGGAGCCAAAAGCACCCTAATGAATACTGCAGGGATCAGGGCTGACAGTCCTTCAGCCTTCTAAAGCTGTGAAGCAACGGTAGAAAAATACAGTGCATTAGACCCGAGGTACACTGGATGCTTCCTGTTCCCCAAGACCACTCCCCTTCCTCCCACCCTTGCTCTGGGATGCCCTCACTGACCTTGTCCTGGCTTTAAAAAAGAAAAAAAAACAGGCAAAATTCAGAAAAATTCACTACTTAGCCATTTTAAAGTGTACATTTTAAAGTTTACAACGTGGTTTAACCATATCTACTATCTAATTTCAGATAATTCTCACCACTTCAGAAAGAAATCTCATATCCATGAGCAGTCACTCCCCCATATTCCCCATCCCTCTAATCTAGGTTCTATCTCTATGGATTCGCCTGTTCTGGATATTTCATATAGATGGAATTGTACAATATTTGGCCTTTCGGCATCTGGTTTCTTTCACTGAACATTATATTTTCAAAGTTCATCTGTGCTGTAGCATGCATTCTTATTTATGGCCGAATAATATTCTATTGTATGGATATACCACATTTTATTTATCCATTCATCAGTCGATATAGACATTTGGATTGTTTCCACTTTTCTGGCTTTTATACATTATGATGCTGTATTTGAGTGTACATTTTCATTTCTCTGGAGTGTATACCTAGGAATGGAATTACTGGGTCATATAGTAACTTTAATTTTTTGAGAAACTGCCAGACTGTTCACACAGCTCCTGTTTTCTGTCTAAATCCTACTGTTCTTTCAAGAATTAGAAGAAAAAGTACCTCCTCTTTCACAAAACATTTCTCAAGGCAGGATGACTAACCACGTCCTCTGTGCTCCCCCAGGGCTGGAGGCTAAGCTATCCCAGCACTTACCACCTGCAGTGACATTCTTCGTTTATACACCTGTCCTCCCTGGACTGGGGGGGTCCTAAGAGCAGGGATTATACCTTAGCCGTCGCTGTGACCCCAGCATGTGGCACACAGTGAATGCCCAGTATATGAGTTTGGCCACTGAATGAACAGCATATGTCTCTCGAGTGTCCCTGTGGTACCCAGCCTAGCTTACAAGGGCTTCTTCATCACAGAGGGTGGGCTGTGCTGAGAGCCTCCTGGATGCGGGAATGAGATCGTGAGGGTGGGGCAGGGGGTGCGGACGCGTGAAAAGGCACGTGGAGGGGGGGTGGGAGTATGCGTGTGTGGATGCAGTTCTACAACGCTTGCCTGAGTTCAGAGACTGCCGTGGAGCCAGCTGAATGAGACTGATCCCCCTGGCTTATCCTGGAAGACGGAGGACAACACAGGTGGGGAAAGGCCGTTAGGACGCCTGATGATCAAGGAGGTGCTTGAGATAATCACAGTGACGGACCTCAAGCTGGGGCAGAGCTCTGCTCCCCAGGAGGCAGCTTCCCATCCATCATCTCACTGAAGAGTCAGCATGGGGTATGGAAGGAGCCTGCCTGTGGGGAGAGCCGGCCTGGCTGAGTGCTTCTGAACCTCACTTGCCGCCTGTGTGGTCCAGAGCCCATCAGTTCAGTTCAGTCGCTCAGTCATGTCCGACTTTTTGCAACCCCATGGACTGCAGGACACCAGGCCTCCCTGTCCATCACCAACTCACGGAGCTTGCTCAAACTCAGGTCCATCGAGTTGGTGATGCCATCCAACCATCTCATCCTCTGTCATCTCCTTCTCCTCCTGCCTTCAGCCGTTCCCAGCATCAGGGTCTTTTCAAATGAGTCAGTTTTTTGCATCAGGTGGTCAAAGTACTGGAGTTTCAGCTTCCACATCAGTTCTTCCAATGAATATTCAGGACTGATTTCCTTTAGGATGGACTGGTTGGATCTCCTTGCAGTCCAAGAATCTTCTCCAACACCACAGTTCAAAAGCATCAATTCTTCAGCACTCAGCCTTCTTTATGGTCCAACTCTCACATCCATAAAACCATAGCTTTGACGAGACAGACCTTTGTCGGTAATGTCTCCAGAAAAGCATTCAAAGCAGAATCATGCATCCAAAGGTGTGAATCTACCCCACAGGCAGCGGCACTGCTCAAGGCCTCCCGGGAGGCAGGCCGAGCCATCATGTCACTTTCCCTGTAAAGGCAGGAAGTTCTGAGTCGGGGTGGGGGTGGGGGGACAAAAGTCACAGTGATGGGTCTCCTGGGTGTCAGGCTTAGCGCCAGGCACTTGAACACATCACTCCAGTCAGTGCTAATGGTAGACCTGTAAGGGAGGCGCATATATTTCCTGATGGCCACTGAGGCTCAGAGATGGCGAGTCACTCACACAAGGTCACACAGCTGGGAGGTGGCGGAGTATGGATCCAACCTTGGATCATAGTGGTTAAAGCTACCTTGTTATTCCTCCAGAGCCCACGGTGCGGGAGCCTGGGTTGGTGAATGCATTCAATTTCCTTGGTATGTGAATGCATTTTCAGAAGGCTGCCATATATGTTTAATAATTGGTATGACCATATAATGTCTTGTCCGCCAGCTTCCTTTCTGCTGCAGGACGTGGATAAGAAAGAGCGAGCAGGGTGGACACAGGAAAATCCCGCACACTTGTTGGCAGATTTCACTCTGGCCCAGAGTTACCTTCTTGATTTAATTCCCCAAGACTTCTATGTCTGAATGATGTAGGAAAATGACTTCTTGGGTGAAACATTAAAAGGCCACAGTGGATGTTCACAGTCTTCCTCTCACAGCTCTGGCGATCATGGCTCAGAGGGAGAAGCGGGCTCTGCAGCCTGCATCTGGGGGATCAGACTCGAGCCCTCTGAGATTCCTAAGCCAGGAATATGCTGGGCTGGGCTCAGGGGGCCCAGTGACAAGGAGTCGGACACGGGAAAGTGGTCAGATGAGGGACGAACTCTGAGGGGGCTCAGGGCAGGGCTGCTAGAAGCAGGTGATAACGCTTCATCTAGTATCTCACCTTCATTGATTGGTTTCAATATGCTGGCCACATGCATGGGCTTCATAGGCACACTGCCCCTTTAATCCTAACCCCAAAGCCTTATGAGGTGGGACCCATATTATGCATGAAGAAACTGCGGCCCTCAGAAGTTGCCACTGATTCTACTAGTTTCCTAGGGTTGCCACAGAAATCTCCATAAACTGGGTGGCTTAAAAGGAACAGAAATTTATTCTTGCACAGTTCTGGAAGCGAGAAGCCTAAAGGCGTTGGCAAAGCTCCATGCCCTCTGCAGGCTCTTGGGGAGAATCCAGGGCCTCTCCTCACTTCTGGTGCTCCCGCATCCCTTGGCTTATGGCCGCGTCTCTCCTATCTCTGCTTCCATCTTCGTGTGACCTTCTCCCCTGTGTCCTCTCCTGCTTGTTTGAATGACACTGTAACTGGATTTAGGACCAACCTGGGTAATCCAGGATGATACCATTTTAAGATTTTTAGTATAATCGTATCTGCAAAGACCCCCCTTCTAAATAAGGCTGCATTCCTGGGTAAGGATGTTGATATGTCTTTCGTGGGTCACAGTTCAACCCACAACACTTACCTAACCTCACACAGTAAGTGGCTGAGCTGGGATCTGAAGCTTAGCCTAACTCCACAGTTCATCTGCTTGACCACTGTGGGCTAAAACCGTGTACTTGCCTGCTATGTGGCTGTGGCCACGCTATTCAACCCCTCTGGGCCTCATTTTCCTCTCCTGCAGACTGGGGTAACAGACAAGAATGGTGATACTTCATGAGGTTGTTGGGAGGATAAATGAGTTGATAAAAGAAAGCACTTGGGACAATGTCTGGCACAAAGTATGAACTCAACCAAAGCTGCTGCTATTATGACGTTTGCTATGGTTACTATGAAGACAATGCAGCTTTGCTGGCATCTTGGATGGAGGCTGAGCAGACCTGCTACTGAGGATGAGGCTGGACCTGGAAGAAATGCTCTCAGATCTGGATTTGCTGGGTTTGCTTCACTCTTAATGAAACATCAACCAGACAGTCACAGGTGAGAGACTTAAATATCTATAAGACAGCCCTCTGCGCAATGGATTATGATAATTTTCAAAGCATCAATGAAGGGAATGTTTCTTTAAAACAAAACCAAGTAAAACATAGAACCAATGCAAAAAGAAGCAGGAAGTATGAATGGACCAGCAGACCAATCCCAGCAGAATGGACCTGAGTCATCTAATGCCACCTGGCCCAGGCTGGGTGTGTTTCCAACATACAGGTCTTCTCAGGTCAGTCAGTTCATCTCTCCAGCCTCAGTTTCCTCCCCCAAAATGGCAATGGCAAGGCGCTTTGTAAACTGTGCCTGCCGTAGAAGTGTGGGGCATTCTTATTATTACAGCATGTATTTGCCAATGTGGGACAGACTGGGCCCTGGGGGTGGGGCCCCAGCCCAGAAGAGGGCAGAGGGTGGGGCGCTGGGCACTGATAATTGGGATGACAGTGCCGTGGTCCCCTGAGCCCTTAGGAGGGACCCACGCGTTGTGTCCGTGTCTTCCGAACTGAACTGAGCGTCTTCGGGTCGTGTTAAGTGTTCCATCCTATGTCAAGGTCAAAGTGACCCAGTGTTTGAGGCTTAATCCACTGTCACTTTAGGGAGACACTCTTGGCCAAACAGTTGCAGAAAGAATGAACATCCCACCAAGTGGCTGGCGGTTCTGTCTCAGAGCTGTGGGTGCTGTGGTGCCCGGACACGCTGGTTCCCTCGTCCCTTGCTTCCCTGGCAGTTTCTGTGGCCGACGGCTTCCTGCAGCTGCAGGCCAGGTTTTTTAACCTGCCTAAAGTTCCGGTCTGCAACTTGCTCACCCTCTGACTCTCAACTGCAGTGAAAAATGCTACAGAAGACAGAAATCTCGTAGTTTTTCCTTCTTTCCTGTCCCTCGCTCTCTGTCTTCCACGAGGGAAACAAATGTTCAAATGATGATTCAGGACTTTCAGGAAAACGTGAGCGTGGAGGGACTCATTCAGGTCTGTGGGGTCTGCACATGTGAACGTCCCCAAGTGGCGCCCCCCCAACTCAGTCTTCATTTTCTTTGTCCCCATCATGGTCTCTAGCTGGGGGTTGGAGGGGGGGTTGGTAGGGGGCCTGGGTGCCTGGATTTCAGGGCTCTTCGATTCAGGTTTTTGTTCCCTCCTCTTTTATCCTTAAATGTACTGTCCTGGGTCTGTTTCTAACTCTGGTATCCAAAGTGCAGTCCTGGCCCTTCCTAGAGGTTGGTGAGGGTCTGGGTTCAGAAAGTTAACAACCCTGGCTGCACACTAAAACCCATGGCAATTTCTAAAAGATCCCAATGTCCAGGCCTCTTTCTAAACCAATTAAATCAGAATTAATGGAGTGTGTGGCATAAGTACCAGTACTGTGAAAAAGATTTTTTCTGGGGTGATGTGGCCAGGATTGAAAACCACAAATCTAGCCTACCTTTATGTAAATAACTCTTACAGCTCAACAATTAAAGGATAAATAATTCAATTACAAGGAATGGGCAAAGGACTTAGGTAGACACTTCTCCTAAGAAGATAATACAAATGGCCAATAAGCACATGAAAAGTTGCTTAACGTCATTAGTCATTCAATAGTGAGTCTTATCAAAACCACAATGAGATACCGCTTCATACCTGGTCGGATGACTGTAATCAAACGTGCAGGTCATTAACAAGTGTTGGTGACAATATGGAGGCCCTGGAACCCTCATGCATTGCTGGTGGGAATGTAAAACGGTGCAGCCACTGTGGCATGGTCTAGCAATTCCTAAAAATGTTAAAAAGAGCTACCATATGACATAACAATACTACTTCTATATATATGTGTGTGAATATATACACGTAAACACATATGTATACACACACACACCATCGTGGTTATCTGGGTCATGAATATCTTTTTTGTACAGTTCTTCTATGTTTTCTTGCCACCTCTTCTTAATACTTTCTGCTTCTGTTAGGTCCATACCATTTCTGTCCTTTATTGTGCTGATCTTTACATGAAATGTCCTCTTCGTATCTCTAATTTTCTTGACAAGATCTCTAGTCGTTCCCACTCTATTGTTTTCCTCTGTTTCTTTGATTGGTCACTGACGAAGGCTTTCTTATCTCTCCTTGCTATTCTTTGGAACTCTGCATTAAAATGGGTATATCTTTCCTTCTCTCCTTTGCTTTTTGCTTCTCTTCTTTTCTCAGCTATTTGTAAGGCCTCCTCAGACAGACATTTTGCTTTTTTGCATTTCTTTTTCTTGGGGATGGTCTTGATCACTGCCTCCTGTACAATGTCATGAACCTCTGTGCATAGTTCATCAGGCCCTCTGTCTATCAGATCTAATCCCTTGAATCTATTTGTCACTTCTATTGTATAATCATAAGGGATTTGATTTAGGTCATATCTAAATGGTCTAGTGGTTTCCCCTACTTTCTTCAATTTAAGTCTGAATTTGGCAATAAGGAGTTCATGATCTGAGCCAGTCAGCTCCCAGTCTTATTTTTGCTGACTATATAGAGCTTCTCCATCTTTGGCTGCAAACAATATAATCAATCTGATTTCTGTATTGACCATCTGGTGATGTCCACCAGTCATCTCTTGTGTTGTTGGAAGAGGGTGTTTGCTATGACCAGTGCGTTCTCTTGGCAAAACTCTGTTAGCCTTTGCCCTGCTTCATTTTGTACTCCAAGGCCAAACTTGCCTGTTACTCCAGGTTATCTCTTGACTTCCTACTTTGGCATTGCAGTCCTTTATGATGAAAAGGGCATCTTTTTTTGGTGTTACTCCTAGAAGGTATTGTAGGTCATCATAAAACTGTTCAACTTCAACTTCTTTGGCATTAGTGGTTTGGGGCATAGACTTGGATTACTGATATTGCAGACATCCTGAAATGTGAAGTCAAGTGGGCCTTAGGAAGCATCACTATGAACAAAGCTAGTGGAGGTAATGGAATTCCAGTTGAGCTATTTCAAATCCTGAAAGATGATGCTATGAAAGTGCTGCACTCAATATGCCAACAAATTTGGAAAACTCAGCAGTGGCCACAGGACTGGAAAAGGTCAGTTTTCATTCCAATCCCAAAGAAAGGCAATGCCAATGAATGTTCAAACTACCGCACAATTGCACTCATCTCACATGCTAGCAAAGTAATGCTCAAAATTCTCCAAACCAGGCTTCAACAGTACATGAACCAAGAACTTCCAGATGTTCAAGCTGGATTTAGAAAAGGCAGAGGAACCAGAGATCAAATTGCCAACATCTGCTGGATCATCGAAAAAACAAGAGAGTTCCAGAAAAACAACTATTTCTGCTTTATTGACTGTGCCAAAGCCTTTGACTGTATGGATCACAATAAACTGTGGAAAATTCTGAAAGAGATGGGAATATCGGACCACCTGACCTGCCTCCTGAGAAATTTGTATGCAGGTCAAGAAGCAACAGTTAGAACCAGACGTGGAAAAATGGACTGGTTCCAAATTGAGAAAGGAGTATGTCAAGGCTGTATACTGTCACCCTGCTTATTTAACTTATATGTAGGGTACATCATGCGAAATGCTGGGCTGGATGAAGCACAAGGTAGAATCAAGATTGCCAGGAGAAATCTTAATAACCTCAGATATGCAGATGATATCACCCTTATGGCAGAAAGTGAAGAGGAACTAAAGAGCCTCTTGATGAAAGTGAAAGAGGAGCGTGAAGAAGTCGGCTTAAAGCTCAACATTCAAAAAACTAAGACCATGCCATCAGGTCCCATCACTTCATGGCAAATAGATGGGGAGACAGTGGAAATAGTTACAGACTTTCTTTTCTTGGACTCCAAAATCACTGCAGATGATGACTGCAGCCATGAAATTAAAAGATGCTTGCTCCTTGAAAGAAAAGCTATGAAAAAACTAGACAGCATATTAAAAAGCAGAGACATTACTTTGCCAACAGAGGTCCATCTACTCAAAGCTATGGTTTTTCCAGTAGTCGTATATGCATGTGAGAGTTCAACCATAAAGAAAGCTGAGCGCCAAGGAATTGATGTGGTGGTGTTGGAGAAGACTCTTGAGAGTCCCTTGGACTGCAAGGAGATCCAACTCGTCCATCCTAAAGGAAATCAGTCCTGAATATTCATTGGAAGGACTGATGTTGAAGCTGAAACTCCAATACTTTGGCCACCTGATGAGAAGAACTGACTCATTTGAAAAGGCCCTGATGCTGGGAAAGATTGAGGGCAGGAGGAGAAGGAGATGACAGAGGATGAGATGGTTGGATGGCATCGCCGACTCGATGCATCTGAGTTTGAGCAAGGTCTGGGAGTTGGTGATGGACAGGGAGGCCTGGTGTCCTGCAGTCCATGGGGTTGCAGAGTTGGACACGATTGAGCGACCGAACTGAACTGATACACATACACACACAAGTACATATGCAAGAGAAGTAAAAATACATGTTCACATAAAAACTTGTACATAAATGCTCATGGCAGCACTACACAAAACAGTCAAAAGTGCAAAGTACCCGAATATCCATCAGCTGAGAAATGGACAAATGAAATGTGGAATGTACCCACATAGGGGAGTAGGACTGAGCCATAAAAAGGAATGAAGCACTCATACATGCTACGACATAGAAGAACCTTAAAAACATTATGCTAAGCCAAAGAAGCCACACACAAAAAGTCACATATTATTGTGTGATTCTATTGGTATGAAACCACCAGCGTCAGCAAATCCACAGAGCCATGAAGTAGATTAGTGGTTGCCCGGGGCTGGAGAGGAGGAGAAATACAGGGTGACGGGTAAAAAGAATAGGGTTTCTTTTAGGAGTGATGAAAATTTTCTGGAAGTAGATAGTGAGGATGGTTGTACAACTTTATGAATGGACTGAAGACCACTGCCGTATATATTTTTAAAACTGAACTTTATGGTACGTGAATTATATCTAAGAAAAGATATCTGCCATGCAGAATGGCTTGGAATGGGCTACAAGTGGGAGCAGGCCTGCTTAGAAAGTCGTGGTAACAACAGTAAACAACTGAGTGAGACCTACGCAATGAAGGTTCTTGACTCACTGTCCCGGTTGTGCGGTGCGTGTCAACTGTAGCACCCCCCTGGGATGGGAGACGATGGTCCTTTGGACCTGCGTGGAGGGAGTGGAGTGGTGGACTGGGATAGGATTTGGTAGTAGAGTATGCAGGACTTAGCACAGAACTTCTCAGAGAGTATCCCACCGATCTCATAATAAGATTGCCCTGAGACTGGCTTCATTCAGTTGTTCCACTAGTATTTACCGAGTGTGTTCCGTGTGCCAGGCATGTCTGCCGGTGCTGGGGATACAGCAGTGAATAACACACAGTTCTGCCTCCTCCCTCTTCTCATGGAGTTCACCCTCGTGGAGGGCAGGCAGCTGTGACAGTGATGGGAAGTGGATGGGAGGCAACACAGTAGGCATTACGGCTGACATCAACACCTATTTCCTTCTCTCCTGGGTGCATAGTAGGACTGCTCTTTCTTGCCCTGCTGAACCCAGGCATGAGAATTAAAATGTTAGGGAGAATGAAACACGAGTGGAAGTGACATGTGACGGTTTGGAACGGAAACTCTTGCCTCGCGTTCGTTCCGTTTGCCACAATAACCATCCTAGAAGGTGGCCCGCCAGGGGTGTCCTGCGGTGACGCTGCTGCGGGCGGAGGCTACAGCTGATTCTCTGTGAACAAGTGCTATGATGAGCAAAACCTTGCACATCCGGTTCTCTTCCACTTTTCACCCTCTGAGGGACATTGCATCCAAACCCAATCCTGGCTCGTATTCTAGAAAAGCAAGCCAGTATCTCAGCACATAAGGCCAGCATAAACCCAGGAATCTGGAGACACGTATCACGGAGAAGACGAAAGCCCGTCCCGCGTCCCGTGTGCCTCTCATCCCGCCCATCAGACTGTGCAGGCCGCCCGGGAGCCGAGCGCAGCGCGCAACAGGACTCCCAGCAGCGAGAAGGCGCGGCTGGCTGACACCGTTCACAGAGAGGTGGGCTGGTCGGAATCCCCCCAAAAACAGGCGATGTCTCCGTGTTGCCACAGCCCGTGTTTCTGCCAACACGGACGTGGCGGGAATCGTATTTAAAGGCTGTCTTTGCTCAAGAGCTGGAATGTCTTTACTAAGTGGTCAGAAGATGCCAGTATGGCAGATAATTTTCCAGCTGTTTTGCCCCACGGCACTTGGAAATTCCTAGCACACAGCCCACTGGCCTGCGGAGTACCTGGACAGGGAGAGACCAGAGGCCGTCTCACCACAGGGCCGTCCCCTGGCGCCGTGGGTTCTGCCTCTTTAGCTTTGTGTCCTGAGGGGCCTCAGCAGCCCAGGTACCTCCCGAAGACACTAGGGAAGGCAATAAGGAGGCTGAAACAAACTGCAGTCTCCCATGGGCCCAAGATGCCTTCTGAGGAGAGATGTTCCAGAAACCCAGCTGTGGGTTTCCGGCAGAGTGGCCTGTCCATCCCCGGGGCGCACAGTGCCGTGGGCAGCTGGAGCTGAGCCGGGATTCCTGCCAGAAGGAAAATGTGTGCGGGCATCCTTACAATGTCTCTCTGGCATATCATTCCAATTAAATCTCACCTAGTTTTCTCATTTTAATAACTTAATCTGGAACTTACACCTTGTCTCTTCTCCCAGAGGACCTGAGGTAGCACACAATAAAAGCCCAAACACAACAGGACAGTTAAAAATAAGGACGAACGATCAGAAGGCGAGATAATCCTTCAGGAACTTGAGAAACGATGGTTATGACGGCTGAGTGTTGAGTTTGGCTCCAGCTTTCTGGCAGCCAAGGTTAAACAGAAAACAGAGTGACTTATTCAGTTAGGATTGCTTGATCAAAGGAAGGAAGTAGATGCAAGTTCATGCTGGGGCAGGGTTGGGGGGTGGTTCGGGGGTGAGCACAGCCCATTTCCTGGCACTTTTGTGAGGATCTATCCTGTGGATCTTTATGTCGGGGGCATTAAGTCACACACTGAACAACAGTCTTTTATAGAAAATGCTGAATCATTCTTCAATTGACAGCTTTAGCTTTGTAAGTGGGCCCTTGATAAAAGGTAAGGGTGTAATATTAAATTAAATTGCAACTTGGCAGAGACATTTCTTAGAGAAGTCGGCTTAATGGGCCCAGACAGATGGGGTGAATTCGGACATATGGAGGCACAGGGAGAGAGTTCCAGGTGGAGGGAACAATTTATTCAGTAAATATTTACTGAGTACTTACTGCGAGCTAGGCCCTGCCAGTGGGTGTTGGGGACACGCAGATGGCCTTGGCCTCTGAGGAGGTCCCAGACTAGGCGGGGCCAGGTGCGCAGACAGATAATGACCAGTGTTTGACCAGATGAGGGGCCAGCAGGGTGAGGCAGGGCCCAGACGGTGGCGTCCAGGGCAGCCTGCTGCTCCAAAGGCTCCCAGAGAAGATGCTTCTGACCGCCTCTTGAAGGTCGACTAGGAGTTTTTAGCACGGAGAAGGCACACTGGGGTGGGAAGGAGGGTGTCCCGGGCAGAGGACAGCAGGTACATGGGCGTGGAGGGAGAGAGTGGGACACTGTGGAGAAGTGTCAGTATTAAGGGGAGCTGAGCACGGGCTGAGGGAGGGTCTGAGAGATGAGGTGGGGCAGGGGCGGAAGTGAGGCCAGATTTGAGGGCCTCCTGAACTGCGGAGGAGTGAGCTCACCCTCCGGTCGATGGTGGCGGGAGGATTTAAACAGCAGAATGATATCAGATCAGGACGTCAGATGGTGTGACCCCTCTCCTGGGAGGGCTTAGGGTGCTGGGGTGCTCTCAGCGAGTAGACCCACCCAAGGTCCAGCGGAGTCCCACGACCCTGGCTGGGATGCGGTTTGCCTCAGGTAGGGCCTGAGCCGGGCCATCCAGAACCCACGGGTGGCTCGTGATGAGAGCCCTGTCCTGCCGCTCAGGGCTGGCAGCGATGACCCACTGGTTGGACTGTGACCTTGGCATTGAAACCTTGGGCCGCCAGGATGCCCAGGAGCAGCCCACAGAGCACACCCCTCACCCCGCCGTTCTCATCTTTCTTATTTCAAAATGAACAGTGGGAGATGGAGCTTGGACAAGCTTTATGAAGATACCAGATGTTTCTGGAAGAGTCTGCTTTAGGATTGGATTTTCTTTTTTTTTTTCAGTGCAACTATAGAGGGAGGCAGAAGATAAGAGTTAAAATTATTTAAAACTCTTATGTATTTGCCTCTTCCAATATCTGTTTCCATAGAAACGTAACTGGAATAAGACACCAGTTCCAGCGCCAAGTGCAGCCCGTGACTTCCAAAGCCCCCATCTGCTTCCACCAAAAAACACGGCCAAAGCAGAGAATTTGGAGGGAAGTTTGAAACACTCCTCTGGCCCAGCGTGCCCTTTACTCAGTTGCTGTCTGGATGGCCAGAAAGCCACAGGGCCCAGCACCTAGGTGGTTCCTGGGGTGGACTGCCTGGCAGCCCGTGCCGCCGGCCTGCTGCCATTTCTGTGAGTGAACGTCACACGTGGCTCCCGGGGGTGACACGTGATTCCATCTCTGCCGCCACCTATCTGGGAAGCAGATGGGAGGCACTCAGGGAACACAAGGCAGCCCGGGGATGCTGTCTGAGGGGCTGCTGGGGCGTCAATGCTGGTGGTCTTTAGTGCTGTTGGTCTTTAGAGGTCATCTCCCCTCCCTTTCCAAAGCCCTTCAGAACAGCCAGGTGGAGGCATGGTCAGTGGCCCGGGAAGGCAGGCTTGGAAGAAAGCAGACAACCCTTCCATCTAGATTCCCAGGCTGCCCTCACACCATCCTTACACACTGCTTTCACTATGGGGGAAATGATCTCAAATTATTTTCCTTAAAAAAAATTCCACATGGGTGTGTGTGTGTATGCACACACATCCACAGTGTCAGTTCTTGGTTTTCATCTTACTTGATCTAAAAGCAGCATTTGACACGCTTCATCAAAACTTCCTTCTCGAAACATTTTCTTCATTTGGTTTCCTAGACACCAGACTCATCTGATTTTCTTCCTGTCTCTATGGTTTCTCCTTCTAGGTCTCCTTCGCTGTCTACCTCCTACTTCCCAGACCTCCAAGCACTGGGGTAACTGAGGGTCCGTCCTTGGCCCCTTGGCGTCCCCACCTATGTGCCCCCCGCTGGCCCCGGGGCTCTCAGCCATGATGTGGGTCATCTATATGCTGACTGCACCCAAGCTCCCCTCTCCAGCTCACATTCACCCTGAACACCACACCCATATGTCCAACACCTACTCACCATCACCACCAGTAGAGTAGGTAGACAAAAAAGGAGAGTTTCCCCCTTTTTTCCAAGAATACAAATTGTATTTTAAAAATCTTTTTAGCATATTTGGCAGACTTGTCCACACCTGCTACATCTGAAATACAGAGACAGCCAATCTTCCCATCAGACTCCATAAAGCAGAGGATGCAGGGCTGAGGTGCCACGCAGGAGCACCGAGGCCCGGGACAGGCCGTCAGGGTGGAGGGGGCCTGTGAGTCCTGGTCTTGGTTGGAAGCCTTCGTCTCTGGACCTCTGCCTCCTTCTTCAAACACCTCCCAGGCAGGGACAGCTTGCTCTCCCTTGCCCCCATCTCCGGGGAGCTCTCTCTCCTGGCTACCCCCGTGCTTACTGATCCCCAGGTCAGAGTCCCCTGGCCTAACCGCATCCTGTTTCCATCATTGCTTAGTGATTCCTTGGGCTCCAGTCAGGACGTCTTCATTCTGACCGGCCCCACTCCCTGGGTGACCACACTCAGCCCCACATCTCCTACGCTCAGCGTGCTGACCACCCCTCTCCCAAATCCCTGCCCCTTGGAAGAACTGCTCCCTGGGCTCTCAGACCCTGCATCATCTTCTGAGGCCCTCTGCCCAGAAAGGAACCCCTCACATTTCCTCCAGAAACTGCTCCTCATCCTGCACCTGACCTCCGTGATGAGGTCCAGTGTCCATCACCCAGTCAGAGGTCCGGGCACCGCCCTTGCTGCCTGCCTGTCCTTCCCCCTTGGAGCTGATCAACCGCCAACGCCTGTCACATCCGCTTCTGTAATGTCTCTCAAACCCACCCTCTTCTCTCTGTGCCCGCTGCAACTGCCCCACCATAGATCTCCGTCAGCGCCTGCTTGGGTTACTGCACAAACTGTCTCTGGGCAATTTCGGCCCTTTGGCCTCACCCCTTCACCTGTTCTCCTCCTGCAGCCCGGAAATCTGACCATGCCACTCCCTGATTAAATGTCTTTAATTCTGAATTTTAAACTCCTCTGCTTAGCAAACAAGGTCCCTAATGACCCAGGCTCCACCTCTGTCATCGTTTGTCCTTCCTGTCAGCTCCCCAAAGGCACCCTCAACTTTGGACAGCAGAACCACACTATATATATTTTTAAACCATTTAGAGAAAAATGATAAACTAACGTCAAGTTTAATGTTGAGAAGCTAGGTGCTTTCCCTCTAAGATCAGAAGGCAGGCAAGGCTGTCCTTTTTCACCTTCCTGATCAGCACTGCACTGGGAATGCTGGCTGACACAGAAATAAGACAAGAAAGGAAACAGAGGCCCACAGATCGGGAAGGAAGAAACAAAACTGTCCCTTTTGCTGACGACATGATTATGTAGAAATTCTTAAAGAATCAACAGAAACACTCCTGGGACTAACAAGCAATTATAGCAAGGGTGTACGACTCAAAAGACTTTGTAAGATGCAACAGTCAGTTGCTTTCCTATACAATGAGCAATTGATTTGAAATTTAAAGACACACCATTTATATTAGCACTGAAAACAAAGTATAATACTTAGGTATAAATCTAACAGAATATGTATAAATTTATGAGGAAATCTATAAAATTCTGACAAAAGAAATTGATGTAGATCAAAATAAAAAGCTATTCCATGTTCATGAACAGAGACACAATATTGCCAAGATACCAGTTTTTTTCCAACTTGATCAATAAAGTCAACACAGTCCCAAACAAAATCCCAGCAAGTTACTTTGTGGATGTTAACAAACTAATTCTAAAATTTACACGGAAACACAAAGACCCAGAATAGCCAACACTATACTGAAGAGTGAAAGTCAGAGAACCGATATTACTCAACTTATTCGACTTATTAGGACTTGGTGGTTTCACTGCTACAACCCAGGGTTCAATCTCTGGTTGGGGAACTAAGATCCTGCAAGCTGTGAGACATGGCCAAAAAACAATAACAACAAACAAAAAACTGAAATATACAAAGAATTCTTAAAACTCTAATTAAAAAGTGCATAAGAGATATAAATATATACCTCACCAAAGAAAAAATATAAGTGGCAGATAAGCATAGAAAAAGATGTTCCACATCATACATCATCAGGGAATTGTGCATTAAAACAGCGATGTGGGACCACTACATGCATTACAACGGCTAAAACCCAAAACACTGACACCACCAAACCCTGGCAGGGACGGAGCCACAGACATGCCCACTCGTTTCTGATGTGAATGCAGATGTCACTGCCACAAGATGGTCTGGCCAAACTAAACATCATCTTAGAATATGATCTAGCAGTCTTGCTTCTAGGTGTTTACCCAAATTAGTTCAAAACTTATGTCCACATAAAACTCTACACAAAAATACTTACAGCAGCTTTATCCCAAACTTGGACGCAACCAAGATGTCCTTCAGTGGGCAAATAAACTGGTATATCCATACGACAGAATACGACTCAGTGATAAGAAATGAGCTATCAAATCACGAAAGGACATGGAGGACTCTTAAATGCATGTTGTTAAGTGAAAGAAGCCAGTTTAAAAATGTTACATCATGTGCGATTTCAGCTACATGACATTCTGGAGAAGGCAAAGTCAGGCAGACAGTGAGAGGTCAGTGGTCGCCAGGGGTTGGTAACGCATAGAAGGTATTTCAGACGGCGATACTGTTCTGTGTAACACTGTAATGGTGGATTCACAACTTTATGCCTTTGGCAAAGCCTGCAGCATGTACGGGGCTTCCCTGGCGGCTCAGCTGGTAAAGAATCCACCTGTAATTGCAGGAGACCCCGGTTTGATTCCTGGGTCAGGAAGTTCCCCTGCAGAAGGGATAGGCTGCCCACTCCAGTATTCCTGGGCTTCCCTGGCGGCTCAGAGGGTAAAGAATCCGCCTGCAATGTGGGAGACCTGGGTTCAATCCTTGGGTTGGGAAGATCCCTTGGAGGTGGGCATGGCAACCCACTCCAGTATGCTTGCCTGGAGAAACCCCATGGACAGAGGAGCCTGGCGGGCTCAGTCCACGGGGTCCCAAAGAGTCAGACATGACTGAGCGACTAAGCACAGTGCATAGAATGTACAACAGGAAGAGTGGATTCTATGTGAACTATGCACTCTAGCCAGTAATAATGTATCAGTAGTGGTTCATCAGTTGTAACAAACATACCACCTAATGAATATGTTAATAGTGGGGGAGACTACGGTGTTTGGGGGAGGACATACGTGGAACTCTCTACACTTTCCATTAAATTTTTCTATAAACCTGACAAGTATAAAAACTTTTAAGAACTGCTGAACATCTTGTATTTAGAATAATATCTAGCACACAACAAGTATTATACAAATATTTGTCACATACAAATGAATAAATGGAGCTGGGAAGCCCCCAGTCAGACTCCAGAATCAGTTTCATTCCCCCGACACTTCCACAAGTTGCTCCAGGTCTCTTCTGTTATCCTCGAGCCTGTCACCCTGTTTACTGACCTCCAGCTGCTCCCAGAATCTGTGCGGTCTCACGTGACTGTGCTTATCTGCGGGTGTACTGTCCGCCCCCCACTAGCCTGTGGCCCATGAGCTCAAGGTCACACTACGCTGTTCACCCCCGTCTCCCAGGCAGCTGAGGTCTCGGTTCAGGAGGCTGGTCTACAAAGCGCTGTCCTGCAGATGAGGGCGGCCCCGCACACAGCAGGGGTGAGCCAGACAGGCTGCCTGTCCTCAGAGGAGCACCTAGGTGCTGGGGACAGGAGTGGGGCAGAGCAGGGGCTTAAATCTGGTGGAGCTCAGGAACCCATCAGCTAATACAGGGGCCTGGAACTGAAGTTCTTTTAATTGTCAGAGAAGGTTCTGGAAGAAGGGGACAGCACGGACAAAGGCTTGAAAGTACAAACAGAGCCAGGCCTGCAGGTGGACTCCTGAGGTGTTCAGAGCATCCAGGGAGACCACAGGCATCCGAGGTCGGTGTGGTCTGAGGATGGGAGAGAACAGACCACAGAGACCTTTCATCACCTCACCCCCAAGCATAAACGTTCCCTCTCGCTGGGGGTTCCGGAGAAAACAGCCCCTCGAGGAGAAGTTAGCACCCTCAGTCCCCGGGCACACTGCTCAGCCATCCTGCTGAGTCTGACAGAGGAGGGTCTGAGGGAAATCAACCGACAGCTTGGCGATGTTTGGTGGAAAAATGACAATAGGCCGACAGGACTGTGGGTCCACAAATCAAAGGTTCTGCTGCCATGGCGACAGAGTGACAGGGCGCCCTGAAAGTAGAGAAAAGAGGATCCCGCCAGGGAAGGCTCGGGGAGAAGTCTCAGCAGATGCTTAGAGAGAAACACAGAGACAGGGGCCCGGGGCCTTGATCCAGGGCTGTGGCCAGACCCCCTTCGGAGTCTAGAGGCCACCGGCAGGACCCCTCCTTCCCGGGCTCTTCTATACAGAGAAGCACTTCCGTGGCAGCCGGCACCTCCTCAGTTTGAGAGCCATCCCTGGAAGGTCTGGAAAGGGCTCGGCCTCTAGGCACAGAGCCATGGGCAGCAGCAGAGCTTCACAGAAAACGAGGGAGGAAGGCTATGTGAGCGATGGTGACCTGTCACTTACACTGATGGCCCACACAAGGTCCATCTCCTGCAAGTGGTCCAAGGGACAGGCTTCCTGCATTTATTTCCGGAGTCAGCTTATTCAGGCGGACTCTAACCCTGCAGCCTCTCCCGCCACAGCCGGATCCCGGGGACCCTGTTGCCTCTCAGCCCCACCTTAACCCTGAGTGAAGGTGGCAGCGCCCGGCCTTGCCGGCGGCTGTGGGGCTCAACACCAAGCCGTCGAGGTCTGCTTCCTGCTCACCCGCCCCAGCTCCAGGTCTGCCCCGGGCTCTGCCTGCCTATTTCTGTTAGCTAACTTTAGGCTTTATCTGCAGAATGTGAAAGCACTTCTTTGCCCAACCCACTTCACAGACCAGTCAACAGTCTATGACAACAACTGAAAACTACGAAGCACTGTCATGTATCGAAAGACGGGATGGGGACGTGGGTGAGGCAGTAGCTGGTGGTGCTGCCTCTAAACCGCAAGGTGACCTTCGTGTGTCAGTCGCTCAGTCCTGTCCGACTCTTTGCAACCCCATGGACTGTAGCCCGCCAGGCTCCTCTGTCCATGGAATTCTCCAGGCAAGAATGCTAGAGTGGGTTGCCATTTTCTTTTCTAGGGGATCTTCCCAATCCAGGGATAGAAACCGGGTCTCCCGCATTGCAGGCAGATTCTTTTACCGTCTGAGCCACCTTAGGTGCCTTACATAATCTCTCTCTGTTTCCTCATCATTAAAATGGGAATTCAGGATAGCACCTATTCCACAGAGTCACTGTGACAATTCAGTGAAATTAACACACACCTCTAGCTACTAGCATCATCATTATCATTGCTCTTATTATTAGCATTACTGCTTATGATTATCATCTCCCGAGCCAGGGGGCCCAGTGAGCCAATGACAGCTCTTCCTCCTGTTCACAGCCTGTCTGGATTTCCAAACCCTGGTGGCGGGTGGTGAGTTCCCCTGGGATGGAGCTGGGGGCGGGGCCACTCCTCTGTCAGCTGCGCAGACAAGTGACGACCAGACATCACCTCCCCTCCAGCCACAGCCTGTCTGCCCGAGGGACCTCAGCTGAGCGCCTGCCCCCTTGGCCCACGAGCACAGCCAGCGCAGGTCTGTCCTCTGCCGAGTCTGGCTCTGCCTGTCTGGAGTCCTGCTTCCTCCCAGGATGGACACTTAAGGCAGTGAGATGAAGGCTCACAGCGCTAAATCCTTCCCCTAAATCCATGTTGTCAGGAGACGGCATTCTCTGCCACTGCTCCGACTGTGTAACTTCTTAACCAGGCTCAGCGAACCCTCTGCCTGTCTCCAGACAAACGAGGCTGGGCGACTTACTTGCTAGAAAACCTTCTTGTCCAGAAGGATAAACATCTATGTCCCCAAAGCATAAAAATGACTGTTTCCAGTCTAGTTTTGAAATTCACACTAAATCCCACAAAAAGATTTCCCTGATAATGCAGTAAGAGCCCTAGAGAAAACTCCAGTTTTCTCGATAGAACCCGCTAACCTACAGGGAAATCAGATAGTAAAGCCACTGCCTTCAAGCTGGCTCTTTCCAACAAAGGCGTCCTTAACTCTTCTAAGAGAAAGTCATCACTACAACTTCCTTAATTGTGAACTTCCCTAACTGGAGCATCCTAGGAAGACCAATGTGAGTTAAGAGCAAGGCCAAATGCAAGACTACTAAAATATATATTTAACGGTTCTTTTACGTAAGGTTCTCCTTTTTGACAAGACATCACTTTGAAGATTCTCTAGTAACTAGAAGGAGCTTTCAGAGTATTTATTCCCTAACAGCACTCCTGAGGGAACTCACTTTAAAGGAGAGATTAAAAAAGCAACGTAATTTCTTGACTGAAGCATCATATAAATGGGGGCTTCCACAATGTGTAAAGAATACGCTGGTTTAAACGAACCAAACTTTCTCCTTAATTCTGCATATAGTAATACATCTAGGCAAACTCACCATCTTTTCCCAGGAGTGACAACCTTATACTTGGCCTTCCTGAGTAATACAGATCTCAAGGGAAAGGAACAGAAATAAGGAGATGTTCCTGATAGGGATTGTGGGTCCACACAGAGCTATGATGATTTCCTCGTAATCACCTTGATTTCTTCTCAAGAAGCACCTCTGGGGCAGCCGGGGAGACTGCCCCTCTCCACCTGGTGCCGGGCGCTTACCTCCACGCGGTACCTCTCCACCGTCCTTCTCAGGGAGACGTATTGCTGCCCTCCGGCTGCTGCCGGGCACTTACCTCCATGTTGTACCTCTCCACCGTCCTCCTCAGGGGGTCCACAGCCTGCCAGCAGATCAGGATGCAGAGGTCGATCAGCAGCATGCCCCCGACGATCACGAGCAGTTTCTGGTCCTTGATGATCTGCAGGGAGGGCCGGGGCAGAAGGGACGTAAGAGGGCTTCCCAAGCAGCAGCCAAGGGTGGCTGAGCGAATGGCCCCCGGGCTCCTCATCACCCACCGGGTGACTCCAGACATGCTCCCTTGCTTAGCATTCCAGGCCTTTCATGAGCTTGGCTTATCCACGCCCCCCACACACACATGTGCTGAGTTAAGTTTGATGACTCTCAGGCTCTGGCCCTGCCGTGATTTTTCACCCCAGGCCTTCATGGGTGCTGGTTCTTTTGTCTGAAACACTCTGCTCTATGTGACAGGCTGCTACAATCCTTGGAGACCCAGATGCACTGTCGCCTCCTCCAGGAAGCTTCCCTAACTCCCACTGCAGAACTAATTACCTTTGTTCCCATGCTTCATTATACTTAACAAGTTCAACACTTACTATTATGACTAGTAATAGTAGTGACTCCAAGAAGGGGAATAAATACAAATGCTACCATTTAGTGAGCACTGTGCCTGCCTCGAGGTTGATTGTTTCATATATATCATCTCATATAAAGGCAGACACTGTTATTATTCCCATTTTTCAGCTGGAGAAACTGAGGCTAACACTGGGGGCTAAGTCACTTGCTCAGGGGAATAGAGCCACTAACAGGTAAAGCTTGCAAGCTCCTCCCGTCGCTAGAGAGCACACCCTCAAACACTTATAGCACCTGCCAGATGCTACAGTGACCAGGTGCCGTATTAAGCTGTATACGGTCTACCCTCCTCAGTAAAGTGGGGAGCCCCAGACAGAAGGGAAGCCTGTTTTATTTATTTGTTTACCTTCAGCACCGAGCAGGGCCTGGCATGCAGTTGGTACTTAAAAGTTTGATGGATTGAATTGAGATGAAGGAATATATAAAGAAGAAATATAACTCCTGTCCCACTTTGCAGCTGGGGATATCTTTATTACACTGTGAGATTCCCAGCCCACTTTATGTGCATTTGATGGGGACTGACCTGGCGACAAATGTTGTCAGGGGCAAAGCTAACCTGTATTTCCCTCAGTGGGTCTTTATGTGTCCTCACCCCCCTCCCCTAGCCCTGCCCCAATGCCAAATAAAAGCTAATGTGATGAAGCAGTTCTGGAAAAGACTGTAGAAAAATAAACAACAAAACTGAGGTAGAAGCTTAAGAAATATCACCAGGTCTGGCTTTTAATGATTAAAGCCATCCTTAAAGGAGAAATAAAAACTCAAGAGGCCTCTCTGTGGCTAAACTGTGAAAAGAACAAGAGGGCATTGCCGAGTTAAGGCCAAAGAGATCAAATCCACCAAACCACTTGACCTGGGGGCGGGGCGCTGACCAAGTCCCATCACCTGAGATTTTACAGAAACATTCAGGGAGCCCATGATAGCTTTAGAAACCTGGCTTGACCCTTGCCCTCAGGGGAACCAGGCCATACCCCATTAGCCTTGAGAAATCGGGGCAAAAGGAAGAAGTGCCTGAGGAACTCAGGACAGGCTAGAAGGGGACTCCCTACTTGATGCTCACCCAGCTTCCCTGACGTCCTTCCTGATTTTTCAGCTTTCTCTTCAAAAGCTGCACAAACTCTCCTCCGTTAAGTCTGCACATTGATGCCGTGAAACTCAGTTCTCTCTCTGAGGCTAGGAGGTTACCAGTGCTCCGCCCTCACTGAAGGAGAGGTTGGGAGTGAAGACGCCCAGGAGCAATTAAACATCAAGTTCCGGAATCAGAGTTGAGTTTAAGTCTTACTAACTAGCTGTGTGTCCTTGGTAAGGTTCCTAATCCGTCCGAGCTAGTCTCCTCATCTACATCATAGGGGATGATGACCACACAGATGGATAGATTACCATAGTCTGGTCGACTTCACTTTCACTTTTCACTTTCATGCACTGGAGAAGGCAATGGCAGCCCACTCCAGTGTTCTTGCCTGGAGAATCCCAGGGACGGGGGAGCCTGGTGGGCTGCCGTCTACGGGGTCGCACAGGGTCGGACATGACTGAAGCGACTTAGCAGCAGCAGCATGGTCTGGTTTACAGTTCCTGATCAATAGATGTCAACTATTATTATTAAATGTTACTCCCCGTGGTTTTTCAGGGCACAGATCAGCAAACTGAATTTGGCCCCCCGTTTGCCTTTGTAAGTAGTTTTATTGGAACACAGTCACACCCAGGCATTTATGAGTTTGTCTCTGGCTGCCCCTGTTCCACACGAGCAGCTAAGAGGCTGTGACAGAGACTGTGGGGCCTGCAAAGCCGCACACATTCGCTGACTTTTAACAGGAAAGGTTGCCCGACATCTTCTTTTGAGAAAACGGCATCTCTTTATTTCTTCAAAAGACTTAAGATATTTTGACTTGATTGAGCCTGGTCTTCCACGACGCTCAGCTCATTGCCTGCTTCCAGGGATGCCATTCCAGAGGGAACAGAGCATGGATGGTGCCCCTGGGTTGTACAACCAGCGGCGCTGCCTTCCTGCCGTCACTCAGATGACAGATGCGCTCCTGGCATTTTCCTAAAGCTGAGCCTGTATGAAATTCTGAGCCTGATGGTATTATTTACAACAGCATCAAGCTATATATGTAGTAAACTTTGTCTTCCAAAAAACATCTGGCTGCAAAACAGAAGATCTCATCTCTGAGTTACTGCTCTCCTCTCAACGTTTCAACTTGGTCCTTAGTAAGAATTAGAGGCAGAATAAAGATGGTGGTAGTGAGGCTTCTCAATTCAAGATTTTAGGATTGATCTTTAGGAAGAAAATGGTTACATACTATAACGATACTGAATTTAGAAGCATTAAGTCACTACACTTCAATACTTCCTTTACCAGGCTTTGTTTCGCTTAATGCCTTTAAGGATGTAGCCGAATGGGGTAAAGTTTGTATTTGTGTGTGTTTGGGGAAGGCATGACAGGGTGGGTGGAGGGAGGACAGATGAAGTGGGAGCCAGGGAAGGAAGAAAAGGATAGAGAGACTGAAAAAGAGTGTCAGACTGCATTCACAAATTCAGTTAAATCTTGTATATGTGTCAGTAAAAAAAATTAAGGGGCTCACTTTTAAAAAGTCTAAACTTAAAAAAAAAAACCAAGAAAATACAAAACAATGACAATAAAAACCGACCTTATGGCTCCATAAAGGTTGGAATCATGGAGAATTCAATCCTACTTTTGCCCTGTGACTGCCACAACCCTTTCAAAGCAATCTAGTTCCTGACCTGAGATTTTGATCTGTGAAAGGTAAACATTTCTCTTCTATACTCCTAACCTCCTCTAATTTGGCTGACAAATGATACTCAGCTTTAGGGCCACAAGGCTGTTACTGGAATAACCAGAAAGCCTAGAGCAAAACATGTCTCACATTGGAAAGGTGTGTTCATCTGGCTTAAATCATTTTCACAACAGACTCAACTGGTGACTGAATCTTGTACTCAAAGCCTCTGACAGTGTCTCGGACAGACCCCCTCCCTGGACACCTGCCTGGCTCTCCCTTGGCCCAACCCCCGGGGGTGCAGCAAGTCCCCTTGTCCCAGGCAGCATAGCCGGCTGGGGCCACATCACAGCTCCAGCCTCCGTGGAGTTTTCAGACAGCTCAACTCCTGACGTCTTCCCTGGCATGTTCTGTCAATTGTTGCCAGACAATCTGAGTGTTCTTGCTTAGTGATCACATGAGTATTGGAAAACAAAGGCTAGTTCTTTATTACCAATAACAATATGCATGAATCACATATTGACACAAAGGAACCAATACTGATTCTTCAAAACCTCGATGGACTTTTCATAAATGGCAGAGCCACAGAGCGGGAGGGGCCCCAGAAGTCACGAGTGCCTGTCAAACTTCGGCTTGCATCAGCTTCACTGAGAGGGCAGGTGGAAACACATGTTCCCGGGCTGCAGGAACCTGACTCGTAGGGGTGGAGCCCAAGAAACTGCATTTCTAACAAGCTCCCAGGTGATGCCAGTGATGCTGCTTTACGACTTATACTCTGGGTAACCCTGGTCTAGACAGAAACCCAGGCTGTATATTAGTACAACTCGGGGAAGTCTAGTAACTCCTACTGGTCAGCTCCAGCCCAGGAGGTGCGGGCCGGGTTACTTGTTGTAGTTTCCAAAAGCTCCCCTTTGATTGTAATGTGCAGTCAGCTCTGAGAAGGACCAGGTGGCCAGGCTCCTTATCTGACAGACAGAAGGGTGTGTCACAAATGCCCCTGAGGCCCGGTGAGAGCAAGGCCTTCCAGGTGAGCACAGGCAGTGGGTGGCAAACCTGAGCTCTTTTCTCCCTCCAAATGCAGCCTGTAGTTTCCCAAGATGGTCCCGTGGGGGGTGGGGGGACAGAGACCGAGGCTACAGTCCCCTCGCCCAGCTGGAGAGCAGCTCCTAGAATAGCCCTGGTGGTGAAGGGGCAGGTGGTGGGGCCGCCGCCTGAGAGGGACCAGAGGGCAGAGACAGAGGCACAGCTCAGGAGACACCACCATTTCAGGGCGCCCCCGTTCCACAGACGAGGAATCAGAGGCCCCGAGCGATGACGTGTGTGTCCTCGTTGCTCAGTCGTGTCCGACTCTTTGCAGCCCTGTGGACTGTAGCCCACCGGGCCCCTCCGCCCATGGGGTTTTCCAGGCAAGAATACTGGAGTGTGTTGCCATTTCCTTCTCCAGGGGATCTTCCTGACCCAGGGATCAAAGCCGGGTCTCCCGCATTGCAGGCAGGCTCTCTACCATCGGAGTCAGCAGGGAAGCCCCTCATCTCAGCAGGGAGGAGACGGAGAGGTTTGCCCAAAGGACCCACAGGTCAGCGGTGAGGCGGGGAGGAGAAGCCTGCTCTCCTGCTGGCCCACCGCCTTGGGCTCGCTGCTGTCTGCCACGGGCGTGGGGGCTCATGACCCAGGTAACGGGATGGCAGATGCAAGTCTGGGATGCAGAACGGAAAAGAGGCACCATGTTCCAGAGCAGGGTGAGGTCATGGGGCAGGATCTTGGAAGGAGACGTCTGTGAATGGGTTTTACACACATCAGGGGTTTAAAAAGTGTGTGAGGGGGGACGTGGGCGGTAGAGGGGGAGTTGAATCAAGAAGAGGACTTTTGGAAAGTGGTGTCATGATGTTATCTCACCTCATCTCCAGGTGAGAGGATGGGGGATATGCTTCCTCTATGACCTCAGATCAAGAGGGAGGCTTCAGGAGAGCACTCAGACGGCTTGAATGCTAGGCTCCCTGCAGCCTGGGGACCTGGTGAGCCTATGTCTGACTCCCGCCTGAGAAACCCCCGGGAGGATGACGGGTCAGCAGAAGAGGGGACGTGGCTACAGCCGGGTCAGACTCCACCTCCGAGTGTGTAGGAGTGAAGGGTGAGTGAGTGCCTCGGGAGCAGCAGTGCGGGCGCCAGGTAGGGAGGGCTGTGCCCAGGGCGAGCTGGAGGGGCGAGCCCAGGACTGGGGCACTGCTCTGTGCCTGCGGAAGGAGCCACAAGTGGCCCACCGGGGGGTATTTCCCCCATGCTGGGGGCACTGCAGGAGAGTAAGTCCCGGTAATGGGGCTTTGACAATCACACAGAAGGACTCCATGAGCGCCCAAAGTGAAAGTCGCTTAGTCGTGTTCGACGCTTTGCGACCCCATGGACTATACGGAATTCTCCAGGCCAGAGTACTGGAGTGGGTAGTCTTTCCCTTCTCCAGGGGATCTTCCCAATCCAGGGACCGAACCCAGGTCGCCCACATTGCAGGCGGATTCTTTACCAGCTGAGCCACAAGGGAAGCCCAAGAATACTGGAGTGGGTAGCCAATCCCTTCTCCAGCGGATCTTCCCAACCCAGGAATTGAACCAGGGTCTCTTGCATTGCCGGCGGATTCTTTACCAACTGAGCTATGAGGGGAGCCCATGAGCGCCTAAAGGGCCCGCTTATCCTCTCAGGAGCAGCAAGGTCAGTGGTGCTCCTGAGAAGTGAGGTCTTTCCTGCCCCTTCCTCCACTTGAAGCCCCAACTCTGGAGGGTTCAGAAACCTTGGAGATGGGATGGTGGGGAAGAAACTCAGCCTGGCAAGACAGAACGGCAGCTCATCCACAGCCCCTCCTCTCCCAGGGCAGCTGGGGGAGGGAGAGGCGCTGCCGCTGAGTGCAGTTTGGGGTTTTGAATGTAACGCTGGACTCCATGTATAAGTTGTTGACCAGACAACCTTCTAAGTCAGGAGACTTGCCTGAATTTTTCTCTAGGAGTAAGGGAAAATAAGTGCCAGCTGTCGGCGGAGTTAAAAAAGGCCAGTGTGGGGAAAGCTCTCTGAATGCATCCTAAGGGCTGAGCTTCACCAACACTGGTGTTTACGGCCAATGACACGGGTGGCAAACGCTTTCCATCCACACGAAGGCAGGGCTCCTGTCCTCTAAGGTCCTCTCTGAAAATGGAAGCACTGCATCAGGCCCCTTCCCTGTTTCACTTTCCCCTTTCAAGCCTTCTCACTGCCCACAGGTTACAGTTCAAATTCCTGACTGTGGCTCCTGCCCTCCCCTGTGGCCTCCTCTGTACCCTGGCCCCAGGGGCCCCTCAGCAGCTGAGCTCTCCCCTCCCTTCCCCAGGCCTGCCTGCACGTCGCTCCCCCTGGGGGATGGCTAAGCCCTCAGCCTCTGCCTCCCGCTCAGCCTCCAGGTCTTAGCACGGGTGTCATTACCCCAACCCCTGAGTGCTGTACCCCAGGACCCCCACACGCACCCAACCAGCCCTTATTACCCTGCCTTGTAAACAATTTGTCACGTGTCTGATCTCCCCAGGAGGCTGAAGGAGTTGGGGGTTTGGGTTGGGAAGGGGGGAGCGGGTTGTGTTTAGCTTGAATCCCCAGCAAGCAGCCCAGTGCCTGGCCGTAGAGTAGGCGCTTCAGAAGTCTTTTAAAAATAAATACGGGTGAACACTGCAAACGCTCTGCGACAGAAGGAGCCATTACCTTCTTCTTCATTTTCACGTTTTTGAAGATGGCGTGGACTCTCCATGTCTTTGCAAACATTGCCCCGAAGGCGGTGGTGTAGCCCACGGTGAGAATCCAGGTCCTGACCTAGAGGCCGTGAGAAAACAGAGGGTCAGCATCGCCCAGGTGGACGGACCTGGTCTTTTATGACAGTGTCCCAGCAGTGGGACCCTGGATGGTAGGGGCAGATGCTCTACTTTACATACGGTGGAGTTTCACTGGCCTCAGCAGTCCTTCCATCGCGTGTCAATCTGATAGACCTTTGGTTCTATCAACCACTCACCAGACCCAGGGCCTTAGGTGCAGAGGCATGTGAGATTCAAACTCTGCCTTCCATGGGCCCACAGCCCAGTCACTCAGCGAGGCACAGAGGGTCCCCGGGAACACTGAGGGGCCACAGACCAGCCTTCCGGTCCTCCCTTCCTCCCTTCCTTCCTTGATGGCCTTTTGCATGCCTGCGAGGGGACCGTAATTGCTGACTTCTCCGCCTCCTCACCCAAGTCTCTAGGAGACCAGGTGGCCCCAGGAAGCTCTGCTACAGTCCTCCTTGCTCCTGGGGTATAGACAGCGGGGAGGGGGGCGCTGAGCCCCGGGGGCTGAGATGGGGCAGGACAGCAAGCTTGCATGGCCCTCCTCGGGCATTAGTGACCCGGCCACTCCGCGAGGCAGGAGTACTGCCCACTCTGAGGGCAGGACTCAGCCAGAACTGGCCCCGGGGACCCCTGACTGGCAGCTGCACCAGCCCAGCTCCCGGCCATCATGCGGGGCTGCTCAGTGAGGGGGTGGAAGGCCAGAGGAGAGGGGCTGTGACCTCCCCACTCCCACCGTGGGCCTGTCTCCTCAGGCCTTTAGAGAAAGACAGGAGCGACGCTGCCTGGGTCTAGCCTTGGTCCCCGAGCCCACATTTGGACCTGAGGTCCTCGCTTAGGACTAGGGCTTTATCTGGCTCTCACCTGACCCCAGGGCTAAAGTGTGCCCTGATCCCTGGCCCCAGGCTGGTGGCTGCCGGAAACCACCAGCCCTGATAAGAGCAGAGAGCCTGATTCCTGCAGGCGGGGGTGGCTGGTAACCATCTGTTAGGTCGTGGGGGCATCCTGGGTGCCCACTCTCCCCCTGCACGGCCATCGTGGCCAGGCCCCAGCCTCTCCTGAGTCCACCCTCACTGGCTGGTCTGGACAGCCTCCAAGACCCAGGAGACGCATCTCGCGGGCCCCCAGACACAGCCCAGACCTGGGCTGTGTGCCACTACTTTCTGGGGCCTCCCACTCATGGGGACGGAAAGGCTGTGAGCCCCGGTTCTAGGCTATGGTCTTTCCTCTGCTCTCCCTCAGCCCTGCTGGGCTGAGTTAACCTCTGAAAGGCCCCCACCTGGACTCAGCAGGAAGGTGGGTATGGAAGGGAAGAGAGAGATGGCTAGGGTGGACAGGTCAGCTCTCCGTGTCGAGCCCAGCAGGTTTGCCAGGCCTCAGCGGCCCATCCAGCCCAGGGCTGCGGGCGGTCGTGTAGGAGGTTCCCAGATACGCTCCCTTCATGCAGTCCCTTCACTCTGCCTTTTAGCAACTTGGCTCCCCAGCTTCTTAGAGACAGAACATTTCCTCTTTCCATTTTATCTGCAAAAATAGGAACTGGCTAGGGAGATGGAAAGACCAACCCCCTAAGCAAAGACAACAGTATTACCGCAACTGGTCAGAAACACAGACACGTGAGGCGTGAACGCTGGTAATGGTACAGGTGAGGACTCAATCTTTTTTTTTTAAATTTTGAAAATTTCAGACAGGCAAGAATGAATCACAGTACTCTACAGAAGGTGTAGGATGGCCATATTATAAAACAAGGATGCAAAAAAGTAAGCAGAGCAGAGACAGGGAAGGAGTCAATTATTGGGAACTTAGATCTGAGCTTATTCAATGATAAGATTTCATATTCCTAGACTGTTGGAGTTACATAGGACCTTACAGATCATTTCATTCATTCATTCATTTGTTCATCTGTTCATTCAACAAGGATTACTAGGTCAGAAGCTAAATATATAATGATAAAAACAAATGAATAAAACAACCACCACCAAAACCAGGGTGATTTTTTTGGAGTCATCAGTTGAGTGAGAAAAGCCCTTTGCAGAGACTCAGGGCATTGAGGTATTTCTCTCAACCATGCAGCCTGGCTCCAGAGCTAAGCCTGGAACTCAAGGCCGTGACCTAGTCCAGCCCTTTCTCCTCTGCATCCTGCTGCCTGTTCCTCAGAGAGTCTCCCGACCCCAGCCAGGTCCACCCTGCCCAGGAGGTAGCCGCCAGCACAGCACACCTAGGGAAGCCGCTGACCAGCCTGGGAACACTTCCCCGGCTGACTCCAGCACACTTTGAGAGCTAGTGGTTGTGTGAAGACCAGTGGTCTCCAAGTGTTTTTGACCACGTTCCTCTATCAGCAAAAACCATTTAAAACATGAACACATACAGAACAAGCAGATATTAAAAAGGACAGTCAGAGATGGAATATTTTTCTTCATAAAGTGGCAGACAAAGACCTCATACTCTGGGTACAAGTATTACTCCAATATGCTTGGCATTATTATATTTGCTTTGACTTATGCTTTCTCTGGAGCCATTATTTTCCGGCCACTTGTCTACTCTGCAGGGCCACACTCATTAAGACATAATAGTACAAATGAGTTAAGTTAGTTAAAACTCGACAATATACATTTAACTGGGCATCTGGAAACTGCAATGTGGTGCCATAAACTGAAAGCAAAGAATGGGTGAGGATGCCTGGGCAGAAAAGAGGGAGCCTACAGGGCCCAAAACCTGCTGCCAAGGTTCGCTTAAGCCGGTGTCTGAGGAGCTGGGTTTGGGGAGGCTCCCACCACTTGCCCAGCGATAAGAGTGACCCTGTGCCTGAACGGTTTGTGCAGACAGCGTGTTTATGCCGCAAATCTGCCTTCCTCCTGAGAGCCTGGAGTTTGGGTAAGTGTTCAGGATGGGGACCCAGGTGCCTGGCCCCCAGTGAAAACCGCGGGCGCCGAGCGCGCTGAGCTCCCTGGTCGGCATTCCACCTGTTGTCACAGGTCGGTGCCGGGGAGTTAAGGGCATTCCGCGAGACCGCTGGGAGAGGCTCTGGGACGCTGGGACCTGGTTCCCGTGACTGCCTCCCACGTGCCTTTTCGCTTTGCTGACTTTGCTTTATGTTCTGTCCCTGTAATTAATCATTGCTGTGAGTACACGTCTATGCTGAGTCCTCCTAGAGAATCACGGAGCTGGGGCTCATCCTGGGACCCTGGACACCATGCCCTGGGGCTGGCTGGTGTCACAGCTGACCAGCCACTGCGTCCTCAGGAGAATTCCTGCATGAGACCCCAGACACACCCACCATTAGATTTTAGTAAAGCTTCATTTCTTTCACTTTTTCTACATATAACGTAAGTCAAGGCTGTAATATATTCTTCCACAGCCTCCCTGGTGGCTCAGACAGTAAAGAATCCGCCTGCAATGCAGGAGACCAGGGTGTGATCCCTGGGTCAGGAAGATCCTCTGGAGAAGGGCATGGCAACCCACTCCAGTATTCTTGCCTGGAGACTCCCATGGACAGAGGAGCCTGGCAGGCTACTGTCCATTGGGGTCGCAAAGAGTCAGACATGACTGAACAACTGTCACCTTCAATTTCTTTCATTTTTTCTACATATAAAGTAAGTAAAGGCTGTAATACAGTCTTCCACAAGATGATCCCAGGGGATTCACCTCCCTTTGGAGACGATCTGGAGCTCTTTAGAGCATAATGAAACAACAATAGAAGAAATATTCTGAAAGCGGGACAGAATGGGACCTGTGGGACCCCTACCAGCAAAGCCGCCCGCCTCGGGCTGCCCCTGCTTAGGGTCACCCCTGGGCTTGGCCTTTGCAAAAGGAGGTAGAATTTCTCTCTCCACTCCGCCACCATCATTTTAGATGGGAACGGACACTGGGGCTCAGTCCCGAACCCGACGTGTCCTGAAAGGGCCCTCCCTAGGTTATCACTCCCGTCCTCAGGTGTCAACCACTGTCCTTGTGCTGACGATTCCCTTAGTCCCGTCCCAGCTCCTCCCTTTCTGACTCCAGGCCTGCGTGTGCCACCTTCACTGGAGACCAAGGGGACACGCAGGTGCTCAGCAAACCTTCACAGTCTGGAGCCAGAGCTGAGCCCATCAGCCCTTCTGCTGAGCAGCCCCACTGCCAGCTGATTCAGGGATGGCGCCTGTACCCACCTGTCACTGGAAATAGGGACTGGAAGTCCCCCAGGAACCCTCCCCTCTCCCCCCAACACTTTCCCATTCAGTCCCCAATGCTTCTCCTTCTGCTGCCCGTCCCATGCCTGAGAGCTGGGGCCCCGCTCCGGCACCTCCCAGCTCCTTTGCCCTCTGCTTTCGTCTTGATGGAGGGCACCATCAGGAGACTGCAGAGGGCAGGAGAGAGAAGACGGGGTGTGCACTCCCTGTGGCCACAGCCGCCGTGCCCGCTCTGGCTGCAGCTGGGCTCCACGTGTGGCCTGGCCTCTCTGGGTAAAGCAAAACCCTGCCTCTTTACCCCTTCAGGCCCAGGAGTGGTGAGGGCTTCCTGCAACGGCCTCTATGCCTGCTTCCTTAATGCCACCCACACCTCTGTAGGCGGTCCCCTCACTGCCCCTCTCTAAGGAAGCACCCAGGTGGCCTCCGCCTGCTTCCAGGACTCTGACGACAGTCTTACTCCCACATCTCCTGTTAGTAACCCCTCCTCTCTGCTCCCGTGTGCCCTCCAGATGAGCCGTCATGAGCAGGGGCTCTGGAGAGAGACTGACAGAAGTTCCAGTCCTTGCTTTCTCACTTACTATGTGAACCTGCGCAGGTCACATGACCTCTGTGAGCCTCAGTTTCCTCATCTGTGAAGTGGGGGCAACTAACGTATCTGATTTCGTGGGGTGGTTGTGTGGATGAGATGAAGGAAGGTGTGTAAAGGACTGAGGTTCTTAATCAAGACTTGGCTTCCGTCCATGTATTCCTTATCACTGCTGACAGGACCACGGCACGAGCCTCCTGCTCCTCGGCTCAACCGCTGCCTGTCCATCAAACACCCCCCAAGAGGAGCAATCCTCCACAGCAAATCTCAGCAAGTCTCCTTGAGTTTAAGCCCTTTACTGCCCCATTGAGCCCACGGGTTAAACTCCAGATTCTTAGCAGGGTGTGCCCTCCATCACCCACACCCCTCCTGCCACTCCCCACATGGCATTTCACACCCAAGCAATTCATCATCATCCCCATCCGCTTCAACATCCCATACACCACACGGCTCATGCTGCGGGCCTGGCACTGGCTGTTTCCTCCACTCAGAATGCCATCCCCTCTCTCCAAGTTCCTTTGTAAATTCTCATGAGTCCTCCAAAATCCAGATTCACAGGCCACCCCCTCTGAGAAGCCCTCCCAGGTCTTGCAAGGAGGTCACAGCTGCCTCCTCCCCACGACTTCTGTCCTCATGCATGTCTCTGCTGTGGTCACACTGAGATCATGTCCATCTGATGACCTGCCTGCCTCTCCTATGGTATGGTGCAGGGCCTACACTGCCCACCTTTAAATCTCTGGATTCAGCACTGAGGGGGTGACTGGGCTGGGTGGGCTTGCTTAGGAGGTAATGAGATCTGTCACCAAAACTGAGCCAGCACATGAAAGGAGGACCACAGAGGGAACTGGAGCATTGCATGGCAAAGGAGGCTGAGCTTACGGCCTCAGGGGTCCCTTCCTTGCAATGAAGTATCTGTGAGGTAGTGAGCTCCCCATCACTCCATGGATTCAAGCATGCCTTGAAGGACCCCGTGTATAAGGGTGTTACGGGGCATTTCCTGCACTGGGGAAGTTTTATTTGATTTCATCCCATGTGTCTCCCTTCTGGGTGGTTCTATGATGCCAAATAAACTAGAAGGTTCTGCAGGGCTGTAATGATTCTGTTTCTCATTGTTGTTGTTAGTTGCTAAGTCGTGTCTGACTCTTTCGTGACACCAACCCCTGGAGGAGGGCATGGCAACCCACTCCAGTATCCTTGCCGAGAAGAGTCTCGTGGACAGAGGAGCCTGGCGGGCTACAGTCCATCAGGTCGCAGAGAGTCAGACACGACTCTAGACAGCAGGGCACAGACTGCAGCCCGCCGGGCTCCTCCGTCCGTGGGATTTCTCAGCAAGAGCACTGGAGTGGGCTGCCATTTCCTCCTCCAGGGGATCCCCCTGACCCAAGGATCAAACCTGCATCTCCTACACTGGCAGGAGGATCCTTTACCACTGAGCCCCCTGGGAAGCCCCTGTTTCTAATACAAGTCTAAACTGATGTGTCGACATAAGACAAATAGCTACTCCACTCTCTCCCCAAGTCTTAAACATATTTATTCTAATTAAACATAATTATTCTGATGTTAAAGTCTGCCTTTTTCTCTCCTGAGCCATAAAGTTTCCTGGCCCCTCTGAACACAGTGTGATGACAACCATGGGGGAGAGGATGAGGCAAAATGCTCATCTCAGTCTCAACTATGAAGAAGGAAAAAGCAGTGCACATCTCCAGATGGAAAGAAAAGTCCACACCTGAAACAATTCTGTTTAGACGCTCACTCAACTGATTTGGGGAAAGGCCTGCCTGGCAGAGTGAAGGGCTTTCAGTGCTCTCTGGGGACTAGTAGGAAAAGAGACACACAGCCCCTCCCCCAGTTCTGTCCTGCTGATGTCTGGGGGTGGAGGAAGCCGTGTCGGCTGGGTGGATGCTGGGGGGCAGGCGGGGTGGTTAGCTGTTTGCCTGCTGTCCAGAAAGGTTAGAAAAAAGGGCCTTTTGTTTCATTCTGGCCATCCACCCCAGATGATCAATAGTGAGAAGGCAGGCAAGCGAGACCCAGACCATTCAAAAGCCAGCCCCAGACCTCCGTTATCATGAGGTGCTGTAGCCTGGAGCTGAAAGGCTAGGGTTCCGCCTGGGATCTCCAGGGCCTGCCTTGTCTTCCCGGGGAGAGTGTGGGTGCAGGAGAGGTTCGCAGTGCTTCCAAAGGCGGGGTGCCTCTGGAGAGATGCTCCGGAAACAGCTCCAGAAGACTCTGTCTTACCCAGGGTCCTTTAAGTAAGATCTGCATTGAAAATCCTTCCAGAGTTTAGAGTACAGCAAAGACTTTCTGGGCTTCCCCGGCGGCTCGTGGTAAAGAATCCGCCTGCAGGAGATACGGATTCAACCCCTGGGTCGGGAAGGTCCCCTGGAGAAGGAAATGGCAACCCATTCCAGTGTTCTTGCCTGGGAAATCCCACGGACGGAGGAGCCTGGCGCGCTACGGTGCTGCTGCTGCTGTTAAGTCGCTTCAGTCGTGTCCGACTCTGTGTGACCCCATAGACGGCAGCCACCAGGCTCCCCCGTCCCTGGGATTCTCCAGGCAAGAACACTGGAGTGGGTTGCCATTTCCTTCTCCAATGCATGAAAGTGAAAAGGGAACGTGAAGTCGCTCAGTCGTGTCCGACTCTCAGCGACCCCAGGGACTGCAGCCCACCAGGCTCCCCGGTCCGTGGGATTGTCCAGGCAGAGCACTGGAGCGGGCTGCATGGCCTTCTCCGGAGCTTCAGGGCACAGGGTCCCTGAAGGGTCGCATACTACTTAGTGACTAGACAACCACACAGACTTTCTGGGGGAGCAATCCAAGGGCTCATGGCACAAACAAGGGTGTTCTGGGACTCAAGTTAGGGCCAATGGGGTATCTTAGGAGCCCGGGTGCAAATCAGAGAAAGCTGCCCCTCTCTCTGAAAGGAAGAGTTTCCAACAGGAACCCCTCAAGACCCTTTTTGAAAGAGCCCCACCTCCATAAGACCTACCGGCTGAAGAACTCGATCCAGAGAGCAGATCACAGGCTGAACTCAGCGCCTGCCCACTCCTGACACCAACAGCCTGACGCAGTGCACGAACACACAACTGTACTTGGAGGCCACGGCTCAGGCTCTGAGACAGGGAGGAGGCCCTTCTCCCCTCCCCGCACAGCCCTGGCGGTGACTGGAGGCTGGGGAGCTTCCTGGAAGCACAGCGTCCTCGAGCCGGGCAGGGGAGACAGGGGGTGTCGGGGGGTGCTGGGGAAGGGGCCGACGTGCGGCTCCACGCAGCTCTGCGGACTGAAGACGTGGCTGAGTGGGTGCGGGGGCAAGAGCGGAAGGGAGGCAGGCCCCGGGCTGAGCAGCTGCACCTGGTCTCCTGCTGACACGTCAAGATAAGACACCAGCGGGAGCATAGGATCCTGATCAGGGGAAGGACAGTGAACACAACATCTTCATTCTCATGGCCAAGGGGAGGGCCCAGAAGAGGCCCTCACTCGAGGGGAGGGACAAAAGCAGGAGGAGGCACCAGCTCCTAATACATCCTGCCAACCTCCCAGAAACCTTTGTGCTGGAAGCCATCTTGGCTGAGAGATGTGCCTGCCACCAGGTAAGGACCCTGAGTCAGACCAAGCATGAGCACAAGCGTGATGACCGGCCAGAAACAACAGGAAAACTGCCCCCTCCCCGCCCCCCGCCCCCCCATATAAGCAACCGAAGCCGCCCTGTTGCACACAAAACACAGTTCACCCACGTGCTCTGCCACACACACTGGGCTTCCAATAAACACTTTTATCTGTCCACAGTCGTGGTCTCTGCTGAATTCTTTCTTCAAAGAAGACAGACTGAGGTCCGTCTTCCAGCCATTCCACCGCTGGAATGAGAAGGGGAGGTGGATATGCCATCAGGACTGCAGCTGCCAGGGAACTTGTGAGCAGACAGGAGGCATCTTTCGGGACTTCCAGAAATAACTGCAGCCCATTCTGAAGGGGTCTCCTATTTTAAGTCTCCCCTGGTTGCTCCCTCTGCATCTGGCCCTCACTCCCGCACGCCAGCCTGTCTGCATCAGGGTGTAAAACACGCTGAATGGGAGTTATTCGACTACAGCCTCCCATCTGCACTGGGGACTCCCTGCGGGCAGTCACCTGAGTGTCCAGCTCGGGGCCTGCAGAGCCTGGCACACAGTAGGTGCCTGGGAAATACCATCACATCAATGAATGAACTGTAAGACAAGGATTGGGGCTTGCAGTAACCCATGTGAGGGTGTGTGGGATGAGGGGACATCATCTGTACATTTGCTGGAAGGTTTGGGGAGCCCCTGGCACTCTCCTCAGCCCCCTCCTCTGGAAGCCAGAGGTCCAGGGAACTTTTCACAACTAAAGGCCCAGAGCAGATGGGGGTGGGAAGGCTGCGGCCTGCCCAGGGTCCTAATTGGTCGAAACAGACTTTGTTAGCACCAGTCCCTGTAACCACAGCCCTAAGTCGCTCTAAACCAGCCAGGAAAGGCCACCATCAAACCTTGCGGGCATCCCCTGGGCTAGCTTTCCAGCCACCTTCTGAAATCACAAAGCGCTTTACTGTGGCCAGCCACAAAATCATGGGATCACATGCTGAAACAGTCCCCAAACCACATTCTTACATCAGATTCTCTCTCAACTGTCTCAAAGAAAAAAAAAAAATTCTCCAAGCAAAAAAATAATCACAGATATTTATGGTCTTTCACTTGAAAACATCACTAATTCCTATCCCTCTTCAGTTTAATGGGAGGTCAGTTGGGTGTTCCCAGGTAGCCTTGTGAATCAGTTACAAAATCCTAGTATCTCTGGGAGGCTTCCCAGGTGGCGCTAAGTGGTAATGAAACTGCCTGCCAATGCAGGAGACGTGGGGTCAGGAAGATCCTTTGGAGGAGGGCATGGCAACCTATTCAGGTATTCTTGCCTGGAGAATCCCATGAACAGAGGAGCCTGGCAGGGTTACAGTCCATAGGGTCGCACAGAGTTGGACATGCCTGAAGTGACTTCGCACAGCATCTCTAGGGGGCTGGAAGAGGACACTGTGCTTCTGAATCCAGTATCTGTACCCCTCACGATTTCAACCCTTCCCAGCTGCTGCCTATGTAGAGCTCGTCCATACACCTGTGAGAGGGTGGACGGCTGAAAGCGTGCTCCAGGACCCAGAACCCAGCGTTCTGTCCTGTGACGGGATGGATGGCCCTGCTTCTGAGATTCCGAGGTGGAGGTCTATGATCCCCTTTCCTCCTCCCACTGATCCTCACGGGACAAGGTTTCTGGTGCTTCCATTGTCTTGCATCACTGGTTTCCAACAGACAAACTCAATAATAAAGCATGGTTTCTAATCTTGACCGCGCTACTCCCACTGTGGTCTGTGGATGCAGCAGCAGCACCCCAGAGCTCATTTGAGCTGCAGCGTCTCCGTCCACCACAGACCTAACAGTCACCTGAATTCCCCAAGATCTGCAGGTGATTTACATGCCCTTTGAGCAGCGCTGTCTGTGCAGACAGAAGTTAGGATGGTGGTTACTCTGGGGAGAAGGGTGCAGACAGTAGCTGGAATGGGGTAGGAAGGGCTTCTGGGAATAAGGGCCTGTTTGTTGATGTAGATTCACAGTTGAATCCAGTTTGTGAAAACTCACTGAGCTATACACTTATGAAATGTGCATGTGTGTATTTACTTTAATAAAAGGTTAAACAATAAAGGAGTCGGGATTCTCAGCAAGTGGAGGTAGCTGGGAGGTAAAGCAGCGCTGCACTCCTCCGCGCGGCTGAACTGGCTCCTGCAATGACTGGGGACTCACGTCCAAGAACGTGCCCTTGGAGGTCTCACGAGCATCATTCTCCCCTCCCAACAGCCTGCCTCGAGGCCTCTCTCTGCACTCAAGGTGGCAGACGCACAGCAGCTGGGCTTTGACTTAGGCAGCCCCGAGTCTGTCCCTGACCCAGATTGAGCAGAGCAAGATGGAAAGATGGAGGTTTTGCCATGGACGCACCGACACCAAATCGATCGGCATCAGCCTCGGTTTTCCAGCCTCTTCTTCATCCCAAGTTTGCTCTGTTCTATTGGTAACTCTCTTAGAGGCGTCCAGAGGTAAACACAGTGGTCCAGACACAGTCTCATCACTCATTCACAATGATGGTGACTAGCACTTACTCAGTCTCATGTGACAGGCACGAAGTCCTGTCTCTTTAAACTAGGTTTAAACTATCTAGGTTAAACTATCTCGTTTAACCCTCACAATCCTATGAGAACGCCCATTTCACAGAGGAGTCAACTAAAGCTCAGGGATGTTAAGTAACTTCAAGTCACAGAGCAGGGAGGTAGCAGAGTTAGGATTTGAATGCAAGCAGTCTAACGGAAATTCTCTTATACACCAGGCACTATGATATTACTTTGGGGATGTATAAAAAAATAAATGAATAAATACACTAAAACAACTGAATTATACACCTTAACGGGGTGAATTTTACAGTATGTGAATGATTGTCAGTCTCTGTATCTATGTGGAATACCATATCTATGGATTCAAACAACAGGGAACAAACTGAAAACATTTTTTAAAAAAAGTTCTAGAAAGTTCCAAAAAGCAAAACTTGAATTTGCCACATCGGCAACTCTTTACATAGCATTTACATTGGATTTACAACTATTTACATAGCATTTGCATTGTATTAGGTATTATAAGTAACCTAGAAACGATTTAAAGTACATGGGAGGACTGCATGGGTTATATTCAAATATTACACCATTTTACATAAGAGACTTGGACAACCTCACATTTTGGTATCTGTGGGGGTTCCTGGAACCAGTCCCCAGTGAATACTGAGGGATGACTGTGTACCCCAAGTTTAAAAAATCTGAATGGACAAATATTTTGGTTGGGATACATGTTGCTCACATCTCTAAGAATTTACTTGACCTGTTTCTCCTGGCATGAACCAGCTAACGAAAAAATCAAAATATTTCTTTAAAAAAATGAAGGAAATGTCCCAGACATCTCTGTATTCTGAGAGGGCTGGTTCCATATCTCAGCCCTGCCACCCAGCCACGCATTAGAGCTTCGGTTTTCTCCCTTACGAAGCAGGGACAGGGAGCCTTCCATGCAGGTGGCCGTGGGACCTGAAGGAGGGGCTGCACCTGGCGGCCGGCCCGAGGTGAATCACAGCGGAGAGAGCTCGTTTATGAGGGCACGAGCTTGGGGGGCGCAGGGCACCGCTGAGCGCCTCCACGCCCGGGAACACTCTGGGCGCCCCTGTGGCTGTGGAGACCCGCCCGTGACCGAGGCTGCCTGGGTGGTCTTGCCCTGGCCTGCAGAGTCCTTCCTCACCCCCCACACTGTGCTGGGCTTTCTGCCCGGGACCCCACGAGGGAGGCAGCACCTTGTCTCTGCCCCACCTGCCCTGCTCAGGCTCTGGGCTGCCAGGGGCTGGGTTTCGGAGCTGCGTAAGCGAGCGTGAGGGCTCACCATCCCCCTGGCGCCGGGGCCCTGGCCCACACCCAGCGCTGTCCTCACAGGTAGCCCTGTGCCCACCGGGGCCACGTTGCTATGGCGACTCCACTACCCACACAGTGTCCAGGGAGACAGCCCGGTGTAGCTGGAGCTGTTAGCAAGACTTGCTGAAACTAGGCTGGGAAGAGGCCAGGAAGGGTCAGAGGGAACGGGGGGTGGATCTGAGTGTAACTGCTTCCCTAGCTCTGCGTGTGTGTGTCTGTATGCACGCGCGCACGTGTGTGGACGCGTGCTCACACGTGCACTCAGCCCACGGCCCTTCTGAGCAGAGGCACCGCCCCGTGACCGTCACAGGTCGCCTCCTGAGCTGGTGTTCACTGTCTATCTCCGTGTTTAGCTCCTATGCTGAAAACTCAAAGGGGATCGCGTGGCAGTCGTATGGCAGCAGAACAGAGTGAAGGGAGACCTCTGCAGCCCCACGTCTGAGGCTGCTTCCTGGGCCACCCTGTCTCTTGTCCTCCAAGATTCCCTGCAGAACACAGAGCGGACGCCAGGAGGCTGTGCCTGACGGGGAGCATGACGCCCCCTTCTTCCTGCTTGCCTTGTGCCCCAGGTGGCTTCTCTGAATCGTCCCATGAAGGCCACACCACAGTCTTGCCTGGGGCTTCGCAGGTGGCACTAGTGGTAAAGAACCTGTCTGCCAATGCAGAAGACAGAAGAGGCGCGGGTTCGATCCTTGGGTCAGGACGATACCCTGGAGGAGGGCACGGCAACCCACTCCAGTATTCCTGCCTGGAGAATCCCATGGACAGAGGCGCCTGGTGGGCTACAGTCCGTGGCGTCATAAAGAGTCGGACACGAGTGAAGTGACTCAGCATGCATAGGGGTGACACAGTCGTGCATGGGGGTTTATTGTGCTCATTTTACAGACGACAAAGCTGAGGCTCAGAGGGGCTAAGTCACTCCCACAGTCTGGAGGCAGCATGTGTATGAGATAGGGGTGAAGCTCAGGCTGTTGAAGACCTGTGCTCTCCGCACTAGGGGGCCCTGCTCCACCTCCGTCTCCCCACTTGGTGGGAGTTTACTGGGGCTGTCTGCCAGGTTCAGAAGGAACGCAATCCAAGGCACCACATGAAATAAAGAGCCAACCCCCCTGGAACAGCAAGTGGAGGACCACTCAAATCATACCCACTGAGACGGGCACTTAGGCTTTAAATTCAAGAGCAACATTGCGGATTATTAGATAAGTGACCCTGGTGCTAACCACGTACACACTGGTGCTGACCCAGTTCAACCCACAGTAGTTATGCCTTTCCCCCACAGTCACGAATGTGGGCGCCCCCTTGCAGAGCCTCTGAAGCAGCCCTGACTGCAAACAAAGGAATCCTTGGGGGACTTCCCTGGTGGTCTAGAGGCTAAGACTCTGTGCTCCCAATGCAGGGGGCCAGGGTTCAATCCCTGGTCAGGGAACTTGATCCCACATGCTGCAGCTAAGGCTGGGAACAGCCAAAAAAGAAGAAAAAAAAAAAAAAAAAAAAATGGACTTCCCTGGTGGCCCAGTGGTTAAGAATCTGCCTTGCAATGCAGAGGATGTGGGTTCAACCCCTGGTTGGGGAAGTAAGATCCTACATGCCCCAGGGCAAGGAAGTCCATGTACTATGAGGAGCAACAAAAAAAAGAGCCCATGTGTTGCAAGCAAGACCCTACACAGCCAAATAAATAAATTAAAAAAAAAAAAAAAAAAAGTAGGAATCCTTGGGGTGGGGAGGACAGGCCCTAACATCTTCAGAGCCCTCATGCGCCAGCTAATGCTTATTTGTAAAGCGCTTTATGCTTTATTCATGCCGCCTTGCCAGGCTTCCCAGGATAGCCTTCCCCTCACACAAGTGAGCGTGACTCCCAGGACGGACGTCAGGCTTCATTAAAAGAAGGCACCCGGGTGTGCAGGATGTCCTCAGCCAGGCTCCCTCGTCTGCGTCACCCGGTGTCTGAAATTTGGGGCACACGGCAGGGAGCAGGCGTGCCCTGACAGCCTTTGGCTCGTGAGGCTGCAGGAGCTCCGCTCTGGGAGGGATTGGCTCCCCGAGGGCTGGGACTCAGAGCTCGGCACCAAAGACTGGACCTCAGGCCAGCAGCTGTGTTCCCGGGGGGCAGGTGCCAGGGACAAGGAGGCGGGAGGGACCAAGCGGAGCTCTGCCCCCCGATTCTCAGCTAGGAGATGGAGGCGGGCCCCGCGGCGCTCAGGGAGTCACTGCAAGAAGCGTGAACGAGAAGACACCAGGCTGGCCCCAGCACCATTTTCATTATTGCCGTCGTCACGGTCTCCTCAAGCGAGGGCCGGGCGTCCACAGGGACAGAGGGGAGCGAAATACTCTCCTCGTTCAGCTTTTTCAGGGTGCCTGGGGAACAGCCCCTTCCTCAGGCCTCCCTGCTGCCCAGGAAAAGCGGCCACAGACACACGCGGTGCCCATGAGCCCACAAGGCTGCAGAGGCACGCGGAGGCAGAAATGAAGGGGGACCTCATGCGCTTCACAGCATCCCCAGAGAGCAAGACACAACCTGCAGTCACCATCCTCGTGTCAGGGGTCACACGTCCGAGGGGGCAAACCACAACCCACAGCCACGAGGCCTTCCAGCAGGCTGACGCCAGGCATGTGGGGGTGCGGTGACTCCGGACTTCACCTCCTTAGCCCCCAGAAGGGCAGAGTGAAACGGAGGCAGAATAAAAAACTCTGAGCGGGAGGCCCGAACCAGGTGAGCTCTGGAGCACGCGGGGTCTGAGGGCCCTCCAGGTCCACCCCAGAGAGGAAGGCTGCCTGAGCCGCCCAGGGAGCCCCAGGGTACTGGGGACTTGACTGTGGACTTGTCAAGGGGAACCTTTCAAAGTACGTGTTGCAGGGACATCTCACTAGCCAGACAATTCATGCTGAAGTTACTGGTGGTCAACAGAGTCAGTCCAGTGTCATCATCTGCAGGAATCAGGGGAACATCATCACGGGCTCCGGGGCCCTCCCTCCGGTCCACGGGCTGTCCCAGAGTCTCGGGACCCACTGCGGTCCTGAAAGTCCAAGGTGTGGCTGGTGACCTGCCGCACATTTGGGGGGGTCCTCCTTTTGTTTATCCCTCGATGGCAACCTATACTTCATAATCATCTGGTAGTGGGCCACACTGGGACCACAGAACAGCGATCATAATCTCTTAATGAAAGGGACTGCGTCTCCCAAAATGGACCTAGATTGCTCTCAACACCTTAAAGGAAAATAACCTTAATACAAGAGTTGCTTTTGGGTTAATCTGGTCAACCCTGATCCTTTGCCCGTCCCTTCCAGCTAATACCGGCAGAGTATTAGATGAACTACTGCATTAGGGACAATAGAGAGACCCAAACGTCTAACCCAGTTTTGAAATATCACCGTAAAGTCCAGAAATAAATCCCAGCTGGTCATCCTCATCTTAAAAGGTCACCAAAGATACTTTCAACTGAGAGTTCTACACAATTGCTAAAAAAATTAATTTAAAAACAAAACTAACAACAACAACGACTAGGCATCAACATTTTTAAAACAGGTTAATTTTCAAAACAACATTGCTAAAATACAGTAAATAAATTACACTGTTTTGGGCTTCCTTAAATTTATGCATTCTCAATGGGAGTGATGGTAGTTCCCAAGGGGGACAACACTGGTTCTTGAATGTGAATAAATATTACTCTTTTATGTAGAAAGTATACGGTTGCAAAGAGTAGGGCACGACGCAAGCATAAATGTATATATGTACAGCACACAAACAGACATACAGCATATCTTTGGAATTTAAATTTCAAGAATGGAAAATCAGAAAAAAGTCTAAAGAGGTTTCTTAGAGGGGCAGTTAGCAAAAAAAAAAGGGGGGGGTTGAGAAACAGTGCTATTAAAAAGAGGATAAGGATCATGATCTTTTCTGCACAACTCGAAGTCATCCATGCAGACATCTCTCCTTACAGTCTGTGATGGCTGTTGAGGTTGATGGGCAGAAGTGTTCCTTCTTACGTGGCTCTGACCCTGACTCCAGGCACAATGCTTTTCTGGGGAGGGGGTGATTTTTCTCCCTTGCTTTTCAAGATTACCCAGTCAATCTTAGTGGGCTGTCTTCTAGCAATGGCCTGTTAAATCCATGATCTTAATTTTACAAGCACTACTTAATTTTATAAGCAATATTCTGTTCTGGTCCGAAAGCTACACCATGCTTGCCCTGTTGAACTACCTGAACGGCTGAACAAGTTGTCTGCCACCTGTTCATGCATTTTCATGCAGTTCTGGGTTGTATCTGTGTTTCTGGTGATCGTGGCCACCAAAGAAAAGCTTATATCACAAACCACTAGAACATGCGGAATGACTTACGGTGCAAAGGGTTTCGAAAGTCTTTTCAGAGACAAAGGACCCATCAAGGCCAAAGAGAAAGATGGATGCATAGGAAAGCATTCCTCCCAGGATGATAAGGTTGTTCATATACGGACTCGACATCTTTATCAGCCTGACGAGAGAAAGAGATAACTACAGTTAACAGAACTGCTAATGTAGCTATTCCTTCAGCAAATATTTTCTGAATGTGCATCTTGTCACCAAGACTAGAGGGGGAGAGAAAAATGGAAGCCCTGGTTTCGTCCACCGCCCCCTCCCCAAGGCGCTGCCACCTCCAAGGGGCTCGTCTGCCCCTCACTACAGGACCCAATGCTATCGATTTCTGGGTGTTGATTTTCCTGTCTTCTCGGTCAAGTTCACCTATCAGTTCTCTGGGGATAGCTTGTAGTGTTGGCTTCTTCAACCATTAATTTTTAGTTTACACAAAGACATTAAGTCAAAATTTTTTTGGGGGAGCAGGGCGCTGGGTCTGGGAAGACAGCCAAATCTAGAGAATTCTGAGTTCAGCAACCTGTCACGATGTTGGGCTGTACCACACTCTCCCGTGCTGAGTGGACCAGATCTAGGAGGCATACAGGTGAGAATCCAGGGCTGCTCAGAGCTGTGGTCATCGGGCGGTGAGCCAGCATTACTGGGGCTGCCTGAAGCTCACACCGTCCAGAGCACAGACAGGGCCACCGCACAGCGCCTCTCAGCACCAGGTGATGAGACGGATGATGGAGTCCCCAGCCCAGCTCTCCCCGTCTTCAGCAGGCTGTTAAACCATCAGACGGCTGCCATTTACCCTCAGAGGTGCCTGGCTCCCCCAACGCCTGTTCAGAATGTCCTGGACTTTCAGGTGCCCCCATGGTCCAGGTGATCTTTTGCAGGCTGCAATTATAATCAGTTGTTCCCTGAGCATTTCTTTTGCATTCTGCAGTTCTGTTTATCCTTCCACACTTAAATGCAGCGTCAAAGTACTAATAGTCGAGAGATAAAAGACCGACTATCAATTGTGGACCCCCCATGGGCTTTTGAATTAGGAGCCCTAAGTCCAGCAAGCGCCTGTGTAACCCCTCAAGGCACACCCCCAGCAGTCCAATTAGCGCACTGAGTTTCCTCTCCTATAAAAGCACAGACGTCCTTGACTAGGGCACATGCAAAGCTGAGAGGGGGCTGCGTCCCTGAAGGTCCTTTTGCACACCATGAACCCCTAAGGCTCCTTCATTCTTATTACCACAGGAAGCTGGGGAGGGGAGAGGCCAGGAGTCCAGGCAGGCTTCCTGGGTGGGGCAGACCCTAAGGATGAGTAGCATTAAGGCAAAATGAGACGAGAGCGGCGGAGGATGAGATGGTTGGATGGCATCACCTACTCAATGGACAAGAGTTTGAGCCAACTGTGGGAGATGGTGAGGCACAGGGAAGCCTAGCGTGCTGCAGTCCACGGGGTCACAAAGGCATTAGGAAGAGAGAAGAGGGGGGGATCTGAAACTACAGGGACATTTATTTCCTATCTCTTTGCAGACTCTTTAATCTGCAAAAAATTTATACAGAAGCCAGCCTACTGGAAAGAGTAATCCCCAGGAGGCCAAGAGGGGGCAGTTAAGGAATTAGAGGAGCATAGTCATACCACAGGGACCGCGTGCTGCTCTGGTGAGAACTCTTGCAACTTGTAGGAAGGAAATCTAACACTGAGAGCTGACTATGTGCTCAGACCTTGCACCAAGTGCTAACAGGCATGGTCATCATTTAAGGTCCTGCGGCCCGGGAGGCTACACTGTGTGGCTTCTGGGCCCGACGTCGGCAGAGCCGCCCCGCCGGGGGTAGGCATGGGCCTGTGAGCTTGATGGCCCACACGCTGAGCCCCTGCTCAGCACTCCTGCAGCAAGGCGGGGAGCAGGGTGCGGGGATCTGCCGTGGAAACCAGAGAAGATGGCCATGCTCCGTGAAACCACCGCCTGGGGCGGCGGCCCGTTCTACCCCCGGCTGACCAGAATAACTCAGAAAGTGAGCTGCTCTCCTCCGGAGACGGAAGGGCAAGTGTGCTGGAAACCCAGGGGATGGGCTCTGCCCCACGCAGCAGTGCAGTCTCGGGTGATGGCGCTCCAGCCTCCACCACTGAGCCAGCAAGGTCTTGCGGAACTGGGATCATTATTCCAGGGTCAGTTGAGACGATGAAGGAGGTCACTTCCTGCCCGTGATGTGCTGTACGGATGGGGATGCCCTGACTGACCTCAGTGGTCCCCTTGTGGCAGCGCTTCCTGAAGGCCTCGGGCAGTGGGGCAAAGACGTGTGCGGGATTCTACACTTTGTCTACGAGGCTAGTCAATCCAGAAAGCGCTATCCAGGAGAAGGGCCTGAGTGACTTACTTCTGATTCCGATTCTTGATGTTGAAGAAGAGAAAAGCGCTGGCCATGATCATTCCCAGGATGGTAAGGGCGGAGAGGATGCTGTAGAGAGGCAGGGAGATTTTACGAAGCTGCTCCAGGATGATGGTTTTGTCCTTTGGCGGCTCAGACCCTAGAAGATCGAGGAAAAGGCGTGAGATGAGTCCAGTGCCCACATCAGACCCCGAAAACACCCCTGCCTGGCTGTCCTTGGCACTGGCCCCCTGCACACAGTCTGCACAGCACGCGTCCCCGGGCGAGCGGACCCCAGCGGCTGGCCGGTGTGCCCAGCAGGGAGCCTATGTCAGGACTTCTTTCTTTCTCAAAACAGAATCAGTAAGGGATTTGTGATGCATTTAATAGCCATTAGCCATTAGAAGACTAGAATTTGATTTGGTCTACCACCATGTTGAAAAACCATCACCGTTTATTCCCCAAAAGGTACTAGTGGTTTGGAAGGGGCAGGGCTGGGTGCTGGGAGTGGGTACCCCTGGGTGCCTCTGAGGATGAGGAACTCGGCTTGAGCTCTCAGGGATTCTGTTCCAACACATGATCAAGGTGTCAAGGGCTGGACACCTTGCCTGTCAACTCCATGAGACATACAGGTGCTCTGGCTGTGGATTTTTCTGCCTCAAGGTCACTATGTTACAAAAGCTCTTTCAGGTTCTCCACTCTCATAAGACTCACTAACCGCGGGAGGCAGAAGCGATGGGCAGTCCTTCCCCTCCCTGCGGTGCCAGGACCGGACAGAATCTGTAGGATTCATCCTGCCATGTGACTGCGGCGATGGCCCTGCTTATTTTTCAGGGACACCAGGCACCTGGGGGGAGCCGCGAGGGCCTCAGAGTAAACTCACCTTTATGGGTGGTGGCAAAATCGTCCTGTTCTACCAGGAACAGACTGCAGGGACACCCCCTCCTCACCTTCCCACCTCTCGTTTCTTACAAATCCCCCCTTTCGCAGTTGCTATTTCAGGCCAGGTTTCTGCTGTGGGACGGTGAAACTTTGGAGTGTGTCTCCCAATGGGGATGTGTGGACCGCTCAAAAGCGGTCAAACCTGGGGGAACCACCAGGGTTCACGGTGACCCCACCAGGGCTGTGCCAGCCTTGGTTATGCCTCCACTCCCAGGAGACAAGCAGAGGATGGGCAGATGGGGTTGCAGGAACTGAGAACTCCCCTGAACACCTGTGTTTAGAAACTCTGCTAGCAAGTTCAAATGTGTTTGGAAACATTCCGTGGATAAAAAGAGGATGAACCATCTAAACAGTAGAGGGGAGCTGTCAGGTTCAAAAGCAGCTAAGAGGCCTCCGGCTTGATTAATGTAAAGCATTAAGCACATCTATGCAAGGTAATACACGAGTGACTTCGAGGGCCAAAAGCCAAGGCAAAAGCACACTCAGGGTGACAGGTAACCCCTGGAAAACTTTCCTGCTACCTCCCCCCCCTCTCCCCATCCCCCGCCCCCACACGCAGCGTGGGCTGCACTGTCCAAGAGCCTTCTGGGTAGAGAGGATTCTTCCCCTTTGACGGGCTGAGGGAGCAGTTTTCCAGGGGCTAAGTGGTTTTTATAGTGAGCGGCAGAGCTGGCCGGACTGGAGCCCGGCTCGGCCTCGCCAGAAGCCTGTGCCCTAAGCACGCCGCACGCTGCCCGTGGCGCTGGGTGCGGGGGGTGTGAGCACCAGGCGCAGGGAGGCCGGAGCGGGGGGCAGGGAGCGGGGCGCAGACTCGTCCCGCGGGCCCAGGACAGGCTGCAGAGAGGAGACGGGTGGGAGCCGAGTCTCGGGGGAAGGTGGGCGGTTGGCTGTTTGTGAGGCAGACACGGACGAAGGGGCGTGCTGGCAGCGGGCCGGTGCAGGCGAAGGCACGCTGGCAGAACTGTCAGCAGCCCTGTCGCGGAGGCTGGAGAGGGGAGACACAGAAGTGGGGGCAGGGTGCCATCCTGGGGGTCCGGACCCGCCCTCCCTGTGAGCAACGGGGGCCGCGTGAGCCTCGGAGTGGGCCGTCTTTCACGGCAATGTGACGGTCAAGGGCACAACAGGCTTGAGGGGGCTGGACTGGGGGTGGGTGGGTAAGACCCGGCGGCTGGATGAGAGCTGAGCCCAGGCGGGGAGCGGACAGGAGAGCAGGGCTCTGCCCTGCGTCCAGAGGCGTCCTGACTCGGCTCTGGGCTCCAAGGCTGGTCAGCCACCCTCGGGGCGGCGCGGGGAAGCTCTGAGAAGCAGGAGGTGAGACAGGAACAGCGGCTGCCTCAGGGTCACCTTGGCCTCATGCTTCCTAACGAGAACCAGCTACTCTCCCGGCGGGGCTGTTAGCGTTTTTCACTCACATTTTCCCTCTCAGTTATGTTTTGTGTTTTTTAGTTTATTTTTTGTTTGACTTTTTCTTTCAGTTTGTAAACCCAGAATCCTTATTCAGCAAACCCAGATCTCCCGCATCCAGGAGCAAATAGCCCCGTCTTGGGGATCAGACTCTCGTGGTTAGAACTGGCTTTGTCTCTCACAGGCTGTGTGAATTTGGGGTTTTCTGAGCCTTTTTCTCATCTGTACAACAGGGATGACGGGACTCACCCAACCACCTTTCGGAATTTTTCTGTGGCTCCACGAAGTAATACGTGACTACGGGCTTGGTGACAGCTCCCTCAGGTGGGAACAGGAAGACCACGCCTCCTCTCTGAGACCACCTGGAGCTTGGAGGCATCCCACAGATCCAAAAGCGAACCAAACGATTCATGGGATCGCCTTTTCTGGTGGTTTTGGATTTAGGAAGGAACTCCAGGTACAGAAAGCCAGATGTCTATTCTTTGCATTCCCAGTGGAATCAAAGTAACAACATCCTGGTGCTGTGGGGATGCAAGCTTCCTTCCCAGACACTCCATGACGAGGCTGGCCATCTACCATTCCCCCATCTATCCATCCATCCACCCACCTGTCCTTCCACCCATCCATCCACCCACTTCCTCACTGACTAATACGTTCACCCATTCACTCATTTATTCACCCACCCACCCATCCACTGACTTGATCAATCATGAATTACTTTTTTATCACACATCACTGAGCCCCCAACATGTGCCAGACCCCGGCTGGTGCTGGGAATTTAAAGTCAAATAGGATCCAGTCAGGGAGCTCAAGGTCGAATAGCCTAGTGATTTCAATGCAAAGGGACGGTGGCCATGGGAGGGACAGAGACGAAGGACTGTGGAAGCAAAGAGAAGAGCGCCGTGAACTCAGGTGGGGGCCACCAGGGCAGGCTGAACAGAGGAGGAGTCACCTATCTCGTTCTCGGTGCTGAGGAGGACTTCTCCGGCAGAAGAGAGGGAACAGATTTCCCAGAAGAGCAGCAGGTGGAGAGGCCTGATAACCAGCCCATCCACATCTTCTCCGAGGGGGAGACACAGCAACATTTAACTGGGCCACCCGTGAAAAGAATCACTCCTGGTGACTCGGTGGTTGAAACACAGATGCCTTGGTGAGAGCTAGCACTCCACGCAGATACAAGGGGCCCATCCCAGGGGCTGGGGCCCAGTTCCCATGTGAGCGAGGGTGGCCCATCCTCAGGGAGTGAGTGGACTGAGGATGTTCCCTCTTTCCCCTGAAACCAGTGACTCTGCGCTTGTCCCCAGCTCTCAGACAATGCCCAGGCCTGGGAGGACCTGAGCAGGCCCCTCCTCTGAGAAGTCCGCCTGCCTTACCTTGGAACCTAATGGTGTCGTTGATGATCTCCAGCGTGTCAGCCACAGCATTATATTCTCCCACCTTCACCTCCCGGCTGTCTGCGGGAAACAAGCGGTCGTGGCTGGTTAGATCCGAGTCCTGCGTTTGTGGTCTGGGTGCTCCTGTCTCAGCGCTTGCTTGCCCACAGGCCCCAGCTATATTCTTGCAGGCTTTTCCTTTCCCCCAGGGCTTTTTCCAGGTGGACTCACGAGACGTCCAACCTGTTCTGGGCTGGGACAGACACTCTCTCACATGGTCTCATCAGCCGGTCATTCATTCTCTGCCGTACATCTATGGATAGGGAGTCTATCCCCCACCAAGAACCGGACTCTCCGCCTGTTACCAAGTCTTCTGTGCATTATCGAGCTGAATGCTTTCTCTGTAACTTTACTCTGCCATCTGGCTCTGCCCTCCAGGACCACACAGACCACCCCCGCTCCCTCTGCCCCGGGAGAGCTCTAGAGACTTGGAGACAAAAACGCATCACCCCCCTGGCTGTAGCCCCAAACCCCACCTTTTGTTGTAGTTTAGCTGCTAAGTCGAGTCCGACTCTTTTGTGACCCCGTGGACTGGGGCCCACCAGGCTCCTCTGTCCATGGCATTCTCCAGGCAAGAATACTGGAGTAGGTGGCCATTTCCTTCTTTGGGGGATCTTCCCGACCCAGGGACTGAACCCACATACCCTGCATTGCAGGCAGATTGTTTATCACTGAGCCACCAGGGAAGCCCCCGCCCTCCAACCTCAGTGCCTACGGATCACCGGGATGGAGACATCCTCGGGTCTGGAGCTGGGGGAGCAGGGGTGGGGGGTGGAGAGAGCTGGGGTCACTAGCACTGAACATCATCACTGAACATCATTTCTACTTCCCACCATATCCAGGCCCCAACTTAGACCACACCTCACAATATCACTGTCTGATAGGGTGTAGACCCAAGGACTGACCAATACCCTTCAGGCATGATCTAAAGTCATGGAAGTAGTCAGAAACAAGTAGACAGGACAACCCCCTCCTTCATTCTGCACTTTATATTCCTATTAATTCATCCTGAGGCAAAATTCACATTCTTCAGAGGCCGCACTGCTCTATGTTACACCCAGCACCAAGCCTCTTTTATACTTTCCTGTTCTCGGTTCCTCCATATATATGCACTTGTTCAGGTATCTTTTCAGATCCAAGTGATCCATGTGAGTTTGCCTTTATCTTTGACACCATTCTGTTGGCAGGCTCAGATCATGACGAAGACTTGCCCAGGGTGGTGGGAGGAGGAGTGGAGAGGTGGGGATGAGATTTGACAAGTTTTTTTTCTCCAGGTAAAATGTGGACCACTGGGTGATCAGTGGGTGGAGAAGATGGGGAACAGGGGAATGAAGCAAATGAGGGGGCTCAGGGCCATTCCCAATGGGAAGCCCAGGAGGGGTCAAAGAAGGTGGAAAGATGACAAGTTCCAGTTTGGACATGCTGAGCTTGAGGTATCCATGCTGAGCTTGAGGATCCAGTTTGGACATGCTGAGCTTGAGGATCATTGGGACAGAGACATCCCTGGGTCTGGAGCTGGGGGAGCAGAGGTGGGGGGTGGAGAGAGCTGGGGTCATTAGAATGTAAACTGGGAGTTGGAGCAGGGGGCAGGAAGGAGACCTCCAGGGACGGTGCCAAGGGAGAGGAGAAGAGGACCAAGGGCAGACCCAGGGGAGCTCTGATCTCTGGGGTGGGCAGAGCAAAGACGAGGCAAAGAGACTGGGGAAGAGGGCCCGGGACGCCAGGATACAGTGGGCGCAAGGAAAGGCACAGCTTCACGAGGGAGCTGGCCAGCCATGCCACATGCCACCAAGACAGGAACAAGGATCCCCTTGAACAGAAGGTTCATTCAAGGTGGGGTGAGAGGCAGAGAGATAAAGGCAAGGAGTAGAGAGTGGGCCCCGGAGCTGAGCAGGCTGGGACAGGGTGGCGGGTCGGCGGGGAAGGGCCAAGGGGATTCAACGTTATGTGCCTGTCCTCGTTTAGTTCTCACAGTTGTGTGGAGTTAAGTGGTTTCAGTCCCACTTTATAGATGAGAAAACTGAGGCTCAGGCAGGTTACAGCCTTGCCTAGGGCCCCACTGATCCTCAGAGCAGAGTTGAGGCTCAGACCCAGGACTGTTTCGACATGTGGCTACCTCAATGGGATCTCTGAGAGGTGACAGTGGGCCTGAGCTGCCCACTCCCTGGACCACCTGGGCATTCTGAGTGTAATACCTACAGAGAGGAGTGCCCACCTACCCAACAGCAGGGCAGACCCTGGTGCTCAGAATGCCCAAGGGTCATAAGGAGACACGGCAGCAGGAACTCCAAGACCGTGGCCGGGGGAGCCGCCCCCGGGGGCTCTGGCTCTGGCTCTCAGCGGATTTCTCTGCAGAGATGCAGGTGTGCTGCCGGTTCCTTATAAAAATTCAGGAAACGAAACGGAATCCCACCGGCCACATTTCCGCCTGCCTTCCTTTGACTGTGGGGTGGAACACAGGGCTGTGAAAGTCACTTCCTTCTCCCTGCAAAGGTCTCCCCGCCACTCGTGGGGGGGCCACATACTGTGTAGGCGGCTGTCACTTGCCGGGGTCACCCAGCTCCTAAATGTCACATTAGCAGACTCTGCTGGGAGCTCCAGCATCCCTGCTCTGGCCTTTTGAAGTCTCAGCCCTAATCAGCTCCCACTGCTCAGAGGAGGCTCTGATTTATTTATTTGGTGTGGGGAGGCAGCACATGAAATATGCAGGCTGATTGGAATAAATCACCAGGAGCCGGAAAGCGGTGTGGCTGGCACCTCACCGCGCCCCCAGCCCCACAGACCGCCCCCCTGACTCACACACCCCGCTGTACCACCCATCCTGTGGTACCAAAATAATACTCAGCTTCCTGCGACGGCCACAATCACCGTAATCTCTCCCTGGGGGCACTGCTTGGGGGCTGGGGGAGGGGAGCGTCACACATTCCTGCATCCAGAGTTTCCCAGCAAACCCTGAATCAGGCAAAACTCACCCCAGTCTGCAGGTGAGGGAGGAGCCTCAAGTTGGTAAGTGAATAGTGAGTGCCACATGCTGGGCAGCGACTAAGGAGTTGCCTGAACTTGAGTCTCAGTTCTGAATTCAGAGCATCTTCGCTACGCGTACTGAGCAACTCGGGCTGCTGGTTATTCGGCCTGTACTTATTGAGTGCCTACTGCATGCCAGGCCCCGCCTAAGCTATTTCATAATGAAGAATCCCTCAAAAGAGCAGGTGGTAGAAGGTTAGCTATGTTCTCTCCCCTGACCGAGCTGACCTTGGACATCTGGGTGCTGAAGGCTGTTTATATTAAATCCCTTAATCACTTCATTCATTCAATAAACGTTGGGGTGCTAGCTCTGCGCTAAAGTTACAAAGATTAAAAAATAATTCATAATTTCTGACCTTGTGGTTTTGTGACTGTGACCTCACCCAGCTCTACTGGGTGGGAAAATCTTCCCAAGTGCAGGTCCTACGTCCCTTCCCGCTGCGCCCTGCGAGCGGCTGGGCTCTCAGGCCGTGAGGACCGCAGAGGAGACTCCAGGCAGCTTCTGGCCCGGGGCCTCACTCACAGCAAGTGCTCAATAAGCTGCAGCTATTGAGTCACGACAACAGTAACCGTGAGCTATCTGTGGGGTTCCTGAACACGCTGTTACTACACTACGGCGCTTCCTTACTGCCGTTGTTTCCCACAAGGGTCTCTCCGCTTGGAAGGTGGCTTTCCCCTCCCGCTAGCACACCAACACGTCCGAATCCTATTCACCTCTTCCAGGAAGGCTTCCCCGAGAGCTGCTCCTCTCCAGATGCTGTGGGCTCAGGGCGCTGGGTGACATGTGAGCTGTGCTGGAGCCGTGCCCTTGGTGTGCCCAGGCCTTGCAACCTGAAGTCTCGCTTCGGCGGTCCTGGGCAGCACCGGGTCCCCTCCCCGGCACTCGGCCCAGCCAACCCCACCCCGCCTGGCTCCCAGGGGGAGGATGGTATCCCCGGTGTTTCTCCCTTCACCCACAGCCCAGCCAGGTGGTGACCACGAGAGGTGGGCACTTGCAACTTTTAACTCTGGGGCTCCTCGGTAACTGTGTTGTGCAAAGAACATCAACCACTCATGCCGACCTGCAGACGGCAGCACAGGGGACTATGGACAGGCTAGAAAGAGGACTCACAGGGGCAGAGAGAACAGAGCAGGGTGGTGGGGAAGGGGCCGTGGGATTGCATCTGCCACTGGCTCGCTTCCCTCCCCGCCTGCCCTGCTGGAGGTTGCTGCGGACTTATCGTGTGACCCTGGACAGATCATTCTCTGTTTTGGGACCTCAGTCTCTCCACCCACAAGCAGGGGTTCCAGTAGTTCTCAGTCCTGGCCAGGCACTAGAGTCACCTGGGGAATTCCTAGAAAATTCAGATGCCTGGGTCCCAACATGGATCCATTATATTAAAATTTCCAGTTGCGGGGTGGGGTCGGGTGGGGTTGAAGGGTGAACCCTGGGTGGCAGTACTTTTAAAAGTTCCCTAAGTTGACTAATGCATAACTAGAGTTGAAAACTGCTGGATAAAACCAAGAACCCTGCAGCACTGACACTTTCTGTTCTCAGAGGCTCAAAATACTGTCAAACACAAGAGTCCCTTTTCCTGTAGGTAGGATAATACCGGCTCCTTGTTGTGGTGCAAAAAAAAAAAAGTGTTTTCCTAGAAAAGTGCATTTTTAATTTTTCTTTATTTCAAACTTTGGATTTGGATGATACATAAACAAAATAAGTCCTATTGGTGAAAATTAGGCTGCCGGAAAAAGTCCAGTCTGAAAATACTCTCTGGCTGTGGGCCCGAGAGCATTCACAAGACAGCTGGGGACCGCTTAAGTCACAGAGTGACCCTGCCTCCCTCCTGCCTGCAGCCGCAGGTGTGAGGGCCAGACGTACGGTCACCCACCTCCTGCTGCAGCTGGGACCCCACTTCCTGCTTCCTGGCCTCTATTCCCCTCCCCACCAAAGGGTTCATTCTTCTTCAATGGACTCAAGGTCTGCACTGTGGAAGTATGCATGTGTGCTCAACCGGTTTAGTCATGTCTGACTTTTCATGAGACCATGGTTTGTAGCCTGCCAGACTCCTCTGTCCATGGGATTCTCCAGGCAAGAAGAGTGGAGTGGGTTGCCAGGCCTTCCTCCAGGGGATCTTCCCGACTCAGAAATTGAACCCCCATCTCCTGCGTCTCCTGCAGATTCTTAACCCACTGAGCTACCTGGGAAGCCTGAGGGAAATATATGTGTTCTTTAAGGTTTCATTGTTGTTGCAAACATCTAGAAACGTAAAACTCTGAGATGTAAAACAAAAGACAATCTTGGCTCAGCGAGAATCAAAGATTCTATAAAATTACTCCATTCTAGGACTCAGGGAAAGGAAAGAGCTCTGGCTGGAGGATAGGGCCCCCGGAAGGGGTCTTGGTTTTGCCGTCTTCTCAGTAACGAGTCCTGGAGAAGTGCCCTCCTCTGCCTGGGTGTTGATAAAACACGTGGGCTAGATGGGGAAATCTCTGCACCCTCCTGCTCTTGTTCCACGATTCTGCAACTGCTCTGAAGGGTCTTCCTCACTCCAAACTGAAGTGTGCACCTGAGACTTCCCCTCCCAGTCCTGGCTCTGCCTGGGGCCACACCTCATAACCACTCCCACTCCTGACCAGGCTTCACAGACAGGGATATGGCGATTTTGAGTCTTGATTCTGCTTTTCTCCAGGTTGGCCAGCCATCCCTCGGGAAGTGATTTTTTACTCCCTTGACCCACCCACCCCATGGACAGAGGAGCCTGGCGGGCTACAGTCTGTGGGGTCACAAAGACTCGGACACAATAGAGGGATTGAGCAGGCATGCACACACCCCATCCCGCGAAGTCTGGTCACTGCCTGTGGACAGGACCTAGACGGTCACTGTCCTCCCACGGGGCGCAAGCAGGTCTCAGCATTGCCTCTCAGCAGCACCAGGCAGAGAGGGCTCCCTTGGCCTGGGGCCCTCCCCCACAACTTGTCTCTATCACAAACAGACGCCATTGCCACATTTTTAATAAGTTAACTTCATCGACATTTGTTTTGAGATTTTTAACAGGCTAAGTGGACACTGGCCAAATGCCCCAGGAGTATAATAATTTTGCCATGGGTAGACTTGTCCACTGATTCATGCAAACTGTCCCAGAGACAAAAGCTGAATACCTGGGGAGACACAGAACGTGGACAGACAAAATGGGCTATTTGCGTCTAAAACACCTTTCCTCACTTCTTCTTGGCTAACTCCCGCTGGTCCTTTAGAGTTTATCTTGAATGCTGCCTCTCCCAGGTAGCTTTCCTGGAATTTGCCAAGTGGAGCAGATTCAGACTTTCCTCTGAATGCCCTTATCACCTGTATCACTCAGGTGGGGGTCCTGTGTCTGCCCCCTACTAGACCAGCGTTCCCTGATGGCGAGGGCTATGTGTTGTTCATCTCAGTACCCCGTGCTGTGCTGATGCCAGGAAATGACCACTGAGAAACTTCAAAAGCCCAAAGTGTAGGATGAAAAAAAATAAAAAGGAATGAAAATTAGCACATCAAAATTAAGAACTTCCATTCAACAGGGACTTTAAGTTTAAAGACAAATGACCGAACGGGAGATGTTTACATCTTCTAAAGCCCCAATAAGAAGCTGAAATCGAAATTATGTGAGGAACTCTTGCAAATCAACAAGAAAAAGACAATACCTCAAAATAACAGTGGTCCAAGGATCAGAACCGACAATGAACAACAAATGGCTGACAAGCACAGAAAGAAATGCCCAAACTCATCAGCAATCAGAGACAAATGATACCTAAAACCACAGCAAAATATTACTTCATATCTTTAGACTGGCAAACAATGAGAGAGCTGGGAAACACCAGCTGAAGGTGGGAGGCAGGGACATGAACTCCGCATGCTGGGAGGAGCTGCAGGGCCAGGGACATTTCTGAGAGCCGTCTGGCAAATCTTAGGCATGTTTAGTGTTGACACATCTTCTGACCCAACAATTCAGCTCACGGGCATTTGTCCTCAAGAAACGCCCAGTTGGGTTCACAGGGAGCATGTACGAGGACACTCATTACGTGTGGAGGCAGGGAGTTGAAGGTGATCTAGGTGGTGTCATCAGGGGAGTTGGAGGGCTATGTCCTGTGAGGGCCACGGCCTAGATGTACACCCGGCCATGTGGAGTAGCTTAAAAGCAAAGTGCTGAGTGGGAAAAGAAAGAAACATCCAGTTGCCTCGATGCAAAGTCAAAATATGCACACAAAACAGCAAACCACATTTTGCAAGGACACACACAAACACAGTAGATGCATTAAACGTTGAGAATGCTTGCCTTTTCTGGGGTAGGCAGGAGTGGCCGATGAGAACAAACACGGGAAATAAAGGGATAACCAAGCAAGCAGAGGGGCTTCCACGGGCCAGTGAGAACAACATTCCACGGGATGAGGAGTGGGAAGTGTGTCCTGAGGAAGCAAGCCAGCACCCTGCTCAGGCAGTTCTGGACGTGGGAAACCTGGGATCATCGTGAGGAGCCTCCGTGAGGAGCAGGAAGCCAGTAGCTGTCACGGCTCTTATCTGTGCTAGTCACTGAGCCAGGCTCGTTCACAAACTCCGGTCAGTGGATGCTCCCCGTTACTTTTAAGCAAGGAAAACCTTTCACGTCACTACTTTAACTCATTATTGACCAGAGAGGTATTAACACACCCTTTCTCAGCCAACTGTTATTCACAGGAGGTATCTCAATACTCACTTGCATAACAAATCGCCAGTCACAGGTGTTAGTTTCTGCAAAAATCGCCTGGTCAATAATGTGTTAAAATAAGTGCTCAAATGATGGCTCAGATAAGCCACAGTGCATGGCTAGCAATGATTAGGTATGCCTACTTCGAAGCTCATAAACTTTCCGCATAAGAGGAGGTGAGTTCCCTGTCACTGGAGGCATTCAAGCAGAGGCAATGCTGTAAAGAAAAGTCAGGGTTCCCCTCAACACGGAGAGTTTGTGGCTCAATGAAAGACAAGGTCTGCTAAATAATTCTGTCTTTCCAAGCCATCTTCCTTGAGCTCCAAGAAAAAACAAGCCCTGGATCATGAGGCCTGGGAGGCATCAAGCTCAGGGTCAGACTTCCAGCCATTTCCGCTGACCCAGAACCCATCAGGTGTAACCTGCAGTTGAGTGGACTATGTCTCCACTCAACCACGTCAAGCTGAGCTGCGGTCCAACAGACTGAGCTTTCCAAACCCACGGCTTAGTGAAGAGGGCTGCGATACATGCCTTCACGGAAGGAAAAGGATGTTAAAAATCAGCCTTGCGTTTCAAACTGGAGTCAAACTAGCTCCGAAAGTTTTCTAGTAGGTTCTTGGAGATGATCTTCCCTCCTTTACAGGCACTGGCACCGGCCCAGGGAGATGATGAAGCCCCTGCGGGGAGGGGCTGTATCTTATTCAACTTGGCTTTCCCAGAGGGGCTGCTAGAGCACCTGGCAGATGCTCAGGAAGTGAACACTGAATAGAACCTTATCTGTTACCCCGAAGGCCAAACGGTAATTAATGTTCGCAAATGGGGAGGACAAGCCTGCATTTCATAGGCACCTTCTGAATGACAATTACGTCGTTAGATGGTGGAAGACCCCATTCTTTCAGATCAGGTGCTGAAGTATAAAACTCCAAAGTCGAGTCCTTTATGCTGCAGAGAAGCAGTGCAGAATTCAAGCAGATTGTCATTCACCGAATTCTTACAAACGGCCTAATGAAGGCAGGGGTGGTGAGCTACAGTGGCAGATGCTGGGGTTTCACCAAGAACAGCATAAACAAGGCGCTAATCATGGCTTCGCTCAACTTCCTTCCCCTGCTGCAGATTCTGAGCCATGTTTAGACTTCGTTAGTAACGTGGATTCTTTCCTCTCTTATGGGGGAAAAAAGCACCAATTCCCTAGTATTCATCCTTATCTACACGTGATTTGGTGCAAGTCAGCAAAGGCGTGGAGGGAGGGGTTCTGAACTTGGAGCTGAAAGGGGGTTAGGCCCACTGCACCCCAGGTGTGTGGTGAGGGGATCCTAATACCTGCCTTACCTACTGCCGTGGGTGGATCCCTCAGAAGGGTGCCTGAGGCAAGAGAGAGAGTGCATGTAATTTATTTGGGAGGTGATCCTTGAATACTCTAATAGGAGCTGGGGAGGTGAGAGAGGGAATGGAAGGGAGCCAGGGCAAGGTGCATTAATGAGCAGGTTCCTGAGAGCCCAGCTGAGGCTCAATTCCACGGGGATCTCTGTAGACAGAGCAGACACACCTTGGAGTCCTTGGGAGTTTCCAGCCAAGGGAGGAAGGACTCTGGGGGATTAATCCTCTACTCCTCACCCATCCCCAGCTCAGGGCTGCCCTGGAAGCATTCTCTCCCTGGATATTGGCCCTGCTCCTTGCACAGGGTGAAAAGTACAGGTGCTCTTAATAAGACCAGGAGTGCTCAGGGACTATGGTGGGTGGGACAATGATGGCATCCGCCACACCTGCCCTCTAGGATTGTCCTGTTGGGAGGTAAGGTCCCTGGGAAGTCTTGAGAATGGAGTGAATGGAGGGAAGCCAGGAGTGAGGAAAGTCATGCTTGGGCTTTGAATCCCTCTCTGGATTCAAAATGTTTCACCCTCAAGAGGGACCAGGAGGTCCCTGACACATTATTTTAGAGGTAGTTCTGTCTATCCGGCACTCCTAAGTTTGCAAAAAGAGTTCATTTCTCTAGCCTGGGACAGCAGTGGCCACCATTGTGAAGCAGCTTTGCTTTATGTTTCTGTTGTCAAGACCAACCGCTGTTTGTCAGACATTCTGCCTAGACTCAAGCCACTGGAGACCACGAATAAATGAACATGCTTTCAAATTTCCATGAGCTGAATCACTCTCCAATTCAGTAAACATTTACCAACTGCCAGTCAGGAGCGAGGCAGCATGCTAGTAATGTGACTAGTTTTCTATCACCCAGAATTTATAGAGCAAGATCTCATATAGCCCAGGCCCAGGGGACAGGTGGGGTTGGCATTAGGGTCATCCATTTTCCAGAGAAGGAAACTGGGGCTTAGGGAGATGAAGAGACTTGCCCAGGGTCACATTGCTGGTAAACTTCAGAGCACAGGCTTGAATTTAGGTCTTTTGCCTGCAGATTAATTCAATAAACTTGTACCAGGGTCTACTGTGTGCCATGCTCTTGCGATACCAACCCTACAGTTCTGGAATCAAAAAATCGAGCAGGACCATGGATTCCTGGCTCTCCTTTTCATCTTTTTCCCTAAAAACTGCCTCCCATTTCCAGCTACTTTGTGTTTTAGTTTTACAAAGACGGTAACAGAGCCTCCTACTAAATGTTTCCTCTACAACAGATAAAAGGGTTTAGAAGGCACCAGGAACTTTATAAACAAGAAGCCAAAAACAGCATCTTTCAAGGTCTTCGGAGGGAGGGTGGGACGGGCCAACTTCCAAGATCCTGCCAGCGAGCACTGAGACAGCCTGGGTGTCTCTGCAAAGGTGTCACTGCGGGGCTGGCTGTTTGTAAGTCAGCTCTACTGTCCCCGCTTAAAGAGAGCAGGAGGGGAGGCGGAGAGAAACAGACAGGGAGAGGGAGGACGAAGGGCACAGCAGAAAACAGCACAGCGACCTCATTTAGAAGCCTTTTTTGAGGTCAACGGCATGAGGCAATTTAGGATCTAGCAACCCCAAGGTAGAGGTCAGGCCCACCCTCTGGGTAAATTCCAGAAAGGTCCCAGAAACAGTCTAGGCCAGCCTCTCTTGGAGGTGAACAGTGAGCCCAGAGAAGTGAAGGAACGAACTCACTGTCCCAAAGCCAGTTCCTTCCCACGTCTGAGCCTCAGCTTCCCCTCTGAAGTCTGATGATAACCAGGAGCCCTTCCAACTTGGGCAGCCTACTCAGTAAATCAATGCCTTTCCATCCTGGCAGTAAGGCACATCTGAGATCCTATGAATTTGGAAAACTGTTGTGCTGATGTGAACATGCTCCCAGCACAGTATCCTCTGCCAACAAAATCAGTGTCTGTTTTAAAAACATGTAAACGGGGGTATCTGCAAGGCCTGGCTCTGACAGTCTATAATAGCTGGACACAAGAGTGGCGAGGGGAGGGCACTTGGGCACAGGTGGGCATCTGCTCACCCAGAGGCTGGCACTCGGGGAAAGCTGAGGTCGAGTCCCTGCTATGACACCTGCCAGTTGGGTGTCCCTGGGTGGAACACCTCCCTTCTCTCAGTTTCTCCATTTATACCAAGAAGTAGTGGGGCGAAATCATTCCTAAGGCCCTGCACATGTGACACCGTACACGACATTAAGTGTTGGGAACATCTCTAGGAGGCAGGCGGGCTTCCCACGTGGTGCTAGCGGTAAAGAACCTGCCTGCCAACGCAGGAGACATGGAGAGACATGGGTTTGATCGCTGGATCCCGAAGAGTCCCCCTGGAGGAGGGCACAACAGTCCACTCCAGTATTCTCGCCTGAAGAATCCCGTGGACAGAGGGGCCTGGTGGGCTACAGTCCACGGGGTCACAAAGAGTCAGACATGACTGAAGCGACGTGCATGCAGGAATCATAAGGGGCAGGCAGAGTACGTGGCGCCCAGAGGGTTTCAAGACGCCAAGGAAATGTGGATTTGCCCCAGGTAAGTATCATAATTTTTGAGTAAAAGCTAATCATGATAGCTACTACTTGCTGAGCAAGAAAGACATGCACACGTTTCTCTGTGCTGTCTCGTGTAGCTCTTCCCACATCCCAAGACGGTAGATAGAACCATATCCCTGTCTTACAGATGAGGACCCTGGCATGTGACTCAGAGCGGTGACTCGCGTGCCTATACACCGGACTTGTGCTCAGGAGGTTTTCAACTCACCTCTGAACTGCTGTTTGCTACAATGCTTTCTTTACAAATGCCTAAGACCAGTCACTGGAGTTGGCGTCTAATCCTAACATTCAGGGGGAAAAAAGGCAATAAAACTGGCATTCACTTGTAGCTGTGATTGGCCAATCAATATTTTACAAAATATTCTCCCAGAACGATACAATTTGAGAACTGGAAATGTGACAAGAGAATTTAGTTGCAATCACTCAAAAAAAAAAAAAAAAAGTAAGTATATCTTTGCCAAGATGCTTACATTGTTCAGCCAATGAAGAAGTAAGACTTAACAAATGGAAAAATAATTACGTTTGCCTAAAATTACATCTTTTGTGCACAGCAGAGAGCTGACATGCGTTTCAATTATCCGCCACAGGAAGACAGATGGGCAAATCTACAAGGTCGCACCATGGAACGGTGGTACCAGAGAACACCTGATTGATCCGAATCTGGTTGAGATTTGCCTGAATGGCTCTGAATGACTCGATTTCATTTCTTGCTTTTCCCGGATGATTCTGGGATCTGCTCAAAATGAGTGGACGCAGGAGGCACTGCTCATTTCTGGATTTTCCAGAAACATTCAGATATTGAAAAACATCACATTAATGAATGGTCTGTCTCACGGTTCTGCCTAACAACCCTACTAATGACCATAACAGGCTGAATCGAGGTTCCTCCAGGCAGAACACCTGGCCCCGTTCCTCACAGATGCCCTCTGGGCCTCCATTTCCTCCTGGTCACCTGGGGAGAGTTGTCTGAATGGCTGCTGAGGTCCCTTCTGATTCTGATAGTAGGAAAATCCAACAAATGATTCATTTTCTTAAACAAAACAAAACAAAACAACAATGGCCTGCAAATAGTGTGTGGGGGAAGATTACAGATTAAAAGGGACTAAAGAGACACATCAACCAAATACAATGAGTGGACCTGAGTGGACTCCCTGACAAACCAATTAGAGAGTCGTTTTCAAGATAATTAGAGGAGCAACAGACTTGGAATAAGCATATTAAAACCTGTTCAATGCTGAAGGTACAATAATAGTATTGGGGTGATGTTTTAAAAAGTCCTTATCTAGTAGAAATGCATACTGTGATATTTATAGATTGAAATGAGATAATGTCTGGGAGCTGTTTTAAAACATTATAGCAAAAAATGGGGGGGGATGGGGCGAGTCAAGATAAAGCGAGACTGGCTAAAGGGAGGAAACAGTGAAGCTGGGTGACGGGCACGTGAGGCTCACTGTGCTATGATCTCAACTTTAGAGTCTGTTTGAAAATCTCTGTAATCAAAAGCGAAAACAATGCCAGATTCCTCAGGATCCTGGCACCGACCTAACCGCCAGTCCCGATACATTCATGTGCCTGAGTCACGTGGAAAGACTGACTAGCCCTGAGAAATAATGCAGTCGAGAAAAAATATTCTGAATAAGTTGAAACTAATGTTTTCACAGAGTATTTTCTATTGACTTTGCCTTCTCTTATCTGGAACATTGTACTTTCATTTCTTCTGACATATTTTATTGCATAAACATAACACCTCTGAATATACAATCCATCAGCTAGAAAGAATAAGCATCAAAAAAGCCTACCTTGAAATTGAGTAAATTTAATGGTCCCCATTCTCTCCCCATTCCGGAATACAACTTGACCCTAAAAACAAAACAAACAAGAACAAAGAAGAAATGCCATATTAGCCCAAACACTGGTGATCTCAACTGAAATTCATTAATTGTAGAATGCAATTATTACTGGAGAAAGAGCAGACTCCTGAAGAACCACAGATGCAAAATTAAACTAATTGGTTTTAGAATGGTTGTGACTTTATCTGGATAATTTGAGGAGCACAAAATAATGAAACCAACACATGTATATTAAGGCCAAGATATGCACCATCATTATCATCATGACTATTTATTAAACACCCATATGCCCTGTGTTATCCCAGGACAAGGTCTTCCAGGGTGGTTGGAAAGATGGAGGAAGAGATGAAGCCCATGGAGCCTGGCCCTGGCTCTGCTCCCATGCCCATAAAGATGCGGGTCTTTGCTGAGGCTCTTTATCTGAAGGGTCAGAGGGATACAGGAATGCAGGGTCGAGGCCTATATATCTTATTAAGGACAGAGAATGTTTCTGTGAGTTCTTCGTGAGTGGTGATGTCAGCCCCAATTATAACTGGGCTATGGGGCAGCACAAAATTAAGCTTCTGGAGCCAGTGAGACCTGACTAGTATCACAGGCAGCTGAGCACCCCTCATTAGGGACCCCAGGAGCTAAAGACAAGAGTCATCTGCTGCATCTGCTTTGCTGGCTAATACCCGGCTTCCATATGCTGGGCTAAATAAGCCAGGAGCATAAAGAGGGGGTGTGGGCTCTCTTTGTCTATTTACAGTCCCCCTAAAATTCTGCAACCGAGCAAGGAAACTGACACAGGTTATATCAATGAATCTTTATGACACACTTGAGTGGAAAGAGGGGACGATTCTAATTTTACAGATCAAGAAACTGAGATTGAAGGAGGTTATGCCAAGGTCATTGCGAGTGAGGCTGCTGGATTCAAACCCGAGTTTGATTTTAAGGCCTGGACAACTGTACCACAGCATGTTGTTTCTGATCCAGAAATAAAACTCTTCCATTCTTTCCATTAATGTGAAATTAAGAAAATGAACTGTCTTAAAGGTACACAGCTTTACGAGCACAGTTATGAGCTTGCATTGTCAGGGAACAGCACAGACGATACCACGGATTCTGTGCAATTCTCAAGAGAAAGTGACAGAAAGTACACGTCTTCCCATGGTGGAAATCCAAAGTCTGAGGCCCTGAAGCTTTTGGAACAAAGAGAATCACTCAACCTGTTGTCGGAATGAGAGACACCTTCTAAGGCTACTTTGACACCTTTTTGAAATCCTGAAGACAGCTGTGAGTAGTATCAGTTTGAAACTAACGCCCACCGAATTCTATATTCAGGTGACGGTAAGCAATTCCCTGGAGTGTGAAAACACTTCAGCGTAAGGTGAGACAGGAGCTGTGATTTTATTTCTAGGGATGATTGAAAAACACAGAACATCTTCCAGAGGATCACTTTTATGCAAATGGACCACTTTGCAAGGGTAGAAAGGATGCAGATACTGTTCACAAGACATTTCTTTGACAAAGGTGGACATCTAACTAATTCACCCATCTTCTGCCAAGCTTTGAGGAGCTCCAGAGAGCTCTGGATATAAAATGTGGACAAATTCCGAAGAATCTTTATGAAATGAAAAAAGTATGTCGAAAGGTATTCCATGTGTGGATGGAATAATACTGGAGTGGAATACAGGATGGGAGTGAGAATCTCCTTTCACTTTTGGGTTTTCTTCTTTTTTTTCCTTTCTCCTTTACTTTTTAGAAAAAACTAATTAGTTCATCTTGGAAGTGAGGTCTGTCATATTTTATTTTTCTCACAGTAACTATGTTTGTAAACAGGAGCTCCTCCTATCTCAATTTTTCAGGTAATGCAGCGTCTGAGCATCTCAAAGCTGGATTCAGGGCCCCCTCGGGCAAGTGCCTGAGCACCTGAGTTATGGACCTAGCACAGCTCCTGGTCTTCAAGAGGCACTCAGTAAAGGGTACCAGTAATTTTTATCTAAACACACTTAACAGCAGAGAGCTGAAATAAAAAAAGATTTCAAGCACCAGGAAGCTTTACATCCTTTGGGAAGACATTCTCAACATCACATGATTTCAGCTGGCAGAGGGGTAAACTGTTGGGCCCTAAGCCAAGGTGACGTCACAGCTCAGAAACGCCAGCCCCTAAGTGACTGAGTTCCCAACCACACGGGCCACTGTGCGCAGTCAAAGGCGGAACGCGGAGAGCTCTGTGACTGTGGTCACCGGCAGTCACGTGGCCGTGTGGGAGGGCGACTGGCTATGACGCCAGTCTGCGCCAGAGGAGGGCGGCGAAGCTCGCCAAGCCCCCTTCTCAGGGATTCTGCACGTGACCGTGGCATCTGCTGGGTTTGACAGTTGATGCCGACTCTGCAAACTTGACCATGGCCGACTGGATGGGGAACCAGCGTCCCAGCCAGGCCCAGCTGGGTAAGACGACGCGAGTGAGGAGGGCCGCAAGCCAATCAGGTGATGTTCATGACATTCTGCCTGATGGATGTCCTCAATGTGAGCAGGTGCCCAACTCACGACATCCCACAAATGTTTACCTGCTCCGGGCCGAGTCCTCTTTTAGGCACTGATTTCTGCTCCCAGAGACCTTTAAATATGATTAGGACAGACAGGCAAAACATGTTCACCAATAAATGAATGAGGTCACGTCAGTCATGGAAGAGTGCTGGGAAGAAAATCAAAAGGCATGCCAGGGTGATGGAGAGAGTCTGGAGGCACACACGGTCAAAGAATCTGCCTGCAATGCAGGAGACCTGGGTTTGATCCCTGGGTCAAGAAGATCCCCTGGAGAAGGAAATGGTTACCTACCCCAGTATTCTTGCCGGAGAATGCCATGGACAGAGGAGCCTGGCGAGCTACAGTCCATGGGGTTGCAAAGAGTCAGACACGACTAAGCGACTAACACACTTTCAGGGAAGGCCTGATTGAAGAGGGGACACAAGAGCTGAGGCCTGCACGGCAAGAAGCAGCTACTCCAGGTGAAGGGAAGGGCCGAGACAGAGGCCCTCGGGTGGGAAGGATCAGAAAGGGCCAGCGGGGGGGCGAGGCAAGGTATAGGTAGAGTCTGGGGGCCCCGACTGGGCTCTGGAGGGGATGCTAAGTGCAATGAACAGCCATGGGGGTGGGGAGCCTAAACAAAGAAGTAATGTGATCTGATTTAAGATTTGAGAAGATTGCTCTGGGTCTCGGACAGAAAGTGGGAGAAGAGACACGGGAGGGAGGCTCAGGCATCTGGTCATCCAGGTGTGAAGCTCCAGTGACTGAGACTACGGCAGTGGTCACACTCTCCCTCTGACCAGTTCAGAGCGCGTCGCCAAGGTGCCTGAGCACTGTGGCTGGGCAGCAGACACTTCCCTTCTACTTCTGTCCTCTGGGAGGGGATGTGGTGAGCACCATGGTGTGTGACCAGATGTCCCCAGGATACAGACATATTTCCCTAGCATCTTGGCTGCTGCTGGGTTGCTCAAAGGGTGATGATTAAGGTTAAGTCCCTCCCTGGGGGCAGCCTACATTCACTGGTCAAAGTGAAGGCACACAGCGGCTTGAGTCCCCTTGCTCAGGGCAGCTGTGAAGGACCGTGGGCTTTCCAGAGGTCCCCTGGGGTGGCTGAGGCCGGGACGGCCACTGCACCCAACTCAGCTCGTTGCTTCCCTGATTCTGCTTCCCTTCCTTTGGCTTTGTCCCGAGAGCCTCCCTGATAAATCTACTGTATGTGGATCTCTGCCTCAGAGTCTGTTTCATGGGTAACCTGGCCTAAGACATCTGCCATCAGGTCACTGGAACAATCTCTTTTTCACAAACCAAAGGAGCCTGAGTGATAACCAGTAATGGGTTAAAGTCTGCATGGCAACTAGACCCTTTGGTTTCACGGTGGCCTGGCACCTTAGCCAGGGAAGCCGGGCTGACTTTGGTTTCTAAAACCCCAGCTTGATCAGGGATTATTCTCTGCTCTTCTCCCCACACGCATATTCTTTACGTACAGAGAAATGCTGAGACTCTCCTTAAGCTCTTGTTGCATGCGGTCCAGGCTCTAACAGAGGATCATCCCATCAACCTGAGACCAAGCCACGTGACGCCTGACATTTCGAAGCAGTGGTGTTCGATAACTTTGGCTGGGGTGGGGGCTGGGATCTGTTGGCTCCCAGTCCACGCTCACTCTACCATGTGCCCCTCTGTGTCACAAGGGCCCACAGCCCAGAAACCACACTCCCCAGAAGCCCCTGCCAGGTGGTTTCTATTTAGGTTCTGCTAATGAGAAGCATTCACAGGGGGTTAGAAAGTGTGCAGTAGGGAAAAGCTTTTTTATTTCTGTTGCTTCTCTGGTCGCAGCAGCAGGAGCTGAGTGACTGCAGGTGTCCAAGGCCCCAGCAGCTCCGCACCGTGAGTGTCTGTAGCGGGGCTCCGGCTAACTGCTGGGGTCCCAGCGGCAGCAGAAATTGCAGCGGCAGGAGCCTCAGAGGCCAGAGTGCTGGGGTCTCCATGATTTTATCTGCATTTCCAGTCTGCTCTGTGGCCACTTAAAGACTCCGTGGAAGTTGGAATCCATTACCAGTCAGCACGCAGCCAAGAAAACAGAACGTACCTCGGGCATGTCAGAGGCAGTGGCAACACCAGCCCACTTACTGCTCCTGCAGCCCAAGGGGCCTGGTCATTTTCTGTAAATACTTCTTTCTGGTGACAGCGCCTACCTGATTTGCTCCTCCATCCCTTCCAACAAAGTTGGAACCAGTTCCCTGTATTAAATCTCCCTTTGAAATGCCTGAAGTGCTTTCTGCTTTCTTGACTGCGTGCTGATTGATAACGGATTCTAACTTCCAAAGGAGCTTGTCAGAATGACCACAGAGCTGATTTGGAATGCAAATAAAATAATGGAGGTAAAACCCCAAGTGGATAGTTTATAAGGAATTTTCTTCTTCCTGAAAGAGATGTTGCTCATGTCAAAGACAGCAATCTGTTTCATAAAAGCTGATCCAAACAGTCCAGGTTGAATTGGGACCAGTAAAGCTGAATTTTCTTTTTCAGAGGAATCTTCAGAACACACAGGATAACATATGGAAAAAAGACTTTAGTTTCTGCATTCACCAGACAAGAGTAAATTAGCCACCAGTGTGACCTTGAACAGTCATTGAATGTTTCTGAACATGAATTCTCCTACTTGAAAAACAGGAAGGAAAATACTTCTCGGGATTGTCTGTGAGAACTAAAGAAGACAATTATGAAAAAAGCAAAACCCAGAATTGCTGCACACAAAGATTAACTCTTATAATCCTCCAGATAATCTGAGTCTGCAAAATTCCACCATGATGTCAGTTGAGAATCCCCAGAAAAATCAGGGGAGTAAAACGTACACTAAGGATCCCAGCAGTCAGTAGGACTCAGTGGCGCCCTCTTAGAAAAATCAATTCTGCTTTCACTGTTCATCTTTAATGTTTCACCACTAAGCATGAAAGAAATTTATTCCAACAACAGTTTATGAATTGCACAGGCCAAGCCCTACATTGGAAATTTTTTTTAATCTCTTTCAATTTTACATTAAAGGGCAGGGACGCCCTGCCTGGAAAATTATCTGACGTCGGGCTGGAGCCAGAGGCTCCAGAGAGGGAAGACTTGCTTGGCTCAGCCTAATCTCATGGAACTCTAGGCCCACTGAGGGACACAGTCTCAGCCAGACACACTGCATTCAGGGAAGGCGTTCTGTCTTTAATACGGCTCTGACTGCACTCTTGTCTCCGGGCAGTTGTGTTTGTCTTTGGGAGGTGTGAGCAAACACGATCAGCTGAGTGTTTGATTTACGCTGTGGGGAAACAAGATCTGCCCTGACGTGCCACACAGACAGCAAAACCTCTAAGGAGATGGAAGCTGGAGGGTGCTGGGGGCCCTGGGGGACCCAGCCCATCACTGTCTGTGTGGATGATTCAAGACCACTGTAGGCTGCACGGCTGCCAGCCCTTCACCTGGGACAACACTGTTCTCAAATGAATAACGAGGACTTTGAGAAAATTTGGGGGTTACATTGCTGGTCAGATTTTCCATAAAGAGCAGAGCTCCTCATCATGTAGGCTTGAAGACGAAGGTGTTTTCTGTTTCCCAGGGGATGACAGGGCACAAAAGAGAAATACCGAGAAACTGGGTATATCTACCCACATGTTCCGCAAAGGTGAAAAATACTCCTTTTTCCCCTACATGTCCCTTGGGCTATAAGACAAGGCATATTTTGCATACTATTTAAGATTTCTTACAGAAAAACACTTTTGATAGACCTAAGTCTTGAGGAAAATGTGATGTATCCATTGAGTCTTCAGCAGCTGGTTTTCGGGGAACTAAAAGGAGGGGCAGGATGGGAAGGGTGCCCTGTCCACCGCCATCCTTCTGCTGGTGCCATTAAATGCAGGGGCATCCTTCTGCGGGATCGTGATCAGACGGCCCATAGGGCTAAAGTGGTGTCCAGCCACAGAGGGAGTGGTGGTCTAAGGCAGGGTTTAGTGAAGTGGAGAACAGTGGAGACCAAGAGAAGGTGGCTGGCTGGCTGGCCCAAGACAGGTGGGGCCAACTCTCTCTTTGTAATGACACAAGAGTCAAGCTTATTTAGAATAGCAAACTATCAGATATGACCAAGATATCCAAGAAATAAGGAAACACTGAAGTAAAGTGAGACAGACGCCTGATGAAATATTATGATACACGCATTCAATCAATCAGCACTGCTGAATACCTATATGTCAAAGCTGGGCCAGGCAGGCACTGGATAAAGAGTGAGCAAAGGTCATGTGGTCCGAGAGTACACGGAGCTTGCAGTCTGGTGGGAGCTACAGACATTAAGCAATAAATACACTGATAAATATATAATTACAAACTGCAATAAGTGATACAGAGGAGAAGAACAGGGTAGTAGAAGAGAGAACTGCAAGACCCCGATTAGACAGGGGAGCAAGGAGCACTTCTGGAGAGATGGCATTTGCATTGAGACCTGAAGGAGTTAGCTAAGAGTGAGGGGAGAGTTTCCCGGGAAGAGGAACTGCGGGTACAAAGGTCCTGAGGCAGGAAAGAGACGGGGAAGTGGGAGGAGCTGAGCCAGAGCCAGAGGAGCTGAGGGGAAGAAGAGCATGGAGTGGAGTGGGCCAGGCGGTTGTTGTTCAGTCGCTAAGCTGTGTCCAGCTCTTTGTGACCCTATGGACTGCAGCACTCAGGCTTCCCTGACCTTCACTATCTCCCAGAGTTTGCTCAGATTCATTCTCTGCCACCCTCCTCTCCTTTTGCCCTCAATCTTTCCCAGCATCAGGGTCTTTTCCAATGAGTCAGCTCTTCACATCAGGTGGCCAAAGTATTGGAGCTTCAGCATCAATCCTTCCAATGAATATTCAGGGTTGATTGGTTGTTCCTGGGTTGTGGGATTATGGCTTTTTTGTCTTTTTACTTTTCAATATTTTCCAATATCCTCTAATGAGCATGCATTATTTTAATAACAGGAAAATTTTATTGAAAGGCTATTATAAGGAGGCACATTTTTTACAGATAAAAATAGCAACATCATCACCGACAAAATAATACTCCCTCTTGGAATAGATTAAGTTTTACTGACAGCTTAGAGTTTTCCTGAATAAGAGCCAAGGATCTGTGCAAGCATAAGCACATTTCCCCCTCAACTTAGGAGAATGGAAAGAGCAATGAACAAGGGGTCTGGGAGGCAGATTTGGGCTGTGCGCCGCCTTTTTCCAGAAAGGGAAGCTGGGGCAAGCCCCTTTTCATCTCTGTTCTCAGGTTTTTCTCTGCAGAACAAGCAGTGATAACAATCTTTAACTTATTTTTAGCTCTGCTAAAACACTTGTGTATGTTATCTAAGATTTTTTTTCCTGGGGCTCTCCTTTATTAATTAATTCTCAACAACCACCTCAATGAAATGCACTACGTATTATTATTATTATCTCCATTTTAAGGATAAGAAAACTGAGGGCCAGAGAAGAAAGTTGCCTAGGGTCACATCCAGAGGCAGGAGAACTGAGACCCACCCTACTCATGTCTAATTTCAAGCTCAATCTTCTAACCACATACTACCCGGCCTTCCTTTCAAAAACGAGTCACTGATCAGAAGATTAGCCCTTTGTGGGGGTGAGAGTGAGTGGGCTTAGGGGAAGGAGGAGGGGTGGAATAGGAGGTAGGTAGAAGAAGGAGTCAAGAATGTGTTGGTAACTGTGAAACTGGCTTTTTGGGTTGGGGGCTGATAGTATAAATATTCCCACCAAGGCAGATTTCGAGCGATCGACCATTAACAGCTGGCTCCGGGCGGCCTGCAGGAGCTGGTTCCAGCACAGTGGCCTGGTCAGTCTTCTCAGGAATATGAAGCTGAAGAGAAATTCAAATGCCTACTTTTTACTGGCTCAAGGGATGGATGAGAATCTCTTCTTACAGCAGGGGCGGGGGGGGGGCCTTCACGCTGCCCTGGTCCAGGGCTCTGGGTGGCTGGGCCTGGGACTCCGAGCCATGTCTCCCAGCCGCCTTGCCAGCTCTGCCAACGGCCAACCCTAGAGCGAGCGGAAACTGGGAGGAGACACAGACGCTACTCTACTGGATCCTTGACACTTGCTAAAGGGGCAGATCTTAAGTGTCCCCAAGACTGAAAAAGAAAAGAAAAACTAAAGATAAAGAAAAGGTAAATCTGTGACGTGATGGCTATGTTAAGTGGTGATCATTTTACAATGTACTCATACATCCAATCATCAGACTGTACCCCTTAAATATATATCATTCCTATTTGTCAGTTATATCTCTATAAAGGGAAAAAAAAAGAAAAGCTACTTTGGCTGCTATGCGGAAAATGGATGGTTACGAGGGCAAGACTTGAGACAAAGAAGCCAGTTAGCAGCTGATGTGGAATCCAAGTGAGAGATGAGGGAGACACAGGCAGAGAAGAGCTGGGAAGGAGATGGACTCCTCGGGGTCTAGAGGCGGCTGGGATGTGAGGCGTGAGGAAAGGCTTTTTGATGCGGTGGTGCCACTTCTCACCAGCACAGCTGGAGCGGGGATCTGGCGGGGCCAGTGCGTGGGGTCCTTGTCCGGGTTCCTGGGTGAGTGGCCACGTAGCTCTAAGGCCAAGCATCACGGAGCCTCCTCTAAGCTTTTTGCCCCCACCCTGGTCTTTTGCAGATGCAAGCATCCCCACGATTAGAAATATTTAATTTTGCTTTACTGTATGTTCTATTTTTGTTAAATAGATTAGTCTCCACAAGGAAAACCAAACTGCTGACCAGTCGACCTGAAAGTCTGAGACATGCAGTTTGCAATCTGTTGGAATCTTCACTTTAAGCCAGGTGGGCTGCAGACTGGCCTGGGGGCCAGAGACAGAGTTCAAATGAGGCAGCTGGTACCGCAGCAGTCCAGGCAGACCGCCAGGGGGCTCGGGCTGCAGGAGGCAACCAAGCAGAAATAAGGGCACAGACTGGAGAAATAATAGAGAAAAAATGGTCAGGACTTGGTGACTCAAGGACCAGTGTTTCAGAAAGGGTGTGGGGCTGGGAGGTAGGCTGCTGAGGTTCTAGCCTGGGATCCTCCACTCGATTTGGTTGTGATGTCTCCTATTATATAAAGAGAGAAAATTTATATTATCTGAAAGCTGGGCTAAGAATTCCCCTTACAGAGGGAACAAGCTTGAGGTAGAGAGGAATCTTGATTAGAAGAAAATGTAGGAGAATATCTTCAAAGCCTAAGGGCAAGGAAAAACTTCTCAAACAAAACTTCAAAAGGACAAGCTATAAGGTAAAAAATTTGATTAATTTGATTATATCAGAATTGAGCGTTTCTGTTAGACAAAGGCCACTGAACAAAGTCAATAGGCAGATGACATAATGGAAGATTTTGTAAGGTCTACAATCAAGATGATATTAACATCCAGATTGGACACAGCTCCTGAAAATTAACACTGTATACAAGCAGCAAATCCATCAGAAAAATGGGCAAAGCACAAACAAGCAATTTACAAAAGGCGAAACCCAGAGCAAAGAGGCACATGAAAGGATGCTCAATATCATTAGAAGTCAAACTTAAATTGATGTCATTTTATACAAATGAAATGGCAAAAATGAGAAATACAGATCATGCAAGTACTGGTGAGGACTTGATAATGACCTAGTGGGTCACTGGTAGGATGTCATAGGAGCAGATGTTCTGAGCAGCATCTGTCACTGCTTGGTCCAATTAAGTGTCCACACACCCTCTGACCTGGCATTCCACGCTTGGGATACAGCCTCAAGAAGTTCTCATGGGGGACTCAGAAGAGTGCTAATTATACACATTACAGTGTGTGTGGGTGTGTGTGTGTGTGTGTGTGTATGTGTCTGTGTGTGAGAGAGATGGAGGTGACCTGGGGAGAGTCATCAGCAACAAATTAGGTATACAACGAGCAAAATGAATGGATGCATATGACTTAATAAAAAAGTAAGAAGAAAAGATAACCTATAACACAATACCACTTACATAAATTAAAAACACACACAACAATACACATTTTGCAAAACTACATACAAGAAAAAAGGTATGTTTAGATTTATTAGAATGCCTGTTGTGGAGAAAGGGGGGTGGCAGAGGAGAATGGGGATAAAAAGGAATGAATAAGTGAATGAAGAAATGAAAGAGTTGGGCCAGTTCTCTGCAACCGAAGGAGGTTAAACAAAATAAAACAGAACCTAGACTTTGTCTTAAGGGCATTAAAAACCGGCTGGAGTCAAAGAGGCCTGTGGTATGTTCATTTGTATGTTGTTCATTCATCGCTTCTCAGCCTTTTGGCTAAGATCCAGTGTATGTTGTTCATTCAGTCATTCGTACACTCATTCATTCATCAGGTATTGGGGACCTTTCTCCCTTGGGCCAGGCTTGCTGGGCTCTAGGGACAATGTAGTGAACAAACATATTCCTGGGCTCTGGTCCCACTTGCCAGGCTAGGTAGTAAATGGATCCAAGTTTGGGTGAACCAGGTGGCCCGCAGGCCTGGGGATATCGCCATCTCCCATTTCTTGGAAGAGGAAAACGAGGCTCAGTCCGGTGAGTCACACGCCCTGGGTCACTGCTGTGAGATGCAGACCTGGGCTGTGAGCTCCGGTCTGCAGACTCTGAAACCTCCTACTTTCCCTCCTGCCCGACTACAGCTCTGCCCTAGATGGGCTGTGGTCCCAGACTCAGCTGCTGTAGCTTACTCACTCAAGGAAGGCCTGTGAAGGCTTCAAGGAGGAGGCATAAAAGACCCAGGCTGGAACCTTCCAGCTAAGTCACTCCTGAATTCCTGACTCACAGAAACTGTGTGAGATAATAAAAGTTTATTGTTGCTTTAGGCAACTACATTTTGGGATAATATGGTATGAAGTAATAGATAATAAACACAAGGTCACAGGAGGAAACAATTCACCCTGAATGGTTCAAAAGGGACTTTATTAAGGATCACTTACGGAGCGAGGGGCAGATTAAAGGAGCAGGCAAGGGAAGGTTATGTGCCTGTACACTAGCAAAGGCGTGAGCTGTTATTTGAAGGCAAAGAAGGCGCGTCGGTGGAGCTTCATGAGATCGGGAGACACAGAGAAGACTCAGCCCTGGAGGGAAGGGCACCGCTGTTTCAGGAGGCGCAGCCCCCAAGTGGTGGTGGCAGAGGGGCCCCTCCCGCCCCCTCCCGCCCCCTCCCGCCCTCAATCTTCTGCCCATGTTCTCCACGACCAAATTCAACCGGAAGCCCAAGGACAAGAGACCCTGGGTGACCTACGAAATCAGCCTCTCAGGGCACAGAGAATGGTGGAAAATGGGTCCGTGGGAGGGAAGAAAAAGAGAAAAAAACCAACAGAGGGATCTTCTAGACTCTACTCTCAGTCTTGAAGTTTTGTGAGGCTGAGTCTATGCAGGGCTGGATTGCATGACTTCAGTTCAGTCGCTCAGTCGCGTCCGGCTCTTTGCAGCCCCGTGAACGGCAGCGCACAAGCTGCCGGAGTTGGCCCCCAGGACTCGGCCCGAGCCAAGCCCACAGCCTGGCCTCCGGCTGCAGTGACTGGTTCAGGGATGCACACACCACCCAAGACCGCCAGTCAAGGCTAAGAGGGGTCTCCAGGGCTTTTGTTGGCACCTTTGGGGAAATGGCTTCTCCACCCCCACCACCCCAGGCTTGGTGCTGCGATAATGGGAAGAAGCAGCAACAGGGCAGAGGCTGAGGGCGGAGCGGAGAAAGCAGAGCCAGAGATGGAGAAACGAAGATGCCTCATCCTGAACCTCACAGTGGTCTTTGGCTAAGCACGGCTTTCAATTACTTGTACCAGAAGAGTCCTGAATGAAACAGTCTCACCCATAGCTTTGATGATCTTCGTGGCCCCTCCCTGGGGTAGGCTGGGCAGAGATCATTAATTCCATTTTATAGATGAAGAAAATGAGGTTCAGTTCTCTTTATCACTTGGCATCCAGTTCATTTAAATTCATAATTAAGTTCACTACGCTAGCCTAGGTCTTTGCTGTATATTTTGTCTTTACATTGTACGGTTTTAGATTCCTGACTTCTGTTTCAGTGGCCTCGATGTATGTATGCCTATTATTGAAAGCCGCTGCAAACTCTTTGTAAGTGGATGGCACTCAGTAGTGATTTTGATCAAACAAGCAAGCAAAGCATGGAGATCTCCATGGCTCTCCTTCTCCGTGCAGCTCTCTCCTCTCTACTGCTCTGCCTGCAAATCCCAGCCTCCTTGGACGCTCTAAATTCAAATATTCAACTCCCCTCAATGTGGAGAAGCGTCAGCCAGGCTCTGTTTGCCTGCCCCCTCTCCCCGTGTTGTGGCCTGGAAACTCTCCAGGCAGTAGGCTGGGCAACCATAAAACTCATGATCTTTGCGTCCCTTCTTGCAGAGGTCACTGTCCTCTGTGATCTGTAGTCCAATGTCAGAAAACTATTGTTTCACACCATTTGAATGTTATTTTAGTTGCTTAAGCATGCATGCATGCATGCTAGGTTGCTTCAATTGTGTCCAACTCTTTGCGACACTATGGACTCCTCTGTCCATGGGATTCTAGGCAAGAATACTGGAGTGGGTTGCTATGCCCTCCTCCAGGGGGTCTTCTCAACCCAGGGATCAAACCTGTGTCTCTTATGTCTACCTGCACTGGCAGGAGGGTTCTTTACCACTAGCACCATCCGGGAAGCCCAATTGCTTAATGCAGGAGGGTCTATCTAGCCCTTGGATATTATTTCTCTATCCTGACCAGAAGTAGAAGACCTCCTCCCGCCGATCCAAGTGCTCCAGACACGCTGCCCCTAGACTCTTGCACTGGCCGCCCATTGCCTGGATCACTCTTACCCCAGTCATTGCACGTTTCGGTCTCTTACTTCCTTCAAGTCTTTTCCCGTATGTTACCTTCCCAGTGAGGCCTCCTCTCACCATCCTGCTCCCCTCCCCTCCACTGGTGGCATTTCCAATCCTCCTTCCTCCTGAATGTTTTTCTTTTTTTTCTGTTTGAATAGCAAGCATGCCTTCTAACCCACTATATAGTTTACCTATTTACTGTGTCCATTATGGACTGCCTCCTTGCACTAGACTGTAAGCTCTCTGAAGGATCTCTGTTCACCTGCTTCACGGCTGTATCTCTAGCTCCCAACACAGTAGCTGGCCCAGCGTAAGTTCTCACGAATGATTCATTAAATGAATAAATGATTGAAAAGATGACAGAAAAAAAAAACCCATGAGCACTGTCATTAAGGTGAAACATTATGATGCGCATGGGGGAGAGCTGCTAGCACCCCTTCCGAGTGAAGATCAGGCTGAGGAGAAGCAGCTGGGAACGCAGCTCAGAGCCTGGGGTGGGGGGTGGGACCCCTCAAATGCCAGGCTGTATCCTGTGGGCAGTGGCGGGGGGCCATGGAAGCTCTTAATAAGTAATAACACGCTCATAGGTTATTCAGGAAGAATAATGTGGTGAGTGCCCAGTGAGAGCCAGAATAAATGAGCGGCAAAGGGGAGAGAGGAGAGAGGCAGGACTGGATGTCAGAGGCAGCAGAGACTGGCAGGGAGGCAGGAGTGGGGCTGACGCCTGGAGACGGCTCTCTGGGAACACGGCTGGTGCACTAGAGCAGACTCGGGTGCCAAGGATCCCACGGAGGGAGGTGGGCAGGGCCGTGCAAGGCTCCTGGGCACTGGAGGCGGCAGACAGCGCGCCTGAAGCCTGGGCACCATTCGCCCTTCCCACCGTGTGAACGTGGGCAGGCCACACAGGCTCCTGAACGCTGGTTCCCTCCTCTACGAAACAGTACTGATCACATCTCCCTCCCGGGCAGGGCTTGCTCCCTGGACATTCAGTACCTCGGGGATTTAGTCAATTTTGGTTCCTGTTTTGAAAACCTTTTCTCTTACACTATTTCAGCATCACAAGAAGCCTGAGAGATCTGAGAGGCCCTTCTCTGATCACTTGTCAGACAACGTCCCCCCACCCCACAGATGAGCTGAGGTCCACAGCTGTCCAATGGAGGGGACGTCTGATGAATCCCGCTGCCTATTATGGTTGCTGCTACTCATAAAAACGGGTAGGAAGCAAGAGGCCAGGGAGGAGATGCCAAGCTGGACATCTGCTCCGAATCTCGTTTCTGTGGGGCTGCGGTGGGGGAAACCGGACTCCCTTCCATTACACTGGAGTTTAGAACCTCAGGATACCCTGTTCACAAGAGACTTTAATTCCCAGGACAGCTGTCTAGTGGCTAAGGCCATTAAACGTGGATTACTGAGGCAGCTCTTTATAAGCCAGTTGATAGGATGACTAGATTTGAGGACAAACGGAATTTTTTTGTGCATCTCAGAAGAGCACTGGAGAGCCTGCACATACTGCAGGGACCCGGCCAAACTACTGCAGGGGATTGACAGTGGTTAGGGGGATTAGCGATCACTACATATGGCTTCCCAAAGATCCTGTGTGCTGCAGAGAGAATCTAGGTCACTGTTTTATCACATACTGTGGGCCTGTTCTAATATACACAGGAGTACGTGCATGTATAAGATACATACACACGCATAGAAAATCCTGCACTCTTCATCCATGTACACTAAGAGGCTACAAGAGCTGATCAGTCACACACAGTAATTAACTGTACACACCCTGAGCCCTCCAAACCTCAACAGCCCTCCAAAAGACGTTTTCAAGCCAGCCTATACCCTGTGTTAGGGTGTGTAACACCCTGTGTAATTTTTATTATACACATTCAAGATGAAATTGCATAACATGCCCTCAGTTAACTAGACTCCAACTAGCGGGGATCAACTCAGCAGAGGCTGGCATGGAGGAGAAAGGAGACGGAGTCAGTTCCTCCAGGCCCAGGAGATTGAGGCCCACACCAAGGCAGAACATACTGAAGGCCTCTCTGACATTCGCTCCCACCCTTTCTCCCCTATCTGCCCTGCTCTTTTTGAAATTGAATCACCAAGCAATATATTATAAACAACCTATTCCATTAGATATTTCCCCATAACAACTATTTTTAGTGGCTGCCAACAATTCTACTGGAGAGATGCATCGCAGTTTATTTAGCTAAGCCCAACCACAGGGCCTTTAGGGTTATTTCCAGGGTTTCCTCTGCCCCTACTGTGACAAACCACGCCGTCACGAGCACTCCAACTGGCCGTGTCCTTGCTCACGTCATGACTGCTTCCTGAGCAAAAACTCCCTTTGCTAGAAGTACAGTATTTCAGGTCTAAGAGGATGTAGTCCTCCTCACACAGGGATGGACAAGTCTGGGTGCTTCTTTCTAGAAAACATTTTCTTCCCTGCTCTAATTATCTCTGATTTTCCAAACCCAACCTGTTCTTTGAAGTCAAGCCCAACTGTCTAGACTAAAAGTCTAGGCCACTGGCCCAGGGGCTCCTTCAGTATTTAAACCAATACGATATGAGTCACGAATGTCACTTAAAAGACTTCAGGAACCAAAACTAGTTCATCACAGGAATCAAGTGTTGTTTCTGCAGCATCAGGAGGGACGATGGCCCCATCCAGTTTTCCCTGGGCCACCGTGCAAATTTTCAGCTTATCTGGTGTTAAAATGTACAGGATATCATAGAGTCTATACACGAATTTTTTTAATTTAGTGCAATAATCTTCACAGTGTATATAATTTGAGAACCATTCGGTTCACAATAGGAAGCAACTGCATGAGGAGCACGTACTGGATCACCCCCTTTCCTACCATAGCTGGTCTATAACCTCACCCCGCGGTTCTTCTCCTGACGCGTGCCTCGCACCCACCGCCTCTCTGTGCCCTCCACTGCCGTGGTTGGCACCTCATCCCTGCAGTTGCTCTTGCCTCCTTCTCCACTGTTCCTCCCCACTGCAGCCAGGGGAAGCTTCTTGAGAAGAGCAACCAGGTTCCTGCTGATCTTGGGATAACAGGCACGACATGACCTGTCCTCCACCTACTCATCTCCCCCACACCCAGGCTCGTCCCATCCCACCCTCAGCTCCAGTTACATGGGCTTTCTGTTGCTTTCTCAAAGGTGCCCCCACCTCAAGGCCTTTGCATTGATTTTTTCCTTTTTCCAGGAATAGCCCTCCAACCTTTATGTAAATATCTGAGACTTTTTTGAGGTTACCACTGGTAAGGTGGAGGGGACAGCATGCAAACCTAGGTCCAGGGACTGGATGTCTAGCGCTTGTTCTGCCACTGCTAGCTTCCTCTCCCAGCCAGCTAAACACATACCCAAAGGAGTGTCACTTCAGTTTTGCCTGGCATTTCTCTCAAATGCTTTCAGAATCATTTTTGCAACTGAAACATCTCTCAAAGGAAGAAAACTAGTTCATCACAGTAATCAAGTCTGTCATAGAGGATGTGTGATGATGTTTGAAAATATAATCCTATGAACATCAGAACTGACAACTCTGAAACATCTCTAGGCTAAGTCTGCTAATAACAGTCTTTAGCATTCAGGCTGGCGCTCACATGGGTTTGGTGTGATACATTTCACAGCAGAAATGCCCTAACAAGGAGCTTCCTCAAAGAGTAACTGGGTAGAGGACAGATTTTAATGAGGCCCAGTCCCCGAAAGGGTGAAGTGTGAGGGAAGAATAAAGGCCTGAGATGAAACATGGATTTCTGTGTGAGTCCCATGACAAGTGGGACCTCACATCAGAAAACGTGGCAAACACTTTCTAGAGAGGTCAGGACTTGTACAGGAAAGGAGTCAAGACGTCAGGGTTATCACCTCTGAAGATCCTCCCGGAAAAAAATGTGCTTTGATTAGAATGAAGCAGACACATATGAACTGCCAATGCCTCTTCTAAGTCTGATATTCACTCATTCACTCCTTCTCACCCACCTATCCACCCACCAACTTATCCACTCATTCATCTGTGTCTATCCACCCACCTGCTCATCTACCTACCTATCACCTACCCATTTATCAATCCATCTGTCCACCTACCCACATGTCTATTCATTCAGTCACCTACACATTCGTCCATTAATCCATCTACTGATCTTGCTCCCTCTTTCTCCCGCACCCATTCATCTACACCCATTCACCTACCCACATATCCATCCATCCACTCACTTATTCACTTGGCCATCCAACTACCTGCTCATCTGCCCAGTCCTCTCGCCCGTCCAACTGGCTAGCCAGTCTTTCCTGTATACCTACTATGCACTAAGCCCTGAGGAGATGCTGAAAGAGGCTGGAGACAGGAGTGGTCATAAAAATATCTCCGATGGGAAAAAAAAAATATCTCCGATGTATTTGTTCCTTTACTGTCAGCTGGAACTCAGATACAGGCCAAGCTGTGGACCTGAGAACAGAGAGGTGAACCTCAGACAGACCGCGCCCTCTAGGAGCGGGTAGCAGAAGCCTCTGCTGGAAAGCTAGCCAACTGCCTGGGAGTCAGAACAATGGCGCAGCAAGGAGTGACGTGAGGATTTCCACTCCGCGCTGCGTGGGTTCAAGGGCCGTGTTTCCACGGCCACCACAGGCAGCTCCACCTGAAGAGCTTGGCTCGTGCCTGTTGAGTGGACACCCACCCCCTGAACAAACCCATTTTACTACTAATACCACACAGATGTGGTGAAAGGGGATCAAACAAAAGAGGCTATGAACCCTACCACCAAAAACTCGTGTGTACAAGGACAGCACCATTTGCTGCTTGGATAACTGCACACGCTGGCTGAGGGAAACAAAGCTAAGCTGCTGGCCCATCTCTCAGTTGTTCTGTCTCTCATTCTTTCCTACTCTTTCAAGGTTCATTTCTTAACCTTTTAAAAGGATGACCATAGTGCTTTTCAAGACAAAGTGAGGATAAAGCATCATACATGTTCCACCTTCACAATTATCAGCCATCTGTGCTTTTATTAACTACCTGCCTTTTAAAAAAAAAACCAAAGAGAAAAAGAAAACATATCTCACTACCTTAAATACCAGCTACGCTTTTACAGTACACATTAAAATCAAACAGAGCTATTAAAATAGAGTATAGGTCCTCAGAAAACTAAAAATAGAAAAATTACCATATGATTGAGCAATTCCATGGCTGGGTACATACCATAAGAAAATGAAAACAGTGATCCAAAAATATACATGCACCCCAGTGTTCATAGCAGCATTATTTGCAATAGCCAAGATAGATATGGAAGCAACCTAAGTGATCATCAACAGACAAATGGATAAAGAAAGTGTGATATATACATATATATACAAACATATATGCATATATATATATACATGCACATATATACATACACACACAAAGGAATATTATTACTCATCCATTAAAAAAAGAAATTCTACCATCTGCAACAACATGGAGGTATCCAGAGGGCATTATGCTCAGTGAAATAAGTAAGACAAATACACTGTGTTGTTACTTATATGTGGAATCTAGAAAATAAAACGAATGAATATAACAAAACAGAAGCAGACTCACAGATACAGAGAATAAGCAAGTGGTTAGAAGTGGGAAAAAGGAAGCAGGGAGAAGCAAGAAAAAGGCAGGGGATTAAGAGGTAGAAACTAATATATACAAAGTAATTGAGATATTAGGATACATTGTATAATACAGGGAAATACAGCCATTATTTTATATATAATAATTTTAAATGAGCATGATCTGTAAAAATATTGAATCACTATATTGTACACTTGAAACTAATATTGTCAATCAATTATACCAAATGTTTTTTTTTAAAAGAGTGGAGGCTTGGGTAGCAGCTAAGACCATCCCCTCCGCCACCTCCGAGGCACCGTCAAGGGACCTGCCACCAAGGCAGGCAGCCTTGAGTCCTTCTCAGGGGCCTGACCAGGCTGGGCTGAAACGATGGTCTGGGCCAGATTCCCCCTTAAGCCTTTGCTTCATCTTTACTCCTGAAGAAATGTGTTTGCTGAGTTTTAAACAGAAAAGAACGGTTCACGAAGTCTTCCAAAGAGCAAATTTGAAAAAGATAAAGTAACATTAAGTATAATTTTAATGTTAATGTAGATGTTAAATGAGGAACAATGATATTGGGCTTATATGTAAAATCTCCTTTGAAAAACAAGTTTGAAAACTAGTGGAATAGACTGATAAATCGCTCTACATGCAATGAACATGAATACCCATAAATCACCTTTAGGAGTGTGTGTGTGTGTGTGTGTGCCGCTGTGTCTATGAATATGAGAATGTGAATTACCAAAGATAGCAAGAGCTGCAAGAATGCAACCGAAGCAGTGATGTGGCGATTCACTAACCCCGATATCTCCTGGAAAATTAATTATAGGTGCTTGAGGGTCTAGAGGACTGTGTGTCGTTGGTATCCAAATGGATCCTTGCTCATTATCCTTGTGCTAATTTAGGGCTTACTATGGCCCAGGCATTCTGCCTGTCTAAATCTCTTTAATACCCCAAACCCAGGACTTCCCTTGTGGTCCAGGGGTTGAGACTTCGCCTTCCAATGTAGGGGGTGCAGGTTTGATCCCTAGTCGGAGAGCTAAGATCCCACATGCCTCATGGCCAAAAAACCAAAACATAAAAAAAACCCCAAAACCCAGAAATTCAATAAAGACTTTAAAAATCGTCCACATCAAATTAAAAAAAAAAATCCCCACAACCCTTTAAGGTGGGCCCTATTGAGGGTCTCAGAGAGGCCACTGCCATGGGGAACTGCCTTACCTAGGGACACATCTCTCCTGGGCCCAGCCATGGCCAGTGGCTGACTGACAAGAAGACCCAAAGGCTCAGGCCCCGTGCCTCACTCTGGACAGTGGTGAGGGCCATCCCGGCTCCAGAACTCCTCTAGGATTGGGGGTAGCCTCAGCTGCAAACTTCAGATCAACTTCTTGCTCTGCCCAATCCTGCCACCCTCACTTCCTTACAGTATATTTCCTAAGCTCATTCTTCCACAAACCTTCTACATCTAAGACTCTGTCCCCGAGTCTGTTTATAGGACGTCCAAACTAAGGTGTCATCCCATTTCAGAGATGTGAACCTAGGAAGTCTGTCTCCAGAGACCATGCCCTTAAGCATTTCACACTATTGCCTCTTAAGGAAGACAAAAGTGGGCACCTCCCTGCATCCAGTCCCTTCTGGACTTACCCCCACCTCCACTCCCTGCTCCACAGTCTACATTGCTCTGTTTAGACTCCAGGTCTCTTTTATTGTCCTTTAGTCACTACCTCATGTCTGACTCTTTTGTGACCCCATGGACTGCAGCCGGCCAGGCTCCTCTGTCCATGGGATTTCCCAGGCAAGAATACTGGAGTAGGTTGCCACTTCCTTCTGCAGGCGGTCTTCCCGACCCAGGGGTCGAACCTGTGTCTCCTGCATTGGCAGGTAGATTCTTTACCACTGAGCCACCTGGGAAGCCCCCGGGTCTCTACTCACTGAAAATTAATAAAATTTCACTAAAAATTGTCGTCAGGAGGCCAGAAGGGGGAGCTCTCACACACAAATCACTCATATTATTCACTCTCTCAACATCCCAACAGGAAGAGACATACCTTGTATCTCTGGCAGGAAGCCACCCTAGCTTACTATCACCAGCAGGAAAGAAGATTTCTCCTTGCCTGGCAACAGGTCTGCCAACGAGAGACTGCCACAACTCAGCCAATGAAAAGCCACTATGATCCGAACTCCCCGTTTCCTTCAATGGACTTTTGTTTATAGTGGCCACTTCCGACTTCCCCTTCTCTATAAGAGTTCCCTCTCCCATGCTGAGCTGGACTTACATGTGGTTTGCCATGGCTGCATGTCCTCAACTGCAGTTCTTTGCTGCTCCTATATAAACCCCTTTTGCTGGTAACGGGCTTCTTGATTGTTTTAGGATAACATTACCAAACACTGGTTTAAGCAAGAATTTTAGAAAGCTTGAATTCCACTGAAAAAGAAGAAAGGGGGTGAAACGGTATTGCAATTCCATGAGAAAAGGAATCTTTCCAGCTTCTTTCACCCCTGTCCCACAGGGCTGGCCATTAGCTTGGCAGGCACAGGGGGTTACATCCAAGTGTGTGTGAGTAACCCCCGCTCAAGTACACACAGGCTGAGCGGGCGTCCATTAGCGTTCAAAGCTTGTCAGCTGAAATTTGCGTCAGCTGTCCTGCCCTGACCATAGACGACGTCCCTCCTGCTCAGCAAGCTCACAGGCTAACAGCCCTTGACACACACTGAGGGGCATGCTGATCCGATGCAGAGAGAAACGCACGGGGGGTGTTAGTATTACAGACCTCTCCAGATTTGTTTCCCGTACAGGATCTGGGTGTATCTTTATCTAAAGATTTCCCTTAATAGTGGGGATACCATTAATGTCTAACTATATTACTTACTTTAAAATGTTTGCTCACTATTTATAGTCTCAACATTTTAAAATGTACGTTCTTAGGTTTCTGTATTGGAAAGGCAAGCAAACTTTTGCTGGGTTAATAACTGTTTGGTTGGACACAGCTTGCAAATACTATAATTTCCCTTTAAAATGACTTAGCAAATAACTTATGATATCTTGACAAACACTTGAAAATAACTAATAAATATCCCCATAACAAATCATAGCTTTAAAATGATCACACCTAATGGGGAGCTATTGCTCAATGAGCACAGAATTTCTGTTTGTAAAGAGGAAAGCATTTTGGAGATGGATGTGGTGATGGTTTCACAACAGTGTGAATATGTTCAGGGTCACTGAATTGTATACTTACAAATGGTTAAAATGGTAAATTTTATGTTACATACATTTGGTTATAATTTTTAAAAAAGGAGAGATGAGGTAAAAAGATTGAGAACTACTGCCATAGAAGAAGCTTTATAATGTGAGGGATCAGAACAAACGGTTGGGAAGAATTAAAAAGGAAAGATATCTGAGTGTGAAGTGTAAGTGCTTCCAGGACCCCGCAGGTCTGTCTGAATGGAAGTTATGGTGACTTCAGCTTTCTTTTTGGTGCTTGTCTTGTGCTGTTTACATTTTCTGTAATGGAAATGTGATATTTCAGTAACCAGAAAAAGAAATAAACATGTATGTGTGTATAAATGTAAATATATATGAATAAGAGGGTAGTAAAATTCCCTCCCTCTCCCCAATCAGGGACGCAGTGAGTAAAAGGCAAGCTGCTGCTTCTAGGATGATCTGGCCAAACTGAGACCTGTAGAACATACCCCCAGATAGCAGCAGCTGGGTATCAAGGAGGATCGCCCACCTAGAAATGAAGGACCAGAGTCTTGGCTTCAGCCTTGCCTCTTATTTATACAGAAAGCTGAGCACCAAAGAATTGATGCTTTTGAACTGTGGTGTTGGAGAAGACTCTTGAGAGTCTCTTGGACAGCAAGGAGATCCAACCAGTCCATCCTAAAGGAAATCAGTCCTGAATGTTCATTGGAAGGACTGATGCTGAAGCTGAAACTCCAATATTACGGCCACTCAGCTCCTCTCTCATGAGCTTTGTGATGCTGGGTAAACTAACCTCTCTGTTTTCTTGCCTGAAAAATGCTGATAATAACAGTCTATAACATCTCCACTGTGTGGGGTTGTACCGAATATTAGTTTGGTAGGCCTGCCTTAACAAAATACCCAGACTGGGTGATTTAAAAGAAATTTCTTGTCTCACAGTTCCAGAGGCCCAAGACAAGGGTGTCAGCAGGGCTGGTTCCTTTTGAGGGCCGTGAGGGAGAATCAGCTCCCCAGCTACTGGTAGCTTGCTGGCAGTCGTTGGCATTTCTTAGCTTACGGACTCCATCTTCTCGTGGGGTTCTTCCCCGTGGGTATGTCTGTCTCCAAATTTCCTCTTTCTATAAGGACACTATTTGCACTGGATTATCCTACTGCACTATGACCTCATCTTGACTAATTACATCTGTAAGGACCTGATTTCCCAAAGAGGTCACATTCTGAGGTACTTTTCATTTAGAGTTCAACACATGGATTTTTGTTGTTCTTCAGTCGCTAAGTTGTGTCCAACCCTTTATGACCCCCATGGACTGCAGTACATGATGCTTCCCTGTCCTTCACTATCTCCCAGAGTTTACTCAAACTGAGGTCCATTGAGTCAGGGATGCCATCCAACCATCTCATTTTCTGTCACCCCCTTCTCCTCTTGCCCTCAATCTTTCCCAGCATCAGGGTCTTTTCCAAAGAGCCAGCTCTTTGCATCAGGTGGCCAAAATATTGGAGATTCAGCTTCAGGATCAGTTCTTCCAATGAATATTCAGGGTTGATTTCCTTTAGGATTGATTGGTTTGATCTCCTTGCTGTCCAAGGGACTCTCAAGAGTCTTCTCCAGCACCACAGTTTGAAAGCATCAATTCTTTACTCTCAGCCTTGTTTGTGAAAGTGGTCCAACTCTCACATCCATACATGACTACTGGGAAGCCCATAGCTTTGACTATACACCTTTGTCAGCAAAGTGATGTTTCTGCTTTTTAATACACTGTCTAGGTGTGTCATAGCTCTTCTTCCAAGCTCCTAACAGGGGTTATTATGAGAACGAAATGAGACACGACATTTAAGGGCCCAGCAGGTTACCCAGCACACAGTGAGCAGGCAGCACTGTTAGCCGTTCCCATCATCATGACATCAGTTATCACAGCAAGGTCAGCACAGCCACCACATCACTGAACCTCTGCTTCTTGCAGGGACCTGAACCGAATTCACACACAGGGCTTCTGCCGAAGTTCTCATAAGACGGGGCACTCCCCCACACTGCTTTTCACAAGGAAACAGCTATTTTTGCCCTGACTTGAGGAAGTCAAACCTTCAAGCTCTGGAAGGCTAGGCATCAATTCAAACAAATTGCTAAACCACATTATTTTGATCTTTCAAATTTATCTGACGGCAGAAGGAGTAGGCTTCTTCCCTGCGCTGTACATTATCTGCAGTCATTTGTAATTGTGTTTAAATAAATGGGGGGAGAGCAGCCAGGCAGTACCCAAGAACAGATCTGGAGACACTTGCATTTAGAATCAGAAGCCTTGGGATGTGGATCTGAGACAGGCTCCCTAGCAATGCACCGTGGGACCCAAGCACAGCTACTTTGCCTTGCTGAGACACAATTTCCTAATTCATTCAGTCAGCAAACGTGTTTCATGGAGTAAGAGCCAGTGTTACACAGGGATAGAGAGGATTACAGGCCCCGGGGCCGGGAGGGGCTCAGAGACTCACTGTCCAACGGGGAGGGCCAGGTGGACACACAAATGACCCAGTGCAGAGGGGGGACCTCAACATCCTCTCCTACTAACACGGGGAGAGCGGTTCCTGCTCTCCTTCCCGAGCATCTAATGTGGCTGTTTGGACAGTGAGTTCCTTGCCGGGCAAGCCTTTTATCTTACTCTTCCTGCCTGGCCCAGGCCTGGCTGATAGGGTGTGCTGGAAATGCTAGTTGAGTTAATAGAACACCTAAATGGTTAAGAACATGGGCTTCTGAGTCAGCCAGACTGGTCAGCTTTGAATGCAGTGACACTGGCTATTTGTCGGATGCTCAGTAAATCATTTATCTTTGCTCAGCCTGCTCAGCCTTTTTTTTTTTTTTTAATAATGATATGGTTGCTAATTAGCTAAATCATTCACTCATTTAATAGATATTTAGTAGGCATCTACTACGTCCTAGGTACCCAGTTCTAAGTCTCAGCGATATGGCAGAAAATGAAGCAGACAATGAAGAAGAAAAAAAGAGCGCACATCAAGTCAGGTAACTATTGTGAAGAAGAACGAAAGGGATGGGACTGCAATTTTGAATAGGGTGCCAGGGAAGCACGTGTGGATGTGTGGACAAAGACGCGACATCGGTCAAAGAGGCAGAGGCAGCTCACTGGGAGGAGCATTCCCGGCACTGGAAATTGCACACCCCCTGCCGGGTGGCCGTCTTAAACATCACGTTCAACAACATGTGTACGGTGCTCAAGATGCTGCCTGGGATGCAGCAGGATCTCATTAATGGAGAGCTATTATTAGCGTGACATTAATAAATGTAATTGTATTGAGGAAAGAAGAAGACAGAGACTATAAATGTACCCTCTGCACACGGCAGTCACATTGAGGGTTATTGTTACAGTTGCTGTTTATTACTAGCAATTAATTACCTCCAGGAAATGCTCCTGACAGTCTGAAGTTACAGGGGGCCCAAGAGCCAGCCCCTCCCTCCTCAGGCTCTGGGACTTGAGTCCTAGCGAGATGCTGATGGGGAAGACTCGGGGCGGGGTAAAGGCTGGGTTTCTCTCCTGCCTCACAGAGGAAGGAGTGAGAGCCCCTCACGCCCACCCCCACACATACCTGGGTCAGGGAGATTTCCACAACCTGCGTGAGACAGTGACACCAGCTGTCACGGCAGTAATTTGGGAATCGCCATCAGCAGATTCAAGAACGATAGACCCTGTTAAAACTTCTGTTGTCAGTTCTGATTATTTACTGGATAGCAAAAGTCTTTCGTTTATAGCAGCCTGGAAGGCAGCAGAGTAGGGGAGTGTGACCGAATTTCTCCATCGTGTGTGGATTCAATCCCAAGAAGTTAACTCAAGGTTACCAGTGTTTACTGAGCTTCCTCCAGGTGTAAGTGCTAGGCAAAGTACTGTGGGGACCGGAGGGGTGAAAACTGTGGCTGCCACAAGTCTGGGAGCTGCCAATTCACTGGAGAATATGAATACAGCTTTCCCACAGGCAGACTGCAAGAGGCAGGGATAGGAGCCGGGTGCAATGGACTATAAGGGAGAGGAGTCTGGAACTGGCTACCTGGTGTAGGGGAGGAGATGGGAGAGACTTCATGCTAAACTTAATGCACAGTTAATAATTAGCTTACAGTAAACATTCCCTCTTTAAAATGCTTAAGATTCCCACACAGACACCTATATGTCTCAGATGGGGTCCCCTGGAAGTAGAGCCTAGGACAGGGAATCATGTGCAAGGCATAGATTAAATGCGTGTTCTTGGGAGAAACCTGTAGGGGGAGAGGAAGAGTTGGGAGGCCAAGCTCTGTGGGACGTGTTTCCGAGTGAGGCAACTCTCCGCCCGATCCTCCCGGGAGCCCCTGGAGGTGAAAGGCGCCGGCGTCACACCAGCCAGCCACGGCTGCGGGCTGCGGGGGGCCGGGGGGTGAGGCCCAGGCACCTCCAGGCTGGGAGGCTCCATCCGCGTGGGACCTGGCGGGGCACCCGCACAGCCGCGGGACGGGCAACCCTCAGCTAACTCCTGAAAGGGCGGGGCTCTGGCGGGGGCCCCAGCAGCGCTTCTGGGAACGAGACGGAGTGAAGATTCTTAGGGCTGCGGGACCCTCAGTGCCATGGGGCTCGGCTACAGGGAGGGACGGGGACTGGGCAGATGCCTTCCACCTGCACGGTGACAATCAAATCCCCAGCCTGCATGGAGGCAGCAGGTAGAGAACGCGAACGTGCCCCGACAGCCTTATACGAGTTCACAGGTGTGTTGAGAGAATTAAATGAGAATTAAATACGTGAAACAGACTGGCACTTCAGAGAGAATGATTGTGAGACTTGATTCTGAATATTCCTTGATTTAGACCTGCATAAACTGGGCTTTGAAAAATCATCATAATAACTTGGGGATAATAATAATAGTCATGATGATGATACTACTGGGTACTGAACACCATTGTTACTTCTCACATCAACCCTATGAAGTAGGTTATATTTCCCTACATAGATGAGGGAACCGAGGCACAGATAGGTAAGCAATTTTCCTGAGGTCACACAGCCCTAAGAGCTGGACTGAACTGTGGCCTCCTTTTGCCTGACTTTTCAAATCTTCATTTCCTGTTACAGTTCATCACTGCCATGCCCTGGGAAATGGTGCATTTTATGTGAGTTTGAGGGTAGGCTGCTTAGCCAGGGAATAAAGGGAGAGAGATTAGGTTCCCAAACCAGCGCCCATGTTAAGTTTGTGGATAATGCAGTTTCAGTGGAACTGCTTGGGTCTGGGACAGGGTGGAGACAAGTAGGGTGCAGGGGAGGTTCTGCAAGGGTTTGCTGTTGATCCTGGGCAACAGCCAGAAACACTCATGAAGGGAGACCTTAGAACAGAAAGCAGAGAGTGACGTCGGGAACTAGTACGAGGTCACTGGGACAAGCCCCGTTTTCTGGGACGCGCAGTTGGCACATCACACTTGGACCACGGCAGAGTTTCTGACAAGCTCTCGAGGGACTGCTTCGAGGATAAAATCCAAACAGGTGGGATCAGGAGAGTCCAGGGGATGGAGTCATGACTGGTTGAATGACCAGCCCCCAAAGGGGTCAAATCCTAAGTTGGTAGGGTTTTCTCTACTTCTGGGTGGAGTTCCTATAGTATTCCAGTTCTTGTCTCACTCAAATTCAACCTAAAAAAAAAAAACTATAGGCAAAATGATGATATCAAATATAAGGCACAAATGGGTCACTGGTGGGAAGCTTCTGTATTGGAGAATAAAACCAGGACCCCAAAGATCAGAGAGGCAGGAGAGATAGGCAGACTTGAACAACATGGCATTTAATTCATCCGTGTGTGTGTGTGTGTGTGTGTGTGTGTAGCGTAAAGTTTCCTGTTTGATAAAAAAATCAGCTTCAGGGTCACAGCGTGGCCAGGCAACAGTGGGAATGAAATAAATGAGGCTTCAGTCAACAGTGCGTCATTTTCCTGGGACGAGGAGCTGGTTAGCTTCCTCTAATGACCTGATTCCAAGAACTTAGTTAGTGATTGGGATCCCAGACAAACAGCTTCCTCTAGGATGTCCTCTTTTCAGGCAAAATATTGATTGGGGATGGGGGCAGTATTTGAGTCTTAGTAGAGATAAGAATCCCATGGACAGAGGAGCCTGGTTGGCTGCCTTCTATGGGGTCGCACAGAGTCGGACACGACTGAAGCGACTTAGCAGCAGCAGCAGAGATAATTTTTTTTAAATCTCAATTAAAAACTTGAAGTTTAAGGGGCACACCGGTGAAGGCTGGATTCCCATTCTTCAGCAACAAACACAAACAGATCAATGAACTCTGCAAACTGCCACCTGCTGTCTTCATAACCTTCTTGGTGAGATCAATTAGTGATAACAGCCATCAGAGATGACTGCATGAACTTAAGGCTGCAGGCCTCTCCCAAGATGTTAAATTGAGATGTCTAGGCCCGCAGCTGTTTGAGAGAGTCTGGGCGAAGGATGAAGATTTGGTCTATTATTATATCTGGAGGAACTCATGGGTCACCCTCTTTGCAGCTGTGATCGCTTCTACATGAGATCCACCCACAGGGAGTGAGGAGGTGATCACAGGAAATAGTTTAGAAAGAATGGGCCCCCTTCTCACGGTCAAAAATATTCCCAAGAGCCCCTTTCAATTTCTCTGTGCCCAAGTGCTCTGGTAAGCCTCACAGCCCTGACCCAAGCCTGGGGTAAAGGCTCTCAGTGACCTCCTAGAGAATCTGGTGCACACAATAGGATATAATGAGATTCTATGAATTTAACCTTTGTCAAAGGCACCACAAAATAAATATGGTGTCGTTTCAAAAGACAAACCAGAAGAAACATTCACTAAAGGACAGACACTGCTGGTTAGAGCCCTCCTATCTTGGTCTGACACACCCAAAGGATGTGTCCATTTTGAGGGCTGGAACATCATCCTTTTTGGGGAAAGAGACTGGAAACTGGGAGGAATTAAAACATGATCACCCCCCAAAAATTTAAGCTTTGGTTTTTTCACCTGTAAACTCAGCACACATTCCCAAGTAGCCTTTGAAGGGCTATGGATATCAGCTTGTTGATGAATTCAGCACCTCTTTGGTAGAAAAGCCTTCTTGGAGGAGTCTACTAAGCCACAGTGTATGGCCTGAGTGCTAGGGAGGAGGGAACTTGGCATTGCACCCTCACTCCCCAGGGCGTGGCAGAAGGAGAACTCACAGCCCAGGCACCTGCGGTTACCCACACATGGAGTTTTGCTCACTGAACTGCGGGAAAATCCAGGACAGCTTCCTGGTTTTCACTCTCATAAGCAGAATGGAGTCCCTGCTCCAAGGGTCTGGGCTGACCTTGGACAGTGACTGGCAATTGTTATCTACCATCTCTCTACCACGGGGTAGGGAACCCACCGACCACATCATTCTTCTTTGTGCTCCCAGCTCCTAGCACCCAGCACAGGATCTGCTAAGGAGTGAATGAATGGAGGAACAAATACATCTGACAGAGCCCCAAGCAATTCTCAACGTCGCTATTTGAGACTCACCAGGACTACCTGTTAATAATGGGAATTTTTTGGCGCTGCTGCAAAGCCACTGGATCAGAAGTTCTGAGGCAGGGCTAGGAAATGTGCATTTTTAACGAAGTTCCCTGGGAGATTCCCACCTGTGTATAGAAGTTTATGAATTGCTGCCCTAGAGGAACTCTGCTGACTGGGATTCTCAGAATACTCTGGGCTTTTGAGACCTAACAGCCAATTGAAGCCTGAGTTTTATCCGGTGTTTGTTAGAAGAAGGGTTTCCAGGTGAGAAAGCATTCTGAGATTCGCAGCCCAGAGAGAGGTAATGACAGGGCCAGCAGCCCTGTGGGCTCAGGGACTCAGAGGAGCAGGCGCCCGGACCATCGGGGGCGGCTGGGGACACGGGTCCTGTTCGCCAGTGTTCTCAGAGGAAGGCGGCTGGGAGGAGAGCGCTTAAGAAAATTAAAGAGACGAGGGCCCCAGACCAAGCCAGAGTCCCGACCTGGGGTGCCCGAAGAAATCTCTGTAACACACCAGCTGGCAGCCACAGGCCTGGCTCCCAGGCGAGAATGCATACTGAATCAATTGAAATCGAGTCACGGATACAATTAATTTAATGTGTTTAAACGATTTTCCGTATAGTAAACACGCTGAATGAGGGTGACCCAGAATAAAGTGACTGTCTGAGAACGGAAAAATGGAGACCGTGTGTGCTGTATAATAAAAACCCTTCAGCAAATAGAAAACGCTTCAATTTATTCCTACCTCCTGTTCCTTTCCTTTCCAACTCTTTATTTATGTCTGAACTTGGCCTTCTGCGGTCTCCTTGGACCACAGGGACACTTTTTATTTTGTCAGAAGTCGGTCTTTTTTCTCTGATCAGAAGACAATTTTAATGAAATCTGTCTCGAGCCCAGTGACAAGCACACATTAATATGTGACGAAGGGAATGAGGAAGGGGAAAAAACACCTGAAGACCTGTTTCACTACTGCACTCTTTCCCTCAACTAATGGAAGATTTGTATAAAGAGGAGAGAGACAGCACCAGGGTGGTGATGGCAGGCCCATCTGAGCTACTGTCCTGCCTCAATCGAACCTTCTTTCTGTGTGACTTTGAAACTCCCCGGCCGTACCTCACATACTCACCCATGACCCGAGGGGGTTGAATTTGAGGATCTCTAAGATCGCTTTCAGTTCTGACATTCGCCGAATCGTGAGTCACAAATGAGACCAGGCATAAATATGCATCAAGGAATGTCCCATCAAAAAGAAACTCATCTTCAAGCCGTGTAAAGCCTTTCAGGCAGCCTCAAGCAGGGATCGTGTATTATTTGGCAGCATTTAGGAGTAGTTATAAATGATCTCCACCTAAGCTACATCAGGCATCTAGACAAAATGCTGCATTCCAGGATTAGGAGAGGTTTCCTAGATTCTGTAGCTCTCTATCCAGCCGCTTCAACTTGGGATACCACAAATTCATTCTATTAAATGGGAAATAAAGCATGACAAGATGGCCTGAAAAAGTGGACCTGTATTTTGAGACAGCTTCGCCACAATGCTACTAGTGGGACCCCTGGTGAATTCCACCCTTCTCTAAGACCCTGTCTGTGAATTTGTTCCATGGATAGAAAGGACTTCTGAGGCCTTTGGTGCTCTGTGGAGACTTTCTGAGAGAGAGGTTTCAGGAGAGGAGAGGTGGGACGTGGAGGGGGCTGATCTGGAAGGGCTCTGGGCTCTTCTTCCATTCACCTGAGAATCTCCTCTTTAATTTATATTACACACCAGGGACCACATACAATCTGATAACAAGTTCTAAGGATGAAAAAAAAGAACTTTTTGAAACCACCGGGCTGAGGAAAGTTGTTAAAGTTTTCAGTCTGCGTCCAGGCTGCCCTGCAGACATGACCTTTACCGATAATTAACAAGAGCCTTCACTTCCAAGTCGTGGGAGCAGATGTCCAGGTCTCAGGTCGAGAGGGGCTCCATTTAGGAACTTGGAACTCTCTTTCTTTTCAGCAAACCTCAATGTTCCCCAATGCCCAGAGCAGTGGTTCTAAACTCTACTGTGCATTAGGGGGTCTGTGATGGCTGTGCCCCAACCCTGAGATTCTGATCCAGTGGGTCTGGGGTTAGGCTCAAGAATTTGCATTTCTAACCAGCTCCTAGGAGATGCTGGTGCTGCTGGTCAAGGCACACTTGGAAAATTGTTGGCCTGTAAGACAAGGCCAGCCTCCTTAGCTTTCCCTACAGAGCTGTGCCCCAGCTCACCCTCCCAGCCTCACCACCCTCCCTTTCAATATTCCCAACAAAGTACATGCACCCCACCACACTCCATCTGGAGGGACTGCCAGCCCCCTGTCTGCAGGTCTAAGGCACAACCCAAAAGATTCCACTTCCAAAGTCTTCCAGGACTCTTTGTTAAAGGTCACAGAAATGCGCCTAGGCTCACACAGTCTCTCCCATGGTGCGGAGCACTTTCAACCTCTTAATGTCATTTGAGTCCAGGTCTCACCCCTGCATCTGGACCACAGACTCCAGGACAAGGAGTCCACCTTACCTTGCAGTCCACACCATAGTCTACCCCCAACACCTGCACAAGTTCTGGCCTGTCAGACCAACCGCCCAAGCCTGAGCACACGCAGAGAGGAACATGGACATGTAAGAAATACCCCAGTCAGCTCATCTCATATACTCCCAAGAAAGACTGATTCTCCAAATGCCTTTTTAAATTAGAACAATGGGCAGCACTTTAGCCATTTCAAACTATTCTTTAGGCAAATTTCCCTAATTTTCTGGGAGCACAGTCAGTGACAAATACATCATCATGAGACATAAATGACGACCATTTATGTTCATGACCAGAAGGTAGTGTGATGCAGCTATTAAGAGCTAGACCCAGGTTCAAATCCTAACTCTACCTCCGATTAGCTGCTATGGTACTTAAATGTTCCAAGCTCCAGGCTCCTCAGCTTTATCAGGGGTGGTAACAGCACCCACTTCCTAGGGATGGCACACAGATGCAGTGAGACAATTATTAACTACAATGACCACTAGCATTTCCTCCGTGTCTACATGTGCCTAGCACTGGGCATACACCATCAAGCTAATCTACATAAATGCTTAGCACATACCTAGCACATCATAAGCATTCAATAAATAGTGATTCTCATCATTGCCAATTTTCCTGACTTCTCTGCAAGCCAGTCATTATTATTCCCATTTGCCAGCTATTTCAAGAATCTTGAAACTCAGAACAAGTAGCTTGCTCAAGCAACTGCTAGGGCAGTTTTTAATCTGTAACAGCTAATGTTTATGACTGCCTTGCCAGGTAGGTATTATTCCCATTTGGGGGCTGAAAAAACCCTGTAGTCTGAAGACCATAACGTGAAAGTGAATGCCCAGGATTTGAATCTGACTCTGGATCTAGAGCTTCTGTTGGCTCACCCCCACCCCGCCAGCTGGTGGGTTCCACCTGCTCTGTGTCACCTCACTATGGCCTTTCCAATCCTCGAGTTACATAGAGAGGCAGTTTCCCAACACATCGAGGAGCGTTACTGGCCATGCCCGTTTCAGCAGCCTTGCAATCCCAGAGCCCACAGGAAGTTATTTCAACAAGCGAGAAAATGAACCATATATCAGAGGGCCTGTAACACAGTGCCTCTTGCCCAGGACGTCTCCAAGAGGCGCTAAGGAAAGCAGAGCCCGGGGGCCTGGGACTGACCGTGACCCCGAAGAAGTTGGTCTCGTTCATGGCATTGAGGATGATCTTGCCCAGTGTGTGGTCTGTGTAGTTGAAGTCCTGGATCCGCTGGTGCCGGCTGCTGGCGTGCAGCGTCTCCATGGCCCTCTGAAGCGTCTTGGCGATGACCCAGATGCCGTCGTAAGCGTACCCGTGGAACTTGCTGGGTCCTACCCCTGACCGCTTGTTGTTATATTCTCTCTCATACTGCTGTGGCGTCTGGAAAATAAGGAGGCCGGGGAACACCAAGTTACAGGCAGCCGGGACATGAAGCACGCCGTGCTGAGAGCTGACCCTCCCCAGTGCTTATCGTCAGCCAGGCACGGTGCCAGGCTCTTAACGGGCATCACCGCATCTAACCCCCACAACGACCTTGTACGCCGGGACTGTTACTGTCCCCATTTGCAGATGAGAAAATTGACTCAGGAAAGCTAACTTGCCTAGGACCAAGTGAGTGGCAGCTGGTATCTGAACCCTGGCTGTCCGCCAAGACCAGTGGGAGGAAAAATGCATCCTGAGCAGGCCTCCTCCTGACATTAGCTGGGCCTGGAGCTACAGTAACAGTGGAGGCCCGTATACCATATGTCTAAATAGTAAGTTATAGACGACAAACAGACTGTTCAATAAAATATTTTCTATCTTTTTGTCATAATGGGTTAAAGGAGGGTAAATAAACCTTCCTAACAAGCTGGAAGGCCAGGTTTGAATTCAGAAGTCTGACTCCTCAGAGCTTCAGTCTGGACACAGAAGCACCGGGGAAGCTAACTTTGCTCCGGGACCCACCCCCTTCTCTTCCCACTGGACTCCACCCCACAGGCCAGTCAAGCTCGGTCCACCTTCTTCTAGCATCAGTAGTCCCATGACCACCCAGACGCTCAGACCTCCCTGAAGAGGCTCCTTGGACCCTGGATGTGGCTCCAGGCTCTTGGGCAGGGAATTCAGGGTATGGCCCAGGCTTGGGAGGGGCGCAGTGCAGGGGGGCAGGTCCCTGTGGCCTTGTGGAGTTTGAACCCCGTGGGGCTTGAGTGAGGTCCTCTTAGAGCATGGGGTCCAGGGCCGGTCCTAGTTGTCCAGAGGTAAGGTCCCTTCTGATCTCTACATTGTGCTCGTCCCTTTCATCTTCCATAATGTAGCAGGGTCTGCGAATAACTTCGCATTAAAATTTTTTTTTCTCCCATTGAGCTGGATTTCATAAAAGAATTTCATTGGTAATATTAACATTCTGATTGAGGCCACAAAGTAATGAAACTGCCTTTTTACTCTAGTCCCTGAGGCTTATAGATCCAAATGAATGCCGCTCCAGGGGAACCCATTACCCTCAGCTCTTCATGGGCCTTTTCTCAAATCACTTCTGGACTCCTCTGCCAGAAATGTCATCAGAGCCCATGGCTTAGTCTTTGGATAAACCCTCCTTGGGGACAAATCAAACACAGAAACCAGAACTCACTGTCAGTTTATACCAGAAAAGGCCCCTTGGAGACGGTCACACACGCCGTCTCAATCTGCAGCAGGGGACACAGAGAGGTCTAGCGACTTGGCCAAGGTCACACAGCGTTAGCATGTGTGTCTCTGTGAGTATAGCTAGACTGTCTCATTTTATCTTTGCTGCTTCTCATATGTTTGAATTTTGAGGTCATAACTGCCTTTTGAAAACCACTCCAAGTTGTTCGAGGCCAGTTTTGGTATCCGAGTAGAGTGGTGAAGCTGAGCCATTGAAGGCTGGGTCACTCTGTGGCTGGATCTCAAGTCTCTCACCCTTGGCTCGAGCTGTTAGCAGAGCCTGGGTACAACCAAGCCCCTCCAAATGTGGAATCTGCCTGACCAAATACGAATGGTATCTCAGCAACAAATCCACCACCTTTAAAAAAAAAACACAAAAAAACATTTTGGCTCCTATTGGATAGCTCAGGTTTTATCTATTTATGATTTCCTTTGGAAATGCATCATGTCCAGCCATCACTGTTTTGTTCATCAGTCAAAACACCCAGCAGAAGTTCTTCAATTCCAAGGGTTCTTCAAGGAGACAGCACCGTCTCTAGCCCAGCCCAGCTCCTCAAGCCCCTTCTCATAGGGAACTGCACCCCTCCACCTGGAGGCTGGCTCTCTCCACAGGCATCCTTTGCCTGCTCACTTCTTATCAGGGAGCATGAGATAGTGTATTATGAGGCTTTCTCTCTTCCCTGAACCTGCTGGGTCTCCCTCACTCACACCAAATTTGTTTGCACTCGAGGCTGTTGCATTAGATGCCTCCTCTGCCAGGAAGCTTCTACCCCAGCTCTTGCCTGATATTCTCGGCACACAAACGTCAACACGTGTCATCTCTCAGGGATGCTTCCCTGACCTACCCTTTCCACAACTTCCTCCTGCCAGGCAATCTCTATCCACTAGTTTTATCTTCTCTATTGCAATTTTTACTTCCTCCAATGCATCTACCCAAAGAATTAAGCTCCAATGGGTCAGGGGTGTTATCTTGATCACAGAACCCAAAACAATATCAGCAGATACCCTTTCTAAGCATCAGTTTCTCCATCTGAAAAGTGAGGAGGTTGGACCAGGTGATCTAGAAGCTTCCTCCTGGTGAGTGATCCAGGCAGGAGCCTGGCACAGTGGTAAGAACACAGGATTTGGAAGCAGGCTTACCTGCCCTCCAGTTAGCTCAGTGGTTTGGTAACGTGACCTGGGGCTGGGGTCCCATCTCCTGCAGGTCTCTGCAGCCTCCCGTCTAGGTGGCTGTGACAGCTTGGTGAGATGAAGTGTGTCCAGGACGTGTTGCTGCCCCAAGAACTCCAGTCACCGCTAGTGACAGCACAGGTGCTTGCTCACCTGGCCACCTGGAACCGCTGCTCGCCCACGATGCCCTGGAGACCCCGGACTTCGCCTGTGCCGATAGCGGGTAGCAGCCCTCCCGTGTGTGAATGGCCTACTTTTACTTCCTTAGCTAATTTCCAATTATTGGACATTGAGGCTTTTTCTAATTTTTCCCAATTACAGGATTGCAAAAAAAGCATCCTTGTATCTAAATTTTCTGAACGCACACTGCTAATTATTTTTTCGGAAGAAATTCCCAGATATATAATTGCTGAGGCAAAAGGTATAAAAACCTTCAATGCTATTCACACATCTAAAGGGCCAAATTATCCTCCCCAACCATGAAAAGCTAAAATTCCACTCCATATGAAAGTGCCCATTTCCTTGCATCCTGGACCACAGTAGGCATTTCTTTTTTTCTTTCTTTCTTTTAAGCTGCTGAGCATGCAGGATCTTGGTTCTCCAACCAGGGATCAAACCTGTGCCCCTGCAGTGGAGGTGCAGAGTCTAACCACTGGGCCACCAGGGAAGTCCCTCAATTTTTAAAATCATTGTCAGTTTCTCAAGTTAACAAAAAAATGTACATCTCTTTTCATTTTAATTTGCATTTCTCTGGTTAACTATTAAGAGTGATCTCCTTTCACACATTGATGCGCAACTTTCACTTCAGAGACGTGTTTCCTCTTTATACCATATTGCTATATTGAGAGTCACAACTTTTAAAGCTTTGTTTCAACATATCCTTGTTATTTTTCTATTTGGCTATATTTTTCTTAACTTTAAAATGTAATTTGGGGGAATTCCTTGGCAGTCCAGGGGTTAGGATTCCATGTTTTCACTGCAGAGGGCCTGGATTCAATCCCTGCTTGGGGAACTGAAATCCTACAAGATGCGCGCTGTGGCCAAAAGAAAGAGAAGAAGAAAAAAAGAAATTTGGGTCTATTTCAGGCTGTTAATTCAGCTATTGGCTATTTTTAAAGTATTAAAAATTTACCTGAATGTCTATTTATCTAATTAATTGCTTAAGCATCAAAGGAACGAGGCCTCTTGAACTCTTCTCTCCAAGACTGCTGCTGCGAGGCTTTTTCTGATGCAGGCAAAGGCATCCAAGGGTTGGTGGTGTCTCTCTGAGTCCTGTTTGTTCAACCTAATGAGTACATTCAGATGATGTTTTGAGACTTCTTCTCTATCCAGGACATGCCACTGGGGCATCCTTGAAGGTTTCTGTGACATTCTTAAAGGTGTTGTGGGTGGGGGAAGTCAGACCTTCGGTAAACAGAGTATTGCCTCACCAGGAGGTAAATGAGTGTAGTTTTTAAACTTCTTTGATATAGTTTATTGGCGATATTTTCATGTGTGTAGATAATAGAGTGGATCAGGATCAGACTGTTTATTCATTTGATACTGGGGCCAACACAAGCCCCTATATATTTTTTAGGTGTACCTCTTATAAATCCCTATATTTTTCTATCTCATAAAACTGTTCATCAGCCAGGGGAAAGGGGTTTGGAGAACACTGGCAACGTGCCTCACTTCTGTGGGTAAAGTCCTTGGAGTGGGACACCCGGGTAGCTTAGCCCTGAAAGGTGACCTCATCCTCACTGTCTTTGCAAGCACCAGGCTGAAGTCATTGCTATCACACTATGTCCGGGACCATTCATCACTGTTCCCCGGTGAAGCTGGCGCCGATCTCCCTCAGGCAAAACAATGACAGCAGGAAGAGACACTCACAATTGTCTGAGAAAAGCTAATAGTTGTTCTTAAAGCAGGTCTCCAATTATTCAGGGCAGAAGAATTCCTTCCGCTGTAAAGCAGACACTGAAAACTGATTGATTACTCACGCTCTGAGGTCAAGTTTATCTTGAGAGGCTAAAAGTTTCTGAGAAAACAAGTTTTACATGAAGAGTCCCAATTACTGACAGGTTGTGCCCCACATATTTTTGAGAGGCAGTTGCTGGAACGTGGAACATATTTTCATACAGAAATTATGTTATAAATAGTGGTTAGGTTCCCAGGCTAGCCCACACAAGTTAGCTACCCCACACCGTGACTAAACGTTATGGGTCTGTCATTCCAACAGAACCAGGCTGAGTCCTGCTTCTTGGGGGAGGGGAAGTCTCACGGACAGAAGAGAGGAGAAGAGGGAAACATCTCCCTCCACATCTCCAACTGCCACCCCCAACCCCGCAGAGTGGCAAAGCCAGCAGAGTTTCTCTCTAGCACCCTTTGTGGGATGCTGCGACCACAGTCTCCTTTGGAAGGTCCACTAGGGGACAGTCTATGGGCTCTTCTAGTCTAGTTTGTAGGTCACCCAAGGAGCCTGTTGAGAATGCAGGGCCCTACATTTTGTTTTGTTGTGTCTGTGGGATAACTCGGACAACTGTATTTTAAAAGCTGTTTTAAGACTTTAAGAATACATAAATTGGTTAACATTGATTAAGTCCCTCTTACAATCTGATTATTGGATTTTCTCAATAGCAACCTCCAGGTGTTTTCTGAGCTCTTTCTCAGACTCTTTCAGTGCTGGGAAAGTCACTACGTCTTCAGGGAGAGCCTTCCACTTGAGGAATGCCTGACGTCTATGAGATCAGTCTTCCAGATACAGAGATTACACCTATCTCCCTGCAGCTTGCTATGTCTTTCTGTGGAGCTGCAAAGAACACGTCTGCATCCTCTTATCCATAACATATCTCAAAGAGCCGAAGTCAGTGACACGCTTACCCTGTCCTCAATGTGCTATATTCTTCACCTTTTAAGCAAAACAGTCTCAAGTCAGACATCCACTCTATGACGAAATAGGTTATATGAGACTAAAGCTCCCATGAAGAACATTAAGGAAAGCAGAATAAAATATAAATATAGCTATCCAAAGGCATCAGAAAGAGACCAGGACATCTATGACTTGAAGAACCAAGATCCTGGAGGAAAGAGAGATGTTTTGAGAAGAGTCCAACACTCTTTGCTGCTTCCCCTGGAGGCAGCAGTATTTGTTGATCTGCAAGTGGGAAGGCCAGTTGTAGGAACAGAAAACAGTGGATCCGTGTTTTCATCAGTGCCTCAGAGATGGGAAGACAAAAAACCATAGTTCAGGGTCATCAGGGTGGCAAGGCTCATAAGGCCAAGGTCTCAGAGGAAGAGGAACCACAGGGTACCAGTGTGGACACTGACATCTGCACTTGCGATATTTGCTGATACCTAAGCTGCATTTGGTGATGGACAGGGAGGCCTGGCGTGCTCCCATTCATGGGGTCGCAAAGAGTCAGACGCGACTGAGCGACTGAAATGAACTGAACTGAAACTGCATAAGGAGGATGGCATGGCAAACCACTCCAGAATTCTTGCCCGGAGAATACCCATGGACGGAGGAGTCTGGCGGGCTACAGTCCACGGGCTCGCGAAGAGTCGGACGTGACTGAGTGACTAGGCACGCACACGCCGCATGAAACGGGGATGAGAGGCCAGGTGAGAAGTGCTGGCCAAGGGGATAAGAACACAGGCAGGCATGTTCAAAGGCTCAGGACATCAGGAACAGAAGTTGGAGTCCAGGGCCAGTAAACATCCCAGGATTTTAGTTTAGAATGTTGAAGGACAGACAGGAATAAAGTCAAACCAAAACAGACCAGGTATTATGGAAACTAAAGCCAAGCCTGGAACCATCTCAGTTCTTGGCTGGATAAAGTGAACTGCCCCTATTCCGCTTGCTCAAAGAGAAAAGTCTTCTCTGAAGAAAGATAATGCCACCTGCAGCTTCTTTAATTTTTCATATTGAATTCAATTAATTACACTTACTAGGTATACCAGGTAATAGGATCAAATCTTAAAAAAAAAAACAAAAGAAGGAAAGAAGGAAGAAAGAAAGGAAAGAAGAAAAATAGGCAAGATCTACAGGTGGTTCATATCTTGAATTTATTAGGCCTGGACTTTATTGTAGCAGGTTTCTGTGTTCAAGAAAATAGACAAAAGATACAGAATATCACTGGAAAACAGGGAGCAAAGAAAGAAAAAAAATAAATAAAATCAAAATCCTAAAAATTTTAAAATATTAATACAGCAAATGAAATTAAGAACTCAACAGATGGATGAAACAGCATATTAGACACAGCAGAAAGTAGGTTAGTCTTTTCTGACCACAGTGCAGTAAGATTAGATCTCAATTACAGGAAAAAAATTGTTTAAACTTCAAACATATGGAGGCTAAATAACACGCTTCTGAATAACCAACAAATCATAGAAGAAATCAAAAAAGAAATCAAAATATGTATAGAAATGAATGAAAATGAAAACACAACAACCCAAAACCTATGGGACACTGTAAAAGCAGTGCTAAGGGGAAGGTTCATAGCATTACAGGCTTACATCAAGAAACAAGAAAAAAACCAAATAAATAACCTAACTCTACACCTAAAGCAATTAGAGAAGGAAGAAATGAAGAACCCCAGAGTTAGCAGAAGGAAAGAAATCTTAAAAATCAGGGCGGAAATAAATGCAAAAGAAACTAAAGAGACCATAGCAAAAATCAACAAAGCTAAAAGCTGGTTTTTTTGAAAAAATAAACAAAATTGACAAACCATTAGTAAGACTCATTAAGAAACAAAGAGAGAAAAACCAAATTAACAAAATTAGAAATGAAAATGGAGAGATCACAACAGACAACACTGAAATACAAAGGATCATAAGAGACTACTACCAGCAGCTCTATGCCAATAAAATGGACAACTTGGATGAAATGGACAAATTCTTAGAAAAGTATAACTTTCCAAAACTGCACCAGGAAGAAATAGAAGATCTTAACAGACCCATCACAAGCAAGGAAATCGAAACTGTCATCAAAAATCTTCCAGCAAACAAAAGCCCAGGACCAGATGGCTTCACAGCTGAATTCTACCAAAAATTTAGAGAAGAGCTAACACCTATCTTACTCAAACTCTTCCAGAAAATTGCAGATGAAGGTAAGCTTCCAAACTCATTCTATGAGGCCACCATCACCCTAATTCCAAAACCAGACAAAGATGCCACAAAAAAAGAAAACTACAGGCCAATATTACTGATGAACATAGATGCAAAAATCCTTAACAAAATTCTAGCAAACAGAATCCAACAACATATTAAAAAAATCATACACCATGACCAAGTGGGCTTTATCCCAGGAATGCCAGGATTCTTTAATATCCGCAAATCAATCAATGTAATACACCACATTAACAAATTGAAAGATAAAAACCATATGATTATCTCAATAGATGCAGAGAAAGCCTTTGACAAAATTCAACACTCATTTATGATTAAAACTCTCCAAAAAGCAGGAATAGAAGGAACATACCTCAACATAATAAAAGCTATATATGACAAACCCACAGCAAGCATCACCCTCAATGGTGAAAAATTGAAGGCATTTCCCCTGAAATCAGGAACAAGACAAGGGTGCCCACTCTCACCACTACTATTCAACATAGTGTTGGAAGTTCTGGCCACAGCAATCAGAGCAGAAAAAGAAGTAAAAGGAATCCAGATAGGAAAAGAAGAAGTAAAACTCTCACTGTTTGCAGATGACATGATCCTCTATATAGAAAACCCTAAAGACTCTACCAGAAAATTACTAGAGCTAATCAATGAATATAGTAAAGTTACAGGATATAAAATTAACACACAGAAATCCCTTGCATTCCTATATACTAACAATGAAAAAACAGAAAGAGAAATTAAAGAAACAATACCATTCACCATTGCAACAAAAAGAATAAAATACTTAGGAGTATATCTACCTAAAGAAACAAAGGACCTATACATAGAAAACTATAAAACACTGATGAAAGAAATCAAAGAGGACACAAACAGATGGAGAAACATACCGTGTTCATGGATTGGAAGAATCAATATTGTCAAAATGGCTATTCTACCCAAAGCAGTCTATAGATTCAATGCAATCCCTATCAAGCTACCAACGGTATTTTTCACAGAACTAGACCAAAGAATTTCACAATTTGTATGGAAATACAAAAAACCTCGAATAGCCAAAATAATCTTGAGAAAGAAGAATGGAACTGGAGGAATCAACCTGCCTGACTTCAGACTCTACTACAAAGCCACAGTCATCAAGACAGTATGGTACTGGCACAAAGACAGAAATATAGATCAATGGAACAGAATAGAAAGCCCAGAGATAAATCCACGGACCTATGGACACCTTATCTTTGACAAAGGAGGCAAGGATATACAATGGAAAAAAGACAACCTCTTTAACAAGTGGTGCTGGGAAAACTGGTCAACCACTTGTAAAAGAATGAAACTAGAACACTTTCTAACACCATACACAAAAATAAACTCAAAATGGATTAAAGATCTAAATGTAAGACCAGAAACTATAAAACTCCTAGAGGAGAACATAGGCAAAACACTCTCCGACATAAATCACAGCAAGATCCTCTATGACCCACCTCCCAGAATATTGGAAATAAAAGCAAAACTAAACAAATGGGACCTAATGAAACTTAAAAGCTTTTGCACTACAAAGGAAACTATAAGTAAGGTGAAAAGACAGCCCTCAGATTGGGAGAAAATAATAGCAAATGAAGAAACGGAAAAAGGATTAATCTCAAAAATATACAAGCAACTCCTGCAGCTCAATTCCAGAAAAATAAATGACCCAATCAAAAAATGGGCCAAAGAACTAAACAGACATTTCTCCAAAGAAGACATACAGATGGCTAACAAACACATGAAAAGATGCTCAACATCACTCATTATTAGAGAAATGCAAATCAAAACCACAATGAGGTACCATTACACGCCAGTCAGGATGGCTGCTATCCAAAAGTCTACAAGCAATAAATGCTGGAGAGGGTGTGGAGAAAAGGGAACCCTCTTACACTGTTGGTGGGAATGCAAACTAGTACAGCCGCTATGGAAAACAGTGTGGAGATTTCTTAAAAAACTGGAAATAGAACTGCCATATGACCCAGCAATCCCACTTCTGGGCATACACACTGAGGAAACCAGATCTGAAAGAGACACGTGCACCCCAATGTTCATCGCAGCACTGTTTATAATAGCCAGGACATGGAAGCAACCTAGATGCCCATCAGCAGATGAATGGATAAGGAAGCTGTGGTACATATACACCATGGAATATTACTCAGCCATTAAAAAGAATTCATTTGAACCAGTCCTAATGAGATGGATGAAGCTGGAGCCCATTATACAGAGTGAAGTAAGCCAGAAAGATAAAGAACATTACAGCATACTAACACATATATATGGAATTTAGAAAGGTGATAACGATAACCCTATATGCAAAACAGAAAAAGAGACACAGAAATACAGAACAGACTTTTGAACTTTGTGGGAGAATGTGAGGGTGGGATATTTCAAAAGAACAGCATGTATACTATCTATGGTGAAACAGATCACCAGCCCAGGTGGGATGCATGAGACAAGTGCTCCGGCCTGGTGCACTGGGAAGACCCAGAGGAATTGGGTGGAGAGGGAGGTGGGAGGGGGGATCGGGATTGGGAATACATGTAAATCCATGGCTGATTCATATCAATGTATGACAAAACCCACTGGAAAAAAAAAATAATAAAAAAAAAAGAAAGTAGGTTAGTGAACTGAAGAAATGTGAGTCGTGAATATTCAGCCTGAGGCACAGGGAGGGAAAAAGGAGAGAAAATAAACATAAGAGACACATGGAATGCGTTGAAAATGTACAGCGCATGTGTGACCGGTGTCCTAAGATGTGAGAAAAGGTTAAAAAGGTAGAAGCAGTATTTAAGGGATATTTTCCTAGAATTTCCCCCAATACATATCAATCCACTGATTCATGAAGTTCCACAATGCTTAGACTCCAACCAAGATAAAACCAAGCAAAACCGTACTTCACACAGCATATAAAACTGCTGAAGAGTCAAGCAAAGATAAACTCTTAAAAGCAGTTAGAGAGAGAGAAAAAAAAGGGATGTATTATCTTCAAAAGAGCAACAATTAGTCTGATGGCTGATTTAACAGAAACAAGGGATGCTAAAAGACGATGAAATGACCTCTGAAAGTGCTAAAAGAAAATAACAGACCACCTAGAATTCTACACCTAATTAATATATCTCTCAATATTAAAGGCGAAAGAAAATTTTAGACAATCAGAAACTGAGAGAATGTGTTTCCAGCAAAACCAAAAAAAGTCTTTTCTTTCTTTAAAAGAAAGACCAAGAGAAGTTCTACAGGCAGAAAGAAAATGATCACAAACAGAACCGAAATGAAGGGAGGAATGAGAAGTAAAGTGAAATATATGAGTAGATCTAAATGAAACATGACATCAGGTTCAAGGACACCCAAGAAAATCTTCTAGAAGAAGAACAAAGATGAGGGACTTAACATTACCAGTCATCAGGTCTTAAAAAACTTCAGTTATTGAGGTAGTGTGGTACTGCTTAAAGGATAGGCAAATAGGCCAGTGGAAGAGAACAGAAAGTCCAGAAATAGATCTACACACACATGTAGATCTAAACACACTGAGACTAAGTTGCTTCAGTCGTGTCTGACTCTTTGCGACACCATCCACTGTAGCCTGCCAGGCGCCTCTGTCCATGGAATTCTCCAGGCAAGAACACTGGATCGGGCAGCCATTCCCTTCTTCACGGGATCTTCCTGACCCAGGGATGGAACCTGGTTCTCCTGCATTGCAGACAGATTCTTTACCGTCTGAGCCACAGGGCAGCCCCAAGAACCCTGGAGTGGACAGCCATTCCCTTCTCCAGGGGATCTTCCCAAACCAGGGGTCGAACCCGGGTCTCCCACATTGCAGGCAGATTCTTTACCCTTTGAGCCGCCAGGGATGCCCACCTCAGATGTTACATAAAATCAGTTTCACATGATTTCTGTATCTAAAAGTGAAAGGTAAAACAAACTTCCCAAAGACAAGATAGAAAAATATCTTCATGAGCTTGGGTGGGCAAAGTTGCTTAAATAAGACACACATGATGTAAGTAATAAATATAACTGTCTAAGAATTCATACCCAGAATACAAAAAGAACTTTTACAAATCAGTGAGAAACATGCAGAGAATCCAAGTGGAAAAATGGGCAAAAGACTTGAATAGTCAGTTTATAAAAGAGAATATCAAAATGGCCAATAATGATAAGAAAAGATCAACAACTTCATTACTTATCAAAGAAATGTAAATTAATATAAAAATGAGATACCACTACTCACCCACTAGATTGGCTAAAATTTAAAGGCTAACAATGCCAGAAGTTGGTGAGTGTGTGAACCAAATGAAACTCGCAATCTCTGCCAGGGGGTGTGTAAATTGGTAACAACCACTTTAGAAATCTGCCTGGCAGCGTCTATTATAGCTGAGCATATGCATTCTCTATGACTCAGAAATCCCACCCCTAAGTATGCGCCCAATAGTACTGTGCACATATATTCACTAAAATACATCAAATACCTATAAATAAATCAAATAAAAAACACGCAAAAGTTCCACACAAAAGATTTCTGAGAGAAACTGGATGGAAAGATTCTATATTACAAAGATATCAGTTTTTCCTAAATCAGTCTACAGAATCAGTAAAATTCCAACCACAAGCCAGAGAAGGTTTGTGCATATAAATTGACTCATTACTCCTTTCTCCTGACCTCAAGGCTGCTGCACTGAAGAAGGAAGAGAACTACAATTTGTTGAGCACCTATTGTGTGCTTGGCACTTAGCAAGGTATTTTCCTCTGTATTACTTCATGTAATCCTTCTAAATCTGTAAAAGACATATTACTCCAGCATAATCAGAAACAACTTGAGAAAGGCCAAATGACTTGCCCAATGTCACTGCATCACTGTTGATTAGGTTCAGCTGTATAATATAACAGACAAAAAATTATTGGTGACTTAAAGGAAACAGTTTATTTCTTTCTCAAGTAAAAGTTGTCCATGGGTAGGTGGTGCAGGGCTTCTAGGGCAACTCCACAGTGTAACCAGAGACTGAGGCTCTTATCTTTACGCCCCGCTATCCTAGTTTCCCTCTCAAGGTCACCTCTTGATACAAAACGGCTGCTATAACTCCAGCCATCTCATCCATATTTCAACCAATACAGAGGAGAAGAAAGAAGAAGGGTAAGCTCTCCTCTTAAAGTAGGCTTTTAGAAGTCTTGTATAATACTTCTACTAAAATATCACTGGTTAGACTTAGAATCCTGGCTCTATCTAGCTACATGGGAGGCTGGGAAATGTATATTTTCAGATGAGTGGCAACATACCCAGTTAAAAATCAGAGTTATGCTACTGAAGAGGAAGAAGGGCTGTGGATGTTGCATGGACAACTACCTGCCACACCACACCCTTCCTCCTGAGCCCATGTTCCTCTGCCACACCGCCCGTCTCCCAGGGACGTGAATATCTGGGGAAGCAGCCGGTAACAGGAGCTTTGTGGGGAAGGTGGGGGCAGAGGCAGCAGCATCGGAAAGCTTGACTCCCTGGGGAGCATCTCTACTTTTCCATAGCACCTTCTCATCCTCCTCTCTGGAGCCCAGAGCTTCCTAAAAGCCCCAGGTTCTTTGTTATGGAGCTCCCATGCCAGCGACAACGAGATGCGTGCAGCTTTTCCCAGGTCATTGCTCTAACGTGAGGACTGGCCAGATTTCTGTTTCCTTTTGTTCTGCTGTGTTGGATAAACAGTCGTGGGTGGCCACAGAAGTTTCTTGCTGGAAAACACTACAGAAGTCTTCCAAAGAAAGAGCCCGAGCCTTTGGTGGAAGGCTGGGGCCACTTCTGAGGTTCCCACGGATTCCGGGGTTCTGTGAACACTTCCGTCTGGTGCCTTGGCCCAACTGTGTGTATCTCAGCAAGAGAATGGTAGCAGGGAAGAATATGTCCTTATTGGAGAGACTAAGCCATCACTGGAATTTTATACCAAAATTATAAATACTCACAGTGGAAACAATCCCAATGGGACACTGAAAAGTGAAAGCTGACACTGGAAATCACCAATGTCAACAGAGTCACTTTAGGGGAATAGAGTGGTGATGGGGAACTTTAACAAGGAGAAACAGACATGAGAGCCAAAGCCAGTATCCGGAGGCTGTTTAGGGGAGGTTCCGGAAAACTGAACTCTGAACGTGGCCAGGCAAGCCCCAAGGCCTGCACTTGTCCCGTCGCTGGGAATTCCAGGCAGCAGGGAATGATGAGTGTGCCGGGAGGGAGACCCTGTTACTCCTCCTTCCAGAGATCTCCTGGACGCCAGTGAACAAGCTGGGGCGCCGCGGCCTGGAGGCAGGCATATGGAAGAGGGAACTGCAGAGAATGCATTCCGGGAGAGCCCACCATTCCACCCGAGTCTGTGACTTTATCACGGGTCACCTCTCTCCTGGGGGTTCCAGTTTAACGTTATAACCACATCACACAGCTCACTGTAATAACTCAATATCATACCTACACAGAGTCAGAGAATTTTACTGTGAAAGGATACCGGGAGTTATATGGTCCAAACCTCTCGTTTTCAGTGGAGGAAACTGAGGCCCAGGGATGGTGAGGGTCTAGCTGAGGTGGCAGATGAGTTGGTGGCTATGCCAGGATTGGCACTAAATCTCCTGATTACTAGACTTATGCTGTCCTGTTCTGCCACTTACTAACAGGTCCACTAAGACATCACAAAAGGGGCCGACTTGGATGTGCTCGGCTCCTAGGCATGTCATATGCTGAGAGGAAGAGCGTGGTAGAGGGGAAGGGGCAGTGAGTGGGAACTTAGCCGTCCTGGTTTCCAGTCCCCGGATCTGTCCCTGACCTGCTGGTGGCATTATCAGTGTCCTGGGGTAGCCATAACAAATTCCCGCAAACTCGGTGGTTTAAACGGAAACTTACTGGCTCACAGTTACAGAGGCCAGAAGACTGAAACTAAGGTGCTGGCAGCGTTGCTCCCCTCTGGAAGCTCCAAGGGGAATCCATTCCAGGCCTTTCTTCCAGATTCTGGAGGCTGCCAGAAATCCTCGGAGTTCCTTGTCTTATAATTCCAATCTCTGGCTCCATCTTCACACGATCTTCTCCAAACGGCAAACCTCCCTCTGCCTTTTCTTTATAAGAATATTTGTCATTGGATTTAGGGTTTACTCAGGTAGTGGCGCTAGTGGTAAAGAACCTTCCTGCCAGTGCAGAAGATGTAAGAGATGCAGGTTCTATCCCTGGGCTGGGAAGATCCCCTGGAGGAGGAAATGGCAACCCACTCTAGTACTCTTGCCTGGAGAAGCCCATGGACAGAGGAGCCCGAGGGCTACAATCCACGCAGTTGCACAGAGTTGGACACGACGGAAGCGATTTAGCAGGCACGTATGCAGGTAGTCTAGGATGATCTCATCTCAAGATCCTTAAATTAATTACATCCATAAAGACTCTTTTTCCAAATAAGGTCGCGTTCACAAGTTCTAAGTGTTAGGAACTGGACATATCCTTTTAGGGGCCACCATTCCTGTTTAACGCACTACAAGGATCCTGGGTGTGCTATTCCCCTCTCTGCTCCTCAGCTTTCCTACGTGTGAACAGTGAGGGTGGACGAGTCCACTGACGCGGTTCTGTAAGTGTTTGCTTGTTTTATGAATGCTGATGGACCCAAGAATACAGGTACTTACCCAACAGCCTGTGCCATGCTGACCAAGGTCCCCAGCAGTCACATATACCACAAAACCAAATTCAATAACTATTTCATGACTTTCTAGAACTTTCTTGAGCCATATATTCTTGAGGGTTGGTTGGGGAAGTTGGCTTGTGGTCAGACCACAAATAGGAATGCCTCAACTCTGGGCCCCACACCCTGCTGAGAGAGCATTCAACACGATCAAGTACAGAGAATGGGCTGAGCACGGGCAGGGGCCTGACAAACACAAACTGTTCAGGGCAAAGGCCAAGGGGAGGTGAGCGAGGCCTTCCCTTCAGAAGCAAAAGGAAGAAGCCGCCTAAAACCTCAGTAAAAAAAAAAAAAAAATCCAAACTAATGCCAAAAAAAAAAAAAAAAAAATCCACTGAGCAGAAATTTAAATAAAGACAAGATGTGTTTCTGTAATTATGTGACTCAAATCAGTTCACCTTAATGGTGGCCTTGTGGATCCTGTCTTTATTTAACGTTTTGATATTTTGCTCATCATGGATTTTCCCACTGAGGTGCTTTGCACCCCCTTAAATTCTGCCCTTAGACCTGGCCCTAGAACTATGAGTTACAACCGGAGGGGTGGGCCCATGAGGGACAAGGAATGCCTACAGGGATGTGGTGTTTGCCAACAGGACCTGTGGGGGCCCAGAGGGGCCAGAGGGGAAAATTAGGGGATAAGTAGTAAGACCTGTGCTACTGGAAGGATCTGAGAGTCTGATGGGAGGCTGGTCTACGTGACCCATTGTTGTTGTTGTTTAGTTGCTAAGTCACGTCTTTGTGACCCCATGGACTGTAACCCACCAGGCTCCTCTGTCCATGGGACTTAAACCAGGCAAGAATACTGGAGTGGGTTGCCATTTCTTTCTCCAGGGGAGCTTCCGGATCCAGCGATTGAACTGGAGTCTCCTGCACTGGCAGGCAGATTATTTACCACTGAGCTATCAGGGAAGCCTGCTAGGAGAGCCCTAAACCCCGAATCCCAGAGGCAAAGAGGCTGAAAAGTTCCCTGTGTAACTTCAATCTTTTGACCTTGAGAGTGTAAGAAATGCTGCCTCTTGCCTCAGTGACTGTGGGACAGGGACTGGGTCACCTTGAATGTCAGAGCTGCCCCAAGCAGGAAGGCTGCCTGGCTCTGCTCCTGATGGCATTGCTCCATCTGGGGAAACCCAGGGGTGGGTAACCCAGACCGTGCGGTGAAGTGAAGAGCCCCAGGAGCAGCTCCAAGCTGCCCACTCGTGTGTTCAGTGACACATGGATGAGGTCAGCTCTTCGTGCGTGCATGCTCAGTGGCTGCAGTCACGTCCGCCTCTCTGCCAGCCTGTGGACTAGAGCCCGCCAGGCTCCTCTGTCCACGGGACTCTCCAGCCAAGAACACTGGAGTGGGTTGCCATGCCCTCCTCCAGGGGACCTTCCCGACCCAGGGATGGAACCCTCGTCTCTTGCATCTCCTGCACTGGCAGGCGGGTTCTTTACCACTAGTGCCACCTGCAAAGCCTCAGACTCCTCACTGGACCCCAAATTTAAAAATTCAAAATTGAAAAGGAAAGTCAGTGACTTGGGCGATGTTAAGATTCCCAGATAGCTCAAATGGTAAAGAATCTGCCTGCAATGCTGGAGATCTGAGTTCAATTCCTGGGTTGGAAAGATCCCTTGGAGAAGGGTATGGCAACCCACTCCAGTATTCTTGCCTGGAGAATTCCATGAACAGAGGAGCGTGGCAGACTACAGTCCATGGGGTCGCAAAGAGTTGGACACGAGACTGAGCAACTAATGCTTTTTGGGAGATGTTATAAAGTCAAAATGTTTAATGCAAAAAACACTGCCAAAAAATGATCTTCCCAAAATGCATTCCTGTGCATTTCTACATCCATGCCTAGGTAGCATTCATGCTCCTTGGAATGACATTTGCGGCCCCTGGGGCATCTCATGGCTCTTACCCATACTTAGCTTCACAGATCTCATGTGTAATCATTTTCATCTTTGGTCTTCCTTAAGTTTCTCATTTTAATTATTATACTGTCTGCCTGCATGGAAATTTCTTCTTAGTTTTTGTACTTTCCTCAAATTTTATACTATGTTTAGATTAAAGTATAGGGTATCCCTGGACCCAAGTATCTTCTAATAAACTGCAAACGTCAACACCTTTAAAAATAACATTTAGTGAAATAAAAATGAGTTGTCTCTACTCATTATTCAGCATGTCCCAAAACTTTATATGGTCACTGACTCAGGCATGAAAATATTTCTTTCAACATTTTCTACCCAGAATGTCTTTCCAGGACCTCTCAGGTGCCACATGATTTAAAGAGCTGCTTATAAAATGTGTCCTAATGATTTGCCATTTTTGGACAAATCAATAAATCATTCTTGTAGTGTTGGCTCTGAGAATAAATAATGGATAAAACTAAATATATATTATATATTTACTTTACTATGAAACTGACTCTTTAAGTGAAATTGAAGGTGGGTGAAGGATTTAAAAATCTGAGATCGGAGGAGACAGAAAAGAATCACGTGCCCTGCTGTACTAAACTTTGGCTGGTGGTTAGAACTGAGAGATGGATGTTGCCATCTTCACTGGGACTGTCACCATCCGACTGTTGATAATGCTTTCAATGACAGAGAATAGTATACTTTGGAAATACTTTTACATACACCATGCTACCTGTTCTCTCACCGCCCTATGATAAAAGCAGGCCAGGGGTTAGTCGTCCCTAGTGGGAACATCGCTAGTGGAGGCCTGAGGACATAAGCACCCTGCCAAGGTCCTCCTCCCAGTTAGGACAGCACAGGCGCCGTGCCAGCCACCTTGCACAACCTGCCAACCAGTCATCCCTTTGACCCCAGAGGAGGATATCTGCACTGCCAGGATACAGATGAAAAAAACAGCAGCTCAGAAAACGCAAGCTCAAGGTCACACATCTGGTAGATGGCAAAACTGGGGTTTGGACCAGTCTTTCTGGTCTTCAGTACCTGTTTCCCCAAGTCTACTTGAGGGGTTATTCTTCTCCTCCAGGCTGACCGGAGCATCAGTGAGACTGAGAAATGACATCCCAGGTCAGAGGGTGCAGGGGATGAGACGGTGGTCTCGTCTGAAAGTCAGTGCCTGCAGCTGGTGCTGTAACAGTCACGACTCCGTCCCTTACACTTACACTGTGTTATGTGCCTAGAAAGTACCCTTACCTCATCTGATTCCCACGATTCCCTAGAAGAGGGAGACAGCCAGATATACTCCTTTAACAAATAAGTGAGGCTCAGAGAGGTCAAATGATTTGCTCAAAATCACAGAGCAAAGGCCAGAACAAGATCTGGGCGCTTTCTGCCGACATCACTGGACAACATGGCACTGACCTTCCCGGAGATGGTCTTGATCTGCTTGGAGCTCAGGGGCTCGAAGTCCACGCCGATGTAGCCCTCCATGGCAGCGAGCAGATGCTTCCGGAGACAACGCGATGAGTTGGCTTCTGTGTGCACCTGCTCCCACCAGGAAGGCTCATACCAGCCCGGGATGATCCACTGGTATTTGCTACCATACATATTCTCCTCATATGCCTGCAAGAGATGGGTTGATCATGAAGGCACCAAGAGACAAACATTTTTTCCAAAGCTTTGAAACCTGTGGGAAAGGTTGGCGGCGGGGGGGACTTGGACTTCCTCATACCAGAGGATTTGTTAATTTTTCCATTACTTGCTTGGTCTCCTCATCATCATCTCTCAAGGTATCCAAGGTAGTTAGTTTATAGGAAATGTATACTAAAATAATAAAACACTGAATAAAAATGAAAACATAAGTGCCTGGGAAAATGTAAATTACAATATGCTTACTGGAGGTAATCTGCTTATTGGCAGTGTCTTCCTGGGTCAGGAAGATCCCCTGGAGAAGGGAATGGCTACCCACTCCAGTATTTGTGCCTGGAGAATTCCATGGACAGAGGAGCCTGGTGTGCTGCAGTCCATGGGGTCGGACATGACTTGGCGACTGAACAACAACAAATAAGAATCCGCCGGCAGTGCAGGAGATCCCAGTTCAATCCCTGGGTCAGGAAGATCCCTGGAGGAGGGCATGGCAACCCACTCCAGTATTCTTGCCTGGAGGATCCCCAAGGGAAAAGGAGCCTGGCGGGCTACAGTCCATAAAGTCGCAAACAGTCGGACACGACTGAGCGACCAACACTACTGGAGGGAAAGGGGACAGAAGACAGATGAGCCCACCGAAGATCCCAACGCTATAGGCGATGAACTTCCTGGCAGCCCGAGAGAAAAGGGCAATGATGTTAATTGCAGAGCTCTCACTTTCACTAAGGAGAAAAAATACCAGTCCCTCAAGGACACAAAATGTTTTCTAGGCTTTAATCCCTAAAAAAAAAAAAAAAAGAAAACAAAAAAGCCTCATATGGAGGATACTGTCAAATTAGCTAGCATGGTATCAACAGTGTCCCCACAACAAACAGATTTCATAAGGCTATTTTTGTATAGATTTTTACAAAAAGCTGGGATCATAATCTTAAAATATAACTCAGGGGGGAACAATTTTGCAAGGGGGCCAAGAAAATTTAATGTAAGCATGCAACTTATATAAGATGCCACTTGGCAAACTGAACATCCCTCTGAATCTTTACCCAAAGCATGGTGGGCATAAATCCAGATCCTAAAAAAAGTCCTTTTTATTTATATGCTTTACGCCCATCTTATTGGTCCTTCATGTTCACCATTTGAGATGGTCTGGGCAGAGTTTATTAACCTCATTTTAGAGATGAAGAAATTGAGAACCAGAGAGGGAAAGTCACTTCTGCAAGGTCATAGAGTCTGGAACCTAGGTCACCTCCTCTTATGCTGCAAAGCCACACTGCCTAACTCCCATTTAAGCAAAAAATTGTCAGACTGTTCTCATACACCCCCACTTGGCTTTAATTCTTACTGTGATGATTTTGCATCAGGAAAAACATGCTTCTTGATAGCTTATATGCACCCAGAAAGTCCCAAAGTGTAGGAATGTCACATTCCATCAAAGCTGGGTCCAGAAGGGGGTTTCTGAGTAGAGCTCACAGCCCTCTCAGGAATCAAAACGCCCGGAAGTGACTACAGAGAGTGATGGTTATGCAAATGCTCTAGGTGTGCTGTAATGAACTCCATGCATTTAAAATGTGAGCCTGAAACAATCCAGCAATTTGTTCCTGGGGAGTTACCTGTGTTAGGAGCACACAGGGGGAAAACAATTCATGTCACACCCTTTATGTTCCTTGACTTACAAGAAAGACAGCATAGAGGCCAAGAGGGTGTGGAGGGAGGAGCCTGTAGGATGGTTCTGGATGCCTGGGAGGTTTTGGTTGCCCTCCACTTAGGCTCTAGCATGCTAGGCCAGGGTCTGCTCAGAAAGGTGGGCCAGAGCCCCTATTATTTGTGTCTGGTACAGAATAGTTATTATCAAGTCCATGAATGAAGGAGTGTTCCTTTCATTTCTACATCTGGGGAGGCAATTCTAAAATTCTCTCAACACCTGAAAAAGCCCAGCCTACAGTGTGAAGCATCTGCTTGGGGGGTAGAGGTGAGTTAGAATATTTGTTCCTTAACTTAAGCTCAGATTCCATCTCCATGGCCTCTATTCACTGATTCAGTGAAGACTCCAGGCAGTAAACAGATTGTTTCATAAAGCAGCTCTTCAACTATCTCAAGTCAATGATCACACTGCCTGTTCTCTAGAATCCTCCAGTGATACGGAACTTTCACCTCCCTCATTCTAGACACTGAACTTTTCATGATGCAGCCTCAGATCCTAGTCATTTCCCCAGCAACTACATTATACTGTTGCCCCAATCAAAGCTATTGTAGAAAAACACAGCCCTTATATTACAATTACATAACAAAACCACAGTTCAACAAAAGAAGGCAGCCACCTGGGCTCCCCTCTAATAAATGGGATTTAGCCCATAGAAACTTTTTTTTTGTTTGTTTTCTAAAGAAAATCCCGGATTCTACCTGTGGGCTAGACTTCTGAACAAAAAGGTCATTCCAACGATCCCAGGTTATTTAATCAGTGGTCAAACCTGTGAGGGGATTCCCTGGTGCTCAGTAGTAAAGAATCCTGCATTTGAAGAGAAACAGGAGATGCGGGTTCAACCCCTGGGTCAAGAAGATCCCCTGGAGCGGTAAATGGCAACCCACTCCAGTATTCTTGCCTGAGAAATCCCATGGACAGAGGAGCCTGGCGGGCTACAGTTCATAGGGTCACAAAGAGTCAGACATGACTGAAGCGACTTAGCACTCACTCACTCAAAACATGTGAGACTTCACAACTCTCATCTTTCACTGGCAGGGAGGAACTCACCTATATTGAACCCCTATTATGTGCTTGGCCATTTATATACAGTATCTTATTTTATTCTCACAACAACCCTATGACGTGTATGCTATCATCTCTATTTTATAGATGAAGAAATTGAGCCTCACAGATTGAGGAATTTGCCCAAACACATTCAGTTAAGTCAAGAGGACAAGACCCAAAGTCTATTTTTTTTTGTTTTAATTTCCTTCCATTCTTAGCAAAACAAAGTAAAACTTCTCTGAAGCTTTCTCAATCTTTTTTTATTTTGGCCATATCAGCTTGTGAGATCTCAGTTCCCCAACCAAGGATTGAACCTGGGCCATAGCAGTGAAAGCCCAGGATCCTAACCACCGGGCCACCAGGGAACTAAGTTTCCTCAATCTTAAAAGGTGAGGCCAGATCGCCCCACCTATTAAGAATATATGGTAAGTAAGAGTCAATAGACAGAGAGGCAACATGAGGAGGTCTTCTCATCAGACACAAAGGCAGATTTCCATTCCTCTCTGAGATCAAAGACCATGTGATTATTTGGAAGCAGCATGGCGTGGGAATCCAGGAAACTCCCAGGAATCTGCTGTGATAGCTGTTTGACTTGCCTCTGTTCTATTAGGTGTTCCTTGTGAGTGAATTTTCCAGAAAACAGAAGCTCAGTCTATTTGAATGACAACATATTTTGTTTAGAACATTAGTCAATTTCGATGAAGGTAAAATATTTTCCACTGATCTCCTGGGGAAAAGAAGGCTATAGTCAAGCCGATTCTGTGCCACATAGCATCTGGGTAATCTGGCCCATAACTCCCTGGATCTTGCTTTTCTCACCGATATCCTGTGAAAAGCAAAGCCCATCTCATTAGGTTGGTGTCGGAATTAAATGAAGTTATATGTGAACAAAAATGCAACCTAATCAAAAATGGGCAGAAGATCTAAACAGACATTTCTCCAAAGAAGACATACAAATGGCCAACAGGCAAATGAAAAGATGCTAAACATCACTAGTTATTAGAGAAATGGGAATCAAAACAATTAGATTTCACATCACATGATCAGAATGGTCATCAGTAAAATATAAACAACACTGTATTTACAATATCTACAAATAATAACTGCTGGAGAGAATGTGGAGAAAACGGAACTTTCTAACACTGTTGGTACGAATGTAAATTGGCACAGCCACTATGGAAAATAGTATGGAGGTTCCTTAAAAAACCACAAATAGAATCGTCATCAGTTCAGTTCAGTTGCTCAGTCGTGTCTAACTCTTTGCGACCCCATGGACTGCAGCACGCCAGGCCTCCCTGTCCATCATCAACTCCCAGAGCTTGCTCAAACTCATGTCCATTGAGTCGGTGATGCCATCCAACCATCTCACCCTCTGTCATCCCCTTCTCCTCCTGCCTTCAATCTTTCCCAGCATCAGGGTCTTTTCATCTGAGTCGGTTCTTCACATCAGGTGGCCAAAGTATTGGAGTTTCAGCTTCAGCATCAGTCCTTCCAATGAGTATTCAGGACTGATTTCCTTTAGGATGGACTGGTTGGATCTCCTTGCCGTCCACAGGACTCTCAAGAGTCTTCTCCAACACCACAGTTCAAAAGCATCAATTCTTCAGTGCACAACTTTCTTTATAGTCCAACTCTCACATCCATACATGACTACTGGAAAAATCATAGCCTTGACTAGACGGACCTTTGTCAGCAAAGTAACATCTCTGCTTTTTAATATACTGTCTAGGTTGGTCATAGCTTTTCTTCCAAGGAGCAAGCGTCTTTTAATTTCATGGCTGCGGTCACCATCTGCAGTGATTTTGGAGCCCCCCAAAATAAAGTCTGTCACTGTTTCCATTGTTTCTCAATCTTGCCTTGAAGTGATGGGATCGGATGCCATGATCTTAGTTTTCTGAATGTTGAGTTTTAAGCCAATTTTTTCACTTTCCTCTTTCACTTTCGTCAAGAGGCTCTTTAGTTCCTCTTCACTTTCTGTCATGAGTGGTGTCATCTGCACATCTGAGGTTATTGATATTTCTCCCAGCAATCTTGATTCCAGCTTGTACTTCATCCAGCCTGGCATTTCGCATGATGTACTCTGCATAGAAGTTAAATAAGCAGAGTGACAATATACAGCCTTGACGTACTCTTTTCCCAATTTGGAAGCAGTCTGTTGTTCCATGTCCGGCTCTAACTGTTGCTTCTTGACCTGCATACAGATTTCCCAGGAGGCAGGTCAGGTATGATCCAGTCCTGGGCATATATCTGGAGAAAAATCTAATTTGAAAAGACACATGCACCCCTATATGTGTGCACATATAGAGCTGAGAATACTTTGCTACACAGCATAAACTAACACGACATTGTAAAGCAACTATACTCTTTGTATAAAATAAAAACTTAAAGCTTAAAACAAATCAATAAAATAAAAGATACACAGAACCCCTGTGTTCATAGCAGTACTACTTATTTACAATAGGCAAGACATGGAAGTAACCTAAATGTCCACTGACAGATAAACGGATAACAGAGATGGGGTACATATATCCCATGTGTGGGATCCCACATATCCCATATGTGGTACATGGAACATTACTCAGCCCTAAAAATGAATGAAATAATGCCATTTGCAGCAAATGGATGGACCTAGAGATTTCATACTGAAGTGAAATGTCAGACAAAGAAAAATACCATATGATATCACTTATATATGGAATCTGAAGTATGATACAAATGAACTTACTGACAAAACAGAAGCAGACTCACAGACATAGAAAATAAACTTACGGTCACCCAAAGGAAAAGGGGGAAGGGATAAATTAGGAGTTTGGGATTAGCAAATACAAAGTAGTATATATAAAACAGATAAATGACAGGCTCCTACTGTCTAGCACAGGGAACTATATTCAATATCCTATAATAAACCATAATGGAAAAGAATATGAAAAATGTATATATAACTGAATACCTTTGCTGTATACCAGAAACGAATACAACATTGTACGCCAACTACACTTCAATAAAATAATAATAACAAATGAGGTAACATGTGTACCTGCTTGGCCAGCGCTGCGTGCAGGGACAGTCAGCTGCTCCTTCTCATCCCATTCTCCTTTTAGTAACTCAAGGCTTTATTCTGAACATCAGCCATTGTTTGGGCTATGGGCAGTGATACTTTTGAATGTAGGGAAGATTGGTCCAAATACCAAATGGCCCCAGACTGTTGCTCTTGGAGTTTTTGATCTGTTTTCGATGGCTCTGTCTCCTTCCTAGCTGCCAGGTCTAGGCTGTCACTTTCACTGTCATTAAATCCCTCTCCCCACTCTGAATCTGCTGCTTTTAAATTGCTATGGAAAGCGGGGATTGTTAAACGTATGTGTAGAAAAAAAGTACACCGGCTTTGAGTGAGGGTCTAAAAGGCTCTCCTGCGAGGGAGGTAGACCGGGCTTCTACGGCAACTGCAGAGAAGCCTCCAGGCCTCCATTTCAGCATTCCCACATCCAGGAGAGCTGAGACTGTGGGACACTGACCTTTATGAAGCTGCTGGTATCTTTGTTTGTCTCCTCTGCCAAATAGGGAGTTTTGGGGTGGGGTGGGGGTGGGGGTCTCTGCTCTTCCCAGGACCCCCAGTGCCTGATGTATAAAGGGCATCCAGTAACTGGCTGTAGAGTGACTGACTGAACACATTTTCAGTTGACTTGGTCACCTTGGTTTTCACTTTTTTTTTGCCTCTAGTAGCAATGTGGTCTCAGGCCCTGTGGCCACCAAACAGCCCCGCCAGGTGACGATGGGCGGTCCTGAGCCCATGTTCTCCAGCCCCATGAACCCTCTGTCCTCATTAGCTGCAGACAGGTGGCCATGAGGTAATTCAAAAATCCAATTTCCTCTTTTTATTAAGTTTCCTTTTGCCTTCTCACCTCCCCATGCAAGAAGGACATTTCCCTTTTACAGGCATTTCACACCACAGGAGCAGTAAGTCCTCACATCAGTAAAGCAGTTCACAGGTGGGATGATGGTCATCGTTTGGCGACCGTGTTTAAGCCTCTCAAGCATCCAGTGAGGCACATAAGGCAGAGGTCATCGCTTCCACTTTAGGGGTGAGGCGGCTGGGGACTGGAGGTGCACAGTGGCCGGTCTGAGGTCACACAGCTGGCAGAACTAAAACCAGAACCCAGGTCAGAGTGCTTGAGAATTTAGAACAGACCACCCAGCAGAGAGGAGACAAAAGTGACAGGTCACGCTCATCCTTTGCTGGAGACAGAGTGAACATTTTGCCAGAAAGCTATACAGAGGCTTTGCATTTGCTGGAATCTGCTCTCCCATTGGTGGCATGAACATGCAGCAACATGCTGCAAAGTTTGCACTGTGTGTGGCACTTGGATGGCAAAGACGCAGCTGTCTCCATCTGGTTGCGCCTAGACCCTGACCCTGACACAGGCGGCAAGGCCCTGCATCTCTGCTCTAAGCAGCCTCTCCCTCCACCATACGCCAGAGTCTTGATCCAGTGTGAAGAGCAGACTCTCCTTGGGATCTTCCATGCCTGCCAGAAGAGCTCCTTCCGAAGCACATAAGACAGAAAGTCCTGACAGGGAGGTCCATCTGAGGATCTGACACACGGAATAAACATCGAACACAAAACTTCTGAGAAACACTTCAACGAATGAAGCTGCCAGCAAAGACTCTAAGAGAAAGGCTGCTTCAAAATACCCAAAGTCTAAGAGAAAGAGGAAAGTGGGATGAGGAGGTAAGACGATGTCCTGTGTTGTGGAAGGCAAGCAGCCTGGGGCTTTTGGTTAAGAGGGAGACAGCCACGCTGCCTGTTCAGAAATGGAAACCACACTGCTGCAAATGCCACTCGGAAAACAATCCCGGCATGGAGGGAAATCACAGCCACACCCTGGCTTAGGGTTTGGCTCAAATCAGAACAGGAGGTCTGTCTACATCTTGTGCAAACAGGAGATGGCCAGGGCCCAGTGTGAAGTCTTTCCGGGTCATTTTTATTGATTTATTTTTCCTATTGGATCAATAATCACTCACCTTGTGCCAGTTGTTTACAAGGCTTCGGGGATATGTGGGGATAAAATTCATCTTCTCTAAATATTTATGTCTTCTAATTTGGAGCATTATTTTCCTTTTTCAAATGGGCCATTTCTGAACCTTAGATGGTAACATGCAAGGTATTATGAGTTTGAAGTAAAACGTATCAAATCAATTTGCTCTGTTTTTTCAATTTTTCTCATGCTCCTCCTTAGATTTTCATATGAAAGACTCCCTGTTATCCTTAACTGAGACATAGGATGCTTAACACAATCTTGTAAAGTTCACCAGTTAGTAACCTTGCCAGCCCAACGGTGGTTAGGGTTCATTCCATCCTCAGAAACCTACATAAACAAAAAAAGATTGCTGACATCTGTGGAGAGTTCACTGCAAGTCAGGCATTATGCAAAGTGTTTTTGCTCATTTAATCTCTGCAACAACCCTATGAGACAGGTGTTATTATTATCCCCATGTTACAGATGAGGAAACTGAGATTCAGAAAGTGTCAACAAGCCCACATTCAGTTACTAAGCTGCAGACCAGGGGTCCAAGCCCAAGCAGACTGACTTTTGAGCGCTAAGTGCCAAACTCAAGAGACGTCCCTGAAACGGCAGCCGGTAGCTTCTGCCTCCTCTCTTCTATTTTGAGAAATCAGGCGGCTCCCACTTTGCTCCTAAGCCTTCACAAGGAAACATCCCTGTGTGACTGTGTTTTCCAACCACTGCCCTCTCCTCACTCCTGGCCTCTCCTCCGTTCCTCCACCTCTTCTGAAACAGGTCACCAGGAGTGGAGCAGGACGCCCTGGGGTGGGTGTCTCCAGCAGACAGCAGAGACCACCCGCCCTGGGGTGGGTGTCTCCAGCAGACAGCAGAGACCACCCGCCCTGGGGTGGGTGTCTCCAGCAGACAGCAGAGACCACCCGCCCTGGGGTGGGTGTCTCCAGCAGACAGCAGAGACCACCCGCCCTGGGGTGGGTGTCTCCAGCAGACAGCAGAGACCACCCGCCCTGGGGTGGGTGTCTCCAGCAGACAGCAGAGACCACCCGCCCTGGGGTGGGTGTCTCCAGCAGACAGCAGAGACCACCCGCCCTGGGGTGGGTGTAGCCAGACGGTCACCTCGGCCCCCTGGTGGCTGTGCTCACGCTCGTTACTCACGGGAACCTTGAGGTCGCCGGAGACGCCAAGTCTCTTCTGCTCTAAACACAGTACTCAGCTGTGCCTCTACCACCTCAGACACAGGCAGCCCAGTTTGTTCTAATATAACCTTATATTGTATGTTAGTCACACAGTCGCATCCAACTCTTTGTGACCCCACTGACTGTAGCCCACTAGCTTCCTCTGTCCATGGGATTCTCCAGGTAAGAATACTGGAGTGGGTTGCCATTTCCTCCTCCAGGGGATCTTCTCGAACCAGGGATTGAACCCGGGTCTCCTGTGTTAGATTTAGCCTTCCTAGATTTAACCAAACATTCCAGCTTGGTAAGGTTCTTTGCACCCTGGATCTATCGTCCAACATAGTTCACAACTTCTAAAATTCCTATAAGCATATTTTTATAATCACATCCGAGTTACTGAAAAAAGGTCAAAGAAAACAGAGGCCTGTGGCCCATCACTAGAGATGAGACCTAGAAGAACCTCACTCTGAGAGGAGGACCTTGTTGGGTTGACAATGACTCACGTGACTAGGCTCTCTCTCTTGACCCTGAGGTGCAGGAGGGGGAGCCAGGGCATCAGAATAAAAAGGCATAGTCCCGTGTTAGAACTCTAACGTGTGCTCAGGTTAGATTATCGTGTGGAGAAGAGAGGATCTGATTGGGAATCAGGTGAATGGGGACGGAGTCTCGGCTCTGTCCTTGGACAAGCCCCTCCACCTCTCTGGACCTCTAGTTCCTCATCTATAAAACAAGGGTAACAATAGAAGTTTCACTGAAAAGCTTTTAAAGGAGAAAAGGTTTAAACGTATACTTTGTCATCTATCACATACCAGACCATGAAAAGGATTTGGTGGTAAATGCTGAACGGTTGACGGTCTGTGCTAGGCCTGACACTCCGAGCCCTGCTTTCAGGGCAGGAAGGGGTTGGAGGCGCCCCTGTCCCACCGTGGAGTCCTGTGTCCCTGCTGTGGGGTGCATGCAGCGCTGCTCCATTAAGGGAGACTTAGAACTAGCCGGCAGCGCAAAGGCAGTGGTTAGTGGGTTAGTGGGTTGGTAAACTGAGGTTCCTGGTTTCTCCACAACCGAACTGTTCTGAGCCCTGGGGTTTTAGCTCCCCGAAAAGAGCAGTGAGAATAACGCGTCTGCTTCCAACACCCTGGACTCTGGTCCTACTGAAATGGATCAGGACCCAATGGTCCTTGCCCGCTCCATGCCCCCTGCCTGCCTTTTGTCTGTGGAAAACTTTGGTCAAAGAATAAGTTTAATCAGAGAAATGAGACCACGCGGAAACAAAGGAAAACAGTCAAAGAAGACCATATAATAATAACGTAGTTATGAAGCACAGTCAAGGACCTTTAGTTTCTTCTCAGGGGCTGTAGATAATACTCTGAGCCATATCCTGCGAGTTGTCTTATAGAGACTGAAACTCCAGGTGGAGAAGTTAAGTGCATGATGGCCAGACTATACCCACGACAGAAGCCGCCACAATTCTGAGAAATGGCCTCAAAGAAATGGAAACAAACAGACCTGGGAACTGAAGATTAACTGTACCCCATCAACCAAGATGACACAGGTCAGACCTCTGATGACCAATTTGACGATGACTGGCAGAGCTGACTATGCTGTTTCTGAATGTAGCCCCCTCTGTCTGTCTATAAAAGAGTGTCAGTGGTGGGGAGCTGGCCTTTGGACTGACATCCACCCTCCTGCCGAGTTGCTGCCATCTGAAACAAAGCAAACTTTCCCTTCCACCAACCTGGTCTGTATATTGGCTTTTGAGCAGCGAGCAGCCACACCCCACATCTTTCCGTAACACTGTGATGCTATTTAAGGATCAGGCAGTAAGCATGAATCCAAGAAGAAGCTTCATGAACCTCCCCAAAGACACGAAGGACGCAACCGAAGTGTTACTTACACAACAGAACACTTTTGCTGCCATATTCTGGTCAAATTGGCCGAGGATGATCCGCACGTCATTGCCCTGTGGACAGAAGACACGGATGTGGAGGTGAGCGTGTGATCGGCACAGCCCGGAGGCCGCAGGCTGCAGGCCGAAGCCAGCGGCTCGGAAGGGCCGCGCCCTCCCCGCTCTCCTCCAGCAAGAGCAGGCAAGCGCTGGGGGACGCCGACACAGCGTCTGCTTTCCATCCTCACTCTACGCTTAGGGAAACTGAGGCCAGACGAGAGAAAGGACCTTCTAGTATCCCCAGGGGAGTTGGCAGCAGAAACAAGCTCCACACCCCGCCCCTCAGTATGCGAGGCTTTTCCCCCTTCCAGGAGTCCACAGAGCTTCCCAGTTAAGGCATTGCAGAGTCTCTTCACGTTCTGAGCTTTGTTCAAATCTCAGCTCCACTCAGGTGGCCTCAAGTGGCTCTTTCCCCCAACTTGGCCTCAGTTTCCTCATCTGCAAGATGGGAATAACGGCAGTACTTACTTATAGTGCTTACTTAGAGGACTAGATGACATTATCCTTATGAAGTGCTTAACACAGTTCCTGGCAAAGAGGAAACACCCAGCTAGAATGATTTTTTTATAACCTTCTCCCAACCCATTCTTCTCCTTTTATTTCAAAGGAAAATCTATATTCAAACGTTCTATAAACAGTTATCATCTTATTACCGCAGTGGGGTTAATAGGTACATACTCTACTGTAGGTTCTATGCTGCATGCTAAGTCATTTCAGTCATGCCAGACTCTTTGCGACCCCATTGACTATAGCCCACCAGGTTCCTCTGTCCGTGGGATTCTCCAGGCAAGAATACCGGAGTGGACTGTCATTTCATTTTCTAGGGGATCTTCCCAACCCAGGGATCGAACCTGCATCTCTTATGTCTCCTGCATTGGCAGGTGGTTTCTTTACCACTGGTGACACCCGGGGAGCCCCACCACAGGTCCTGTGACTCGTTTATTCATTCAACAAAGACTTACTGAGTGTCTGCCTGAAGTTCTCTCCCGAGTCAGGGTAAGGGGTTCTTGGTTGCTTTCTAGGGGACGGGATCCAGGCTGGGCTGTGCCCCATGGAGAACAGGCAGAAGGAAGATGAACAGGCAGAAGGAGGATGTACAGGCAGCCCCCAGGAGACAGCCAGGCCTCAGCCCACATGCTTGCTCCCCATCACAGTCCTGCCCTCTGCACTGAGATTTAGCCCTGCAGGTGATGCTACCTTCCTGACATTTATCCCGTCCTTCCCAGCAGGTCGCAAGGCTCTTTGATGCATAAAGAAGAGAAACATCCCTTTAAAGATCAGTTTTTAGCATCTTTCAAAATTGGAAAGTGCTGACTGGGAGGCCATTTTACTCATCATGTACTTTAGCAAAATAAAAAAGGCTTGGATTCTAAAATCATCCTTCGTTTGCAAGCAAGAATGGAAAGACGAAAAAAAAAAAAAAAAAAGCCTTGCTCTGAAAGGACTTTAAAAGATCTTTAACAGAGCCCAGTCGAAGGAAGGCAAGCCTTTGTCATCACCACGTCTGCAATGCTATAAAAAGTTCTAAGCTGCTTCCGTTCTGTGGCCTTGCTCCTGGGACACTTCAGGGTCTTTCTGCTTATTTGTTGAATTTTTTATAACATCTCTTGCTGCTAACACTATTCACCTATCCATATCCATCCAACAAACATCTATGGAGCATCTGCTTTGTGCCAAGCGCTGTGTTGCTAAACATGGTACAGTAGAATCAGCTTATTGGATTTTGGAGTCAGAGAGACCTTGGCTCACATCCCAGCTCCAGCACCTACTAGGTGCATGACCCTGGGTCTTAATCTCCTGCAGCCTCGATTTTCTCATCTCTGAAACAGGCATAACACTCCTTACCTGACCCGGTGGCTGGAGGATTCATGATCAATGAGCCCCCCTCCGCCCCCTGGTGCTGGCTTCCATGATGCGCCCCCCTGCTTCCTGGTCGTTCCCGCTCAGATTCTCACTCAGCCCCTCACCCTTCTGCCCGCCCCGAATGCTGGTGTTCCGTACAGGTCTGCCCTCATCACTCTCCCTGGGCAACCTCATTCACGACCCCAGCCACAGCTCCCCTCTGAAAGCTGGGGACTCCCAAACCCCTCTCCCGAGCTGCCTTTTCTCTAGCTGTCCCTTGGATACCTCCATGTGGATCTTCCTAGGCACCTGAAGCTCAACGTGTCCCAAGTGGACTCACCATCATTCCCAAAATGCCTCTTTCCTCCTCCTGTACTGCCTATCTCTAGAATGGTGTTGCCAACCTCCCACTCCCTAAGATAAGAAACCTGGGAGCCACCTGAGGTCCTCTCCTCATCCCAGCCATAACCAGGGCCTGTTGGTTCTGTCTGCTCACCAGCTCCTGAATCCCTCTGGTCTCTCCAGCCCCATTGCTCTGGGTTGAGCCATCATCACTCCCTACCTGATGAACCACTACAGCCTCCCAGCTGGATCTCTCTGCCTTCAGTCCTGCCCCATCCATCCAGTCTCCGCAGAGCAGACAAGGGAATCATTTCAAAATTCAAATCTGATTGTGTAAAATCTTTCCATGGCTTAGACCCTGACAGATCAAACTCTGAGCTCCTTAGAACATCGCAGATTCTTTACCAACTCACTCCTGCTCATTTCAATAACCACAGTTCTTGCTCCTCCACATCCCAGAGAATGAGCTACCTGAAGTTCTCTTAGATGGTCTGCCACACACTCATTCACTCGCTCACTCACTCATTCATCCCCTTTCTCACTCGTCCTCTCTTTCTTTACACAAGTTCACCTCTCCAGAATGCCATTCCCTCCACCCCACTCGTTCTGCCTGGAGGGCTGCTGCTCTCCCTTCCCGCCTTAGCTCAGGAGCTCCTACTTGGAAAAATCATCCCTGTCCCCAGGCTTGGGCCACTTTCTCCTCTGTGAAGTTCTCTCCTGGGACCCAAGGGATCATGGATCTACTTAACTCCTTTCTAGAGATGCAAAAGGCTCTCCCAAATCCAGCACAGCACCCCAAAACCAGCACGCTCACCTTGGTGTCCCCTGACCATTAGAGGGCCCTGGAGAAAGAGCCTATCCAGGGCTAGGTGGCACTTGATGCAGGAAGATATTCACACCCACTCTGATTCTAGATGGTGAGAAAAGGGGCAAGGTGCTGCAAATCTAGGAGAAAAGAGGACAAGCCAGCAACTGGTGCAAGTGGAGCCTGGATCCAAGGGTTGGGAGAGGACAATGGGAAATGTGACTGGAGTGATACTTGGTGGGGTGCCTTGAGAAGCATAAAGAGTTGACGGTGTTCTCAAAATGGAATATGTGTGCTCCCAGGACAGAGGAGTTCTGAGAGTACAAAAACTGCAGGTATACCTGGTTCTTTCTGGGTTAGCAGTTTGTTGGAAGATTCAGGGGTGAAGGGAAAATTTTGGATTGGATGAATCTTAAAAGTTTTAACACACCCACATTATCACAAAAGTTCCAGAATCACCGTTTTCAATGTTGCATAACTTGTATGGTTTCCTTAAAATCCTGAGAAAGGAAAGAGCTTTGTTGGCAGAGGACCTGCTTCTGGCCACGGCCACCCACCTCCCTGCCAGGGGTATAAAGGCACTCTTCTCTATAGGTGAAAGGACTTAGGGGACAGCTGAAGGATGGCCAGAGGGGAGGGGAGGAGAGCCATGACCATCTCTGAGGATGAGCGTGCAGAACAGTGCTGTGACGTTAGAGACCCTGGAACGTGGCAGAGGGCAGGGTCTCAGAAGTCCCCGCAATGGACTCTTGCTTGGCTCTGCAGGGGGCTGTCTGGAGTGAACGTAGATGTCCTGAGATCAGACAAATGACAGCTTCTTCTTAGAGGGCTAGATCTAAAGTCACGGAGGGTATCGGAGACCTATGTTTACACCCTCAACAGGCCACACTCACAGGCGAGTGCAAAGATGGAAGGGAACAGCCATGGGGTGGAGGCCCCGAAGGTGCGCTCAGTCCAAACCTTGGGTGGATTTCCTTTCCTTTCTCCTGGCTCCTCTCCTCTGTTGTCTATAAAGAAGCCCTTTGTCTCTGGGGCCCTTAAAGGGAGCTAAAATCTCACACAAAAATAACACTTAAGAAGCATGACTCAATTCAAAGCACCAGTGTACAACCCTCACAAATGACAGCTCCTGAACTCTTTCTAGCTATTGCCTTAGGAGGTAGGTGCTATTATTATGCCCACTCTGGACAGTCTCATGTGCAAACTGAGCCCCAATGCCTTAAGTGACTTTCCTAGTCACAGCATATGCCGGTGGTCCTATGGGACCCCCTCCTCGGGGCTGGAGCACCAACCCAGTTCCAGGGAGGGTGGGCTGCCACCAGCTCCCTCCCTTTCCTGGAGAACTTCCCTCAGCCAAGGGGAGATTCCAGGCCCTGGAAGGTCATGCTGCACCTCACCCTCCATAGCGGGCAGTGGCTGACTCACACGGTAGGAAACTCCAGCCCCCTGTTGAAAGGTGGAACCAGCTCTGCAGGGCAGAGAGCCCGCAGAGCCAGGGTAACCCGCCACCAGCCAGAGGCGTTCTGACCGAGCCCCCCTCTCGCCCCACCCCGCTTCTGTCCCCTTCTCCTGAGCACACTCCCAGTGAATCTCTTTCTCAAGGGCCTCAGACTCTGTCTCCAGGGCGTTCAACCTAAGACACCAGGTCACAGAGATAAGAAGTGGTGGCTTTGGCCTTGACCCAAGGTGAGTTTGGCCCCAGAGCCCAAGCATTTGACCACTCATCCCTATATATTCCCTCCCAAGCCGAGATGGCCAACGCCCCAGGGCCTGGGCTGCTGGGGCTCAACACCCAGTCTGCTGCAATGACAAAATGTACCTTGGATTTTGAAGTGGAAGGACTTGAGGGGCAAATGCAATCCTGAGACATTAAAACAGCTGATGTGCATTTAAAGGGGCAGGAAAGCAGAACACCGTCCATCTTGCTTCCCTGTGACAGCAGAGTGGGGGTTCTGCTAGGAGGTCAAGGTGGACCCTGACACTGACCTGTGAGTCATCTGACGTCTCCTGACACCTGTGCATCTGTCTAAGCCCACGTTTAACAGCTTCCTGGCTTTCTGCAGCTTGCTCTACCCACTAGGGAGCTGAAAAATCAGAAGGCATCATCTTCCATGTTGTAGAACAGGGTGCAGTGCAATGAGCACAAGACGGCTGCGCCATTAGAGGCCAGCCCGATGTGGGCCGGGAGGAGGCCTGGCCTGGGCAGTGAGCGCTGGGGAAAGGGTCAGAAGCCCGGGCCCGCTCCTGCTCCCTCACTTTGGTCATGAGACCTGGGGTAAGCCTGAGGGGATTTGCCTAGATGCTTTCCAAAGTTCCCCCTGGCTCTGACAGGCTGATTCCACACCCGGAATGAGTATTCTCTTTCATTTAGCTAAAATTAGTCTTTCCTAGACTATTTTTCCTTCCCCAGAAGTGTCCCTAAAAGCGGAGAATCAGGAGCCGTCTACTCTCAAGGACAGGAGTGAAAGAGGAAGAGCCCCAGCAGCCCTGGCGAGGCGTGGCGCTCCTTTAGAGTTTATCATCGCATCTTGAAAATTCATGTATATTTAGCATTCTGATAACATATGTATGTTTATCTGAGGATAAAAGTTATGCTTTCCTTCCCACGTCTCTGAGAAAAGCTGGCCTGATGGGAAGGTACACCACATTTATTCTGTAGCTTTGAGTCCCTTTGGGGTACTTGTATGAGCCTCAAGTGCAGGCAGTCAGGCTGGGCTCCTGGCCCGTGGGGTAGAGAGTAATTCCCACTAGGACTTTCCCATGCAGCAAAGTGGGGAACAGTCCTCCTCAGGACCTGTCTTTGTGGCCTTCCTGTAATGGCTTCCCAAAGATGTCCATGGTCAAATCCCTGAAAGCTGGGGACAAGCTATGACACAGCAAGGGGGAGTTAACCTTGCAGATGAGTTAAGGTTGCCAGTCATCTGATTCACAAAACAGGGAGATTTCCCTGGAGTTCGAATCCCGAATGACGGGTTGGTGGCTGCTCCAATGAAAGCCAATAAGGCAACTGAAATTGATAGGGACAGTGTAAAGAGACAAAGCAGGCAACTAAATAGTTAATCCCACTAAGGGATCATAAATAAAGAAAAAAGTATGGGAGATCTTGTAAGTGACTGATCCATCAAGAGAGCAGTCTTGCTTAGCAACGAGTGCAACATAAGCGTGAGACGTGCCCCCAGACAATAAAACAGTGGTGGAATAAGACCCACATCCTGCCCAGTGAGGTGAGTTAGTGACTCCTAGGACATGCTCCTCTGTGCACATTAAAAACAAAAACATAGGGAAAAGATGGCCTTAAACTGAAACCTGAGATGATCTGCCATATTTTAGTATATTTTACCACCTTCCTGCTCATTTTCATAGCTCCACGACAGTCCTAGTTTGACTATGCAGGGACAAGAAAACTCCCCTACCCAGCATGGAGGAAGAACTGATGGTGGAAGCCTGACGTCTACTCAAGCATGAGGAAGAAGGTGGCCTTCTCCGCCTCCTCACTGTCCCTTTGGTTGTAAAACCGGAGCCCGGTAAGTTCTCAGCACAGCACTCCCTGGCCTGCCGAGGTGCGTCTCTCACAGCACCGTATACTATAAACTCTTCCCTTACCCGTCACTCTGCCTCTGATTGAATTCTTTCTGCACCAAGACAGAAGAACCCTACGCTGTACTATGTTCTGGAATGCGTTCTGTGGCTTCAAAATGAACAGAGGGGTACATATGGAGCCTGGTGTTCTTCCCAACACAGCCCCGGGCTTCAGTGTGAGCACCATGGAAATATTCAAGGTCCTGAAAGGGGTGGCCTCCTAGCCCAGCCTGGTGACCACTTACATTAAACATTCCCGATCAAAACAGATCCATCCAGAGTGAGCTTAAAGGCCTGGGGTCTTCATCTCACAGAGATGGTTTTATTTCCTGACTTTCTTTTAGACAAACTTTGATATACGTATCTGCTAAATCAGCCTGATCAATCCGATTATTCAGTTCCTCTATGTTCTTGCTTATTTTTGAATGGCTGATCTGTCCAAGACTAAGAGAAAAATGTTGTGGCTCCCAATACTACTGTGTTTGTGTCAATTCTTCTATAGCAGGCCATTCTTTATATATTTCAGTGTGATGTAATTTAGAGCAATAATGGTCCATGATTATGCTCTTCTCAGGGTGAAATGTACCTTTATCTATAGAAAGCCATTTATCCTGGTCAATGCCTATACCTTGAATTCCCTGTATTCTAATATGAACCCTGGATCCTTGCTTCATATACCTTGATATACCTTTGCTTGACCTTTTACCTTTGACCTTTCTGTGTCACCGTGTTGTAAATATAACTATAACTATAGCTAATTCTTTAAAACACAACCTGCAAGTCTTTGCCTCTTCGTAGGGAGTTTGACCTATTTGAATTTCTGGTCAGAATGACTATATTTGATTTTCAGTCTTACTTTATGTTTTCCGGTTTTCACGTTTGCTTTGTTTTTTGATATGTGGACTAGATTTTCTTTGCTTTTATCTTCTGTGTTTCAGGAGCTTCGGGTTCTGCTTATATTATAGTATTAACGTGTTTGCTATTAAGTTATTCAAAGCCTTTTAAACTTATATTTTTCTAATTATGAAAGTCATAAGCAAAATAGTCTCTTTTGAGCCCCACTTCTAATTAAGATCAGGACTTTTTTAACTCACATTTTTACCTCTGTTAATGGAATTTGGGTTTTTATATCTCCATTGCTATTATTACAGTATTTATTTGCATTATATGCATATTCATGTTTGCTTCAAAACGAACTTCTGCATCTGCACGCACTTTTATAACTGCTCAGCTCTCTCTACGGCGTCCATGATCCCTGCTCACCTGCTTCTGTCACGACCTCAGCTATAACGTTAGCTGTTGTTCAAGGCGGGCTGACATAGGACCTCAAGGGTTAACTTCAAGGGCACCTGGCTAGTGAGCCTCACATGGGGGAAAATGTCTCCTAGCTGCTCCATTGTTTCCGGGATTGAACGTTGCAGGGGCGTCGGGGAGGACTGGTTTTGCACCTTTGTGGGCAATTTGTTTCATTTTTTTCTGGCCTAGGTACTTGTAGATTTTCCCTTTTATGTTTTATTTCAAAACTTTTAACAAAATGTGTCTGGGTATGACTCTCTTTTCACCAATTCTGCTAGAATGTAGAAAGGCCAGCTGGTCTGCACATATAGTCTATGCATTTCCTTATGAAACTGTTGACTTTGTAGTTTCAAAATGGTTCAGTATTGGCAGTTTTGTATGGTCCAGTCTAGGAGTTCTCTCTTGAATCCTCTTAAGTTTGTTGCTTATTTTTTAAAATAAATTTCATGAGAATAGTTTTAGATTTACGGAAAAATCACAAAGGAAGTATAGAGAATTTTTATATGTCTCTCACCCAGTTTCCCCTATTAGTAACATCTTACTTTAATATAGTACATTTGTTATAATTAATAAATCAATATCCATTCATAATTAACTACAGCTCATACTTTATTCAGATACTCTTAGTTTTGTTTTTTTTTCTTCCTCTAGTGTCCTTTTTCTCCTCCTGGATCCCATTCAGGATACCACATTATATATTGCTGTCATGTCTCTGCAGGCTCATTTTGGCTTAGGCATTCCTTAGTTTTGAAGACCTAAAAAGTTTTGAGGAGTCCTGGTAAGGTATTTTGCAGGATGGCCTTCAACCAGAATTCACCTGATGTTTTTCTCATTGTTAGACTGGGTTTATAGGTTTGGGGGATCATATCAAAGGCACAGACTATCAACAAGACTTATCCTGTAAATGCTGACCTTGGTCTCTTGGCCAAAGTAGCGTTTGTCAGGTTCCTCCACTCTAAAGTTACTCTTCTTTTCCCCCTTTTCATCCTGTGCTCTTTGGAAGGAAGACACTTAATAAGTGAGTTAAGTGTCCACTGCTCCACTTCCTTGGGCCTGAAATATCTACACAAATCATTTGGAATTCTTTGGCACAGAAGATTTGTATATTCTCTCCCATTTACCTACTCGGTCATGGGCATCTGTTTTATACTTTGGGTTATAATCCAATACTACTTTTATTTTATTGCTCAAATGTTGCAGTTCTGGCCTCTGGGAGTTCTTTCAGTGGCTACTTTGGTTGGCTGGTGGACAATTCTGACACCGCTCCCCCCACCAAATCAGGGTGTGTTGTTGACGTGGTTTGAGCACGTCCTCAACTTTCTGGCACTGCAGGACGCTCCAGGATCATTTTGTATGTTTCTTGTCCCAGTCCCAGGTCAGCCATTTCTCCAAGGATCCCCAGGTCCTTTCCATGGAGAATGGCATTAGAAACCAAGATCTGGGTGGGAGCTGAGCTTACTGATACTCGGGTGCCTACTTTGTTTTAGATTTTGGTTCTGTTTCATGTGTCCCAGTGTTCAGTTAGCATCTCCCTTCTCCCGTGTCCATAACTTCTCTTTCCTCTCATTAGATTGATCTCTTTGACCATTTCCTCTGAATTTTGGGAAAGCATTTCAAGTTTGTCCTGCATATTATTGATTTTTATTTTTCGTGGCATTAACTCTGCTCTCTACTGCCTCCAAAGCAGGTTTTAATTCTGCTAGTCACTATTTAGTTTCCTTCCTTGTCCGCTGTACCTCCTTCTCTATCTTACCCCACCAGACATCTGCTTCTTCTCTGAGCTCTCCAGAAGTTACTTTTCTCTGAATGCTTTATCCTTGTGTTCTGTTGGCTTTGTCTGTCCAGATTTGGTATTTGGTTTATGCCCACTCAGCAAATTTGTCAGGCAAATTAGGTTTGGTTCCAGGTGGTGGGGAATAAAACAGTGATCCAGACATACAGACACTGCTGCTTCCTACAGCTTTCATCCTAGTGGGAAGAGACAGATGACAAAAAAACCGGGAAAAACGAATAGGAGGTCAGATATTGTTATGGGTTGATCTGCATCTCCCAAAGAGATGTTGAAGTCTTAACCCCTGATACCTCAGAACGCGACCTCATTTGAAAACAGCATCATTGTATTAATAGATGAAATCAGTTGAGGTAAGTTCACACTGGAGCAGGGCAGGCTCTTAATCCTCCAAGACTAGTTTCCTAAGAAGAAAATGATGTGAAGGGAAAGAGGGGAAATGTCAGCTGGGCAAAGGAGTTACACAGCTGCAAGTCAAGGAATGCCAAGGATTGCCAGTTGACACTAGAAGCTTAGAGAAAGGTACGGAAGAGTCCCCGAGCCTGCTACAGAGCACGGGCTCACCAACATCTTGACCCTGGCCTTCTGTCCTTGAGATGTGAGAGGACAAACTTCTGTTGTTTTAAGCCCCCTGGTTTATGGTGCTTTGTTATGGCAGCCCCAGGAAACTGATACGGATCTCCATCAGTGAAATGGAGGAAATTAACAGAAAGGGGGAGTGGGAGTGTGAGGAGCCGGGATTTAAATGTGAAATAAAGCCTCTGGGAAAGGCGGACCACTGAGAAAAGACTAGAGGCAGGTTCGAGAAGCAGCGATGCAGGTGGTGAGGGAAGAGCTCCATGCTGAGGGGCGCCTTTGCCAAGAGACGGAGCGCGCTGTCCTTGGCTCCGCTCTCCCGGGCTTCTGGGATGCTGGAACCCTCTCTCAGAACCGCAGCTGTGCGGGGCGGTGGGGGAGCTGGGCCGTGGTGTTGCCCAGATCCGAGTTTGAATTCCAACGCACCACTTTCCAGCTGGGTGGCTAGGGGTGGGGTCCTTAACCTTGCTGCGCCTCAGGTTCCCCATTTGTGAAATGAGGATACAAAAATCCCCTCTGTCCTGGGGCTCTGGGGAGGGCTGAATGGGCAGGTGAAGCCGAGAGCTCCAGCCCTTGCTCAGGGCACTGGAAAGGCCGGCTGCTATTTCCATCAGCATTCAGATCACTCCCGCTTCTGGTGGCGCTGGCTGGCTGGTTAGCAGAGCACCAAGTTCTATCCCCAGTTTCTTGCAGACTTTCAACTCGTGCGTCCGCTCCACACACAAAGGCTCTTCACATTTTAAAGCCCGCAGAATTCCGCCGGGCCCCTCAGGTGGAGGAAGCTCTTTCCAGCGCCCGGCCTGGGGAGATGCTGCGTGGGGCAGGAGCCTGTCCGCGCAGCACCGGGGTGCTGATCACCCCAGGCGGTCCCTGCAGAGCGAGCACTCCTCCCCTCCGGATGCACTGGGCCCCACACAACCCAAGGCCACCCTCAGACCACATGGCCTGTGGGGCCAGAGCTGGGCACACACCTGGGCTGCCTGCAGGCCCTTCCTCACTACCGCTTCCTCATCGGCAGAGGCTTCCGGGGCTGAAACTCCACGGGCTCATGCGGTGTCTGCGCCCGAGCAGGTGACAAACACTGCTGCCTGCTCCCCGTCCCCATCCCTGGGTCTCCGCCTCCCCACGTGTGAACAGGGGGCTTCATAAGCTCTAAACTGCCACCTGCTCTGATCAGTAGAATCTGGGATCAGGCCAAGAGAGAAGGGACATGTCAGCAGCTGGCATCTGAGGCCCCAGGCTACTTTCAATGTGGGCATGGGGCCTGGAAGAGTAGGTGACAGCTCTAACTGTGTCTGTACCTACGTACAACCCCCAGCAGCTCCCCGCTGCCTGGCATAAAAGACCAAACTTCTTAGCTCAACATTCAAGGCTCGTGGAAACTGGCTCCAAATTCTATTTCCACCCTTGGCATCTTTTCCGTGCCCCCATCCCGCACTCCAGCTTCCTGGAATTCCTCTGATCCCCAGTGCACGGTGAGCATGGCCGCCCTGCCCTCTGATTTTCACCCTGTGGGTCTCCACCCTGACATCCTCCATGGCTGTCCCTTCTCTGCAGCCGTGTCTGAGCCCTCTCCCGGGTGGGATGAGTCACTCTCTCCCTGTGTTCCCCGGCCTCTCTGCTCCTGGTTTCCCTGGGAGGTATCTGCCTTCAGACGCCTGAGGACACAGGCAGGCCTGATGATGGCGGCGAACCCAGGAGCGGGTCTGGCACAAACCTGACGTTTGAGAGAGTTTGGGAAATGAATGTGCAGAAGACAGCGGGCGACTACTTAGAGCCGCAAACATCTAGTTGACCCTTCTGTTCCTGGAGTGAGCGTCGCCGGAGGGGGTCAGGAGCCTGAGCTTTCAGTTCCAACCACATTACTTCCTTGCTGTGGGTCTGGGCAAGAGAGGTTCTCACTGTGAGCCTCTTCGCAACAGGAAGGAAGTTCCCTGAAGGCAGGGGCCAGGTCTGAGTCATCAGTGTTCCCCACTAGCCTGTCCTTGAGTGGGCGCCAGGGATGTCTGCCGTGCCCTGCTTGCCTCTCAGGCTGTGCTGAGAGATACGAAATCACCCAGCAATTCCACATGGTCACACACCCGGCAAGCAGACCTCTGGCCAGTGCTGGACAATAAGCAAGGGACAGCCAGCTCCTGGGGGCTTTTCCTCACATCTCAAATGCCAAGGACAAAATGGAACAGCCTGAATTCAAGACTCCTTCGAAGTCAGGGATTTGGAGAACCCCAGGAGCATGCCATCAGTCTGGCCTCCAGGCCCTGGCCAGCTGCACCTACCTTAAGCTTTTTGACACTGGTGCAGGGATCATTGGAGAAGCTCTCGGTGTCCGAAATCTCGATGTCCTCACCGTAGAGAACCCCGGTCAGGTCGTTTCTCACCTGCCAGCAAAGAGAGGAGAGAGGGTGGGTGCCGGCAGTCACAGGACGGGCCACTTCACAGGGGTCTGGGAAGCGGCTAGAACAGGTGAGGTGATTTTCTCCACCGATGTGAAAAAGGAGTGGGTTTTATCTTCATTAAAAACTAGATTGCCCCCTGGGACTTTGGAGATTCCCCTCCCCTGAGGACACACAAGCAGAAGGAGGCCAGACAGGGAAGGGACTGAAGTTGCCCAGGAATTTCCTGGAAGAATTAAGACAAGCATCCAAGTCGCTGGACTTTCATGCTGGTGTTTCATATCATCTTCAAATCAGATTAGGCAAATACATCACACTGTCTCCAAATTAGACTATTCAAATACTTCTCTATATTTTTCATTATTTATTTGCAATATTACCTCATTTCTAGGGTGAGGAAATAGCTGAGATATTCAGATAGATAAAACAAAAACAGAGGAGAGGGTGAGGGGGCGCGGAACCAGCCTGTGATGTTAAACACAACGATGTATCTGCCGGCACAGAATGACTAACATCTATGTGCTTAAAGCAGAGAGCTGCAAACCCCAGTGTTCACACGCACTAACCAGTGTGCGACGCGGTCTGTGTGGAGGGATACTAGGGAGGGGTGTGGCAAACTAAAGCTTCACCTAAAGACAGCACTTGCTGCTCAACTCCAAACAAGCTATGCCAGAGTGTGGCTCCAGAATCACCAGACCTTCTGATTTGGAAGGGAGAAATAAGAAATCTACATTTTTATTTATTTTTGGGCCACACTGCACAGCATGCAGGATCTTAGTTCCCCAACAAGGGATTGAACCCGTGCCCCCTGCAGTGGGAGCATGGAGTCTTAACCACTGGACTACAGGGAAGTTCCTAGATTTTTAAACTAAAGTAGGATCCCTCATGTCTTAAAGGGCTTCCCAGGAGGCGCTAGCGGTAACAGGAAGATCCCCTAGAGAAGGAAATACAAGCCACTCCAGTATTCTTGCCTGGAGAACCCATGGACAGAGGAGCCTGGCGGGTTACAGTCATACAGAGCATCTCAGCATGAGCACATTTTAAAATGTTGACACTATTTTCAAATTTAAAAAAAAATAAAGTTAGGATCAAAACAAATAAATCTGAAATCTGTATGCGGCCCGTGTCTATGACTGCACACCCTTGGACAGAAAGCCATGGAACTAGCCTGTGTTTTAGTAGAAATAACCAGGTGGGAGTCTGGGGACCCAGGTTCCAAGTCTTGCTCTGTCACTGACTGGCTTGTGACCTCAGCCTCTCTGAGGGACGCTTTCCCTCTTAGCATTTCAGTCTCTTCCTCTTTAACTGAAGATGAGCTCTGAAAGCACTTCTTGTCTATACCTATTAAGATAGTTATTATCAAAAACCAAAACCCTGCAAGTGTTGGTGAGGATGTGGATAAACTGGAAACTGGAACCTTGAGCACTCTAAAAATTTCCCACAATATGGTAATATGATCCAGCAACTCTACTTCTGGGTATATACCCAAAAGAAGTGAAAACGGGGACTCAAAGAGGTATTTGCACACTCGTGTGCATAGCAGCATTATGCGAAAAGGTGGAAGCAACCATCTTTAGGAAGCAATGTCCATCAACAGATGAGCGGATAAACAAACTGGGGTTTATACATACAGTGGAATATTATCCAGCCTAAAAAGGAATGAAATTTTGACACGTGCTACAATATGAATGAAGACATTATGCTAAGTGAAATAAGCCAGATGCAAAAGGACGAAAGCATGATTCCACTTAGGTGAGGTACTTAGAGTAGTCGAGTGCATAGAAACACAAAGGAGAACAGTGGTTTCTAGAGTCGGGGGGTGGGCCGGTGGAGTTGTGGGTACAGAGTTTCTGTCTGGGATAATGAAAAGTTCTGGGGCTAACGGGTGCTGCTTCCTGCACAACAATACGAAGGTACTTAGCATCCCTGCACGTAAACTGTAAGCTTTACAGTGGTAAAATGGTAAATTTGATGCTACGTACATTTTACCATGATAAAAAAGTACTTCTTGTTTCAACAACTGATAGATCCTCCCAATGTATATATCGAAATGTTTTGAATAATTTGGCCCTGAATGTTGCAGGATGGTCACTGGGAAGCCCCCACTACAGAAGGGGAACAAAAAGGGTTGTGGTGGGAACTGCCATATTTCATTTTTTAAAAAGAAATGTGATGCCAATAGAGGAAACCATGAACACATTAACTCTGGGCAGCAAGACCATGGGTATTGAGTGTTCTATGCTCTGCTGAACACTTGAAATACTTCGTGATATGCACGTTTGTAAGAAGAATGAAACTGTCTCAGTCAGGGTGAACCTTGTCCATCTTTAGTTTTTACCTGTATTTTGATGGAAGATTGGGAACTAGTTGGCTGAAAAAAAGTTGACTTTGCCATTATGGCTTATTTCTGCTATGTCAAATCCTTTTTGGATGCACGTGGGTTCCATTATTAGGTTTGTGTGTCATGGGGGTGCTGTGGACCAACAATTATTGATGTGAAATATTAAAATGTGCAAGCTTGGCCCTGCCAGAAGGCAAAGCAGCCAATGCACATACTACTAAGGCATGCACAGGCAAGCCCTGGCTCTCCGTGTCCTCGCCACCCAAAGTGAAGGAAACTTCTTGAACTCTCTTGAATCTCAGTCTTTTCACCTATAAAATGGGAGTTAAACAGCATGTAACTTACAGGGCCCAGCAAAAACACTGAGGATGGGAAATGGCTTTGTAAATTCTAAAGTTCTTTACGCTGCCTAAAAGCTGGAATGGTCATTTCCAGGTATAAGACCCAGCATCAAGGCTGTCAGTGGCTTGGAGCATCTATCTGTAAATAAGTATGGGCATGAGAGCTGTATATAATTATGGCAAATATAGGCGCTCAGAACTCGAAACAAACCAACCCCAAACACCCTAGAGGTCATCTCATTTTTCTCCTAATTTCACAAATAAGGAAGCTGATGACTCCCAGGCCAGTGCTCTCTGAATGGTCCCAAGCTGGCTCTTTCGGATCCTGCCAGATGTGGACAGCTCCTGAGGCTTATGCGCCAGAACAGGTCAGAACAGACGGCTGGGGCCGTCAGCCACTCACTGACCATAATTTCAGCACCAAGAAGTCTACTCAGCTGGAGTATTTACTCTAATGGACATTTTTAGGGAAAACAAATGCAAAAAACTAGTAATAAATGGTATTTTAAAATAACCAAAGCATGATAAAGAACTAATGCAATTGATCTACCTCACAAGGAAATAAATTCATACTCTCACATGTAGAAGGAAAGATCATTCAATGCACTGGTCAAAGATTACTAAGTCAGAAAAAACACCTTCCTTTTTTTTTCCATTCTGGTACTGCAAATATCTCTTGTTTTACAGGGCCAATGTCTTTTATCAGCTTGCTATAAATTGCATTTCAGCGAAGTGAATCCTATTTTTTATTCATCTCCACTATAAAAGCAGAAATATGTTCTTCCTGGAAAGGAGTAACACTTAATTTTCAAGAAAATAAAATACATTCACACATACACACATGCTCAAGTACAGCCAGAGTCCAACTGGGCCCTCATCTGCATACTGGGCCTCGGGAGGCAGCCATCAGGAGTCTGATTTGCTAAAGGCCCCGGCCATCCTGGGAGGAAGGGAGAGAGATGGGTGCTGATGGGCCGGGAGGGGATGGAGAAGGCTGCTGGTCGCTTGGAAGGGAGGGTCAGGCTGCCAATGGAATGACGAAGACAGTGAGTCAGGCCCCGAGCGCTGCTACAAGGGGGACGAGGAAGGGCTGGGAGTCCTCGAAGCCTGGGTCCTCAGGGCCAGCTCATAGGGCTGAGGCTGCCTGAGGGAAGAGCTCCCCCTGCTTCTGGAGCCATGAGTCCCGGCCCGGGCCACTGGAGCAGATCTGGAAGGAACCCAACTCACGTGGCATCAGGGAGAACCAGGGGCCAGAACTCTAGGAATACATGATAGAAAATAGGCTTAGAGGCAACAGCTGTTGATTTTTTTCCCTTTAAGAACTGGTATGGACTGTGGATGCAAAGTCACACCAGAAAGCCTGTCCCTAAAGCAGTGGTTCTTAAAGTGCAGCCCTGGACTAGTAACACCAGCATCACCTGGGAGAACCTGCTAGAAAGGCAAATTCCTGGGCCCACCTGAGACCCACTGGGTCAGACCCTCCGGGGTGGGGTCTAGCAATGTGTGTTTTAATCGGCCCTCCAGGTGATTCTGACATATGTTCAAGTGTGAGGACCACTGTCCTAAATGAGGCAGGATAACTTTTAAGTGACCCATTAAATGATATGAAAAAAGTGCTTCCTATGGCTTGGATATTGTCCCCTTGATTAGGAGACCAGGATGTGTTGCTGTGAGTGAGGCAGTTGCCAAAAGGGTGAGTAGGACTGGGACCCACATTTAAAAAGACATCACGTCTAGGACGATGGAGGGGACAGTCACCCTCCAGTCTGCCCGCCGCAGACTGCACCTGGCGTGCTGGGCTCAATTCTAGTTGCATTTATCAGGGACCATGACAGCGTGGCTCAGGCCCAGAGGAGGGAGGTGTGGCTGCAATAGGGACCAAGAATCTTCTAAGAAAGACCGTGGACATGGGGGCAGAGGGGTTGGGAGGATAAAGGTCACAATGGGTGATATCAATGACTCCTCAGGGATTCCAGTACAGCCTTGGGAATCACAGATCCAAATCCAAGAATTGTAACACTTAAACTCATATTTCAAGCCTAGGGAAATCCAACATCTTGAAAGAAGTCAAGAGCCAGGCAGAGTCAGTGGCTTTAGGGGAAAGCTCAGAGCTCGAAGCGCCGTTCTGCTCAGGCCAGCAGGAGAAGATGCCATCAGGTCAGATCAGCTGTCTGAACCTCGAGTCCCGGGGGCTGATCCACAACTTCCCTCCCAGCTTGGTTCACGGACTGTGGGAGAAGGGGTGACAGGGACTTGTCACTTCGATGAAGCCATCTAAAATGGCCTCACTCCTCAACTGCTCACACAGTCTCTATCCACAGGCTTGGGACCGGGGACACACAGCTGGTCCTGCGAGGGCAGGCTGGAGGGGGAAGAGGGGATCAGAGGAGAAGGGGAAAAGCTAACAGAATCAGGAGAAGAGTTAGAGGTGAACAGACTCTTGGGGAGAATTTCTTGGCTTAGCGTGGCTGCGTTCATGTGACCCATTTTAAGCGTAAATGGGTCCACCTTTTCGAGGAGGGAGGCTCGTCACTGCCTCTGAGCAGACCACAGTGCTGGGCCACCTGCAGGCCTCCTCCCTGCTCCGAGGCAGCACCTCTCCACTAACACACCCCAGATGCCCAGATGATTCTCCCTCTCTGGAAATCACCTAGAGATTGGGCTTGTGAAATAATGGCGTCATGTGCTCCACCCTAAACAACAGCCCTGTGGGTCAGGCTGTTGTCCCTGCTTCGGGTCCTGGGACCACATCTGCATGTCCCGCCAGGTTCCTGTCCACCTGCAACCTTCTGCCCGCGAGCTCCCTTCCCCTAGAGAGGCCCCGCTGCAGCCCTGGAACCCTCTTCCTCCAGCACGGGAATGTTAGGAGCCTGAGGCCAGGGAGCCAGCGTGGCGAGGGGCCTTCTTACACCTCAGCTTTTCAGTCAGGGCTCCTGCTTCATTTCTGGGGCTGGAATTCCATCACTCCCTAGCCTCTGGGCTTCATCCTTTTCTGGACTGCTACCGAGCACCGAGGCACCATCTTCCTTTATACCTGGGCCTTCTCTCCTGCCCCCATCAATATTATGTCTCTTCTTTAATCCCTAGATCTTTCCACTCCTGGCCCCCAGCAGCACAAGCAGATCTGGCCATGTCAGAAGGCAGAATGGTGAGAAGGGGGGAAGAGGGGATGAGAGAGGGAGACAGGAAGAGAGAAGCAAAGGCCTGTCAGAGCTGCAGGCTCTCACCCTCGGGCCACGCGTAACAGGCCAGCAGGGCTCTGACGGAAACGGGGAAGCACCAAGTGGAGGTCTATCAAGACCCCAGGACACTGGGGGTCAGCAGTGCCCCCAGACACCTTCCCTGAGGAGGCCACTGCGCCAGCTGTGGAACCATCTAGAAAGGCAGAGATCCAGGTGAAGATGGGGAGAGCCAGGCCTGCACCACTTGCACCTTACAACTCTTTGAAAATTCTAATTAGGTTACGAAATGAACTTGAGAGCAAAGCGAATTCCCAGATCTCCTATGGAAGCTGAGGTAACCTACTTTGTCATTCAAATACACTCGCTATATATAGCCCTAGATTGTGCCGAAATGTCACTCCTCTTACCTGACTAAAGTGTATAATTATAGATTTACTTCTATTCATTCATGAAATGTGTCTTCACTTGATTAAACAGTTCATTCAAGTAAAATCCATTAAAATATGGAACATGTGAAAATGTGGTTCGTTAGAGGCAGAGGGCACTGCTGTAGTTAAGATGCTAATTAGGATAAACAGGCATTTGAAACACTCAGATCTTTGAATATTCAGGTCACTTTTACTGAGGCTGGAGCTCCCCAAGAACCACCATTAATTTAAGCTAATTAAAAGATTAGCCTGGAGAAGAGTAAACCAAGGCAGGAAGTGCTGGACGACTTCAAACACTGAAGGACTGTCTCCTGGGACGGAGGGCACCCCTGTGTTGGAGATGGGACCAAGAGATGGATGAGTCAGGAAAGCAGATTTTGTTTTAAAGCCAAATGAAGTTTCGAACGGTGGAGTAGGCAACCTTGGTATATAGTGAGCACCCTGTCATCAGAGGTGTGCAAGGAGAAGCTCATCAGGATGCTGAAGAGGGGATTTTTCTTTCACCACCAATGTTTGTGATTCTAGAAGAGTAAGTTTCAAAACCTTACCTGCGCCATCCCCCCACTCTTTGACTTTCTGAATTTTACAGTTGCTAAAGCAGCCCTCTGCAGCTCTGAAGTTTTTCAAAGATTTGAGGCATGGACTTACAGTCCCAGAGAAGTTATCCATGTGACTGTATTTCTACCTTTCTAATGCTGATGAGCACTTACTTACTGAAGAAGCTGTTCCTTTTGAAAAGTGGAGCCATCTAATTTTCAGATTTCTATTAGCTCTTAATAACCTATAGCTGGGGTTAAGTATAACTGAAACTTGTTAAAAAGAGTCAGTACATAAGTGAACACGAACGGGATCTACTGCACATATGTGATACTTGCACATGCCCCATGACATCTGCGTGTTCACACTGCAGAGCCAGTGGGTTGGACGGCCAAAAAGGTGTGTCCCATCCTAATCCTCAGAACCTATGCAAGTGACCTTACTTAGAAAAAGGGTCTCTGTAGATATAATGAATTCAAGGATCATCTTGGATTACCTGGAGTGGGCCCCAACTCCAATGATAAGTGTCCTTATATGAGAAAGGCAGAGGGAGACTTGGGCAGAGGCCTAAGGGAGAAGGTGACGCAAAGAAAAAGGGAGGGACAGGAGCGATGCAAGGACAAGCCGAGGAGCGCCTGGGCCCACCAGAAGCTGGCAGAGGTAAGCAGGGGTTCTCTCCAAGAGCCTTCAGGGAGAGCGTGGCCTCACTGATCCCTTGATTTCAGAACTCTGGCCTCCAGGACTGTAAGAGAACGAATGTCTCTTGCTTTCAGCCTTCCGTTTGTGGTAACTCATGACGGAAGCCCCAGGAAACTAACACACCTGGGGCCTCCTGAGACCTCGTGACTCGCTGGTTCAAACCACGCTGCCATGATTAAGCCCAGGTTTCTCATCCTGCTTACACCCTCCCATCACAGGCTGAAGTTTTTCCTGAAGGAACCCCAGTTTCCCTCTATTCAATGGCCACTGATCTGTTCCCCCCAAATATGGTTTTTCTCACTTGCCCAGAGTTACCAAGAGCCGGAAAGCAGGCAGCAGACCATGAGCGGCTGTGTTGAGACGTGGGGGTCTCTGTGGGGGGCCACCGGCCTCATGGGCCTCCCTGGAGGGCTCAGGAGTTCGGGTCACTGGCTTTGTGCTGGTTTGCAGAGCTGACCACAAGCGCCAAGGCTGTCACATCCCTTCCCCAACTAACCCGGCAGTGCTGCAAACTGGGGAGGGGGGCGCTTTGTTTCATTTCCAGGGTCCAGCATCACGCTTTGCATGCAGTTGGTGCTCAAAGCTGTGAGATGAATGAATGAACACTGTCCATCTAGTCTATTGTGTAGATATTCTGAGCCCAGGAGGGTTTATGCTACATCTTGAGATGGTCATGCAGGGCCGAGACAAATGCCCAGGGGCTGGGCTGCATGCCTCTGCCTGAAGACACAGCCTGCTGATGTGAGGACCAGGCCTGGGGATGGGACTGGGGTCTCTGTGGGCACCCCTGTGGGGATGCATGGGATCTGAGGGCAAAGAGTGTCCCCTGGGACAGCTCCTGTCCTCCCATTAGTTAGGCACAGAGCTGAGGAGACCTGTGACCTGAGCTCTGCCCAGACACATCAGCCCTTCTGACAGCGCCCACCCGCTGGGGTTTGTCCAACGAGTGCACCTGCTGGCTTTGAAGGTGAAGGATGGGGCCGAGAGCCAAAGAAAGGCGGTGTCTAGAAGCTGGAAAAGGCAAGGAAACAGATTGTCCTGGAGTTGCCAGGAGGAACCAGTGCTGCTGACACCTTGATTTTGGCTGAGAGAGAGATTTTAAACTTCTGAGCTCTAGTACCGTAAGATAGTATATGTGCTATTTTAAGCCACAAAGTTTGTGATGATTTGAATAGGAAATCTGAAATCCTACACATCCTCAATCGCCCCTGAGTACAGGAGACTTTCCCTCATTTCTCAGATAGCGGTGACCACACCCCCTGCTGCCACCCCCACTAAACTCCAGGGTCCTGTGCTTAATTAAGGCCACTCTCCCTGGCTAAACAGAGGCTGTTCTGAAAGTCTACACACCCTCCATCTTGAGATCCCCAGGGCCCAGACCAGGGCTGCCTGAGGAAGGGGGACCAGGCCCAGGCCCGCTTCTCGGATAAGGCATAACCTCCTATTCTGGACTCCCCAGCCAGCAGCCTTCCCTGCCAGCAGCCCCAAGGAACTCACCACTCTGCTGGCGGTCCCTGAAGTCAGGCCACACCGAGTTGTTGGGAATGAAATTAGCCTTCGGAACCGCGTTGCTTTCCTGTGACAAAGTGCCTATGGCTTCAATTGCAGCGGTCTCCTGGGACCAAACCAATATTTACAGAAACATTTGGATATTAATAAAACAGGAATATTATCCAGTCAAGATGATGAGCGCAAACCTCTATAGGAAATCAACAAGATGCAAAGTGCACCTCTGACGCCAAAACAGAGCAGCAATATTAGAGAACTCACACCTGTGAGCACTAAGGAACGCAGAGCACAGAGTCCTCCTCTGGTTTCTTGAGCCCCAGGCCGGCTCCCTGTCACTGGAGGAGCAGCTGAAGGGACAGGAGGGAGCCAGGTGGACAGGAAGCCCGGGCCCGTGAGACCCCCCTGCCCGTCCCAAGGAGCTGTCTCCAACACTCGGGGGGCAGCAGGGCATCTGGGAGCCAGGGGAAGGGTCAGCATCAGCGGGGGAGCCGCCAGGAAACAGATTTCAGCTCCCGCAGAGGCGGGATTTTCTAACAAAAGAGCAAGCTAGGGATGGAAGGGCCTCCCCGACACCGGAGTGAGCTCCCCACCACTGCAGTGGTGCAGGCAGAGGTGGGGTTGCTAGAGAAGGGATTCAGGCATCAGATGGAGAGGCAGAAAAGACGGCTGGATCCCCAAGGAATGTCTGGGATTCTCGAGTCTGTGCCCTAGTTGAGCGGGACCCTTGCCGAGGGCAGCCCGGGAGGCACATGTTCACCCCTGCAGGAACAAGACCACCTAATGCAGCTCCACAAGCTGGAGAAGCAGCCGGATCCGAGGCCCAGCCGCTCACTTCATGCTGGAGCTTAAAGGACTCCTCTCAGGCCCTGGGGCCTCACTGCCCTTTTAATGCACAGCTTTCTCTCCAGCTCTATATTCCAAGGTGGGTTCTTTGACCTCCACTCCAGTGTTCTGCCAGGACATCCTACAGCCTAATATTTGAAGCCCTCCTCAGCCTACCTGGACTCTCTTCTTCCTCCAGGACTTCAGATCTAGGGGGCAGGTCGGGGAAGGAAGTGACGGTACAGGGGCCAATGGCTCCCCAGAGCCTGCCTCTCTTCCCCCGACGCTTTCTCAGCCCCCTTCTCCCACCCCTCACTGTAAGCCCCCAGGGAGCAAGCAGGCTGCAGAGGGCACAGCAGGATACTCCTGGAGTGAATTTCATCCTCTCAGCAACCTTAGGAAGCAGAGGTCATCACTGTGCTCATTTCACAGATGATGGACCCGAAAGGTTGCATGACTCACCCAAGGCCTTACGATGAGTGAGCCAGAGGGCTGAGGCTCACACTCGTGTTTCCAGGAGGGCTGGGTGGAGGGAGGAGAGAGCAGCCTAGGAGGCACCACTGACCACGGTGCTGTGGTCCCCAGGGACAGCACCCACGTAGGGCTTGGTCACTTGAGTGTCTTCCCCAAGACTGGGAGGCCTGGAGGGCTGGGACTGTGTTGGAACCTCTTCACGTGCCCATGTGGGACACACATCATGACCAGAACATTCGGGAGAGAGGAGACGGCAGAGCTGGGCACGTCCAGGGAGCGATCATTTTGACCAGAAGGTGAAAATGATGAGGAGATGGGCAGATGCCCCAGGAGCACTGTCGCTCCTGGCCCCAAGGTCACCGCAAAGGAGGCCTTCGGGCGGTGCTGCCACCCTCAGGCCACTGCCCACCCCCCTGAGGGAGGGGCCGAGCTCAGAATGGGCCTGGCTGTCCCACCAATCCACCAGCCCTCACTGGACAGGGGAAGAAACAGGTTCCGAGAGGGGCTGGGACACGCCCCAAGTCACACAGCTCTCCTGGGGCAGAAATGGACTCAAACAGCTTCCTGCCTCCCAAATGCTGCCTGTAGCCCTGTTGCTGACAGCAGCAACATCGGTAACTCTGCAAAAAGCCCCCAGCCGTGGCCTTCAGGACTCTTTCCCAAACCCCTGTAATACAAAAGTTGCTCGAGGGCACTGCTGGGCCCTGTTCCTTGGTGTCCAGCACCCAACACAGGGCCCTGCGAAGAGACGGCACAAAACCGGAAATCTCCCTGACATCAACTGCCCTTGGGTTCAGAGATTCATGAGCAGTGGCTCCCAAGCCTGCAGTGTATCATGTTCCCTGGGAGCTCTGCAGAAATACAGACTCCTGGGGCCCACCCAAGAGAGCGGTATGAGAGGGGAAAGAGGGAGGCCGGGATCCTATTTGTATAGAGTGCCCTGGGGTCTTGGTTACACAGCCAGATTGGGGGCCACTGGCTGAATTATGCCATTTCAGCTGCCCTGGGTTGACTGGTCCGTTAGCCTAAAGAGAAGCAGAAGATATTAAGAAGAGGTGGCAAGAATACACAGAAGAACTGTACAAAAAAGATCTTCACGATCCAGATAATCACGATGGTGTGATCACTCACCTACAGCCAGACATCCTGGAATATGGAGCCAAGTGGGCCTTAGGAAGCATCACTACGAACAAAGCTAGTAGAGGTGATAGAATTCAACTTGAGCTATTTCAAATCCTAAAAGATGATGCGTGAAGTGCTGCACTCAATATGCCAGCAAATTTGGAAAACTCAGCAGTGGCCACAGGACTGGAAAAGGTCAGTTTTCATTCCAATGCCTAAGAAAGGCAATGCCAAAGAATGTTCAAACTACCACACAACCGCACTCATCTCACACGCTAGCAAAGTAATGCTCAAAATTCTCCAAGCCAGGCTTCAGGAATATGTGAACCGTGAACTTCCAGATGTTCAAGCTGGTTTTAGAAAAGGCAGAGGAACCAGAGATCAAATTGCCAACATCCACTGGATCATCAAAAAAGCAAGAGAGTTCCAAAAGAACATCTATTTCTGCTTTATTGACTATGCCAAAGCCTTGGACTGTGTGGATCACAATAAACTGTGGAAAATTCTGAAAGAGATGGGCATACCAGACCACCTGACTTGCCTCTTGAGAAACCTGTATGCAGGTCAGGAAGTGACAGTTAGAACTGGACACAGAACAACAGACTGGTTCCAAGTAGGGAAAGGAGTACATCAAGGCTGTATATTGTCACCCTGCTTATTTAACTTATATGCAGAGTACATCATGAGAAACGCTGGGCTGGAGGAAGCACAAGCTGGAATCAAGATTGCCAGGAGGAATATCGATAACCTCAGATATGCAGATGACACCACCCTTTTGGCAGAAAGCGAAGAAGAACTAAAGAGCCTCTTGATGAAAGTGAAAGAGGAAAGTAAAAAAGTTGGCTTAAAGCTCAACATTCAGAAAACTAAGATCATGGCATCTGGTCCCATCACTTCACGGCAAATAGATGGGGAAACAGTGGAAACAGTGGTGGAGTTTATTTTTGGGGGGCTCCAAAATCACTGCAGATGGTGACTGCAGCCATGAAATTAAAAGACGCTTACTCCTTGGCAGGAAAGTTATGACCAATCTAGACAGCACATTAAAAAGCAGAGACATTACTTTGTCAACAAAGGTCCGTCTAGTCAAGGCTATGATTTTTCCAGTGGTCATGTATGGCTGTGAGAGTTGGACTGTGAAGAAAGCTGAGCACTGAAGAATTGATGCTTTTGAACTGTGGTGTTGGAGAAGACTCTTGAGAGTCCCTTGGACTGCAAGGAGATCCAACCAGTCCATCCTAAAGGAGATCAGTCCTGGGTGTTCATTGGAAGGACTGATGCTGGAGCTGAAACTCCAGTACTTTGGCCACCTCATGCGAAGAGTTGACTCATTGGAAAAGACCCTGATGCTGGGAGGGATTGGGGGCAGGAGGAGAAGGGGACGACAGAGGATGAGATGGCTGGATGGCATCACCGACTCAATGGACATGAGTTTGGGTAAACTCTGGGAGTTGGTGATGGACAGGGAGGCCTAGTGTGCTGCAGTCCATGGGGTCACAAAGAGTCAGACACGGCTTAGAGACTGAACTGAACTGAACTGAACCTAAACTCCCCTTTTCCCAGGGCCCTGTGATGGATACTACAGTGCACTCCTGGAAACTTCCATTTTCCCAGCTTCTGACAACTCACATATTGTTGGCTACTGACAATTCACATCTGTGTGTCTCCCTGGGATTTGCCCTTGAGTAAAGGGGGTAGCCTTGTCTAAGGCCACACCCCTTTCCCCAGGGCAGCGTGTACAAAATGGGCAGTCCAGCCTCTTGCCTCGATTTGGGACAGTCTGAAGGGCCAGCCCAGCTCCAGAGCGCTCCCTCCCCACGGGCTTGGCTCAGGACTCTATGACAACTTTATTTTGTGTCAACTTTTTCTTCCACCTCATTTCCTCCTCTGAGCATTCCCCAATAAACCTTCCACAAGTCTCAGGTTCCTAAGGGAACCTGACTGAGGCAGGTTCACCCATGTTCACCTTGGCTCAGCTTAAGCCAGTGGTTTGTTCTCTGTTTTTAAACAATGATAACTCTTATGCTGAGAACTCAGGGACAGCTGCTTGCTTCAGGGTACTTCTGTGCAAAAAAAGGCCTCCTACCAGCTCAGACAAGTTGCAACCTTTTGACTCAAAGACTTTAAGCTTGTCCAAGTAATTTCTAAACTTCACTGAAAGTCTGAGAAAAGGGGAACAGTGATACAATTATCCATATTTCCAATACAATAAGCCAACTAGTATAATATTTTGTGTTCGTTGCCCTCACCCACACTTTCCTGCCGGCTCTCTGCTACTGTATTTCTGGAATTGGACTTTTACGTATGGCAGGACTTGGGCTTCCTCGTCCTGTGACTTCTAGGTAGGCTTGGTCAATAGGAGGCTCTGGCAGGAGTCAGAGGGCTAATGGGAGGTCGTGGCAGGGGTCAAAGTGCCAATGGGAGGCCGTGGCAGGGGTCAGAGGGTGGGAGGAGAAAGAGCTCACAGCCTCTCTCCCCACCTGCTCCCTGGCTCAGTTCCAGCCCTTGTCAAGCAGCTCCTCCTCCCAGCCCCAGTAAGCTGCTCCTTCCCCTCATTCTCCAGGGCACATGGGTGGTCTGCCTCCCACTGTTGCTAGTCCGTGGTTGACTCCCTGGTCCTGTTCAAAGTACTTCTTCACTATTTGAGCCCACTGCCCCGTTGGGCTTATTCCAATGGTCAAGAGAAGGGAGATGACATGTGTGAGGGACTCTGCGTGTGACAGGCACTCAGGAGACATGAGCTGTCATCATTACCTCTCTCACCTAGCACAGATGTGCGGCCTTCTCCACTTTTGCTCTGCATTTTCCTTTCAGGAGTATTCTGACACTGCTGCTTGAGAACCCTTCATCTTCTCTAACCCACAGCACAGACGAAGCACAGATGCTTCCCTAGCCTTCTCCTTAGAATCCTGGGCAGCAGGCATAGCCTCTCCCCCGTGAAGTCCTTCTGGATTTTCCAATGAGCTGTGCTCACCCTCCTGAATGCCTACATTCTCAGCCCCTTCCTCCGAGGCCTACATTTTCTTGGCCCAGTTCTGGAGGAACTGGGAAGCTCCTCAGGTCACCCACACCCCCATAACAGCACATATCACAATATGTCCTTGGCTTTAGTGAGGTGGCTAGGGGAGAATGCCAAGGCCTCATGGACTGATGGAGAGGAGCTAAGGCTGTCAACAGCTCCTCCAAGGTCGGGAAAGATGGTCTGCCCTTGCCCTTGCCCTGGCCCAGAGCCCAAGGAGACAGCCCCAGCCCAGAGAGGTGCTGAGTATGTGTCCTGGGAGGGAGGTGGCGGGTCAGGTGAGCCAACCACGTCCTGGGGTGGACCCTGCATCAAAGAGCTGAGCATGCCAAGAGCCTAGAGTGGGGCTTGAAGGTGTGCTAAGCTAAGCAGTTTCTATAATGTATCTTCCTGGGAGCAGCATGCAGATGCTGGGGAACAGGTATCTACTCTGCAGACTGCAAGGGGAATTTTCCAAAGGGGACCAGAGTCTGGATGTACCATGGTTATGGCTATTATTGTGGCTATTAACCCGTGCAGAAAACCTGGGTTCGAATATTGGGTCAGGAAGATCCCCTGGAGTGGGAAATGGCAATCCACTCCAGTATTCTTGCCTGGAGACCCCCATGGACAGAGGAGCCCAGTGGTCTATAGTCCATGGGGTCACAAAGAGTCAGACATGACTGAGTGACCACTAACACACACTGCCCCCGGGCTGAGAGCTCCCATAGGACGTGCAGCCCTGCTGAGGCCCCCGTCAGACTTCAGCATGTGGGTCCGGCTCAGTCACCACTGACTGACTGAATGAATGAGACCAACAGAACACCCCATTCATCCGCCTGAGGTGAGCATCACTTATGCCTGCTGCCCAGGAGTCTAAGGAGAAGGCTCGGGAAGCATCTGTGCTTCGTCTGTGCTGTGGGATTTTAGAGAAGATGAAGGGTTCTCAAGCAGCAATGTCAGAATGCTCCTGAAAGGAAGCTGCAGAGAAAGTGGAGAAGGCCGCACATCTGTGCTAGGTGAGAGAGGTAATGATGACAGCTCATGTCTCCTGAGTGCCTGTCACACGCAGAGTCCCTCACACATGTCATCTCACCTCTCTTGACCGTTGGAATAAGCCCGAAGGTATTGTTGTGACTAGTTTATGGGTAAGTAAAATGAGGTTCAGAGATGTGAAGTCAGTTGCCCAAGGTCACACAAGGGAAGTAATGAGCATCTGATTTAACTTCCAGTCTCTCTCTTTCCACAGACCTGATGTAAACCATGGTCAGCAAATGTTTTCTAGAAAGGGCCAGATAATACATATTTTAGGTTTTAAAGGCCATACGGTCTCTGTCACAAGGACTCAACTCTGCCTTTACACTGCGCAAGCAACCACAGACAACAAGATGAATGCTCATGGCTATGCTCCAATAAAACTTTATTGACAAGGCAGGGGCTGGATGTGGGCCACTGGCCCACGGCAGGAGTCCCCGGCTCTGAACCCATGACAAGGGCCTGTGGGTCTACTTTCCCCTCGGGGAAGGCAGCGGGAGAGAGGAAAGAGTACACACTGGAGTTGGCTGGCTGCAGGCTGGAAGTCCTTGGCTATGCCTCGTACTGGGCCACCTCGGGAATTCTTAAAGCACTTTCCTCACCTGTGAAAGGGCCATAAGCACAGCTGACCTTGAGATTGTTACACAGACTAAAATACACTGATGGCATGCTGCATCCACCACGGCTGAGGTCCAGGCAATGGCGGTGTTTAGTATCAGCCGTGATACTGGGCCAGGAGAAGGGAGGAAAGAGCTACTGGTGCCGCTGGAACCAAAGCCTGCTGGGAGCATCTTCTCATGAAGGGTGGGCACTTTGGGCTTTCTTCAGGAGGGTGTTATTCCACACCCCACAAAGCCCCCAGGGGAATTCACAGGCACCCATGGTGGCAGGAATCTCTGCGCTGTCCCCGGAAGGAGCAGATGTGTGGTGCGCGGTGGCTCCCTGACAAGGGTACGCAGGCAGCTGTTCCCAGACTTGAGATGGCAAATGATGTGATGTGCTGTCTTCCTGGGGCTGCTGGCCAAGCAGCGAGGGGGGCCTCTGCCACCCTCTCCCCCACCACCTGCTGCCCACGTCTGCTGATTCACGCGGGAGGGCCTGCGTGCCAGAAGGAACCCGAAATGGCTCTAGTGCAACAAAAGGCTTAGAAAGGAGACTAAGGGCTTGGGGGCAGGAGGAGGGTTCCTTCTCTGTTTCCATCTGAAGGTCATAGCTCCGGCACAGAAAGGAGGATGTGGGAAACGCCATCAATACTGCTGGAACCCTGGCTATGGCCTGTGAAGCCAGAAGATGAGCCCCTGGCAAGGGCTGGCACTCACCACCATAAGGCTGGAACACCATGTTTGCTGGGAGCATTTATCCATCTGATCAAGAGGATGCTAAATTGAAATTTGAGAGGGAGAGGAAAAGTGTTCAGAAAAAATATAAAACCAGATATGATGCGGGCCAGCATACATAAGGAATTTTCAAAGGGGGCCACAGAAAAGGAAATGCCCAGGATCTGTCATATATCTGTATTCCAAAGTACAAAGTATGGGTAACTGTTAACTGTGAAACTTTTGAGAAAGATGGTAAAGCTGAGCACAGATGTCCAACTCCCACCTAAGCTACCTCCTTCTGCAAGTGACAGAAAGGACCAAGGGAGTGTAAAAATAGGGGAGATCTGCTTCGGCATTGGAAAATAGGAAAGCATGCCATCGGTATGCCACCAACTTTGAGGAATTTCTGCTGGGGAGAGTGCCAGTGGAGACAGATTGAAGGCTGACTCACAGCTCTCCCTCCTGAGAAAGCAGGACGGGGCTGCAAGGAGGGCGGACGTGCCCACGGCGCCCATCTCACAGCCCTCGGTGGCCAGTGACTGAGTGCTGGGGAGGAGGCCGGGCCGCGGGAGCGGTGCAGAGGCCACGCAGGGGGCCCGCCTCTCACAGCCAACAGTCTCTAGGAGTGGCTGGGCCATCTGATCCAGGACAAACAAAGCCTTCTCAAGCCCGGTTCTCCCAGGCACAGAGAATGGAAGGACAAGGAAGAGACCAGAGGGATGAGATAGGACATGCTGGACACAGCTCTGCCAGAAAAGCAGAGAAGAAATGTGCACAGCACGAAGTGACCCCCGACCCCTGAGGCTGCGTGTCCCTAGTTGGTCATGTGAACATTCATCACCCGCTCTTCCAGATTAATGTCGGAGGGAAAGCATCCAGACAGAGTAATGAGGGGGTCCCAGGAGATGTGAACAAATACCGGGTCAGGGGTGACCTAAAGTGCACATGGAACCTATGAGATCTTCTAGAACATAAAGGAGACAAGCAAGGAATGCACACGGAGGAGGAGCATCACCCCTAAAAAGATTCGCCACAGGAGCCAGAAGTAAACTGTATGGTCTGTTTTGTACTTCAAGGAAGTAAAGAAAACCTGGCCTCTGAAGTGTAAGAAATAGCATATGCAATAGAAGAGATTGAAACTAAAAGAAAGCTGGTAGAACTAAGACGATAATGACAGGAAATGAATAACTTTACGAGAATTTTGAGAGGCATTAGAAGCAGTAAAGAACAGAATTTAGCTGCAGGAAACCAATCAATGTTGTGGAGTACGATAATGAGATATTTTCTCAGAGTACACAGAACAAGGACTGAGACAAAAATGGCCAGAGAGAAAATAATAACATGGAGAATAAACAACAGAGACACACTCATAAATTATTGCTATTTCTAAAAAAGATACCAGAACAAAAGAGTCTGATATAATGAAAGATATACTAGAAGAAAACTTCTGCAATCTGAACACTCATTCTTCAAATCAAAAAATGGTAATCATATTTTAAACAAAATAGACAAACATCTGACATGAGCCTTACTTTCTTTTTTAATTCCAAAGATTAAGAAAGAGCCCAATAAACATCTAGCACAGGGGGAAAAAAAAACTTATTGACAAAGAGATCAAATCAGATTACATCAGACTTCATTACAACATTGATGTAAGTCTACAGAGGTTTGAGGAAAAGTATTACAATCATAAAAATCTACACTTCATAGGAGAAGCAACAGAGACAGACTGTGGTCTATGCAATGGCACAGCAGATAGAAAAACCATATGCTTCCTGAAAAATATTATTCAAAGATGTATTCATGCCACAGAGAGATAAATCAAGATACAACTCATGAAAGATATGTCAATAAAAATTGAAGCCATATAAACACGGATCTAAATCTTAAAATTATAGTTATTGTAACACAGTTTTCAAATAAAATCAGTATTCTAAATAATTATTGCAAAGGAATATCCATAAGCTCCAATACTTTGCCCACCCGATGTGAAGACTTGACTCATTGGAAAAGACCCTGCTACTGGGAGTGTTTGAAGGTGAAAGGAGAAAGGGGCGTCAGGGGATGAGATAGGTGGCGTCACTGACTCAATGGACATGAATTTGAGCAAACTCTGGGGATAGTGGAGGACAGAGAGCCTGGCGTGTTATAGTCCATGGGGTCACAAAGGGCTGGACACAACTTAGCAATTGAACAACAACAAAAAGAATAACGTCAAAACAGACAACAAGACTTGTGGCTGACAAGGGGGAGGGGAGGGCGGAGGGGGAGGGTAGACTGGGATGTGGGGATCAGCAGATGCCAACTGTTACACACAGAATGGATAAACAGCAAGGTTCTACTGTATAGCACAGGGACCTATATTAACATCCTGTAATACACCATAATGTATGAAAAAGAGAAAAAATATATAACTGAATCACTTTGCCGTATACCAGGAACTAACACAACACTGTAAATCAACTATACTTTAATAAAAAAATAAAGTCAAATAAAAACTCAAAGTATAGCAATTCAAAATTAGAGATGGTGAGGGATGCACAGTAAATAAACATGCTGATTTCTGTAGCTAACGATAGATATTGTATTTTCATATTAGTACTTACAGGAGTAGATGCCTAACGTTTTAAACTGAAAATGCACTTATAGAATAGTCTTATTACAATGAGGATGCCATATTATTTAGCTAAAAATATAGGATTTGGCTAAAGTTGTAATCAAAGGCAAATGTGTTGGCTTAAATACATTTGACAGCAACTAAAAAAGAGTAAAAAATAAATATGCAAATCAAATAGTTAGAAAAAGAATGGCAAAACAAACATAAATGAAGAAGGATGGTGTTAATAAAGATAAAAACAGAAGAAAATAAATTAGAAAGCAGGCAAATAGAATCAAAGCCAATAAAAACCCAAGTGCTGGATCTTTAAGCCAATAAAAACCCAAGTGCTGGATCTTTGGGCTAAAAAAAAAAACCAAGATAACAGGATGTTTTTAAACTGAAAATTTTCCTTGTGCTTTTGCTTTATGTTCTTTAGCAAAGGAAATGTCTGGAAAACTTGTTTATCTCTGGGGAGGGGGATAAATCTTTAAAGGGGAAGCAAGTGGGCCCCCAGCAGAAGCCAAAGTGTCTGTTTTAAAGAGGATGAGCAAAATGGAACAGGACTGTTTAGGGGTAAGGCTGTAAAAGAAATCTTTCTGATTCTTGAGGAGTATGGTATCACAGTAGAAGACTCCAACAAAGGTTCTGGACCCACAGGAGGAAAATGACCAAGTCACCTCTGACAAAGTGATCCTGCCTCCTGGGAGCGGCTCCAAAAGGAGCCTAGAGCGGGGCCTGCAGATGCCCGGAAGTGTGTCCAGGGACCTCCGGCAGTGGAGGTGGCCAGTTCAACCAGTATCAACAGCACCACTACGTGGCTGCAAAGGACAGCCTCTCCCAGCTGGGCCAACAGGCTACTTTGGAGGAGGGTGTGACAACGAGAGAGAGAGGCCGACCCCAGTAAACCCGGCTGGTGGGCTGCCTGGTGCAGGTTTCATTTAATTTGGAAAAACTACAAATGGGACCATTTTTTGCACCCTGAATTTAAGATGTTAATACCAGTTGCATCAGTAAAGAAGCAAACCAGCTGGCTTAATCAAGATAAAAGTGGGGAAACATCTGCAATGAGAAAGCATATGACGAAAGAAAAAAAATATTAAACTGCACTGAAATACATACTAATAAGTTAGAAAGTCTCAAGCAAATTTACTATTCTCTGGAAAATGTAAGTTCCAAAATCCACACAAGAATCGTAAATCTAAAGTGACCAAGAAGCAGGTAGTAGCAGCAGTAGTGAAGTCGCCCAGTCGTGTCCGACTCTTGCGGCCCCGTGGACTGCAGCCCGCCAGGCTCCTCTGTCCATGGGGTTCTCCAGGCAGGAATGCTGGAGTGGGGTGCATTTAAACCAAAAAGATAACTTGCAACAAGGGTGGGATGGGGGACAAAAAAAATCCTGAATGGTTTCACAGACTCACTGTTTGATTTTCAAAGAGCAGCTAATCTGTATATTCTCTAAACTGTTCCACAGCACCTAAAAAAAGATGGAAAGCTTTCTGATTCATGCTGTAACACCAGAATAACTCCGACAACTAAACCTGATTGAAGATGACATAATCGGAGTAAAATATAACTATTATCATGTGTTTACAGAAAAAAATGAGATAATTAAATTGATTAAAGAATAATTCAGCATAACAAAGAAAAGTCTATTTTAGGAATATCAATAGGGTTTAATGTAAATGTGAATTCCAGATCCATTTATGTTGCTGCTTAGTCAACATCTCCATCTGAATATCCAATAAGCATATCTAAACTACCTGTTGATTTCCTTCTCTAAAATTTTCTCCACTGCATCCTTCTTCAAATTAATAAGTAGTAACTAATTCCTTCCAGTTGCTCAGATAAAAAATTTGGGTGCTGTCCTTAATGACTCATTCTTTTTCACATTGCGCATACATTCCATCAAGAAATCTACTTTGCCAGCTCTACTGTAAAAGAAATATTCAGGATCCAGTTGGTTTTCATTATCTAGTTCCAAGTGACCACCTTCTACTCAGCAGCCAGGGTGATCCTTTTAAAATGTAAATCAGATCATCCCCTTCTTTTGTTTAAAAAGTTTTCAAGTGGTCCAGATATAAAACCATACCTCTATGGTCAACTAATTTTCAACAAGGATGCCAAGACCATTTAATGGAGAAATAAGTCTTTTCAACAGATGGTGCTTGGACAACTAGACAGCTTCATACAGAAGACCCTTACCTCACACCGTATATAAACATGAACTCAAAATGTAAAAAGATCTAAATGTAAGAGCTAAAACTATAAAACTCTTAACAGGAAGCATAGATTTAAGTCTTCACGACCTTGGATTAAAGAATGGCTTCTTAAATACGACACCAAAAGCACAAATAATAGCAACCAAAAAAACCAAACAGATAAACTAGACTTCACCAAATTAAAGGTTTTTGTGCAAAGGACGCCATTAAGAAAGTACAATGACAACCCACAGAATAGGAGAAAATATTTGCAAACTAAACATCTGATAAAGGTCTGGTATCCAGAATATATAAAGAACTAAAACTCAATAGCAAAAAGACAATAACCCAGTTAAAAACTAGACAAAGGATTTGAATAGGCATTTCTTCAAAGAAGATATACAAACAAGCCAGACACAAAATGCCATGTATTTTATGGCCCCCTTTTTTCTTAGTTTTATTGGGACATACTTGACATATCATATCATATAAATTTGAGGCATATAATATAATAACTTCATATATGTATATATTGCATGATGACTATCACACTGTGTGTGCTCAGTTATGTCCAACTCTTTGCAACCCATACATAGACTGTAGCCCACTAGGCTCCTATGTCCATGGAACTTCTCAGGCCAGAATACTGAAGTGGCTTGCCATTTCCTAATCTAGGGGGTCTTCCCAATCCAGGGATCAAACCCTCAACTCTTGGATCACCTATATTGGCAGGTGGATTCTTTAACACTCCACAACCTGGGAAGCCTGAATACCAAAGTAAGCTAGTATCCTTCATTGCTGTTGTTGTTCTGTTGCTCTGTCATGTCCAAATCTTTGCAACCCCATGGACTGCAGCATGCCAGGCTTCCCTGCTCCTCACCTGTTCTCCTGGAGCTTGCTCAAACTCATGTTCATCGAGTCGGTGATGTCATCCAACCATCTCATCCTCTGTCGTCCCCTTCACCTACTGCCTTCAATCTTTCCCAGCATCAGGGTCTTTTCGAATGAGTTGGCTCTTGGCATCAGGTAGCCAAAGTATTGGAGCTTCAACTTTAGCATCAGTTCTGCCAATGAATATTCAGGGTTGATTTCCTTTAGGATGGACTGGTTGGATCTCCTTGCAGTTCAAGGGACTCTCAAGAGTCTTCTCCAACACCACAGTTTAAAAGCAACAATTCTTCAGTGCTCAGCTTTCTTTATGATCCAACTCTCACATCCATACATGACTACTGGAAAAACCATAGCTTTGACTAGATGGACCTTTGTGGGCACTTAATGTCTCTGCTTTTTTAATATGCTGTCTAGTTTGGTCATAGCTTTTCTTCCAAGGAGCAAGCGTCTTTTAATTTCATGGCTGCAGTCACCATCTGCAGTGATTTTAGAGCCCAAGAAACTAAAGTTTGTCACTGTTTCCATTGTATCTCCATCTATTTGCCATGAAGTGATGGGACTGGATGCCATGAGCTTCATTTTTTTTTTAATGCTGAGTTTTAAGCCAGCTTTTTCATTCCTCTTTTACCTTCATCAAGAGAAGGTAGTTCAGTTCCTCTTTGCGTTCTGCCATAAGGGTGGTGTCATCCTCATATCTGAGGTTATTGATATTTCTTCCCGAAACCTTGATTCCAGCTTGTGCTTCCTCCAGCCCAGCGTTTCTCATGATGTAGTCTGCATATAAGTTAAATAAGCAGGGTGACAATATACAGCCTTAGTGTACTCCTTTTCCTATTTGGAACCAGTCTGTTGTTCCTTGTCCAGTTCTAACTGTTGCTTCCTGACCTGAATATACGTTTCTCAAGAGGCAGGTCAGGTGGTCTGGTATGCCCATCTTTCAGAATTTTCCACAGTTTATTGTGATCCACACAATCAAAGGCTTTGGCATAGTCAATAAAGCAGAAATAGATGTTTTTCTGGAACTCTCTTGCTTTTTCAATGATCCAACGGATGTTGGCAATTAGATCTCTGGACCTCTGCCTTTTCTAAAACCAGCTTGAACATTTGGAAGTTCACAGTTCATGTATTGCTGAAGCCTGGCTCAGAGAATTTTGAGCATTACTTTACTAGTGTGTGAGATGAGTGCAATTGTGTGGTAGTTTGAACATTCTTTGGCATTGTCCTTCTATGGGACTGGAATGAAAATTGACCTTTTCCAGTCCTGTGGCCACTGCTGAGTTTTCCAAATTTGCTGGCATATTGAGTGCAGCACTTTCACAGCATCATCTTTTAGGATTTGAAATAGCTCAGCTGGAATTCCATCACCTCCACTAGCTTTGTCCGTAGTGATGCTTCCTAAGGCCCACTTAACTTCTCACTCCAAGATGTCTGGCTCTAGGTGAGTGATCACACCATCGTGGTTATCTGGGTCATGAAGATCTTTTTTGTATAGTTCTTTTGTTTATTCTTGCCACTCTTCTTAATATCCAGCATGTCACAAAGTTAATTTTTTTTTTCTTGTGATGAGAATTTTTAAGGTCTATTCTCTTTGTTGAGAGTTGGACTATAAAGAAAGCTGAGCACCAAAGAATTGATGCTTTTGAACTGTGGTGTTGGAGAAGACTCTTGAGAGTCCCTTCGACTGCAAGGAGATCCAACCAGTCCATCCTAAAGGAGGTCAGTCTTGGGTGTTCATTGGAAGGACTGATGTTGAAGCTGAAACTCCAATATTTTGGCCACCTGATGTGAAGAGCTGACTCATTGGAAAAAACCCTGATGCTGGGAAAGATTGAAGGTGGGAGGAGAATGGGACACCAGAGGATGAGATGGTTGGATGGCATCACTGACTCAATGGACATGGGTTTGGGTGGACTCCGGGAGTTGGTGATGGACAGGGAGGCCTGGCGTGCTGCGGTTCATAGGGTAGCAAAGAGTTGGACACGACTGAGTGACTGAACTGAACTGAATTTTCTTTGTTGTTGTTGAATCACTAAGTCATGTCTGACTCTTCTGTGACCCCAGGGACTGTAGCCCACCAGGCTCCTCTGTCCTTGGGATTTCCCAGGCAAGAATACTGGAGTGGGTTGCCATTTCCTTCTCCAGTGGATCTTCCCAACCCAGGAATTGAACCCATGTCTCCTGCATTGGCGGACAGTTTTTTTTTTTTACCACTGAGCCACCAGGGAAGCCCTATTCTCTTTAGTAACTTTCAAATATACAAAACATTATTATTAACTACAACTACCATCCTGTATATTACATCCTCAGAACTCATTTATCTTATAATTGGAAGTTTATACCTTTTGTCACTTTCACGTATTTCCCCTGCCTCACATCTCCATGGTTCCATTTCTATGAAAAATCTATTATAGGCAAATCCATAAAAACAGACCAGTATTCTGGCTTCCCTGATGGTTCACTCGGTTAAGAGTGCCTGCAATGAGACCTGGGTTCAATCCCTTGGTCAGGAAGATTCCTTGGAGAAGGAAATAGCGAAATAGCAACCCACTCCAGTATTCTTGCCTGAAGAATTCCATGGACAGAGGAGCTTGGTGGGCTACAGTCCATGAGGTCACGAAGAGTCGGACACGACTGAGTGACTAACATTTTCACTTTCACTTTTCATGGATACAGAAAGTAGATTTGTGGTTGTCAGGGGCTAGAGGGAGGGAGTTACTGCTACAGTAAATGAGTTACTGCTAATGGAAATAAAATTCCTTTTTGAAGGGAGGAAAATGTCCTGTGTATATACCAAAACTATTTGCTGGTATAATATAAAATGGTTAAAATGGTGGATTTTATCTTACATGATATATCCTCACTAACGTCTTGGGAGGGCCAGAGACCCCCCCAACTCTCCTCCCCCTAAAAACTGCTCCGTCTCCTCCTCACCTGTTCTGTGAGGGGCTCCCCAGGCAGCACCAGTGGTAAAGAACCCGCCTGACAATGCAGGTAAGACATAAGAGATCTGGGTTCGATCCCTCGGTCAGGAAGCTCCCCTGGGGAAGGAAATGGCAACCCACTCCAGCATTCTTGCCTGAAGGATTCCACAGACAGAGGGGCCTGGTGGGCTGTAGTCCGTAGGGCTACATGTTGGACATCACTGAAGCAACTTAGCAGCAGCATGTTAATGTGAACTGCTTCTCAATAAAAATAAAACCCCAAATACTCTCTAGTAGCTTCTCAACTGACTCAAGATAAAAGCCAGAGTCCTCATCAATGTCTTCTAAGGGCCAGAAGCCCCCAGCTCCCCTTCCCTCTAAACACTGCTCCACCTTCCCCTCACTCATTCTGTTCCAGCCATAATGGCCTCCATGACGCGGTTCCAGCACCGTCAGATTCACTCCCGTATCAGGACCTTTGCACACGCTGCTCTCTCAGTCTGGAAACCAGTTCTCCCAGACATCCTACGACTTGCCCCTTACTGCCTGCATGCATTTACTCAAATGCCACCTCATCTTTGAAGCTGTCCTTGACCTCACCCCACCTCCCATGGCAAATTCTATTCCTCTTACCCTAGATCAGTTTTCTACCTGATATTTACCATTATCTGATATACCATATGTCTATTTGCTTAACTGTTTTTTTAAAAATCATGTGTCTCCCCAACTAGAATGCAAGCTCCTTGAGGGCAGGGATATAGCTTCATCCACAGATGTGTCCACAGGGCCTAAAACAGTGCTTGATGTGCGGTAGGTACTCAATAAACAGGTGTTAAATGAATGACACATTACAGAATGAACACAAGGAAACTTACGCCTGTAATCTGCCACACTAATAGAGCAAAGAAAAAAGCCGTGCAAGTTTTTATATAGATTCTAAAAAGACATCGGATTTTTTCAGCGTGCTTATCTTGGCTTAAACACTGAATAAATAAAATAAAGCATCCCTTAAAATGATGATGAATATCTGTTCTTCTAACAGACATCATACCTTACAAACAGCATTCTCACTGAAGTCAAGAACAAGACAAGAATATTCACTATTATCATCATTTTAAATGTAATACTAGAATATTTAGTGAATAAAGCAAAGATAGTAACAATAATAATAGCCATAATATATTGGGCACTCTTTTGAGCACTGTTCTAAGAACTAAGTGCTCTATATGCATTCATTTATTTTAATATTCACAATATCTGAGGTAATATGAGTACATTCCCATTATCAGGAACATGGAAAAGTTACATGATTTGCCCCAGGTCACAAAGTTAGTAAGTGGCTGAGTCAGAATTGGAATCCAGGAAGTTTCTCCGTTCTAACCATTATACACTACCTCCTCAACGAAAAATTATGAAGATAAAAATAGCGTAACTGTGGAAAACAGAAAGCAAATTTTCTCTCACTCCAGATAGCATTGTTGTCTATCTAAAAAACTCACACAAATTAAGAGAGGAAAAACTACCAGAAGTAATAAGAATTCGATATAGGCAGTCAAAGCCGTAAAAACATGATCAACAGCTTTCCTATATTCTAGCAAGAACCATTTTTTAAAACGTCAAGAAAATTAGATCTCATTCCCAAAAGCAATAATAAATATAGAATACTTGAAAATAAACCTAACATAAAATGAAAAACATCTATATGAAGAAAATGCCAAAGCTGTATTGAGGACCTAAAACGCTTTGAACGGAGAGATAGTTATTCATGAATAGATAGACTCAGTACTATAAAGATGTCAAATGTCTCCTAAATTAATTCTGGATTTACTGAAATTCAAATAAACACACCAATGGCATTTTTAGAATCTTACGAAGGAGGAGGAGATAACGGGTAAAAATAGAGACAACTGTGAAAAAGAAAGCAAGACTGCATATAAAAGTATATCAAAGAAAGAATATTCAAAACACTGGGATGCCAATTCCACAATAGTTAGATCAAGGGAACAAAATTTTAAAAATGCATAAACAGTCTAAAGGTGCACTGTTTAATAGGTGGCCATTAGCCACATGTGGTTCCTCTGCATTTGAAATGGCTAGTGCCACATGTTCAAATGATAATGTTTGGGGTCCACAGCATTAAATAAAATGTATTATTAGAATTAGTTTTTCTGATTTCTTTTTTCTTTTTAAAATGTGGCTACTAGAAAATTTTATTTTCTTGGGCTCCAAAATCATTGTAGACAGTGACTGAAGCCATGAAATTAAGACACATGCTTCCCGGAAGGAAAACAATGCAAACCAAGACAGCATATTAAAAAGCTGACACATTATTTTGCCAAAAATGCCGTGTATAGTCAAAGCTATGGTTCTTCCAGTAATCATGTAAGAATGTGAGAGTTGGTCCTTAAAGAAGGTTGAGCACCAAAGAAATGATGCTTTTAAATTGTGGTGTTGGAGAAGACTCTTGAGAGTCCCTTGGACTGCAAGGAGATCAAACCAGTCAAACCCACAGTAAGTCAACCCTGAGTATCCACTCGAAGGACTGATGCTGAAGCTGAAGCTCCAATACTTCAGCCACCCGATGTGAAGAGCTGACTCACTGGAAAAGATCCTGATGCTAGGAAAGACCGAAGGCAAAAGGAGAAGGGGGCGACAGAGGATGAGATGGTTGGATATTAATAGCATCACCGGCTCAATGGACGTGAATTTGAGCAAGCTCCAGGAGACAGTGGAGGACAAAGGAGCCTGGTGTGCTGTAGTCCATGGGGTCGCAAAGAGTCGGACATGACTTACAACATGAACAACAACTAGAAAATTTAAAATCACATACATGTCTTATATTATATTTATATTATATAGAACTGGAAATTAAATGCAAAAAGCAGTATGTTATTTTCTAAAGATAATATTTAGCATAGGCATTTTAAATGGGTCAGAAAAAGATAGCTTCATTAAATGCTGGAGAATTACTGAATGACTATGGGGGCAGAAAAAAGAAAGGTTTGATCTCAGGCCACATGCTGAAATTCTGGGCCAATTAGAAGTAAAGAAGAAAATGAAGGTGAATTTATGGAAATTTGGGGGGTGGGAAGAATAAGGCAAACTAAACTTAAAAGTGAGGAAAAACAGTCTTCTTAAACTTGACTATATTAAATATTAAAATTTTTAATATTATCAAATAACATAAAAAAACAAAATTGAATGTCACTTGAAACATGAGGGGATACTTGTAACAACTGTGACAAAGAGTTGATATCCTTACTTTATAAAGAACACTTATAAATCAGTAAGAAAGACTCCAACAGGAATATGTGCCAATAACATTAACAGCCAATTTACAAAAGGAGAAACAGAAATGAGAACGATTCCTAGTAAAAAAGAAATTCAGTCTTAGTAGTAATCAAAGAAATGCAAATTAAAATAGCAATTGCCAAGGATCAAAAAAGAATAATATACAGTGTTGGCAATGAGTAGTCTCATATACTGCTCTGAAACTAAATTGGTGTGATCTTTCTGGAGGACAATTTGGCAACATGTACAAAGGTTGTAAAATGTGCACACGTTATTTCTAGGAATTTATCCTTGAAAAGTAATCAGAGATGTTCACACAAAAATACAAGCATGGATTTACTGCATTGCTGTTTGTAATCAGGAAAAATTGGCAAGTATCTATCTCCACGTTTAGTAATGGGAGCTTCCTTGAGTAATTATGGTATATCCATAAGGTAGAATTTTTTTTCACCAGCTATTAGGAAAAAAAAATAATCAGCAACAGAGAACACTTCCTGTACCATCCCAGATTCCTCAAAATGTCAAAGATTTTTTAAAAATCTCTAAACGTTCTGGAAAATGATTAAGAAGACCACCGATGGATAGACTATTTGCAGAACTATATTGGAAGACACGAAGGGAACAGATCAAAGGATAAAGAAGACTGGAGAAGAGCAAACCCAAACATATCAGGCTGTGGCAAAGGTGGGGACATTTCATGGGGTCGCCAGGCCCAGAGCTGCCAGGACATTACAAGTCACTGTGGTGGAGAATATCTGCCAGCTGGGGAAAATGTTCCCACTGGGTTCCAAGATTATGGAAGCCGTTGCTATAGTCAGAGCATGTATTTGTTAAGGCAAGTTCACTCATGTGTAGGGAAAAAAATGGTAAAGACATATGCCTATAGATGTTAACACTGACCTTTCAGTGGGTAGTTATGGCCAATTTTTACTTTTCTTTTTTTTGTTCTGTGTTTTCCAAGTTTTCTGCATTGAGTCCATATCAATATCATGGTTAGAAAACATCATATGAGTATTTTAAAACAAGCAAAAACTAATAAACAGAACTTGAAGTTTTTATGTAAGAAAGTGACTACAGTCTTATTATTTTTCTTTTGAATCCCTGCAATAACCTTCTGGCTGGTTTCCCAGACTCTAGTCTGCTCGTCTCAGTCATTCCTCAAGATTGCTAACCATCTCTCACCCCTGATCTGAAACCTTCCACGGCTCCCTGCTCCTCCTGCTGACAGGTGGAGTCCAAACGTGGAGGCATCACCATCACGTGGGGCTTCACTATCCTTTCGCCGGTCCATTCTTCCCTTCTTGCCCTAGCTACCTTCCATTTCCCGAAGGTTCCCTACACCTTCCAACTCCACTCCTTTGCTCACATACCTTGGCACGACCAAAGCCAGGCAGAGGGGCCCTGGGGGTGGGGGAACCACAGCCAGAATTACCAGAAGAGCTCTGGGGACCCACACGTGACAAGACGCAGCGCCTTGTTAGCCTAGCTCAGCCAAGGCTGCGACAGGGTCCCCTGGGACACTTCGCAGGAGCAGATGCGGGGGGACGGCCCTGAGATTTGGGATCTGGGAAGGTCGTAAGACATGAATGCAGAATCTCAGGGACTGTGAGGAGCCCTGCTTGAGACCTGGATTGCTTGTTCTGGATACCTACGTCCTTGCTCCCGAGGTGGGTGTTGGGTGGGATGGATGGGAGATACAGGCCCAGGCCCATGCCCCACTCTCTTCACAAGGAGAGGCAAAAACCTGGGTTCACACCTACACCTGCCCCTGCTTGGTGAAGCCTTGGCAAAGTGACTTCACCCTCCTGAGTCTGTTCTACCAAATGGAGACAGACCATGCTGGGCGACTAAACGTCATCACCTGCGTATGGTAGGTACCCCGCAAATGGCAGGAGATGATGTCATAACTATTAAATACATTTTCCTACCCAGGTTCTGGAGCAGCGGATGCTTCATGGGGCTGCAGCCACGCTCCGGGAACCTGGCCCAGGGACTGTGCAGGGTCCCCCGGGAAGTACCCCTGTTCAGGGCTGTGAGGTGGACGGCCGGGACTCGTCCTCCCTGCCCCTCTGGAGACCTCCAGGAACTCCTCTGGGCCCTCACTCACTCGTGTGTTCCAGGGTCCACGCTGCCTGGGTGGAGATACAGTTATCTAATATCACAGCCCTGGTGAGCAGTGAGTGTGGCTCTCACCCTGGCCCCCCGGCAAGCACCCCATCCTCTCGGAGCAGGGTCCAGGGCAGCTCCTGGGTGTGTGTGAGGTGGGAGGGTGCTTGGCTTTGAAGACCTGCTGGGGAGTGTCAGGAGGAAGCATCTGCCATCTCCTCCCCAGTCTGAAGAGGAGAAGGGAGGGTGTGGGCCATCCTTCCAAAGGGTGGAGCTCCAAGCCCAAACAGGGCATTCCCCTCAGAGGCCTGCCTTTTAGGCTCAGCCTCTGCAGCCACCTCTGGATAGGAAAATATTTTAGGAAAATATCCTAAAAGCATGAGCAAGGTCTTCAAATAGAAGTTGGGCTGTAGAGTAGAACCATCAGGGTCAGAATCTGATCTGTCAGGAGTCCCCTCTGGCCTCCTAATAAGAAAAGATCTGCAGGTCTATGGGTGACCCTGCAGCCTAGAGGAACGCCAAGGACAAGGACCAGAGCTGGCTCTGGCCCTCCTTTCTGATAAGCAAGCACAGGGGCCTCAGTTGAAGGCTTCCCATTCCTCTAACACCGGGATTCTCCAACGCCAGCGTGCTGAGCCCCACCCTCAAGGGTCTGATTCAGGGGGCCTGGGGTGGAGTGCTCAGATTTGCTGGGAACAAGTTCCCACTGCCAGTGCTGCTGGTCAAGGGCCGCACCGCAAGAACTGCTTTAGGGGACGCGATGACCTGATCCTGGTACAAGCGGATACTGAAATGATGACAACTCAGAATGAACATCCCAGAGAGCCAAAAACACAGCTCAGACACAAACTACAGTGAGCTCATTCCCAGTGCCCAACCCTGACACCACCCAGAAGAACCACCGAGCAGGTCCCAGGTCACTGCTGCTTCCAGTGGCTGGCCCAGAACCTTCCACTGAGATCTCTAGTAGAATCCTCCACCAACAAACAATGCCACATCCAAACAAAACTCAGTTAACAGATGTCAGAATGACCCGAGCTGCGCTCTGTGGGAACGTGACTTCCCAACTTTGTGGGTGCCCCCCCCTCCCCGACGGCCCCTGTGACTCACAACAGGGGCTGACACTTTCCTGCAGCCCCCTCACCCCCATCTCACCATCCTAGTGACCCCAAAAAAAGAAACCACTGCCTTGGCCTCTAAGAATCTGGCCTAGGAGACAGAGATTGATCTACTGAAATCCTTACTGAACAATATGCGCCAGGCAGCACACAGGGTTAGGGGACAGAAAGGCTCTCGTCCACAGGGTCCCCCCACCCTCCGCTGTGGGCATGTCCTCCAAGCCATATCAGTGGCAACTTTAGAGAAGGTGACCAGAGGCGACCAGACTTTGGTTGGGGCAGATGGTGACCTGGCAAGCAAGGAAGGGCTCCAAGGGCCATGGAGGGCTGAAAGGGCAGGTGCTTTGAAGAGGAAGCTCTGCAGATGGTGCCCTTTTGGTCTTAGACAGATCAAGGGCTTCAGTGGGTCCCAGCTCTTGAGGGAGGCTCTGTTACGGAAAGCTCAGCCCCAGCAGCGCAGAGATCACTAAGGACCAGCGACTGGGCAAGGCGTCTCCGAGCCCACCTGCAGGGAGCAGAGGAGACAGGACTGGTGCTGGGGGCAGGCACTAAACCCCACCGTATGCCTGGGTTGCCGAACGGCGGCCAGCCATGGGTTAAGGAACCAGATTCTAGATGACAATAAAAATAACTGCCACCCCTTGCACGGTGCTTACTATGAGTCAGGCACTCCTCTTAGCACTTTCAGAACACATGCAATCCTCACACGCACCCTAAGGGTTAGTTATCGTTATTATCCCCATTTTTAAGAGGAAGAAACTCAGTAATTCTCACGGTCACACCCCTGGGAGCGGCAGGATCAGGGGCAATGACCCGGAACCTTCACCACAAATTCCTTGAGCTAGGAGGCTCTCAGAGGTCAATCGACCCAACTCTCTTATCTTACAGAGGGGAAACTGAGGCCAAGAGAGACTGAGAGGTCTGTTCAATGGTACTAAGCTGGTTAGTTTAGCATCCTGGGATCAGGAATCCAAAGAATAACTTAGTGCAGATGGTTTGGTAGACCACAGAACCAGGGGCTGGGAGAATAGGCTCAAATAAGCCTCTGGCTGTCTGCTGGTCCTCAGCCACCCCGGCTCACTAACTTCATCTCCACCGCATCCCCGCCTTATCCTATGCCTTCGGTGCACACACAGACACCACTCAGCAGCCCTAACCCTAATCCTAGTGACCTCTGCCTCCACTCAGCTCTGGCTATTCATTCATCACCAGGGCTTGCCCCCCAGTCCCTACATCCGTCCCCAGCTCAGCCACAGCTTCCCATTCTTCAAGCTCCTTCATCCCTACACTCTCAAGCTTTTCAGAGACTTCCAGAGCTACACTTTCCTCAAGCCCACAGGCCACCGCCTGTCCACTGCTCCCCACCCCGGGTCCCATGGACCACCCACTCAGCAGCACTCTCTTTAAAACCACTTTTACCTTTTCTTCCACCTGGTGATTTTGATGAGCAACCAGAGTTGAGAACTCAAAGGAGGAGGCCTGACACTTACTGACCTTGAAGCCAGGTCCACTCCTCCCTGGCCTTCCATGCCGCAGGCTCTGTGCCTTCACAGATGTTGGCACATCGTAGGCCATATCCGTATTTTTTGAGTGAAAGGATATGCATTCCTAGGGCTTGTCCCAAGTACCAGGGGAGGTGAGAATGTCCATTTAATGAACTCCAACTATGCACAAGTTTTTCATTTATGTTTTTTCATCTAACCCTCTCATCTCCCAGTGCCTGTGAGGTGGGGATAAATATCTCTACTTTATACAAGGGAAACTGGATCTCACTGAGGTGTAGTGAATTGCCTGGAGCCACAAAGCTCTTGCTTGGCAGATCTGGGCTTAGAGATCTTCTGGTACCAAGTCTTTCTTTCTCTCCTCTGATATAAGTCTTTGACCCAGAGAGGGTAGAGCTGAAGCAAGTGCCATCTTTCTGGTCACTAGTTCCCCATGGACCCCTGACTGTCCTGGCAGCAGCTTTAGATCTGGTACACCCAAGCCAACAAGGTGAAGTGAACTGCCTGGGGTCCAAGCCACCGCTTGGCAAAGTGGGGCTCAGAGATCGGCTTATCTGATCCAAGGCCGAAGCAGCTCTGGGTCACTGCACACTAGCTTTGAATCTCATGGACGGGGGCTCCAAGGAGCAGCTGGTTCCAAGGTGGGATAACCCTCAGCCCTCTACCCCTTTCAGTAGGTTAAGGTTTTAATTAAGGCTTCCCCCCATTCCCCTCTAACTTGAGGATTGCTTTCATTTGACATTCCTTCCAGAATTCCGGAACAGAAGTGCTTGATGCTGCTGATCGACCAGTTTCATAAAAGGAATCCAGTTTCCTCTGCACTCATGAAAAGCTGTTAGCCCCTGGCGAGTTTCCAGGGTCTGCACTCCAGTGATGCAGCCAGACATCGGGAGAGGGATGCCAAAGCCCTTGGGCACAGAGAGGAGTCAGCTGGGCTGAGAGATTAAAATCGAGAGGGGTCCTTGCCAGCAATACCACCAAGCAACATCCTGTCCTTAGAAAAGAGGCTTCCCACTGAGATGTCCTGAAACCTGGCTGAAGGCTCTCACACAGCCGTGCGGGGACAGACAGGTGGCACCAAACTGGCATCTCCTGACCCCCGTGAGGTCAGAGGAAAGGAGAAAACACTGACCAACAGTCTGGCAGGCTTCCAGCCTCAGCTAGGCTCTTTACCAGCAAGTGCCCCGGGGCAAGAAGGCACCTGTCCCCTGTGAGTCTCAGTTTCCTCATCTGTAAAATGGGAACCATAACCTCTCCCTAAAGGGCAGCTAGCTGTTTGCAAATCTACAAAGCTTGGGGCTGATCACATATCCTCTTTAAACCAAAGATTGGGGTTTTTCAAACCTCTCTACACAAAGGTAGTTCTCATGTGACATCAGGTAGTCAGTTAGGGATGGAAAGAAGGAGTCAATGGGCTGTCTGGATCTGGAGTCTAGATTCTTGGATTCAGTCTTGACTTCTCTGTCAACAATCTTTCATGACTTCAGAGGTGCTTGGAAGCCCTGAACTTTGTTCCTTCCTCTCTCTGGGCCTCAGTCTCCCCTTCTGTACAATGAGGAGGTTGGGGGAGATGTCTCTAAGAGCCCTTCAGGCTGGGTCAGCCACAGACTCCATTGCAAAAAAGCAGGTCCCTCCAAGTCTCGGCAGAGTCTCACGTGGATGGGGCCACAGGACTGGCCCCACCCACCCTCATCATTAATCTGCTTCACACTCATTCCAGAACTTTCGAGGCTGCCGTATAAAGGGCAGGCTTCCAGCAACAGCCTCTTCAGGGTTTGGCAGTGAGTCGCTCCCACTGGAGGTCAAGTTCTCTCTGCACCTCTGCCTGGGGACTGGGAAACAGAGGTGGGAAGCGGAGGGCCATTCTTGTCAGGGAAAAGCTGGCCTGGTTTGGATGACTGCAGACCACTTCTGCTTTTCAAGCGCCTCTGAAAATATCCCTCTCGGTGCATAAACTGTATAGCTTGCAAAACTCTTTGAAATTCATGACTCATCTGATTTTGGCAGGAGGTCTGCAGGATGGGCTTGGGAAGGGTTATTGTCCCCATTTTATAGGGGCGGAAACTGCAGCTCAGAGAAGTGAGGTGACTTCGCCAAGGTCTCACAGCTAACACATGGAGTGGCCTCTCCTTCCCAGGGAAGGATGCGGCAGAGCCTCGGAGAGGTAAGTGCAGAGCTGGCGTGGAAACCGGGTCTGGGGGTCCCCGGCCCTGCTCTGCTCCACCTCCCCCAACTCATCCCCCCACTGACAGAAGGGGTGAGTCCTCCCCAGCTCCTCTGACAGAGGTCTGCCTACACACCCACCTCACACATTTCCCTGAGGATCTGCTCACAGTGGTTTCTCTTTTTTTCTCTTGGGCTCCTAAGCAAACCTGGACTGAATCATCTTGTGGGGAAGCTCCAAGGACCAAGAGCACACTAGAAGAAGACAGGAAAGTAGGGACTCTAAAGAGATGAGGAAGAAAAAAAAAAAAAAGAAACCATTCTGCACTCCGCTGAATGGAGAAAGCTTTTTAAGATTTGCTAATATCCGCTGTTTGTAAAAATGTGTGGAAATTTTCAAAGCGGTTGGAGGAACTAGAAATTAGAACAGGCTTTCTGGAGGTCAGTTTGTCTGAACGTTTTAAATGTCCCAGTAATTCTACTTCTAGAAATGTACTGTGAAGACGCACGCCTAGGTGGAAAGGTGCTGGCTGTGATATCAAAAAGCTGTAAACATTCAGTAATTTACCATCTATTCACCCGAAAAGAACATCATAGCCCATTAATAAGAACGAAGTCAATCAAGATCTCGAAGACCTGTTGCAAAGTGAAAAATGCAAAATATCTACCTAGTATGAGGACATTAGGTTTAAAAGTACTGAAAAAGGTCTGGGCAGATGAACAATTCACAGAAAGCCGGCCTTGACTTGGAAGAGAGAGTGGATTGGGTAAAGCAGCCCTTGTCTTTCTTTCTTTTTTTTTTTTTTAACTATATGTAATTTAACTCTTCTTTTCCTTGCAACAACAACAGCAAGCCTCAGAACACCAAGTATTGATGTATATTTGTAAATCATGCAAACAAACAAAAACTAAAAAAAAACCCACCCAGTCCACAGTGACTTTGGAATCTTCATTCCAAGCCGGCTTCTCCCCAAATTCTCCTCACAGGAGAAACACTCTTGGTGGCACCTCATGATTTTAGATCATCACTAGGTTCGGCAGCAAGAACAACACATCTACAGGGGTGGTGAGGGAATAAACCACATGATTTAGCCAAAAGGCACAGTGGAAGGGAAGGTTCCGCTCCTGAGCTATGCGAGTTGGAGGTCTCCACCGGCCCCACGCACAGCCCAATGCCTCAGCAGCTCCAAGGCCCGGAACAGCGCCCACCCTGACGGACGGTCTCGCCCCTGGCCTGGAGGTGGTGAGGGGCGCCTCCCAGAAGCCTGTACCTCTGAGAAGCGCTGCACATCCTGGGTCAGCGTGCCCACCCGTCTCCACTGGTAGTGCTTCAGCAACTTCAGGATGGCTGGATTCACCGCGTTATCCGATGGGACCGTCCGGAAGAAGTAAGGGTATTTCTTCTTATCTGCTAGCACAGGGGTGGTGGCGGCAAAGGAGAGCTGGAAAACACAAAAGAGACAGCATTTTACTGCGGGGACCTCATAGCTGTGGGCCCAGGATCTTTCCTAAGGGAGCAGAGGTCTTTAGTTCTCACTTCAGGTACAAGCACACCGGCAAAATACTTTTAACCTTCTTACTGCAAAAGTAACAGGTTACAACTGAAGAGGCTTTTAAAAATGCAAAATAAGGAGAAAGAACCTTCGTTAATGTTGTCGTCTGCCTCCTTCAGATCCTTTCTCTGTGCATGACGACCAACTAAAAAAAGATTCTTGAGATCATTCTATATACACATTTGAACTGTTTGTTTATTCCCTCATTAAACACTGTCTTAAAAGCATTTAACCATTCTGTTAAAACTTCTTGCAAACATTTTAGCATGTAAACCTTTTAATAGTTCCATAACATTCTAGCATCTGAACATACTGCAATTTACTAAATTGTGTTTAATTTGGGGACATTTAGACTATTTCTAATTTGTCATTATTATCATATTATTCTACAAGCACCTTTGTGCTTAGCATTTCCCCCCTATATTTCAGGTTTTTTCCATAGGATAGTCTAAGATGTGAAATTTCCCAGAGAAAGAATGTGAGCTTTTAAAGACATGGGATGATTTGAGAGAATAGCACTGAAACATGTACATTAACATATGTAAAATATACAACCAGTCCAAGTTCGATACATGAAGCAGGCCACCCAAAGCCAGTGCTCTGGGACAACCAGAGGGATAGGGTAGGGAGGGAAGTGGGAGGGGGTTTCAGGATGCGGGGGACACATGTACACCTGTGGCTGATTCAAGTCGATGTAAGGCAAAAACCAGCACAATATTGTAAAGCAATTATCCTTCAATTAAAATAAAGAAATTAATTAAAAAAATAAAGACTTCACACTTACTTCCAAAAAAGACTTCATCAATCTGCACACCCACTAGCCAGGTATAACTATAGAGGATCAATCTTACCACATTCTTGTCAACAGACAGAAATAAAACATCTTTCTATCTAATTTATTAATGATTTATCACTGAAAAACTGGAATCATATTACATTTATTGGTTATACATTATGTTGAACCTTTTTCTATGTGGCTGATTACTAGTCATAGGTCCTATTTTAGGAATTGCTTTTTCATGTCTCTTGTTTATTTTTTGAGTGGTATTCTAATGCTTTTCTTATCAAATTTAATGAAGACTGTTATACGTACAGCATTCAAACTCAAGCTATTACAGGTGCTGCAAACACCCCAGCTTCTTTGCTTTTACATTTCATGTGTGTATATTCTAATTTACAGTCAGTAGTCAAATCTGTCCATCTTTCCCTTTATTAGTCTTTCTTTTTCTTTTAAGTGCCTATGAGTTGCTAAATTGGATTTTAATTATCTGTCCTACAGGGCCCAGCATAAATGTCACCTCTTCTATAACATTTCTTCTGATCTCTGCTTTCTCTTCCCCTCAGCCTCATCCACAGAAGGTGGTTATCAAATTTTTTGATCTTTGCAGTGTGATGGTGGAAAAATGGCACCTTCTTGTAGTTCTGATTTGCATTTACCCTATTAAGAGTGAGGTTGAGGATCTCTCTGATGTTGAAGAACAATTTGCAGTATCTTTCTGGAAAGTATTCACATCCTTTGCTTGCTTTCCAATTGGACTTTGAGTCTTTCCCTTACTGGTGAGCAGAAGCGAGGAGACTCGCCCTTTGTGATGTAAGTCGCTAATTCACCTTCAGTCTGTACCTTTGCTTTTGATGTTTCTCATGATGCCCTTTGCCATACAGAGGTGTTTGCGTGTGTGTGTGTGTGTGGCTGAATTTATTAATTTCTTTCCTTTCTGTTTTCAGGCTTTATGTCATATTTAGAAAAACCTTCCCCAGCCTGAGAGTGTAAAAGAACCCCTCCATGGTGCCGTCTAGCCTGTCTGTCGTCCTCCCATCTATTCTCCAAGGTGGCGCCTGGTGAGGGAGGAGGAAGATTCTGTACCCACATGTGACGAGCGCTGACCCAACTGACGGTTAGGCTTAACGTGATCCTGTGGCCCCTGACAGATTATTTTGTTTTTCATGTGTCTAGCAAGTATTTTGGAGAAGGCAATGGCACCCCACTCCAGTATTCTTGCCTGGAAAATCCCATGGATGGAGGAGCCTGGTAGGCTGCGGTCCATGGGGTCGCTAAGAGTTGGACACGACTGAGCGACTTCACTTTCACTTTCACACATTGGAGAAGGAAATGGCAGCCCACTCCAGTGTTCTTGCCTGGAGAATCCCAGGGACGGGGGAGCCTGGTGGGCTGCCGTCTATGGGGTCGCACAGAGTCGGACACGACTGAGGTGACTTAGCAGCAGCAGCAGCGGCATCAAGTATTTAATAAACTCTTGTATAGTTTTTTGTTGTTGATGAGAACTGGTAGCTCCAGAATTTTGTGACCACTGCCATGGTTATGTCTGTGCATCACTTGTTAACGCTACTTGGTTTAGGCTAACCTTCAGTATGCTTCATTAACCAAACTTCGTGCTCAGAATGCCTAAGTGTTGTTTTATTTTTGGCCATGCTGCGCAACTTTCAGGATCTTAGTTCCCTGACCAGGGTTGAACTCATGCCCTCAGAAGTGAAAGTGGGGAGTCCTAACCACTGGACCACCAGGGAATTCCCAATACTATTTTTAAAAAGTAGTATTTCCTTCCTTCTTTTGTTTCGTTTAAATCTTTGATCCGGAGAGGGCAAGGCTGAAGCAAGATCTCCCTTTGCTGCTACCAGCTTTCTCCCCCAACGTTTGCTACTCCGGCAGCTCGAGATTCAGTATAGCTCAGAGTCCAGCTTCAGCATCTTGGGAAGAAACATCCTGGCACCCCCAGCCCCCAGCTGAAGTTGCTTTGCTGCTCTTCCTGTGACCTGAGGAAGTACTCCTTCCCCCCCAAGACTTCAGCAGAGCAGGGCAATGGCAATCTTGTCCCTTTGGTGACCTGGCTCGGGCAGTAGGTTGCCACTTCCTAGCATCCCCGGATCTCCTTGGTTCACTTGGCAGCCTCAACAGGTCCCATTTGTTGGAGCTGAACATACAACAACCCATCAGCTGTCACCAGAGCTAGAGAGCACCTATAGAAAGCAATTTCTAAGATCCCCACAGACATAGGACACCATCCCAAGTTTGGCAGAGGTCAAGGATAGATCAGCTGTTAAAAAAACTGGGGGGTAGAGTAAGCCCCAATAGGGAGTACCCAGAGAGAGGAAATCCCAGTTGGACACAATGAGGACACTCATATCCAGAGCGGTCCAGCAAGGGAAGGCCTGCTGACGGAAGTAGTAAGATCCCCGTGTCTGGAGCCGTGCAAACGGAGGCTAGCCCGTGGCCCAGAAAGCACACAGAGGGGCCTCAAAGTGTCTGAGAGCTCTGGAAAAGCTCTATGAAAACACCTGTGGGCATGCATATGCATTCAGACACACACGTTTTTCTGAAAAGGGGATCCACGGCTGCCATCAGATTTATAACAAGGATCTTACAACCAAACAAAGTGAGCACACCTGCCTGAAGGTGATACTTAGGTCCCATAGTGATGTAAGAAAACAGAAGCTCTCTACAGTCTGCTCAGACCCAGTATCTGTGACTCTTCTCTCAAGATTAAAACAACACTTCCAGTTTCCTATGGTCAGTGTAAGAAGGAGCTATTAAAAAGTCAGGGAGACACTATTTCAGGACCTGGGATGGTATATGTGCAATTGCATCCCCAAAAATGCTTATCTAATACAATTTGGAAAATATTGGTTTTCTGATGTGATTTCTGAATCACACTCTGGTTGATACTTTGCTGTTATTGTCCCATTAGTTCCAGGTCCACAATTAATTGTTGCTTGAACAACCTCATATGTTTGCCCTGTAGGTAATTACAGTGGTTACTGTTCAGTGAATAAATGGCCCATTGTGTTTACAATGGGCTTGGAGTACAATATATGCCCCGGGTCTAAATCATGTTGGGTGCAAAATATTAACTGGCACTGACATTTTCTGCACCATTTGAGATAATGCACACTTTGATTAGATTGCTTTGCATCACTGTTCTTCTAGCTTTAGCCTCCTAAAACTTTCTTCTACCGGCAAAGGCTGCAGGCGCTGGGGAGCACTGCTGGACTTGAGAACCGAAGGAACCTGAGAAGTCATCTAGTTCTGGGGTTCTCTCTCCACTCTGGCTACACACTGGAGTCACATGAGGAGACTGTTTAAAATACTGATGACTTCGTCCCATTCCAAACCAAGTGAATCAGAATCTCTGGGCATAGAGCCCAGGTATCAGTATTATTTAAAAACTTCCCAAGGTGATTATGGAGCCCAGTGAAGGTTGAGAATCATTGATATAGCTCAACAGCCCTAGTTTTGAATAAGAAGACTAAGGTCCTGAAATGGAAAGACATCGAGATACCCACCAAAGTGAGTAAGAGGTAGAAACAGAATTCGAACCCAGAGCTAAAGCACTCTAACATCTGTGCCCTTTCTTCCTCTGATGGCCATCCTCTGCGGCCTGTGGGCCAGGCTTTCCCCCTCCAGAACAGTCACCCAGTATTTGCAACACGTGGCCTGTCAGCATCAGGAACCCCATTCAAAGATCCAATCTCTTGCCTCGTTTCACATAACCAAGTCCATTTCTAGACAGACTATGGTTGAGGTTTCAAGTTAATCCCTACCAAGGAGAGAGTACTTTTAAATTTATTTTACAGTTTTGTTATCATTTCTAGTTTTATTGTATTGTTTTGAGAATTTGGTGTATACAGTGTCTGCTTTTGGAATTTATTGAGTTTTTTTTTGGGGGGTGGCTTATTATACAATCAATTTTTGTGAAAGTTCCATGGTAGCCAGTAAAACAGATGCAGTCTCTAGTTGTAAGCTATAAAATTCTTTATCAAACTTTTGATGCATAAGAGGTATAACCCAACTAACCAATTATATTACTAACACGTGCTTTGTATTTTTGTCTACTTGACAATCAAAGACCGAGAGGTATGTTGAGCTTTTTTCTATTGTCTCTGACAATTTCTCCATGTTACTCAAATTTTTTGCTTTTTACATTTTGATTTTATGTTGTTTTGAAGATAAGTGCTCATTACATCGTTATTTTTCAGCAATGTATATATACCCTTCTCTGGTGCAAACTGCAGGTGCTTACCAGAGAATCACTGAATGATTTGAGAATTAAAATATTTATCAAGATAAAATAACCCTGTTTGTCGTTTATTGCTGTTTGTTTCATATAATATCTTGCTCAATATTAATACTGAATTAATATCTTGATATTAATGTTGAAACCCTTTATTTTTTTCTTGCATTTACCTGTCATAGCTCTGATTCTCCTTTTATTTGTATTCCATTAAGATTGTTTTTAAGAATATTTCTTGAAATGAGGACATGAATGGATCTTAAAATACATGCTTATTGTTGCAATAAATACTTGACGTTGCATTCATCATCTTGCTGGCAGTCGTTTTTTTAAAAAATGTTTCCTTTTGTTCCCTTCGGTATTAGACTTCTCCATTCTGGATATATTAATCTTGCTTTTTGTCTTAACCTGTTAGACTATCTTTTCATATTCTGAAGAAGGGTGAGGGGTTGAAAATTTTCTGAGGATGACCCTATGTTGCTCTGACACATGGCAGATATGGATCTATATCTGTATGGATCTATCTATATCTATACATATTTTCTATCTGGATATAAAATTCTTGGGCTACCATTTTTCTGCTTTGAAACTACAAAGTGGTGCAGAGGAGAAACCCGAGGATAGTTTGACTGTTATTCATTTCCAGGTAACTGATTTCCTTTGTTTGGACACCTGAAGAGTTTTTTCCTTTATTCTTAGAATTAAAAAAATTTGCCTAAATAGATGTGGATGCGGCACTCTTGATTTTATCTGGAACACAGGGAAGCCTTCAATCTATATGCTCAAGTCTTTTAACTAAAAAACATATATATGTGTGTGTGTATGTACATACACATATATATACATAAGTATAAATACATTATATAAATGTGGCATTTATATATAATATATAATGCTATATATTCATTATATTTATATTACATTAATATTCATATATATTCTTGCCTCTAGACTACTTGACTATCTACGTGTTGTCTTTCATTCCCCAAATCCATATCTGTCATATTTTTTCTAAGATTTAACATCTTGGTCCTTCTCCTCTACATTCTGAAAGACCATCTCATTTTATCTCTTATTAGAGGGTACCTGAAAATTCAGTCTCACTAATTTCTGGTAAAAGGGCCGTATCATCCACAGTCCCAGCGACAGAGCACCACGGTTCTCATTTCTTCACATACTAACCAACATTCCGCATTACCTGGCTTTCTCCCTTTTTGCTCATCTCTCAAGGATAAGGCAGCTCTTTATTAATAGTTGCTTCTGCAGCCCGCTGAACATAGTGTGGTCGAGAAGCTTTACAGACGTGCCGTTCACGTTCTCTATTCAGTGGGCTTGCTTTTCAAGTCACTCTTAGTGTTACTGTCCTTGCCATATTTTTTATTGCTATTGACTTCTTCCATTTTCTAGTAATTTTGTAATGATCAGAACCCTTTTTGCTCCATCCTATCTCATGTTTCATGGAGACCATGTCTTCTCTGCATATGATTGAAGCTGCCGGAAGTCCAAAGTTTTTTCTTTATCCTACAATAGCTCATCTTCAGAGCTGAATTCTTCCTCTACTTCTGGGTATTGAGAGTCTTTGGTTATTTTTGCAGTATTTTTTCAAAGGTTGAATGTTAGGTATTTTCAATGTACTCATCCTCAAAAGCAAGGCAGGTGTTTTGAGAGGTGGCCTATTAAGAGACGATACATGGATTGCCCATGGACCTATTTTCTGTTTACATTATAATTGAGTATTTTTTCTCAGAAAACTGAGGAACAAGTATTTGAGCACAGATTTTGGTGTCTAGTACACTCCCACCTTACATAGTTCTCTATTAATGAGTGCCTTATTTTCTGATTCTCTGGATCAACACAGTACACTAAATTTCTGTCATGCATTACTGCCAGGAATTTTCTTTTCCGCCTATAAAACTTTACTTTGGAGATTTCTGTTTAAAACTTCTTGTGCTCTCCTGTCTACCCTCTATCTAGCTTTTTCTAGGAATTTTTGGCTCTGTTTGAATTTAGAAAGATAAATGAAAATGAAGAGAAAAAAAGCATCTTGATTGCCTCAAAGATCAGCAACTGTGACTAGAGGCATAGTTGTCCAATTTTCTGATTGGGTGGTAATGAATCTACCTGCAATGCAGGAGACCCAGGTTCGATCCCTGGGTCAGGAAGATTCCCTGAAGAAGGAAATGGCAACCCACTCCAGTATTCTTGACTGGGAAATCCTATGGACAGAGGAGCCTGGTGGGCTAGGGTTCATGGGGTCACAAAAAGTTGGACATGACTAAGTGTTACCCAAGGAAGGAAGGACCTGGGTCCCTAATAGATTCTGGGGGTGGGGTGGGGGGAGAGAAAAGTCTTTTATTTTACAGGGCAGCTGTAATTTCATGTGGCAAGGTTCCGAGTGCCAAGAGACAACATCTGGTAGGATTTTCTCAATCATGTCCCAGCTACTTTATAATCAGTGAAGCTTCCAAACATCTAGACCGTCAGTGAGTCTGAGTCCCTTAGTGCTTTTGAGGTGGGATTTCCTACCCATTTCACAGCTAAATAAACCATGGCCCAGAAAAGTGACACAATCCGTGCAAGTTCAGAGCAGGAAAATGTAATTGGTCTTTTGACTTCATATCTGGTTGTCTTTTTTTTAAAATAAATTTTAATTAATTTATTTATTTATAACTGTACTGGCTCTTCATTGCAGCACATGGGCCTTTTTTAGTTGTAGTTGTTACATCGCTGCGACCCCATGGACTCCAGCACACCAGTCTTCCCTGTCCTTCACTGTCTCCAGAAGTTTGCTCAAACTCATGTCCACTGAGTCAGTGATACCATCCAATCATCTCGTCCTCTGTCACCCCCTTCTCCTCCTGGCCTCAATCTTTCTCAGCATCGGGGTCTTTTCTAATGAGTCGGATCTTTGCATCAGGTGGCTCAAGTATTGAAGCTTCAGCATCAGTCCTTCCAATGAATATCCAGGGTTAATTTCCTTTAGGATGGACTGGTTTGATCTCCTTGCTGTTCAAGGGACTCTCAAGAGTCTTCTCCAGCGCCACAAATAGAAAACATCGACTCTTTGGTGCTCGGCCTTCCTTACGGCCCAGCTCTCACATCTGCTGTGTGCGAGGGGGCTCCCCTGTGTCACCGGGCGCGGGCTTCTCATCCCGGTGACTCCCCTGTTGCAGCGCACAGGCTCCAGGTGCTCGGCATTCAGCAGCTGGGCCCACAGCTTCTAGAGCACAGGCTCAGCAGTTGTGTACATGGGCTCAGCTGCTCCGCGTGGGGTCTTTTCAGACCGGGGATCAAACCTGTGTCCTCTGCGCTGGCATGAAGATTCTTAACCACTTAACCAGACAAGTCCTGGTTCTCTTTCTTCAACCAGCTCTGACCCATCAGTCCAAGATGAAGTGGGGCAATGATCCAAGGCTTGCTCTCTCTTCTGAGACCCACTAGCAAGAGAAGAAACTGCTCATTTCAAGGCTTTCAGGGTGTCTCAAACATAGCTGGTGTCTATGGTGGGCATGGTTGGTCCTGGGAAATTCTGGGGGACACACCCTTAACCAGAAAAGTAGAAGAGGAGGCAGCCATCAGCGTCTCTCTCTGAGTTCTGGCTTGCCGTGGAATATTCTGTAAAAGTTTAGGGTGAGCGTATGGAACTGTGAGTCTCATTCACACTAAGGGCCCACAGGTAGAGAGAACAGGAGAGTGAAGACAACTATACAGGCACTCAGGGAGCTGGAAAACTTGGAAAAGTTACCCTTGTCTCTATGGCTTTGACAGCAAAGCAGAGCATTTCCCCTCTGTGCTGTCTGTTTTTCTCATCTCTAAAAATGATGGGTTGAACCAAAGACTTGAAAGCTTCCTTCATCTGTATACCACACAACTCTATACTTCTCTCTCCCACAACTGAGGAGAATGATTAAAGAATTGGTTAGTTTTGTGTGGGTATGTGTGTCATTTGATCTGATTTATTCTGATAATTGCCATTGTGTTTCACTTCTCTTTGTAGATTCAAGCCTAGGTGAAAAATGTAAATACACCTCCCAATTTCAGGGTCTTTATTAAACTCTCAGCCACTGATGAATTCTTCTCTAAATGTAATTCCTTCTTTACCTGGTTTGGGGCCTCTAGGTTTAACTTGTCTGCAGAAATAAACCATTTTTCAAGTGGAAAATCTAACCAAGAGCAGCCCGGGTTGCTAAATCCTAGGTGAGAAGTGCAGGCCAGATGCCGGGGGGGAGAAGATGATTGAGGCTTGCTCTTTTCTCCACTTGGTTTAATCTCCTTCCATGGGCTTGCTGACTGTTTCTGTAATTAAATGAGGGAGGTATTTGTCATCTAGGGTTCCTTTCAGCCAAGATGAATGGAATGCAACTTTCTCAGGAAGCTTCTGACAAAACCCTGTTTGTGGCCAGTGCCAGGACGTATACAAAGGCGCCAGGCTGTGTGTGTTGGGAACTGGGGTCCACTTCAGATCTACGCCAGGTCACTGCTGCGCTCAAGCCCTGGAGAAAAACTGTTTGGACACAAAGTGCCTCAACACAGATGCCTGTGAGACTAATGTGACGTGGGGTGGCCACAAAACATCTCCCAAGTTAAGGAGGGAAAATGAAAGCCTGGCATTGGGGCGAGTTTCTGCGGCCCCACTCCAATAAGGCTTGCTGAGCAGCACATGCAGACTGGCTCTGGGGCTTGAAACTTCTTCTGGAACCCCGTGGGGACAATCAACCTCCTTCCTATTGATGAAATTTAGTGCTAATCACTCAGAGATGCACAGCAGTTGAGTTGTTACCACCCATGTCCATTGTCGTGTCCTTGAAAACTGGGGACTCGCAACGACTGCTGATGGAGGCAGGGAGGGCATAGTAGTGTTTGCTCCTCATGGAGAGACTGGAGCTCAGAAAGCCACAGCGCCGTGCCCAAGGCCCCATGAGCAGCAAGGGGCAAAGCTGGGATTTGAACTCAGAAATTTTGCCTCCTTCAAGGTATTGCCTAGTGAGCACCTACCTAGGGGCCAGCACTGTGTGCAGGGCTTGACGTGAAGGGCTCACTTTGTCACTGAATGTGCAAAACCACCTATGGGACAGACATTATTTTGATCTGCATTTTCTGATGAAGCAACGGAGGCTCAGAGAGGTTAAGCCACTTGCACGTGATCACACGCCAAGTGACTGGCAAGCAGGGAGACTAATGTCACCAGCTTCCACTCCACAGACCTTTACGCTTCTCCTGTGTGATGAACAACTTCCAAAATTCATTTCCTGCTTTAGCCTAACTTTGATCTTCACAAAACCCCACGATACAGAGTAGACTTTATTGCCCTAATTTTATAGATGAGGAAACTGAAGCTCAGAGAGATAAGTGACTTGCTCAGAGTCACATGTGAGCAAGTGGCAAGGTTAGGGCTCAAACTTGGGACTTTTGTTCTTGAAATCTGGTTCATCTCTCCATCAAAAAGGCTGTTTCTTAGGAAGGCATCCAGGTACAATACGGGAAAGCAAGTGGAACCATTTAAGAGAAAGCAGAAGAAAAAAAAAGATTTGCTTAAAAGAAGAAAAAAACAATACTAAATCCATGGCTTATTATGCTTCAATTGCCTGAGATGCTACAATTCAATTATATGAAGCAAAACTCATATGTATATTTGACATTTTATTGAAGACCAAATTCTTCACATTTTTCTTCTTAAACTTTTATTAGGATTATACACTACATGTATAAGTATATAAAATATATATGTTCAGTTCAAGGAGTAATAATAAAATCAATATTCAACTGTCGATCACCCAGTTTAAGAGAAAAGCTTTTATTTATGTGTAAATATTAAATTGTAAAGTAACTTAATTTTTTGGTCTTTAAGATACTTTTTTTTCCCATGTGGCATCCTGTGACTTTTATTTCTTTCTTTACTCCCCTCTACAGAATTTCTATCATTGTTTTACGTAAAGAAGTTTGCAAAACAAATATTGCTTCCTCAAATCCTTTTTTTCCTCCTTTAGAGTGAAAAGCTGGAGTTAAGTAGAGAAACCACAACCACGCCAGTGCTGAGAAAGCGGTACGGTTCCAGCTTGGACAGGCTGGGGCTGAGTGCGGGCTACACTGCTCCCAATACGTTCCCGGAAAATCACTTCACCTTTGGGGATCGGTCCCCTCCAAACCAGGGTGACAAGCCCCCTCCCCAATCTTAGGGCTATTCTGAGGATCTGAATGCACAGGCATCCAGTTAATGATTGTTAATGTTAGATCACAGTTTCTAGACTGAGAAGTTATGAGAACTGGATGGTATTTCTTACAATTAAGAAAAGCCTTTTTTACTGACAAAATACTTTCCTTCAATAATACCTCAACCCCGTGAGGGCAGAATGGAGGAGAGTTTACCCATTTGAACAGGAGAAACCTCAGAGAATGGAAGGGTCTGCTCACAGTGACGTGGCTACCACCAGGCTGAGACATAATTCTAACTCATAATTAGGATCTAATTCTAAATCCTAACCTAGCAACTTAAAAATGTCTTGTTAATTGGAGGATTTCCTTGGTGATCCAGTGGTTAAGACTCCATGCTTCCAACGAAAGGGGCACAGCCTCCATCCTTGGACAGGGAACTAAGCTCCCACATGCTGGGCAGCATGGCCAATAAATAAATAAATAAAATCACTTTAAAAATGTCTCATTAATTTTAAAAAAGTAACGATTGTTTTGCTTGTCTAACTGTGCACAATTATAACATATGTCTTTAATTTTTATTAAACTTCTGGTTAGATGCCTCATTCACTTCTCCCTTACAGCTTCGTAGGTGACAAATGCAGGAAATTAACAAATTACAACAGAAGACTCCGGTTTCCTCAACTCCTTTGCACTTTGCCTTCAGCTGATGTCTTTAAGGGTAAGAAGCCCTTGTGTGTGATCACAGCTGTGAAGCCAACTGCCTTTTAATTACCACACTGAAAAAATCATGTCTCCTCATGTCAATTTAGCGCCTCTAATTAGTCGATAAGTTGACATCACATCTATGGAGGGGGAAAGGCATGCTGGGGCCCAGCTCGATGCTTGCAGTGGGAGAAGATACAGCATTCCCATCTGCTGAGTCCTCCCGTCTCTTTAGAACCAGCTCCTACTCATCTGTCCAGGACCGCTCACAGCCACCTCCTCCAAGCAGGCTTCCCTGCCATCCCTCAGTTCTTCCAGCACTGTCTCCTTCCCTTCCTGTGGAGTGCTGAGAAGTGATTGATGGCTAGGCCCGTTTCACTGACTGGTCTGGGGGCATTTTGTGGGCTGCCGCCAATCCTCTCTGTAGCTATGAGAGAAAAGAAAAAAGAAGTGGACAGAGGAGGCAATAGGATCACAAGAGGCCTCCATGCCTGCCTTCCAGACAAGAACTCACCATGGTTTTCACACAGAATGGGGCTGAGGAGGAAATGGTTTCTGTGGCTGAGGAAATCATGGTTTTAGCAGGGCCTGTGACCTTGGCGTATCTAAAGGGAGTCCAGGCAAAGCTCTGGGCTGTAGGACTCGACTCAGGAATCACTTGACCAGGACAGGCCAGGACTCCTGAGGGGACCCTGCAACGCCTGCCCCTCCAACGCAAAGACAGAGAGCCCACACAGAGGTCAGAGGGCGGAGGTCACCGGCATCTCAAAGGCCAGGCAATTGGGCTCTAAAAGAAGGGGTCACTGTAGGTTCTATTTACAACTGTGAGCCAACACCTCCCAGAACTGAAGAAGGAGAAGCAGAATGTTGGACTCCAGACCTCTCAGATTTGCTTCATGATCAGTCCTGGGGAAACTGAGTAAGTTAAATCAAGATAAAAGATTCAAAGGTGCTTTCCAAGAATGTGAAGTCTTCTTCAGGGGGACAGAGAAGGTCATCCTGGACCAGTGAGGCTGGGGCTAGGGCCACAAGGAAAGGAGCGTGACTGTGGAACAATCAAGACCCAGGTCTTCCAGGGTAAGCTGCATGCCCACCAGCAGTCCATTAAACCTCAGCCTCCCTACCTATGAAATGCAGAGCGTAAGTCCTGTCAACTCTCCGGGGCTCTTTTTTGTGAAAGGAGAACTTAAGTGTGAAAATGTCCCACAGGAAGTAGGTCCTTGTGCTAACGGAACACGAGGGTTCCGTCACCGCCGCGTCGGCGCGTCCGTCACCGCCTGGTCAGCGCGTCCGTCACCGCCGCGTCAGCGCGTCCATCACCGCCGCGTCGGCGCGTCCGTCACCGCCTGGTCAGCGCGTCCATCACCGCCGCGTCGGCGCGTCCGTCACCTTTCTCTGCCACTCTAGCCTCCTTTCTCACCCTCACTCTCCAGCCTTTCACTTCCCAAGGCATACCAGGCTGTCTCTCATTCCCCCACGAAGAAGCCTTCCTAAACACCTCCCTACACCTCCAGTCTGAGCCAAGCGCACCTCCCCGCCCCCATCACATCTGTCACACTGAACTGTGACTGCATCCCTGCTTCCCTCCAAGACAGTAAGATAACAAGCACTCAAGTTGTTACGTAAGAAGCACACAAATATTAATATTTGTTAAAAAATAAGAAAGCTCTGATCAAAATGCGACTGTTTCAGGGAGGCTAATATGAACCAATAAAGAAGAAATACTTAGTAATAAGGTATTCAAGAATGAATCAAAATCTTGCCAAGTAATGAGTTCACCATCACTGCAGGTATTCAAGGAAATCTTGAGGATCGTCCACCAGGGTCAAGGATGGGACTCCCAAACCAGCAAGGAGTCTGCATGCGACGGTGCTATGTTTTATGTGAACTGGTGGCACATCCAATGGTTTTAGGTGAGCCCCAATCTAATATTTTATATCTTAATAGGTATGTTTTTCTCTTTATTTACTTTTATACTTCTTCTTCTTAGTAAGTGATCCTGATTTTCCATCCATGGTATTTAAATAAAAGTTTGAGTTAATTTAAAGGAAAATACTAAATAAATTAATAACACAAGTGGTATGGAGATTTGGCAAAATCAAGAAAGTCGCAGCCAAATGGTGTCTGGGAAATACGGTGTTGCAGGTGTACAAGAATATATGGCCCTTGGAAATAAAAACTTCAAATCTTCATCACTTTCCACTACATTAAACCATAATATGAATTTAAACAATATAGAATGAGTTAGATTCTTACCTTGAGACTGGAGAATGGGCACTATCAGAAGTACCAAAAAGAGGGTGGATCTCTCAGATGAAATTAATTACATAGAAAAGAAGAGAAATATCTGTAGAAGTAGAAGTGACCTAAGAGTGTTGCCATATTTAGAAATATCGGGGACAACACACATGTACTAAAAACTTATTCTTTATTTACCTGAAATTCAAATTTAACTGAGTGTCCTGTAATCTATCTGGTAATCCTAAGTAACCATCTAAGCCAGAGATGATAAATAAATAGGCTTGAGCCTATGTGACATCATTGACAGGCTGACAGTGGCTGGGGAGAGAGATGGGTTAAACCAGTGAAGAGCGTGTGGCAATCAGTTCGTTACGTCTGCAATTAGCACAGGATGGGGGAAATAATGGCACCAATTCATTCATTTATCTGCCATCCTGGACTTGTCCAACTCCTCCTTTTACACAGTGAGGACCAGGGAAGACAAGGGACTTGACCAGGCTCACAGAGCAAGTCCACAGCTGGGCTGAGCTAAACTCATTTGCTGCTCCATGCTGCCTGCTTGGAATCAAAACAGAATGCTACCAACGCCATGATTATGTAATTTCCGACTACACTCAGTAACCATGCCCACCCACATCATCAGCCAGAATGCGCACAGCCAGCCAATCCCTCCACCTGATCCAGCTTACCGTCATGACCACATTTGAATGCCCCAGAATAACATAAAAGATGCGAAACAAAATCCATTTAAACTTAGAGAGCTCTGTTTAACGAGAGGTGGTTGAGACAGAAAGCACTCGGGGGTCTGAACAACCATGCCTTTCACATGCGATCTTGGGGGCACCCGGCAGTACAGTTTTACATTTGACAGTCTGCCTTATTACAAAGCAGATATTTCACCTACTGTTCATTGAATTGGATGGAATCAAACTAAATTTGTGTCTTCTTTATCTTTCTGTTCTCTTATATTTCTGGGCCTGAGGTTCCTTACTGCTAAAATAAGGAGACTGCACCAGGTGGATTTTTAGTTCAGCTCTAAAATTTCATGATTTTGTAATTCTATGCTTAATTTACAAACCAAGGCAAAATTCTCTCTTTAGGCGAGAAAATAAAAATCACTGGACTAGAGACGTCGCCAGAAGGGTTTTAAGCCAGCCTCTTTCACAAAGAGAATTATTTAGTCTAATTGCTTTATGTCTCCATTTAGATACCAGCCTTTTACTTTCTGCTCTTCTTAATCAAGTTCGTTCATTAGTATTCTCATTCATTCAATAAAGCTGTATTTTCTAGAAAAATTAGAGATGCACTTTCACTTTGACCTAGAAATTCCACTTCTAGGAATTCATCCCCAGCTTACACTCACAGAAATACAACATGTGACCAAGGTTATTCCAACAGGTTGAACACAACCTAAACGTCCATCAATCGGGGACCTGCCATACAAATTACAGGGCACGCGTGCTAAGTCGCTTCAGTCGTGTCCAACTCTTTGTAGCCCGATGGACTGTAGCCCATCAGGCTCCTCTGTCCATGGAATTCTCCAGGTGAGAATACTAGAGTGGGTTGCTATGCCCTCCTCCAGGGGATCTTCCTGACCCAGGGGTTGAATCCAAGTCTCCTGCGGCTCCTGCACTGTTGGCTGAATCTTTACCGCTGAGCCACTGGAGAAGCCCACAGATTACAGTATATTCACACAAAGAAGTGCTACGCAGCTGTAAAAAGAATCAGCAATGTCTTTAAGTAGTGATAAAACAGTAAGCTCCAGGAAAATTAAGTGAAAAAGCAACTTGCCAATAGCATATATATAGTATGTTCACTTTTACATAAGGAGAAAGAAAAATAAACACACACACGCACACGTTTGTGCTTATCTGCAACAAGAAACACGAGAAGAATAAGTCTGAAACTAATAAAAATTGTTATCTACAGAGGTGGCATGGAATAAGAGGGATGTTAGATTGGAGCCAAGAATTCTCTGCTTGTTGAATAGTCTTGACTATAGAGTCATATAAAAGTTGTAAACATTTTACATGCTTTCCCAGAGGTCATACAATCAATTTAAAACACAACACCAAAAATAAGGCACTTAAACACAGATCTATTTGTTCTGAAGCAATTCAATAAATTGTAATCGAATTCAACTGAAATTAACGACACTGAACTCATCTGACTGGATATGTACAAAGATTGTGAGTTAGCTGGAATTCTCCAAGAAAACACTGCAGGATAAGCTGAAATGGTACAATTATTCAGATGAAGGGGAGAAATAAATATTTTAAAATGCCTTAAACCACATTTTGCAATCACTTAGCCTAAGAGAGGATCTGAGAAACAGTAACTCTAGATAGGTTAGTTTGAAATGTACCTAATAGGAAACATCAATCACAAGAAAGTTAAATTAATTTAATTAAATGTAAATTAACTTAAAAATTTTAATTTAAAAATTTGTTTATATTTAAAAAATATAACAGTAGGAAAAACATCAAACCCTGAAAACTGAAAACAAAGGCACTTTAAAGTATATAAATTTTTTTTTAAGTATATAAAGCTGCTAATGTAATCACATGGAGAAAAATCTGTAAAGGGACTTTTGGACACATCTTTATTGACCAAATAAGGAAGGCTATAGTCTCTCCCCACCCCAAACCCCACACAGATTCATAGCTTTTTATTGTGAGAATATGCAAACCTACAAAAAAGTTGAAGAAACAGTACAATGAATACCATATATGTCCTTCACCATTCACCATTTCCATGTCTGCTTTCTTTCCCTATAAATACATACATATATATATGAATATATATGCACACAGACACACATATACATACAGATGCATTTCTGTTTTCAATACATTTGAAGTTAACTTATAGACATTTTGACAGTTTACTCCTAACTAGCTCAGAATGCATCTCCTCATAATGACATTCTCCTGTATCCTTACAGTGTTAGTATCACACTAAATGAACAGTAATTCAGTATTGCCTAATGTATAGTCCACATTCGGATTTCTTCAATTTCCCAAATATGCCCTTTACATTTTAAACATTCAGGATCCCATCGACACATGAGCCTTGCCTTTGATTGTTATATTTCTTTTTCAATCTCTTTTCATCTAAACTAGTGCTCTGCCCTTCTGCCACTGTTCTTGTTTTCTGCAACATTAACTTTTTGGAAGAATCCAGGCCAGGTGAATTGTAGGATGTTTTATATTTGCATGATTATCTCCTGATGGTCAGATTCAAATTAAACCTTTTTTTTGTTTGTTTAAAACATTAAAAATTATAGTTTCATCCAGAGTTCACTGAAAAAAACCTAGAAGCAGTGAACCCCAGTAGCAATGAGCATGCCTAGCAAGCAGGTCGTGATTTCTAAACATGATTCCCCATCAGGAAGAATCAGGACTCTTGGGAGAAGTAGCTGACTCCAAGTCTAAGGCAGAGAAAGGAGGGAGGGAAAGAAGCAGGCAGGAGGAAGGAAAGGAATGGTCAAAAGGGAACACTTTTCTGTAGATAAGAATATCAGCTTAAATGTGGAAGGAAAAATAGAACTAGAAAATGACCATTTTTGCAACCCCAATATAATTAACAATGATTCAGATAAGGACCATCAACAGATGCTAAAACCAAAGATCATGGGGGACAGGATATTCACAGGGTCTCAGAGTTTCACCCCACAGATTACATCAGAATTACTGAGGGGAAAAGGAATTGTCACAATAAATCTAGCAGATACCACTGTAACCTAGTGATCAAACCTAGCATTGCTGATAAGAGCTCACACGTGGGCCTCCTGACACGCTGCACTGATATAAAAAACGTAGCTCCACCTTGCCCAAACTGTTTAACCTGAATCTAATTGTGAAGAAACAAATTCAGATTCTGGTCTTGTGGGACATTTTATAAAACAACTAGCTTGGGATTTTCAAGAAGGACAATATCCCAAAAGTACCCCACCCCAACTCCCACCGAAGTAGGAGGAATGTTCTAGGTTAAAGAGACTGAGCACATGATAACAAACATAACACATCCTCCCAGCTGGACCCTTGATCCCTTCCCACCTACCTTTGCAAATAAATGGCAAAAGGGACATTTTGGGGACAAGTGGGAAAATTTGAATATGGACCATATATTAGGTAGCATTATTGTATCACCGTTAGTTTTTTAGATGTGATAATTATACTATTATTAAATAAGAGAATATAACTGCTGTTAGGAAATTCACACTGACATATTTAGGGATGAAATATTGCCTCTTCAAAGTATCATCAAGTGCTTTAATAAAAGATAAGAGTGTAGTGGCAGGGTCAGGCAGAGGGAGACAGAGGGATAGGGAAACTCATAGGGCAAAATGCAAACAACTGGAGAATCTACCTAAAGGGTGCATGAGGTTCACTGTACTGTCTTTTAACTTTTTTGATGGTTTTGAGATTTTTCAAAATAAAAAGCTGGAAAGAAAATTTGGAGGAAAGTCAGAAATATAAGTAGAGCAGAAAAACGGCTTTAATGTCTATATTAAAAAAAATGCCTGCAGCGGAATACAGTCCATTTAATATATTTTTAAAAATCCACGAATTCACAATGTTACTTTCCTAAAAGTGAGAGATTAAGAAAGAAGGAGCTCCCAAACAAAAACAAAACAAGGAGTCCTTGGAGGTTCTCCTGTATTCCAGGCCACATGCTGGCTCTGGGATTCCAGCAGTGCCGGCAAAGGAGATGTGTGGTCTCACCCTCATGAAGGGAGCTGACAGCACTCAGGCAGGCTCAACACTGAACCAGGATTGAACCTGCGATGATGCTGCAGGGCTGGGAGAGGTGGGGGCCATGCACATGTCTACTGGGGGCTGTGATCTGGCTAGAAAGGCTTTCCAGAGAAGTGGCGTTGAAACCGAGAACTGAGCAAAGACCCCTTCTTGCTAGTGTGGGCGCTGGGTTGGTCTGGGACTGCTCTGCTGGGCTGAGGGTCTAGGCATCCATTACTTTAGCAAGGGGCCTGGGGTTTTTGAAGAAACCCAGGACAAGAAGGGAGCCGTTTCCTGGTCCTGCAAAGCCATGTAACAGTTTGTGTGGGAAGCTGGGGAAGCGTGAGAAAATGATGCCTACATCTGCATTTGGGCATAAGGTCTCAATAGTCATCTGACCTCGGATTATTTTTCTCAAGTTGAGTGCTTCCTACTGAATAAGGCTCAATCTCGGCATCAGGGAAATAATCAATTATTTAATCTTCTTAGTAAACAGATTCAAGGCAAAAGCCTTCTATATAATTCAAAACGAAAGTAGGCTATGCTCTATTTTTTTAAAAAAATCAAGCCATTCATTACAAAACCACCTAGAGTAGAACTCTAAGTACTATATGCTTGAAATACTTAGCATGTTATTGATTTTTATGACAACCAGTCCATCTATTTTCTGAGTTCAAAGGAACCATTCATTTTTTATATACAACAAGTTACTGGATGAGTAATAAGTCTAAAAGTGTGTGTGTGCGCGTGCACATCATGAATGATTTACAGCGAGAACTCTGTCTGCAGAGACAGACTCACACCAGCCTGGGTCGTCATCTGCTGACAGGCAAGTTGGGCTGGGGAGGAACCCCAGCGACAGGCTACACCCTGAGGCCTGCTCGCAGCGGGAAGCAGGGAGAGTCTTGCTCTCGGCATCTCCCTTTCCTCTCTCCGCCTCTCTAGGATGACACCCGCTCTTCCCTCCCCGCGGTGCTGCCCTGAGGACCGGATGAAGTCGTGAGAGGCAGTGCGCCGAGGGATGCCAGCGCAGGCTCCAGAGCTGCTTCATCCCGGCGATCCCTTGGCAAGACACTCAGCCTCCCCGTGCCTCTGTCTCTTCATCTGTGAAATGAGGAGAGTGTCCAGCTCACGGGGTTGGTGGGTGGCGAAAACGAGCTCATTTATGCACAGTGTTGAGAACTGTGCCTGCCCCACGGCCAAGGCCAGTGGTCCTGCAAACAGATGGGCTCACTCACGCTTTCTGAGTGCTGACTAAGCGGCAGGTCCTACGCAAGGTCCTCTGGGTACAGCCGGGGCTCAAGGAGCCCACAGAAGGAGTTCATGGTGTGGTGGGCAACTCACAAGCCTCATGCGAGAACTGCCGTCCACCGAAGAAGCGGCACAGATGAAATGAGGGAAGAAAAGGCAAAGGGAGCTGGCAGGGAGCTCCTGCCGCTGGAGCGGGCTGGGGAAGATCGGAGACCTGCAAGGATGCGGCGCTTGGACCAAATATCAGAAAACGCAGAGGACTCTGCCAGGTGCAGAGCGGATGGAGAGGGCGTGAGCGTGGACAGCACAGGCAAGGGCCTGGGAGCTGCAGAGAGCAGGTCTATCCCTCAGCACGTGGGGAAGGAAGAGGGGGGCACCCAGCGGAACGCTGGCCCCGCAGATCTGTCACCGTTTGTGGTGTGACCTCCTGCAGGCCGTCTCACCCCTCTGGGGTCACTTCCTTCCCCTTGGAAGGCAGGGTTCTCTGCCTGGAGAGCCCTGGGGCAGACTGCCGTGCCTAAGTGGTAAGCAGCTTAGAAATGCAAGGGGAACCAGGCCCTGGGCTGTGAGCCCCGAGGGCAGGGAATCGCATGCAGGCCCCAGGGAAGCTACCAGGGTGAAGGCAGGTGCTGACGGCTCTGAGCCACAGGAGATACTGGGAATCAGGACACGACATTATCAAGGTCATCTGGCCCATCGGCCGTCCCAGGAGGCCCAGAAAGGGATGCACCGAGGCTACACAGCCAGCCTCAGGGAGCCGGCCCAGACCGCACGAGCCTGCTCGTACCTGGGAGGCAGAGCAGGAGGCCGTGTGGGTGCCCTGGTCCTTGAAGGAGTGTAAGCATGGATCATGTCAGATCATCTTACAATCAGCCAGGTCAGTACAGTGCCGCCGAGGTCACGAACGAGGAGCTGAGCTGAGCATGGGAAAGGCTAAGTAATCTCCCAACAGTTCCGTTCAGTCGCTCGGTCGTGTCTGACTCTTTACAACCCCATGGGCTGCAGCACGCAGGGTTCTCTGTCCATGACCACCTGCTAACAAGTGCCAGAGCCTGGATGGGAATCCCAGCCCGTGTGACCGAAGCCCAAGGAAAACATTGCTATTATTAGTATTAGGAGTTGACCGGACACATTAGCCCCTCTGGGCCTCCATCTCCTCCTCTGTACAAATGGGCAAAGCCCACCTTATCCAACAGGACAAGGACGGGGCCGGCGGCGCCTCACTGTAGCACAAAGCCTGTTATTTTTGCCCCAGAGCAACCAAGCAGCCCAGGCTGTGCCCCAGGCGAGCGTCACCACGGTCCAGGGGGAAGCAGGCAATCACAGACAGGACACTCAGGCTCCAGCAAGAGGAGGTGCTCTGCGTAATGCCACGCAGCTGAAGACGGCAGGCCCAGGATGGCCGGCCGGGGGTGGCCGTGCTGACCCAGTGCCCTCTCCTGCTCCCCGTGAGGAGCTCCAGGCCCCTCTGTGCTCCTGGCCACCACGGCTGAAAGCGCCTCCCGGGTCAGCCGTCACACTGAGGCTCGCGCGGCACAGTTTGACAAGAGCCCTGTGGCCCCTGATGCTGAGAGGAGCTGAGAACACTACTGAACCGCAACTCCGCCCTGACATTCCAAAAGCGGATCCTCAGCCTGAATCCGGAGAAGGCGATGGCACCCCACCCCAGGACCCCTGCCTGGACAATCCCAGGGACGGAGGAGCCTGGTGGGCTGCAGTCCGTGCGGTCGTGAAGAGTCGGACACAACTGAGTGACTTCACTTTCACTTTTCACTTTCATGCACTGGAGAAGGAAATGGCAGCCCACTCCAGCGTTCTTGCCTGGAGAATCCCAGGGACAGAGGAACCTGTGGGCTACAGCCCATGGGGTCACAAACAGTCGGACACGACCGAGCACACACGTACTTTGTCCTGTCACCCTGTTTTACACACTGTCCCTCCTGGAGGAACTTCCTTTTCTGATTCCCTTTCCAGTTCTTTCCAGATTCAACTTGTAATTCCAGACTCGACTCAACATAATGTGCAGTTGAGCTGCTTCCTAGCAGCATCAGCCGTACCGTAAGCAGTGCGAGTAATTTATTTATTTAGAATGAATTATTTACACCCAGCATATTTCCAGGCGGTGAGAGACGCATCAACAATGAGGCCATTGGAGTTACATGCTGGGAACTGATATTACTTTAGATACCGTGGTCTTGAATTAAAAATGGGGGTCAGAACCTTGAATTGAATCTTTTACCAGATGGACAAGAAAGATATGGGTTGGGTCGTTGGCAGGAATAGACTGGAAACCGCCATGCACTTGATAGCATCATGCCCTTCTTTGCTTCTGCTTCTCTGAAAACTCAACCAGGAAACAGGGCGTGCACATTGCTTACAGATGCCTTGGGCTTGTTTGGCCTCTCCTGCAGGGTCTCTGTTTTAATATCACTGTTCTGAATCACCTTCCCGGTTTGTGATAGTTCATTTCACCCACAAAACTTTTAATCTAGAGACAAATGAAGACAGTTTTTCAAGGAGTTTCCCCCTGCCTGGGGCCTGGCTGGCATTTCAGATGCCAAAAGCGTCAGTAATGGTAATATGAACCTTAATCTATTGGGGCTGCAGTCTGAAAAGGGCCCGCACCTGCTCCACCTTCCCTGGCCTACCTGATGCTCTCAGCGGCCCCAGGAGGGCAGGTTTAGTTAGCCCATTTCACAGATGAGTTCCGTGAGGCTCCAGGAGCTGGCCGATTTGCCCAAGCCTACTGTCAGTGAGAGACCTAGGAGCGACAAAGACCCAGAGCTTCTAGATTCCCAGTCTCTGTTCCGGCTACTAGGCCTAACTGCTCTTCTGCCAACACCCACCCGTCCTGGGGTAGCAGCTCTGAGCAGTGGGATTTGCGCCGGTCTGGGAGAGTGCACACAGGCACTCCTTTGTTAAAAAAGGAATGAACACGTAAACATGAGCATGAATGAGCGGGGACAGGGTGCTTCCCTTTCCCCACAGACTCTCGCTGGGTTCTGCCAGCATCCTGGCTGAGGGCTCATACTTCCTCCCCCGCATCTGCGTGCAAACCAACGGCTGGAAACCTTCGCTCCCCTCGTGAACGCCCTCCACGTGCTCTCAGAACCTTCCTTGCTGCGCCCGGCCTCCAACGTCACCGCCATGAAGGGCCCTCTGTAATCTCCAGTCCTCAGGGCTTCTCCCGCCCCTCTCCACACAGCCCATCGTGCACGCTTTTCACATTTCTTCTCTTTCTCCTCCCCCACCTTGCTTTCTTTCTTTTTCTTTCTTTTTCTAATGACTCCAGAAGGTGGAAGCATCTCATAGATTATTAATGTGCTAAGTGGCCCCTCTGGAGACCAGCACCGAGAAATGGCTCCAGCCCGCCCTGGATCATTGGCCTCCGTTCTCTTTCTTAGAGAGCTGCGCGGTGGCAGCAGAGTTCCTAGCCAGGCCTGAGCCCGCCGCGGCTCCTGCGTGGTTTCCAACCAGGCCCACCGTCCCCATCGCCCACCCCATGGCAAGGGCGTGGCAGTCCTGTGGGCTGGGCGGTGGCAGGGTTCCGGCCTGTTGGACTTTGACCCCAGGGGGCTGAGAAGCAGAGGTCATGTGCACTTTGAGTGTCTTGCTGAAGAACTCCCAGCCTGCCCGCTGTGTCTTTGTTCTGGTCTGCAGGGCCAGAGTAAGTAACCTTTGCTATTGACGCAAAATGGGGGCAATCATCAGAGGTCTGCTTCTGGGAGGAGTCCCTGTCACTGTGACATTGTCATATCACGGCATCATAACAGCAGTCTCTAAAGGTGCTTTCAGCTAAAAAAGGAAACACCTTCATCAATTCTCACAGCTGTACAGAACATATGAGGCTACTTTGCTATTTCCATTTTACATGAGAGAAAAAAGGGAGGCTGAGAAAGAGAAAATAAGGCCAGGGGGTAATTACAAAGCTCTGGGAGTGAGCCACGGGATCCAGCTTTGCTTGAGAACTTGGTTAAGATCCTACCCACTTTGGGCCTCTGCTCCCAGTCTATACAGTGGGGACGCTGGACCCAGTGATTGCTAAGACCTGATGTCTTTCTATGAATACTTGTCAAAGTCCACAAACTGCAGCTAAGTAAGAAACAGTCTTTTGATTTCTCAGGCAACCAACAGCTTTCATAAGATAACCACATGAACAAATCAAGTCAGATGACAAATTTTCTGTTCCTATAATGGAAATGGCATTGACCAACAGTTTAGGGCTATGCTGGAATTCAGTAAATAGCAAAAGGCCTGATTTAAGGTTTTTCACAGATTTGGTTTTTTTAATGTCAAAACCAAGCATGATTCAGATTTTTCAGAAATCAAGTTCTAAATGTGCCAACATTTACACAGTCAGGGTTCTCCCGTCCACATGCCCTCCTCACCTCCACTCCCTCACGAGAGCTCTGCCAAGGAGACCGCCCCATCACACAAACTGAAATGGTCCTGCCCAGGAAGGTCCTCGAGGGAGTGTCGGGGCCGTCCAGGAGGCAGGGTGGGCTGCCCGCTGAGGGGAGGCTTGGGACGGTGCCAGGAGAAACGCATCTACAATTTAATAATCTGCTCCAGCTGCCTCTTAAAGGACAGGCTCTGCGGGATACGGTTCTTGATGAAAGAGTGTTTGCGTTTTCCAGCGAGCAGCCCTTTATCCCTTTAGGAACCTGACTTTATTTTCATCAGCGAGACTATTTCTGTCTGCAAGCTGAGGCAACTATCATCTCACTCCCTAGGAAGAATTTTGTCCTGGTCTCAGGGTTTGAACCCTCTCTGGCCACATCTCTTGCATTTTTGCTGGCTTTGCTTCCAACTCTTGTTCAAGCTACCCTGCCTCCATCTTCCCCACCCAGCTCCAAATCCTCCCACTCACCCCCAGGCTCCGTGCTTTCAGGGGGACAGACTACATTGGGGGTAGGTTTATGGAACGTCTCCAAAACTGTGCAAGGCAGAGTCAGAAGCTAGCCACCTTCAGATCTCCAAGGAAAGGATGCTGAGCAGGTCTGAAAACATTTTCAAAGGAAGCATGTCAGTTACAGAGCATCAGGGCCAGAGGTGGGAGATGTGGGCCAAAGCCAAGCCAGAGATCATTTCAGACGCCACTCCACGTTCTTTTACCAAGGGGCTGCAGCTGAGAAGCCCTCGGGTACCCCTGAGTCTGAGTCTGAGTCTGCCATCATCATTAGGGACGAGCCTAAGATGCAGAAGTCAGGCGTCCAGCTCCAGGGACCACTCAAGATCTGAGCTGGGACCACACCAGGCCCTGCCCTCCGGCCACTTGAGGGCGGGGGTGGAGGGAGGCGTGGGAAGACTACGCGGGGAAGGGAACTGAGGGGAGGAACGGGAGCTGCACAGAGGAAGAAGCGGCCAAACCACATCTGGAAGAAGGAGCAAGCTCCGCCAGGGGGAGGGGCCACAGACCGAGCAAACAGCCTGTAAGTGGCCGAGGGAAGAAGGAGCCGGTGGGTGACAGAGACGGGGCGAGATGAAGGAGAACTTCCTGCCACGCGTGGGCTGCGGCCTCGGTCCTGGGCTGCTGGCCCCAGCAGCAGCCCCCGCTGCCTCCTCCATGTCCTCTTTCCAACAGGGGCCGCGGAAATTAAACCTGTGTGAACCAGGAGCACTCGTCAGCGTCCTGAGGTCTGGGAACTGAGCAGGACTTAGAGATCACTTGGCCGAGCAAGTTCCCAGAAACCGGCGGCCTCTGTGTCACCTGAAACGACCGCAGGCATGAGGAGCGGGGTCCACAGTCCCTGAAGGATGTGATGAGTCCCTTGACCTGGACCTGCTCAGGGTGGAGCCGGACGTTTGTGTTAACAGGAGCATGTCCTTGGCCCTCATAAATGACGCTCACCATATAGTGTGACAGCCAGCAACCTGGTGTATGCCTACTCTGGGTATTAAATCTCCCTAACAGTAGGACCGGTGAGACCAGAATGTTAGGGGAAACTGGGCAGCAGGGAACTCACTACTTTGCAGCCAGGAAGCCTGCTCCATGCCCGATGCCTTCAGCAGCAAGAGCATGACGGCAGGGAAGCCCTGCTTCCCTCTCACTTCCACCTTGCTCCTGCATCTCCCCACCCACATCTCAGAAACCCGGCCAGGTCTCTCAAAGAGCCATGCAGCTCGGGCGGCTAGGACTCCTCTGTCCTCCCCAGCGGCCCCGCAGGCTCTCCAGTCTAAACACGCTCAGCCCTCCAACAGCCAGAACCCTCCCCTCCCCAAATGCCCCCCAAGGCTATGCCCTGGTGGGGCTCCCGCGGGGTGAGGCCCAGATCTGAGCCCGCACCCTGAGTGGGACCTGACCAGGAGGACAGGGACAGAGCCCTCAACGCCGCCCTGGACTCCATGAAGATCCTCCGCTCTAGTTGGAGGAGCTGACGCTCCCAGTGACTCACATCACGACTTAAACAATATTAGCCTCTCGATGCAGCAACCATGAATCAAGAAGCCCGGCAAAAGGCAAAAGTTAAATTTAACTGATTTTAGCACCAGGGTGAATTTTCACCCCTTTGTGGCGCAAATCTCTATTTTTGTAGCAGCAGGAAACAGAAACAACTGATTGCACATTCCAGGCTGCCTCTGTCCAGCAAGCATTGTTCCCCCAAAGGGCAGTCAGAGCTCCTTTTCAATTACACAAATTACATGCATTTTCCCATTTGTGAAACTCGGTTTCAGAGCCCAGTTTTGAATAAGTTAAGGGACTGATCAAATCCCTTGAGCTACGGCAGACTCACCCACCCAGTCCTCCACCGTCTCTTCAAACTCAGTCTCGGGGGTGGGGGGCCCCCAGAATCCAATCCACAGCAAATGGGGCTGTGATCTCCAAGAGCAGGGAGGCCAGAAACTCTCCAGAGCTACTCTCCATCGGGACCCACATCTCTGTTCCTACCTCCTCCTTGCCTGGCTTCTCAGGCCGAGCTCCCGCTGTGACTCAGGCCCCCGGAACTCTCCAAATTGCTGGGCACCGCCCAGTTCGAGCCCCTCGGTGTCCCTCACCCATGCACAGCTGGAGCCCTGGATCCGCCCCAGCATCTGGTAGCAGATGCCTAGGGCAGCGGGGGATGGAGAATCACCCTGTCGACAATGCAGAGGGACCCTGCTGAGCTGCAGGCCGAGGGTCTGCATTGTTCTCCCCAGTCCTTGGCCTGCTCATGGTCTGGTCCACGTCGTGAGAAACCCTGCCATGGAGGGTTTCAGACCCCACGCTGATTCCCTGCAGCTAGTTCAGTGTAGCGCTCTGTGAGGACCTCCTTGGTACCCAGCAGGCCTTGTGCTGGGCACTGGTAACTAGGAGATGAAGAAAACGAGAGTCCTCTGCCCCCAAGAAGCTTACAGTCTAGCAGGAAACATCTGGATACAGGATAGACTATTCTCCACACAGTGTAATCCATTAATGGAACACGGTAAGTGATATGGAAGTGATGTAGAACCACGTTCTTCAATCTCTTTTTCATTATCATTCTCCTAAGAAGCCTGTATTTTTCCTAATCCCACCACACTCATGAAACTGTAATACCACAGATATACTGTTTCTGCACTGTATGTGTGAGTGCTAAGTCGTTTCAGTCTTGTCCGACTCTTTGCAACACCACAGACCCGCCAGGCTCCTCTGTCCACGGGATTTTTCAGGCGAGAACACTGGAGTGGGCTGCCATTTCCTCCTCTAGAGAATCTTCCTGACCCAGGGATCGAACCTGTGTTTCCCGTGTCTCCTGCATTGCAGGCAGATTCTTGACCCACTGAGCCATCAGGGAAGCAATAAATAATACAGCCCCCACCTCGTCACCCATTTCTTGTCCTGTCAGCTTCTCTAGGCCAGAGGCCCTTGTGTGCATATACCAAGGCTGCAGACCCACTAGCTGCCGAGCCAGGCGTGTGCAGCGCTGTGCTTGCTCCTGCAGCTCCTAGAGGACTCTGAGGGGCAGGCGGTTCCCAGAGAGGCTGTGAGAAGGCCTGGAAGCTCCTGGATTCCTCTCTGGATGGGGATTTTCCAGGGAACTCACGTCAGGGCAAAACATCCACCTGCAGATCCTTCCATCCCTCCCAGTCTCCCTCCCTCTGACTATTCAACAGACACCTAATAAGGTCTGTGAAGTGAGAGGCACCAGAAAAACACAGGAATAACGCAGGCCCGTTTTCTGTCCTCAAGGAATTCACAGCCCAACTAAATATGATCCCAGAGCTGCAAAGTCCCAAGAGGGGTAAAGGCTGAGGGGCTTGGGGTGGGGTGGCCTGTGTACACGCTCTGCTAGAAATAAACAGGGGAAAGAATTTCCAGAACGGCTACTCTAGATAGTGCAATAGGTAAAGGCTTCCTAGAAGAGGCAGCATTTAATCTGTATCTCTGAGATGGGATTGGCCTTGGCATACAGGTCACGGGGAGAAGGGGATATTTCAGGTGGTGGGAACGGTGCTTCAGGAAAGACAAGGAAGTAGTGTGGGTATGCAAGTGGGTAACCAACTCTGGGAGCGGCAGAAGGCGGGGCGGGGTGTCAACAGCAATGAAACAAGAAACCCTTACTGCTGAGGACGCACCAGGGCACAGTTCTAACCCCTGTTGACTAGCTTAGCCCACACAGCGGTCCTTTGAGGTCCACCCCCTTACTGCCCTGCGGCCCACAGGGAAGGCTGAGGTTCAGAGAGGCAGCGCCTGGCGAGACCAGCAGGAGGCTGGCGTGCTCCCGGGAGCTGGGGAGAGGCTGCTCAAGGACAGAGAAGGTTCCTGACTCCACTAAGGTCTCAAGGCTGTCGGCGGCACCCCAGACAGGTGCCCCTGGGAAGCCAGGGGCCCTCGGCACACTTGAGCTGCGCTGGGTCCCATCACGTGGCTAGGTTTGCACCAAAGCACGCTGAGCTGCTTTCCCGGCCTCAGCCGCGGTTGCATCCACCCACACTCCGCGTGGCCTGCTCCGGCCACAGTGAGTGACTCACTGCTCCCCGAGCCCACGTTCCTTCCCACCTCCTGCTTTTGCCCGCCCAGTTTCCTCTGCCAGCAGCGTGCTCCTCCACGTCTCCAGCTGTCCAACGCCCTCTCCTCCCTCGCAGCCAGCTCCACGTCACCTCCCCTGAGAAGCCCTCCTGAACCCAGCACTGGCTGAGTGGGTGGCTCTCCCCGGGGACCCTGCCCTTCCCTTGCCACAGCTCTGCCACTGAGGCCTCCCTCCCCTCTGGGCCCCCAGCTTGGGGTTCCACCCTCAGCACCCCATATACCCAGGGCTGGACTCAGAGGGGACTTCAGTCACCGTGAACAGAAGGGAAGGGCGGGGTCCCCGGGGAGAGCCACCCACTTAGCCAGCGCTGGGGACTGGCTCCTGCCGACCCCTTCATCCTCACCCTCCCCACCCTGACGCCCCGCCCTCCACTCCCACACTGCAGCCCCAGGGTCATCTCTGCTGTTCCCCCAGCAAGCCAGGTTCGTTCCCATCACAGGCTATTGTGCTATTACATCCTGACGTAGAATACTCCTCATCCGACCAAGCCCGTCTCGCCCTTCAGGTCTGAGCTCCTCCGAGGGGCTCTCCTGCCGAGGGGACAGCCACTATTTACCCCTCAGCCTGTTTACCTCTGTACCAGCCGTTCCCTCACCCCAATCTTATTTCAAGGGTGAAACTGCCTGAGTTTAGATCTTGGCTGTATTACCTATCAGTTGTGGGTCCTTGGGCAAGTTATTTAGCTTCTGTGTGCCTTGGTCTTCTTATCATAAAATGGGTTACTAATAGCACCCACAGCATAGAGCAGCTACAGTGAGTAAATGGGTTAATGGAAATACAGGCTCCGAACGGTGTCTGATATGTTGCAAGCCCGACATACATACTACACAAGTATCGCTTTCAGTATTATTACAACTTACTTGTTTATTTGCTTCCTGCCTGCCTCCCTCCTAGAATGTAAGCTCTGAAAGGGTAGGAACTATGCCTATCCTGTCCAACACTATATCCCCAGTGTCTACCCAAATTCCAGGCACACAGTAAGTTGTATTATATTTGTTGCATGGATGAATGGATGGTGGATGGATGGATGAAGCAAAGAAATAAAACATGTGCCTGGGCCACCACTCATCCTAGGTTCTCATTTTTTATATTTCTCTCTCACATTCCAAATAAGAGTTAGCACTGGTGATTTTCACCCGCAACAGACCATATACTCATTGGTGGAACATTTGACAGTGTGTAACATTTGCCAGTGTAAAGAGTGAGTAACAGCCAAAAGCGCCAGGAAAGGCTTAACCAAGGAGACAGGCAGTCTTAGCAGACCAAATAATTTCAGTGAGGGAGGAGGTCTGGATCACCAGGTTAAGGAAATGGCTAGAGGAGGACTCTAAGGCTGAAGGTCTTGGGTGTACTTAAGGAAAGGCGGGTTGTGCATGGAGTGAGTGGCAGGGATAGAAGATGAGACTGGACAGAAGGACTAGTTTGATGTCAATGGCCCTGAAAGTCGTGCTAGGGAGTCACTGATATGTCTCAGACACACAGGGATGGTGTCAGGGCCACCCTTTAGAGACCCACTGTGTTGGCCAGGACAGGACAGAGAATCAGGTCAGGAGGTGAGGACAGTGGGAGGCTGTGCAACCATCCAGAAAAGAGCAGGGGAGGCCTGAACCTGGCAATTTAGGAACCATGTTGGGCAAGGAACCATCCCTGAAAAAGACTAGTGGCCAATCAAAGACAGCTCCCCCACCAAAGGGGGCCCAGACCTTACCTGTACCAGATTCCAGCCTTGGAGGGACTCTGCGATGATGGACGTAACAGACGGACAGACTCCTCCAAACACCATCAAGTGGTTCGGCCCGTATTTTATTGCATCGTAGAAGGCTTTCAAGCCTTTTGCATTATCACACTGGGGAACAATACAGAAAGAGAAGCCAGAATGAGAAAGAGCTTTGCCCAGGGACACTCACACAAACAGAGCTCCCTCAAGGGAACCTGGGCATCGGTCTCCTATCCCGAGGCCTTGCTTCAAGCCAGTCTTGAGCCCATACTGTGAGCACAATCAGGTGTGGTCTCAGGACCCCTCTTCCCGCTTCTCCTCCCTCTGAGCGCCCTCCGAATCTAGGACCTTAGGCTCCTAGCTATCTTCCTTCAGACCACACTGAGGAAGAGGCCCCCAAACTCCTCAACCTGGGCCTCTCCCATCACGGTCATCTGTATTTTAAAAAAGATTAAATCCACACCCATTAGGATGGCTATGATCAAAAAAGCAAAAAACGAAGTATTGGCAAGGATGTGGAGAAATTGAAATCTTGGTGCATTGCTAGTAGGGATATAAAACAGTGCAGCTCCTACAGAAAACAATACTGCAGTTCTCCATAACAGAATTCAACAGAATTATTACAGGATCCAGCATTCTGCTTCTGGGTTTATACCCCAAAGAACTGAAAGCAGGGACTCAGAAAGATGTTTGTATACGCACGTTCACAGCAGCCGAAAAGTGTAAACAACCCAAATATTCATCAAGAGATGAATGGATGAACAAATGGTGATTTACACAAACAATGGAGTATTTTTCCGCCTTAAAAAAGGAAGGGAATTCTGACACATGCTAAAACGTGGATGAAACTTGAAGGCATTATGCTAAGTGAAATAAGCCAGACACAAATGGACAAATATAAAATTTCTCTTAGATGAGGAAGCTATAATAGTCAAATTCACAAAGATAGAAAGTTACCAGGGGCTGGAGGAGGGGTAATGGGGAGATTAGTGTTTAATGAGTTTTGTTTCAGTTTGGGATGATGGAAACATTCTAGAAATGGATGGGGGGGGCGGTGATAGTTGCACAACAGGGTGAATATACTTGATGTCACTGAACTGTACACCTAAACATAAAGTGGCATTTTTTAATGTTATATATATTTTATCACAACAAAAAAGGAGGAGGAGCGTGAGGTGAATCTAAGTGGAAGAATTCACTCAGTAGACACTTGGCAAGCATCACTCCGTGTTCAGCCCAGGGCTGGAGGCTGAACAGAGAAACTTGGACGCAGACCCTGCCAAGGAGCTCGCATGCAAGAGAGGAAAGCAGATCCTGGTGACCCGCTATGGAGATGAACAAGGACAAATGTCCTCGGATGTTGGGAGTCAGCCACAGCTCACCTCCCTCCTGTCCACCTCCTCCTCCCTCATCCAGTCGAGGGGCCTTCTCTCCCTGGACAGAGGGATTGGCTGTGAACGGGGTGTCTTGCTCCCCTGAGGCCCAGTTAAGCCTGTTCATCACATCACAGTCTGAGGTTTCTTTGTAAAACATAAATTAGTCCTTTTTACTCTGCTGCTTTCTGTGCACCTAAAACCCAAACTTCTATCAGAATATAATTTTCAAAAGGTTAAAAACATAATTCTCGTGAAAATCAATAGTGGGTACACATCAACCTTTTATTTAACTCATTAATAAAGGGAATTTGCTGGACAACAAGGTGGATTCAAAAGAAAATTTGAGATAGGGATTTTTTTTTATAGGGAATGGAAAAACAAGAAATAAGGCTGCTAAATTAGGTACAAAACTGGTTAATGTCCCATGGGGCAATAAAGCGACCACCTTTAGGGACAGAAAAAGAAATTATTGAAAACCAGCACATCTTACCAGTTTTAGAGAACTGTAAGATGTCTGGGCCTTAAATTTCACCCTCTTCCCCATCAGATAACCCTAAAGCAGGGCTGTTAGAAAATGCTCTACCTGGGTTATATAATAACTGTTTTGTATTACTGACTATAGTTTGGTATGATATGCTTCACCCTCCTTATCATAATGGATGCAAGAAGCCACAAGATCTAGCCCTGCCTCCCACTCTGACCTGATTTCCCTTCACCCTCTCCCTTGCTCACCAAGTACAGCCTCACCAGCCTCCTTCTTGATCCTGGAAAGGAAAAGCAATTTCCCTCCTGCCTCCGGGCCTTGGCACTTGCTTTTTACTGTGACGAGAATACTGTTTGCTTGCTTCTCAGCACGGCTCACTCCTGTCATTCAAGTCTCAGCTGAGCCTCACCTCCTCAAGGAAGTCTCCGCCGCTGCCTTCCCCGAGATGGTCCCCACCCCCGTCACTCTCTAACACGCCACCCTATTTAATGCTATGCTGGAGTTCCTAAAATCATCTGAAGTCATCTTTTCTGCTCTTGTTTTTCTGTGTATTCGCTGTCCTTTAATTAAAAAGAAGCCGCCTCGAGGACAAGGCTTTCGGTCACCGTCTCTGCTGCCGGCTCCCCAGGATCTACACAGGGGCCTCCCCAAGGACCCAGGAAGGGTCTGCGGGATGCCCGAGGGGCGCAGTGACTTCCTCCCTGCGTCTGTTCCCCCGCTTCCTACTTCCTCATATCCCGCCCGAGTGTCGTCTTCCTCTCCACTCTGTCTTCCTCCTTCCCTTCGCTGCCTCCTCCCTTCCCCTCAGGTGGCGCCAAGGGGGACCAGCGCGGGGTGGTATCTGCCCCTCTCTCCTCGTCTGTTTGAGAGACTCCGGGCTGAAAGCCACGGCGGGCGTCAACAGCGATGGAAACATGAGTCTAACGTGGTTCCTGGCCCCAGAGATCGCACTGGCCAGTGAGGCAAGGGTACAGGTGGCCCCAGGAGGGGGTCAGGGCTCAGGGCGGGGCAGAGGCGCCGCGGGGGAGGGCCAGGGCGGGCTCCGGGGGCGGGTGCTTAAGACCTAGGATGAGGACACAGTGCCTGGGCTAAGGCTAAAGGGCGCTCTGAACGACGGCCTAGAGAGTGTGGTCGGTACTCTGCAAAGGTTCAGGAAATGATTAAATTTGAAAATTTTAATTTAACTTAAAATTTTGTAGCTACCTGGCTTCCTAGGTGGCACTAGGGGGAAAGAACCTGCCTGCCAATGCAGAAGACTTAAGAGATGCGGGTTCGATCCCTGGGCAGGAAGATCCCCTGGAGGAGGGCATAACAACCCACTCCAGTATTCTTGCCTGGAGAGTCCCGTGGACATAGGAGCCTGACGGGCTACAGGCCATAGGGTCGCAAAGAGTTGGCCACGACTGAAGTGACTTAGCAGGCATAAAAATTAGCCAAGCTAATTTTTCTTTTTGCCAAGAAAGAGAGAAGGAGAGAAAGATGGGAAGGAAGGAGGGAGGTCAGAAGGAAGACAGATGAAATTCTTGTTGTTTCTTGGGGCCCTCTATTAATTGTTCCTGTTCCTTGATTGAAAGCAAAACTTCCTTCGTGGGTGGAGCAAGCAGATATAACAGAGCAGTTCATGTTTTAATTGTTTCTAACATGATTTACTGAATCATTTTCCATTTTAATACATCCCTGTAATGACTTTAGCTTGCTTTCTAATCTGTACTAATGACCATGATGATACAGTACCATAAGATTTATAATCAAAGCTGCATTAAAATAATATTAGCAACAATGAACTTATTAATACCTGTTTGTTCAGCGAACATTTCCCCAGTACCAGTCCCTGCAAGACTCTTCATTAATAATGATTTCCTGGCTTCTCACAAACAGATATCTTCTGAATATGTCAACTAAAAAATCTGAGCATATTTGGACACGGGTATTCGAGCTGCAGAAGTTTACCTGAGTCAGTTTTCACCAGACTGTGTGGAGGGCAGAATTCTGGCTCCCATGACATCCATGGTCTTACTCTCAGGAATATGTTATGTTTTGTGGCCAACGGGACTTTGAAGATGTGATTAAGGTTGCTGATCAGCTGACCCTAAAGTGTTACCCAGGCGGCCCAGTGTATTCACACAAGCCCTGAAAAGCAGAGATGTTTTTTGGCTGACAGCAGAGGGGTAATCAGAGATTCAAAGCATGAGATGTACTTGACGTGCCATTGTTGGCTTGAAGTTGAATTCTGCCAATAACCTGAATAGTCGGGCCTCCAGAACCCAGCCCAGCTAACACCTTGATTTTGGCCTTGGGAAGCTCTGAGCAGAGGGTTCAGCAGAGTCATGCAGGCCTGGATTTATGACCATGGACTGTGAGACAATGTGTGGTTGTGGTGTTTTAATTTGTGGACATTTGTTGCAACATCAATAGAAAACTAACGTAGTGAGGTAAAATGAGAAAAATAAGAATAATATAGCAAGATTTCCCTTAATGTTAAATGTACTCCATTTAGACAGCTATCCTTAGTTTAAAGATCCTTTGTGGTTTGTATGGTGTTGAAACGTTTTTCTGTTATAAAATTGCAGATAGTAGCAGGCTTTTGTTTTTAATTTCCTAACGTGGCAAAATAACACACTTTCTAACCTATGTACACTTCTGTTCCATGCTCCCCTGGGACCCAGTCTCTTTAGCCTTTCCTGGAGTGTAAGATCCAAATATGGGGGCATTGCGAACCCAGCACCCTCATTTTCAGATACAGACAATGAGGACTAGAGAGGTGAAGAGACTTGTCCACTGTCCTTTCAGGATTAGGGGAGCTATTTCGGGACCCCCAGTTCAGAGCTTTCTCAATCGACTAGAGAACTCAGCTCAAGGGGTAAAGGGAAGGGGAGTCAGCAGCGTTCTGGAAAGGACCATTCCCCTCAGGGCAGTGCCGGGAGCCCAGGCCTCTTCCAGATCAGCACACTTGACCTGAGGCAGGAGAAATAATCTACCGGGCACCAAGGAAGAAAGAAAAGGAGAGAAAGATGGGAAGGAAGGAAGAAAGGTGCTTCTCCGGCTCCCCGAGAGAGCACGTCCACAGTGAGGAACAACGTAAAAGTCACATGCGTCTACCTGTCCCATTTGAGATGCTAACGTCCCTCCCCCTCACTTCTAATATTGTCTCTTCCGAGCTGACATGGTCAGTGTCCCCAGTAGATGGGCTCTCCAGTTGACCAAAGCTGAGTCTCTGTGGCTGGACCAGCTTGGAGGTTTTCACATTCAGTCCATCAGGGGCCTATGACCCAGCTGAGATGTTTGGGGGCCAGTGAGAGGGGCTCTGGGCGCCTCGCTCTCACTTCAACCAGCAGTTCTCCGTTATCTGTTCTATATACAGCATCAAGGGGCTACATAATACTTACAATGGAAAAGAGGATTTCATGGAGGGCTGCAAAAAGAGGGTTGAAAACCCCAAAGGAGATGCCCCCAGATGTCCCTGCCCGCGTATGACTTTTGTCTCTGGCTCAGGGAAGCGCGGCGGGCGCCCTGCAGGCGAGCCTGGATGAGCCTGTACTTGAGCACACACGACAAACCTCTCACTGAAAGTTCACCCACTGCACATCAGTTTGCCCGACGATCAATTCGCCAAACCACGGGGGGATTTCTCTAAACTTGAGTTTCTCAAGGGATTCCTTGCAGATACTTCACATGGCTATTTCACAAGGATTGTCCTTGAGGCGCAAGTGAAAGTCAGTTTCAACTGTATTTCACATTTCAGTTCTTCCTAAATGCTGTATTTGGAGACGTTCCCCTAATGCCTGTTTATTACTATCCTCTTCTTGTGGGGTCCAGACCTCCCCCTCCGAGAGCTAGGAAGACGCTGAAGCTTTTCTATTCCCCACTTAAGGTGTCTGTCAGATGGCTTTTAGTGAGCTGGTCACTGGGCAAAACCATCATTCTGAGAAATTATTTATGACATGTTGTCTTTGAGCGATCTGGCTTTTGAAGAATTGCTCTCAGAGCCCCTGTAAGGGGGTTCTTGTGTCCTCTAAGAAAGCTACAGACTTTATCATGTTCTCTTACTTTCCCCTCCTCCCCCACTAGGAAGCTCTCCCCTCGCCCTTCCCTCCCCCCCCTTCCCCATCACTCCCCTTTGCAGGGTATTCTGACAGTCAGCACAGCCACACCTGACCCGTAGGCAGGGAGCTAAATCCACCAGACTTCACGTTCTCCTGCAAGAGTTTAAGGCTAAATGGCCAGCTACAGCCTCTGATCTGCAGTCCTGCCACCTGGACGTGGGCTCCGGCACACGGGAGGTCCTCACGCTCACCCCGCTCCCTCCCTCCCTTCTCTTCATCAGTATTTCCACCCCCTTGCCTTCCATTGACTTCACATCTCCAGTAGCTCATGGTCACTCCCTCCAAACTCCCTTCCCGTTTCACTTTCAAAGGGTTCTCCTCCCCTGCCAAGATGGACTTGTCACAGAAAAATCATAATGGACACATACAAGCTCTTAAAATTCAGCACCTATAAATGGGAATAGATCCAAAAGCCATAAAAATCAATTTTTTTTTAATGAAAAAGTAGAACTCTAGAATAAAATCCATTTTCATTTAAATCTCATTTTTAGAGAATTAAAAATACTTTTTTGACTGAAAAATTTCAAAGAAAATGTAGCTGAGAGTTAAAATGTAGAAATGCCAAGAAAATGTCAGAGTTAATAACGACCAATTTGAGACGGGGGATTACTCTGCACAGAATTTCAGAGTTGAAGGAGAATGTAAAAGCTAATGTGTCCAGCTCGTGCCCCTGGTACAAAGTCGTCCTCTGGGCATCCTGCTCCTGGAGTGGTCAGCATCTGCTTACATCCCCCCAGGACCAGGGGCTCACTGCCTCACCAGGGAGCTACTTTGCCTTAGGGCAGCTCCTCTTCTTAGAAGTTCCTATGCTAGTCTTGAGATCACCCTGCTTTTGCATCCCCCATTCTAGAGCAAAGGTCCGCAAATTTTCCTGTAAGTGGCCAGGTAATTTTTAGGCTCTCTTGGCTACACGGCCTCCGTTGCAACTTCTCAACCCTTTGGAGCAGGAAAGCAGCCGCAGACAATAATATAAATGAATGAACACAGGTGCAATCCCATAAATTTTTATTTACAAAACAGGGAGCAGGTGGATTTGGACCACTGACTGCAGTTTGCCTACCCCTGCTCTAGAATCTCACAGAACATGTGCAGTCCTCCACCCCCACGAGAGCCCTACAGATATGTAAACTCAGCCAGCTTGCCTCCAGGAGATGCTTTCAGGCCAAATGACTGTAAGCTCTTCTCCCATCCAAGTAATAGCCAGGTCTGACCCTGCTTGGCTTCCAAGATCAGACGAGATCAGGTATGTTCAGGGCAGTATGGCTGTAGACCCCTTAGCTCTTCTAAACATCTCTGAATGATATGGTTTCACATCCTTGTCATCTATGGACACCCTCAGGAATGCCTTCAGAGGACAGATATTTCTAGGGAAGCACCCAAAAGACCTCCATCTGCCCTGCAGAGGAAAGCAACATGAGCTAATGTGTATCGTGTACTCGCTCTGTGTCAAGCATGGTGATAAGAACGTCACATAAATCATCCTACTTGTTCCTCACAGTATTATGTAAGGTAGGTACTGTTATTATTTCCATCTCACGGAGAAGGAAATGGAGGTTCAGAGGATTTAAAAATTTGCCCCAGGTCCTAAATGGTAAGAATTCCATCTCTAGGCAGTGTCATTTCAGAGCACCGTTTTATTTTAAATAATAATTTATTATGAAATATTTCACTCATAGGAAAGAACATATATACACATATAACTTATACATAGGATGGAAAATAGCGACGTGAACACACAGTATGCCCAACACCCAGCTTATGCTGAGGCCCCTGGCGCCTACCCCGCCTGTGTTCGTCCTCACAAGAAGAACCCGTAGCTGAATTTTGTGTTTATCCTTCCGTGCTTTTCTTTGTTACCACATGCATGTTTCCCAGACACTGTATTATTTAATTTCACTTTGTTTTAAGTCTATATGTAAATGGAATCATGCCTGAAACATGCTTTTATAGCTTCACATCACGTTTGTGAGATTTCTACTGTTGAATGAAGCTGCAGTTCATTCATTTTGACAGGTATTCCGTTGTGTGAACGTGCCATGGTTTATTTGTTAATTCCCTTGTTGATGGATACTTGGGTGGTTTCCAGTGCTTTATTTAGTTGCTGTTGTAAACAAGACAGCTAAACATTTCTGTATGTGTCTCCTGCCACACATATGTAGAGCTTCTCTCGGGTATAAACCCAGAAATGGACTTGTTTGAGCCCACTTGTTCACAGTATTTCCCACATTTTGTCAATGTGATTTTATCCATTTACACTTCCACCGGCAGTATTTGAGATATCTCATTACTCCACATCCTCACTGACTTTAGTTTTTGCCAGTCCTGCGGGTATTTGACATGTCATTTCAATGTGTATGCTCCTGATCATTGAAGAGGATAAGTCACTTTTTCGTACGTTTGTGTTTCTACTTCCTCTTTCGGACCGGTGGCTTTGCCTGCGTTTCCGTTGGATGTTTGTCTTTTCCTGACTGATTTGATTAGAGGATACCTAGCCACAACTGCTAAAACAAATGAAATGGTGACCTCCCACATTCTGGGCACAGATTTCTATTAATGCAGCCTCAGGCCACAGTCCCTATTTCACACAGCGTTTCCTATCAGTGAAAATCACTAAATCAGCATGCGTAATCTTGGTAAGAAAACACCTATGAACTGTTCTTAGAAAGAAAAAAAAAAAGGAAGGAAGGAAGGAAGGAACTACTTGATGTTAAAAATCCAGCCACCCACAAAAAGAATCAAAGTATAGATCTCAGGAAAGGAGGGCTTGTGATAAAAAGGCGTGACTGTGAGAGATGGACGGTTTAACATGAAACGATGTGAAGATAATAATGTAACATCAAATTCAGAATGTGGAGGAGGGAAACAGAGTGCTGAGACTGCGAAGCTCCTCTCCTTCCATGTAAGGACTTTACGGGTACCACCTAAGGCGGAAAACTCCCGTTTAAAAGCCAGGACTCTGACCTCACTGCTCCTCATCATCTTTTTTATTACCCTCATATATTTTAAAAACAAATAATTTCTATAGTGAAGAAAAATTGTTTAATGTTGAGTAATTCCTTCTGCTTTACGCTTCCTTATTTTCTTCTGTTACATTCATATGAATAAAATTTAACAGTAACTTCACATAACATGTAATAACGATCTTTTTATAAAAGTGTTCCTGCCCATCTTTCTGCTCATAACATCTGCCTAGAGAGATGTCTGGACTAGAAGTCATCTCAAGTTAAAGATGGTGAGATTTTGAGTGACTTTAAAAATTTTCCTCTTTGTACTCACTTGTTTTGAATTTTTAAAGCACATATTATTTTTATAGACAGAAACTCATTTTTAAATTGGTAGGCTTTTCACACTCCAAGATGCTTTCTCAATCATTTGAGTTCATCTCTTCCTGTTCTTCTGTGATTGACTTTCTGAGGCAAAGCACAGGTCTTAACATTTATCATTGTTAAACCATGTTTAAAAATTAGTCCAGCACCATGGCCAACTGGAATCCAAAACCCTGTATTATTTTTTTCATTGAAATTAATTCATTCAAACATTTCCTGAGCACCCACTGAGTGCCAAGAGAAGCAAGTAAGTCCCCGCGACACTTAGTTCCTTGAATAGAGTAGTTACTCAAGAAGCATTTACTGACGCATTAAATCTGGAAATAAGAATGGCAATAATAGAACAGCAATCTCTATAAAGCATTTTTGTTCCAGACACGACTACCATTTTTTAATATTTATTAACTCAATCCTCCCCAGCAACACTGTGAAGCATGTCCTGTTAATATCCGTATTTTAATAGGTGGAGAAACGGAGGGGCAGAGGGGTGAGTAATTTGTCCAAAGCTTGACACTGAGCAGGAAGCAGAGCTGGGATTCTGGCCCGCCCGGACGCTCAGCCACAGTGCACTCCCCAGTCCCCCTTGCAACTGGGCGTGACCGCTGAGTTCTGGGCAGTGGGAGGCGAGCAAGGGTGATGGGTACTGTGCCCGGGATCGGCCTAGAGCGCCTTCCCACGGGTGCACTGTGCTCTCCTCCCACCCACAGCGTGAGTGGGGAAGCCACCAAGGACCCAGACCTCCCGAACCCCAAACCCTCACGCCCGCCGTGGAGGGCCACCTCAGCTGCCAAGAGCGGTCACAGGGCGGGCAGCCTCCCAAGGGGACGGGCTCCGGGGGCAGCGCTGCAGCACGCGACTCACTCTTCGCCGGCGACCCCAGCCCCCAGCAGCCCAACAGACGCTCACCATCGTTTCTGGTCGGCACAAGACTCAGCTCTGGGCAACCGTGAGCCCCTCTGGTCTGGCTGAGACTTCCTCAGAGCTGCACCGCTGCCCGAGTCTCCTTCTACCCACCTCTCCTTCCTTCCCCTTCTCCTTTCAGAGGCGCAGACCTGCCCACGCTCTGAAGGCTTGCTTGGCCTGCCCCTGCTCTCCCCCTCTTTCTTTCACAAGCGTTTCTCCCAAAGCACCTCTAACTCTGGGCATCTGCTTCCCAGAGGACCCAACCAACACGCCCTCTGACCTGCACTTGACTATGACATGGGCAAGAAATCACCTTACTACATTAACCGATGGAATCCAGGGGTGTTTGTTACTGCAGCTAGACTGCATTGACCAGTAACATTCTTAACCACCTGCTAGAAGAAGGATGAAATGCAAGGAAATCAACACACCTGGGAAATTATTACAGCAAGGTGAAAAGAATTTGGAGACCAGAAAAAGATTAGGGGAAAAGGTAGAAAGAAATTACGCTGTGCAGTTAAAATCTGTGCACTATCATTCAGGACACTGACGTCAAACCAAAATTCCAGGGACGTGACCAGATATGACTCAGATTTGCTGTGCTGGGCGGTCTTCATCCCCTCTGCCCCTCCTGTGCCCACAAAGGGCCTGGCTGCAGACAGGTGTTTAGTATGTACTTGGCTGGACAAAATTACTGTTGCATGGCGGATACAAGACCTGCTGGTGGATACAGCCTGAAATATAAGTAACCATAGCTGTAGCTCTGTCCCAGAGAGCTTATTAACTCCAGCCATCTTGAGTTTTTCACACTCCTTCCCCAGGGTGATGGACAGACCATCTGCTTCTATAAGTCTCCAGAGAGCCAGACTGTCCATCTTGGATACTGAGAAAAACTGGCATTTCTGTATTCTCCCTGAAGCTGTCACTCAAAATTCCTGGCTGGCTGCAGACTGTGTTATTTGAGAATGATGGAGTCGCAGCACACATCTCTCCTCTGCACTGGGAAAGCCAATTACCCAATTTACAAAACATTTTTCAAAGACTGGTAGATACCAGTTCTGTTTTCTAATTAGCTGTCAATAAGTACCCCCACACACACCCGCAAACGCAGGTGTGACATTTTAAAAAGTCAGGGTCAAGAACACAAGGCGCACACGGGCTGCTTGTCGGGAGGGTTGGGGTGCTCCCGATGCAGGCGTGCACAAACATCACGCGTTGTCAGCCTGTGCCCTGGGGGTGGGGACCTGGCCACCTGCTGAGGAGGGCCCACACTCCAGCTCTGTGCCGCCAAGCCTTCTCCACTCCTTTCCAGCCCACGTGCGCCTCTGCAGCCTGCCAACTGCTCCGGTATTTGCTGAGGGCCTGGGCTAGGTACAGGTAAGACATGGCCCCTGTCCTCAGGGGACTGATCACCTAGAGGAGGTACCGGAACAACTTCACAGAACGTGGGAGGAGGTGCAGTGGAGGTTCAGAACCCTCACTCGTTCCATCCACACTCACGGGATGATGATTTAGAGCCGGCCCCTGTGACAGGTGATGGGGACACAAGGAAACGTTACATGCAGTCTTGGCCGTGACGGAGCTCTCACTTCCGTGGGGAGAGAAGGCTGAGACAAAAGGCCACCACAAGGCAGGATGGGAGCGGAAACTACGGTAGAGACACAAGTCATGCAAAAAGGTGGGGATGGTCGAATCACACTGAGATAGCCACCCGGACTTCGTGGAGGAGGTGGCATTTGAGCTGAGCCTTGGACGATGAGGAAGAGAGTGAGGTGGTGGAAGGGCACCCGGGGCCTAGATGCCAGCGTGAGCGAAGTCTCAGAGTCGGGAATGCGCACAGAAGTGAGTGCTCCCTTCTGGGGCGGGAGCGCAGGGTGGAGAGGGGAGGTGGCCGGGGGCATGTGGGTCAGACGCATGGTGGGGGGCGGGGGTCGTCCGGCTGGTCCCTGGGGAACCGTGAACATCCGGCAGGGAGCGCTCTCTTCTCCAGGCAGCGGAGTCACTGTGGAGCTTTAAACAGGGGAATGCCAGGATGGAGGCTCTGCTGCCGGCAGATGACTCTGGCAGCTGGGGTAGAGGAGGAGGACTGGCGGGGAAGAAGGTGACCAGCTGGCGGGTGGGAGCAATGGTCCAGGTGTGAGCCTTGATGAGCAACCTGGCCCCAAGCTCTGGACAGGACATGGGTCCACAGTGGGGTTCACCTCCCAGAGGCCCGTTAACTAAGGGGATTGGAGGTTTGGGTTTGACCAGTACACGATGTCAATGGGACTCGGTCAAATGGGCCACCTCAATCGCCTCCTTAATGGGAGGTCAGTAACGGGGAAGACCAATGAGGAAAGACACCAAAGAGAGAATACAGCCAGCTATGTCAGGCACAGGATGTGGGCTTGATGAGGGCCCCTGTGACCACCTCTTCACCTGGGCATCACTTATAAAACAAGAAGGTTGAGTGAACAGGTTTACCAGTCAGGAGAGGCTAGGCTCTGCTGTAGCAACAAATACCCACAAATCTCAATGGAGCATCCCAGGAAAAAGTTGGTTTCTCTCTTAGCAAGGGGGAGCTTGACACACCCTAGTCACTCAGGGGCCCAAGTTTATGGAACAACGGCCATCGTCAGTGCTGCTTGCTGCCAAGAGAGAAGGAAAAAGAAAACTTTGGAGAGAGTCAATCAATAATTAAATGGAACTCACTGGCCAGACTTGGCCCCATCCAAGTACAAGGAACATGAGGCACAGCTTGGCCAGCAGAGGAGGGGAACTAGCTGTTAGGGAACTACAAGCGGCCGCCACAGGCGATCTCGCAGATTCCTCCCTGCCCTAACTGTCTGTGCTTTGGTTTATGCAACAGATCTTCATTCAATGTATATATATCAAGCTAACATTTCTTTAGCACTGACCTACGTGTTGGGCACTATGCTAGATTCTGCACATCCATTATCTCCTTTTCTTTTTATAACATATCTCGTTGAATATTTGCAATGCCTCTGTGAGCTGGATACCATTTCAGACATACCCTGCTTTATTGAGTTTTGATTTATTGTGCTTTGCAGATGTTGTGTTTTTTTTTTTTAAACAAATTGAAAGTTTGTGGCAACTCTGTGTTGAGAAAGTCTATCAGTGCCATTTTTCCAACAACATTTGCTCACATCATTTTTCTGCACCACATTCTGATAATTCTAATGATATTTCAAACCCTCTACCAGCAAAAAGATTTGACCCACTGAAAGCTCAGATGAGGGTTAGCATTTTTTAGCAACAAAGTATATTTAAATTAAGATATGTACCTGATTTTTTAGACACAAGGCTACTACACACTTAATAGACTCTGGTATAGTGTAAAGATGACTTTTATACACACTGGGAAACAAAAAAATTTGTGTGATTTGCTTTATTGTGACATTTGCTTTATTGTGGTGTCCTCAAACCAAATATACAATATCTCCGAGGTTTGCCTGTATTGTCCCCAGTTAACAGAGGTGAAAAAAGAGGTTCTGGGAGCTTAACTGACAAGCTCAAGGTCACACTATGTGAGGTGAGCAGAAGTAACGCCATGGCAGGCAGCTTAGATTAGGAGTAGGCCTTCCTACTTCTGGGTGGTAAGATTATCAGGCCACCTGGATACAACCAATCAGCTTTCGCTTAACACTGACCGCTGTTTGCCAATAAGGAAATTAGGAACGGGGCGGAAACCCCCGGGAAAGTCCCGCGCGCGCAAAAGTTTTGACCAATGAAATTGCTTTGCAAACTTGTAACCAATCCGCTTAAACCAACTACCAACGGCGTGTGCTCACCCTATAAATTTGTGTAACAGCTTGGGCTCGGGGCTCTCTGACCCGCACCACTGCGTTGGATGCGGCAGGAGCCCTGACTCAAGTCAGCAATAAACTTCCCTTTTTGCGAGTTGCGTTGTCTTGGAGGCCTTCTCTTTTCCCGCTCGGGGATTCGGACATCGGGCATAACAACTACTAGTAAATCATGAAGCCAAAACTCAAATCCAGAGAATCACACTCCAAACCCTAACTCTCATCTCTTACAACCTGAGCTGTCCAGAGATGGGGTAAAATGTCTCATGAAGCAACTGGGCTGCCTGTCACTGTGGACGTGCTGACAGAGGCCTGCAGAAGGACATTGAAGAAAAGCTAATTTCACTGAGTAAAGGAATAGATCCAGTCCTGAATTTTTAAGAGGAGAGGCGAGGACACAGGAAAAGTGGGGATAAGTCTTGGGAACAACAAGTGGCATTCAGAGTCGGAGCACTCTGTAGATGAAGAAAAAACGGAGAGATGGAATTGGAGAGGGAGGTTGGGGTAGCCATGATGGGCCTTGAGCCAGATTCTGGGGAGTTTTTGTTTTGGTTTGGTTGTTTAATGATTTTAACGTTTTTCAAGTGACAACTCAGTGGCATTAAGTGCACTCTCTCTGTTGTATAACCAGAACCACTATCTATCTCCAGAACTTCTTCATCCTCCCAAACAGAAAAACTGCACTTATGAAACCCCAGGGAATTCTTAAAAGGGCCTAAAACTTGATAATGACATCTTCAGAGCTGAGATGGTGATGACACCCTCAGGGGGACAGGACAACCCTGGCTGCCATTTGAAGGCCATTATTGGAGGGAAGAGAGGCTGGACAAGGGGGTGGTGATGAAGCCAGCACAGGGGTCCAGGTGGAAAAGGCAGGAACCAAAGACAATGCAGCCAGAGGGGCAGAGAGGCAGGTGGTCAGATTTGGAATTACCGGAAGGGAAACCGCAGAGGAAGAGGGGAGTCCTAGTTTCCCCCAGGGACCCTGAGAGTCCTAGGCCACCAAACACTGGGGTAGAGGAGCGAGGAAGGGGTCAGCACTGAGTCTTGCACTGGACTGGACCCAGGGGAACCAATGGCTGGCTGCGGGCTCCACCATCTTTCCCAGGGGAGGCACATCCCCAGACTGGACAGTCCTTCCTGGGACAAGAGCCAGCGCTGTCCCTGGGGCTCCGCAGAGGTCTGCAGCCTGACACGGACCCTGATTACACTCAGACACTCACCAGGTGCCTGAAAGGAAATGAAGGGTGACGGCAGGAAGGGTGGGCATGTTGGCCCCCCGTCGCGGGTGGCCGCACTCATTCCTCAAAGCAGCCCACCCATGTCAGCAGCAGCTCAGCTGGAGTTAATTACCTGCCTCTCTCGTCCTCCAGCTGGGGACACGGAGGTCACTCCCCCGCCTGATGGATGAGGGATGGTTTCTGTCACATATCGTCACAGCCCGGGGACCCTACTCAAGGGAGCTTCCAATCCCTCAGCCCGGCCACAAATTCTTCCCCCTCTCTGCCTCGTGGGCTCCTGTGAGCACCTGACTTCAGAAACCTTTCTGAGAAGCAACTTTCCCGACAGCCCACCACTCGGGCCTGCTCCCCCAACCCCCAGCCCCACCTCCGCCTGACCGCTGGCACAGGCTGCCCTCACTTGGAAGCTGACTCCGGGGGGCCGTGCCGCCGAGCAACCATGGCCCTCGGCCATCCCAACACCCTGTTCTCAGGCCCCACCTCCTCCAAGCCTAAAGTCCTGAAGCACCTGTCCAGGTCTCCATCCCCAGAACGCAGTGCTGCTCCCCGCCCCCAGGGCTGGGCTTCTGCTAAATGGTCCCCAAGCCCATCACAGCACTGCCCACCCAGGCGGCGCTGCCCGGGGCTGCCCCGGACTCCGAGGGACAGGAAGCGCCACCTGCTTAGAGAGCGGCAGAGTGGCGTCACTTGAAGTCTAGTTAGAGAGACAGACCCCAAAACGGATGCCTCTGAGTGCTGGGAGGGCAGCAGGGGGGGTCCAGGAGGAGGCCGCCTGGCGAGGGCCGGGGGCTCCTGCGGCTCGGGGGGCAGCCGAGTGCAGTGCACGTCAGAGGACGACCCACGCTGAGGGAGCCCCTTCACAGGACCCCTTGCCTGGGGGGCTGGCAAAGCTCCAAGAGCAGCAACCTTGGGAAGGCCAAGCGGAGGTGCAGACTCTCAGAGGGCAACCTGGCCCAATCCTCACCTCCCTGCACCTCTCTTCTTTGTAAAACAGGGAAGCGATGCTGGGAAGGCCTAACCCTAGGGCCCTTCCAGGGCTAAGCAGGGCAAAAGCCTGAGAGCCCTTGCATGGCCGTCAGCGCTGCGCTGACACAGTCTGACGCAGGAGGCATTTGCTGAGCACCTTCCAGGAACCAAGCTCTGTGCCAGGCGCTGGGCGAACAGAGGAAGCCAGTTAGAGCGCATCCTCAGTGAGTTCACCAGTTAGGGGAGACGAGAGAGGCGCCAGGGGGTGCGGGCTGGAAGCGCACACCATGGAAGGGACAGCGGACAGTGTGGGGCCCGGAGGCCACTGATCCTGCACCAGCAATCAAGGTAGGCTTCCCGCAGGAGGAGGCACGTATGCTGAGCCTCTGTACCTAAGAAGAAATTAGCTAGACAGAGAGGGTAGAAGAGAGTGGCCTACAGTGACAGGAACATTCATTCACTCGTTCTACAAGAATTTTTTTTACCTTTTTTAAAAAAATTTTTTATTTATTTTAATTGGAGCCTAATTACTTTACAACATTGTAGTGGTTTTTGCCACACACTGATATGATCAGCCCAGGTGTACATGTGTCCCCCATCCCGAACCCCCCTCCCACCTCCCTCCCCATCCCATCCCTCAGGGTTGTCCCAGTGCACCGGCTCTGAGTGCCCTGTTTCATGCATCGAACCTGGACTGGTGATCTATTTCATATACGGTAATACACATGTTTCATTGCTATTCTCTCAAATCATCCCACCCTCGCCTTCTCCCACAGAGTCCAAAAGTCTGTTCTTTACATCTATGTCTCTTTTTCTGTCTTACATATAGGGTCATCGTTACCATCTTTCTAAATTCCATATATATGCGTTAGTATACTGTATTGGTGTTTATCCTTCTGGCTTACTTCACTCTGTATAGTGGGCTCCAGTTTTATCCATCTCATTAGAACTGATTCAAATGAATTCTTTTTAATGGCTGAGTAATATTCCATGGTGTATATGTACCATAGCTTCCTTATCCATTCGTCTGCTGATGGGCATCTAGGTTGCTTCCATGTCCTGGCTATTATAAACAGTGCTGCGATGAACATTGGGATGCACGTGTCTCTTTCAGATCTGGTTTCCTCGGTGTGTATGCCCAGGAGTGGGATTGCTGGGTCATATGGCAGTTCTGTTTCCAGTTTTTTAAGGAATCTTCACACTGTTCTCCATAGTGGCTGTACTAGTTTGCATTCCCACCAACAGTGTAAGAGGGTTCCCTTTTCTCCACACCCTCTCCAGCATTTATTGCTTGTAGACTTTTGGATAGCAGCCATTCTGACTGGTGTGAGATGGTACCGCATTGTGGTTTTGATTTGCATTTCTCTGATAATGAGTGACATTGAGCATCTTTTCATGTGTTTGTTAGCCAACTGTATGTCTTCTTTGGAGAAATGTCTATTTAGTTCTTTGGCCCATTTTTTGATTGGGTCGTTTATATTTCTGGTATTGAGTTGCATGAGCTGTTTGTATATTTTTAAGATTAATTCTTTGCCAGTTGCTTCATTTGCTATTATTTTCTCCCATTCCAAAGGCTGTCTTTTCACCTTGTTTATAGTTTCCTTCATTGTGCAAAAGCTTTTAACTTTAATTAGGTCCCATTTATTTTTGCTTTTATTTCCATTACTCTGGGAGGGGGGTCATAGAGGATCCTAATTATTTGAGCACTCACTATGTGTCAGGCCCTGTGATAGGTGGCAAAGACACAGCAGGCAGCAGAAGCCCCACCCATGGAGAGCTTCCATTCCAGTGTGGGAAGGAGGGAGTAATGAGTAGGGTAAGTAAAATGCTGATGAAAGTTATAGAGTAAAGTGATAAGCAAAATGCGTTGTCTACCACGAGTGTTAAAAGGAAAAACACAGCGGGGAGAAGACTGTCCGGGGTGGTGGTGGGAAGGGGGTGCACTAGGAGCTGTCGGCAGTGACTGACACCCAGAACAGGGCGCGGGGAGGCAGAGAGTGGAGAGGCCATGAAGGGGCGCGGGGGTCGCCGGGGAGGGACGCCGGGGAGGAGACCGCAGAGCGCTGGCCCCGGAGAGCGCCACGGGGACTCAGCAAGAGAAATCCTGATTCTCATCAAACCACAGCCATTGGCTAGTATTCCCTAACGTGTATCTGAAGGTCCAAAGCAACTAAGAACTGTAATGATTTGGGGAAAAAGCCCCTCCAAACTCCAGAAGAATCTTTGCCAATGAACACAACTACTCAGAATCTCAGAATCGGAGGGGCTGAGAATTCCCTACATGGCCACACCCCAACCTGGCGTGACCTGCCAGGTAGAGAGCAGCACAGAGGCGACGGGAACACGGGGGGGAGACGATGGGAACACGGGGGGAGACGACAGGGACACAGGGGGGAGACGACGGGAACACGGGGGGAGACGCGCTGAGCTGCAGGACGCAGGGCCCTGGGAGCAATGCCTCTGGTGGGACCAGCAGTCACGGCCCAGCCCCTACCCTCCAGTCCAACTTGTAGGTGGGGACCACTGCAGCAAGTCTCAACCCTCCTAGGCTTCTTATAAAACAGGTCTAGTGAGCCTCCCGCCTTCACACGGCAGAGGCCCGGTCAGGCTGGACAGCACCTGTGGGCCCGGGAAGCAGACGCACGTTGAAGGGCCCTTGTGGCTACTCATACCCAGACCCGGGGGCAGAGCCTGCCCCAGACTGGAGACTGAGCTCTTGTTTTTCTGCCATTTGCGGGGTGACCTTGGGTTGGGTCCCCCCCGTCTCTTGGCTTCAAGATCCTTGTCCCAGGACAGCCTCCAGCCTCTCTGAGCTCCAAGGTTCTGTGAGGTGTCTTACATACAGTAGTTTGTTATCTTTAGAGTGAGTCCTGCCAGAACCACCCCCAAAACTGGGCCAAGTTCTAACCAAGTTCTATCTGGGTGGGACTCCCACCCAGGTACAGAGTAAGGCCAAGCTGCCTGTGGCCTGCACGCCACCCCCTCCTCAGGACTGCTCCACGCACGCCTGTCACAGCCTCCCGGGCCCCTTCCCAGGTTGAAGGCAGAGAAAAATTACTTTCATAAATCCTGCAAACAGAATAGGAGGACTTCTCAGGGCTTATTCATCCTCATGCAGAAAAAAATTACGATTATTTTTTCCCAGAGTAGCAGCTTTGCTGTGAAATTCTTACTTTGTTTTCTGTAACAGATCCTTCCTGAGCCTTGAAAAAATGATTTGAATGGGTTTCCTCAAAAATTTTTAAAAAACAAGCAGGATGAGAAATAAACCAGACAAAAAAAGGACAAACATTACGTGATTCACTTAGAGGAGGTACCTAGAGCCGTCAGCATAGCAGTGGCGCTAGTGGTAAAAAAAAAACCCGCTTGACACTAGAGGAGACATAAGAGACCCAGGTTCAAGCCCTGGGTCGGGAAGATCCTCTGGAGAAGGGCGAGGCACCCACTCCAGCTTTCTTGCCTGGAGAATCCCATGGACAAGGAGCCTGGTGGGCTGCGGTCCATGGGGTCACAACGAGTCGGACACAACTGAAGCGCCCGACCAGCAGTACAGAGCAGTCAGCCTCACAGCAAGGGGAAGTAGAATAGTGGTTTCCTGGGGCTCGGGGAGGGGGGAACATGGAATTATTGTTAAATGTATACGGAGTTTCCGTTTGGCAAGATGGAGAAGTTCTGAAGATGATGGTGGCGATGGCTGCACAAGGGAATGTGCTTAATGCTACTAAACAGAACAGCTGGAAAACAGTGAAAACGGTAAATTTGATGTTATGTGTATTTTACCACGATTAAAAAAAATAATAAGCAGGAAGGTGATATCTTCTCTAGGACAGGTCTCATGGCCTCCCTGGGCCTCAATTTCCTCATCTGTAAAACGGAAGAGAAATCCACTCCTCCCTACTCTCTGAGCCTCAGGGTAGAGAGAAGCCACCACCCCCCACAGAGAACCTAAAGAGAAGCCAAAAGGCGCCTAAATAATGACCACCAAGAAGCACCAAACGGCCTCGTGCCTAGAGGGCAGACTCACAAGCTCTCGGAGCCTGGAGGCCTCCACGCCCGGCTCCCCTCTGCCTTCTCTCCGAGAGAGAAGCAGAGCGGGGTAAGGAAGTTGCCCCGGGCTCACAGCGAGCCGCCTAGCGCAATGGGCCAGATCCTCCTTCCAGACCCCACGCTCTCCTCGGCCAGCAGCTGGCCCCACCTCCTCAGACTGCTGTGTGGCAGGTGCCTGGCCAAGCCCAGCCATCTTGCCTCCTCCCAGAATCCCTCACTGGGCGAGACACCCTTCCCATGGGTTGACCTGGCATCCTCTGGGGTGGAACAGCCCAGGGCAGCCCCTGAAGTGTGGCTTTCTAAGGGTGGGGCTACTCCCACACCTCTGCAGCATAATGGTCAAGCATCCAGCCCTGGAACGAGGTACCCAGGTTCAAATCTCCCATTTAATAGCCTACTGACCTTGAACCAATTCTTTAGTCTTTCTGGGCATCCATTTCCTCCTCCGTAACAGAGGATAGCATGTCTACTGCATACAGATGCTGTGAGGGTTAAACTGGTTAATTCAAAGCCCTTGGAAGGGTGCCCGCTACCGACTGACTGCCTGATAGGTGTTAGCTGTTCTCTGTACTCTCCTCAGGAGTCGGCCAGCCCTGGCATGCATGGCACACACAGGAGTTCTGGGAACATTTGCTGAGCCACGCTGGGCAATGAAAGGACTCATGCAGCCTTGGAGGTGGGCCCTGGCTGGTGAGTCTCCTTCTCAAGCTTCACATTAAATAGCAACGGAGACCCCAGAAGTGCCCACCCCTTCCGGTCCCTCACAAGCCCCTCAACCCACCATCTAATTCCTCTCCCAGCCTGATCTAGCCCCAGTCCTGCCATGGAAGGAGCGGGTGCTATGGTCACGACAGGCACCATATGGGGACCCGCCCCTCTCTACTCTGAGCCAATCTGTTGACATGACAACCAGGCTTCCTGACCCTGATGCCCAGTCTCCATCCTTGGGTTCTGCCAAAAACATCCTTCACTGGCTGCCCTGTCCGTTGGAGCGAGGTTTTCACAGATTCCATCAAGACCTTTTCCCCACAAAGCAGCAGGTTTGGGACACCATACCAGGCACCCCCTCTCATAATGGAAATGAAACTGGCCGCTCTGCTCCCCAGAGTCCCAAAGAGGGCTGAAGGAGGCACAGAGGGAGAAGCGCCCCCCGCTCAAGCTTTCCAGGAAATCCTCAACCAGGAGCGGAGAGGGAGCCGCCCCATGCCTCGCCCTGCAGGTGCTCACACGCTAGGGAACGGCAGGTCAGGAAGAACGTCAGGAGGTCCTCCGAGTCGAGCTCCGCCTTCTACTGTTGGGGAACCCAAGGAGCATGGCTTGTCTGAGATCACAAAGCGCCCCCCACCCTGCTGGCCCCGGATTCCCTGTTCCCCGTCGAGAGTCTATTCACGCTGCTCTAAAATAGACAAAAGAACGTGCAGGATTCTTCTGCTTAACTACAGAGCATAGTAAATGTTAATTCTAAATGGGGAACCTTGAGACCATAATACACGAAGGACAGGACACACAGGCTGAGCGCCCCACAGGGTGGCAATAACAGCAAAAGAAATAATAATAACAACTCTCCACCCCTGAGGCTCACTACACGCCAGGTAAAATCCTAACGTCTTCACAAACGTCTCAAGAAACCAAGTGTTCGTAGCAAGCCCATTTTACAGGTTTGGGAACAGAAGCTCAGAGTTTAAACAACAATTCAAGGACATAAGGCATAAGAGGAGCTGGTCTATGCAGTTTCCCATGACCCCACGAGGCCAGGGGTCGGGGGAGAGGGAAGGGAGTTCTCAGGAAGAAGGGCAGCAAGTAACCTTGAGCCACCTCGGGTGAGGGCACAGGCAAGGAGACCTCCAGAAAAGTGCTCAGAGAAATGAAGAATGACTGGGGGAGAGTGGAGAGGAATGTTCATTTGTAAACAGCTCCAAGAACCAGGCACTGAACTAGTACTTTTGATTATACCATCTGTCCACCTTGCTTAATGGTTTCTTAGGTGGGGATGGGGGAAGGTCAGTTGACCAGGAGTAAAGAGCCCGGGAGAGGCTTCTTGGAGGAGGAGGCCTTCAACCTGGAAGGAAGACAGGCCTGTCTGAATTCTCCACAGCTCAGGAAACGCATCACCTGCTTTGCGGTACCAAGTATTCCATCTTAACACCACACCTACACTCGACTCTCTACAGTCTCTAGAAACAGAATGAATGTAAAATTCCACGGGGAGATGTATTGTTAACACAGCGCATAACAGAAGGCAGCAGCGGAATTTCACTAGGAGGCTGGCTGATGCAGTCAGCTGAAATAAATACATTAAAACAGGGTATTGTTGCCCCCTTTGTGTACGTTAGTTTTAATCAGTGTTTGCTGAAAAACTAAGACTTCACATGTGCAAGAAGGAAAAAAGGTCCCCAAGACCTGAGCACCACTGGTCTCTGTGGAATGAATCTATCTTGGGGTAGGTGGGGCGGACTGTGGCTTTCAGCGGTCGGCAGGGCCAGCCGGGGGCGTGGCACAGCAGATGTTCACCAGGCGCCCTGAGCGTTTTTCCACGTGGCTGGGGGAGGCACGGACCTAAACCTCATCCCGCGCTCACGGATGCACACACACCTCCTCAGCCTCAGCGCCCGCCCCAGGCCATGGGGGATGCGCAGGGTTTTCTGTTGGGTCACAGCACACCCGCCGTGTCCTCCGCGGGTTTCGCTCTTTTATTAAAAGTCTGCTGTTGCCATAGCAGGCTCTGCCGCCCCTGGAACTGGGCGTACCTGAAGGCTAGCACCGTGTCCAGGCCACGTCTCCTGAGGCTGGCACTGAACTGGAGCTCTGTGCTGCCCTGCCAGGCTGGGCATGAGACAAGACGGGCACCTCCGCTGTCAGACCAGTGGCGAGAGATCTGGGGGCTGCTGCTCCTGCCCGGGGTCTTTGGTGGCCTTGAGGGTGAGGACTCCCACCTAGGGATTCCACACGCAGTTCCTCAGGAGCCCCCTCAAAGCACTAACCTGATGGGACCCCACTGGGAAGGCTCTGGGTTCCCACCTTTGCCATTTAACCAGGAAAGTTCCCTTCCGCCTATTGCCAGGGCTTTCTCTTGACCTGACTGGGGTTGAATTACAAATGACCTGTATCATAGTCCATCCACGGTACGATAACAAATACCACTGACTGAGTGGCTTAGAAAACACATATTTATTTCTATTTATCTCTCACAGTTCTGGAGGCTGGAATGTCCAAGATCAAGGCACCAGCAGTTTCAGTATCTGGTGAGAACCTGCTTCCTGGCTTATAGACTGCAGGCTTCTCACTGTGTCTTCCTATGGCCAAAGAGGCGAGGGAGCTATGGAGTCTCGTTTATAAGGGCACTAGTCCCATCGTGAGGGCTCCATCCTCATGACGTAATCAGCTCCTGAAGGTCCACCCCCAAACACCATCACATCAGGGATTAGGTTTCGCATACAGATCTTGGTCGGGGCTGGGGGGGTACACAAATATTCAGTCGTCGCACCTTGAATGCCAGGCTGATGGGCACACCTCTGTCCTGTGGAGCCTGTGGGCCCAGACCCCTAACACACAGTACATCCCGGGGGCTGATGGGATCCGTGCAGGCTACACAGACATGCTATGACCAGCCCAGGGAGGCTCAGATGTAAATGCAGGGTACAAACCAATCTGGGCGACTCCACCCCAGGTCGGCACCAGGAAGATTTTCTGAAGGGAGGAAAAAGGGGAACAGGAGCGTGTTCTGGAGTAGAAGATGAGGCAGGACAATAATAGGCAGAGACGGGAGTGGGCAGAGGCATGGTGAACATCTGACAATGCAATGTGGCTCATGCAGACCACAAGGGAGATGGACGTGAACGCGGGCGCCTGGACGCTAGGAGAGGGACCGGGAAGGGAGCAGGCACGTGCTTGCTAGCTGCTGAAACTGGATGATGGCATCACAGAGGCTGTTCGCCCTATTCTTTCTACCACTATTTTCCTGAAATCATCCATGATAAAAAGTTCAAGAAAAAAACAAAAGAAAAAGACAGCGCCATGCAGACCCCAAAATCGTCCCTTTCCTCATTTCAGTGATTCCAGGAACTCCTACGGAAATAATCAAATGCCCAAGTCAGCTCAGAAGAGAAGCATGGAGGGCTGGGTGGCAGGATAGGCCCCACCTCTATCTGCCAGGTGATCTCCCCCACCGTCCCACTGCGTCAACCATCTCCTGAAACTGATGACCCTAAACCCCGACCCCCACCCTTGCTGCCTGCCCTCAGCCCCAGACTGACCCTGTCTTCACATGCGTGACCCACAGGTCCAAACCTGCATTCACCACCTTCCCCTCAAACCCGGCCAATATCCCAGGAGGCAGAATGCAGATGTGACAGGTAAGAGACAGGCTAGAGACTCAGACCCTGAGAAAACTGCTTTCTCCCTGGAAGCCTTCCTTACAGGTAAAGCGCTCCGCAGGTGCCCAGACCACAGAAGAGCTCAGTAACTATTACTGTTGAGATCTGCGTCAGAATTAACATGAATTCTCCCCTCTGCAGGTCCCCTGCCCACCAGCTTCTCATGACCCCTTGCACCCAGCCAGCGGCGAGTCCTGAAGGGTTTACTGGCTGCAGCAACGCACCAGCCTCCCTGCCCCCCACACCATGTGCTCCGGTCCAGCCTCATCATCATCCCCTGACCGCAGGCACGCCCCTCTGCTTTCAGGCCTGCTCCCTCCCCTCTGCTGCTCACCTTCCCTCTGGAGTGATCTCCCTATATGACACGCTGCTCGTTTCACTCTCTGCTCAAAGGATTTCACGGCCCTCAACGGCCAAGAGCACTTAGTCCACGCTCTTCACCTGCCTCCCCCATCCTCCTGCAACGCCCCTTCCCTGATGCGCACCTTCTCACCTTGCTTTCCAAGGTGCAGCTCAGATGTCCCTTTCTGCCCCCACACATTCCCGATCCCAGCAACCAGACACACCACTTCCTCCTTGTGTCCCACCAACCTCACACACTGGCGGTGCCCAGACTCCTGGTTATCATAAAACACACAATTCCTCTGTTCACCATCCCCCAAATCAGAGTGCCAATGAAGCTTGTCAAATTTTATTTTCTCAAGTGAGGAATAAAAGAACAAAACAAAATGAGCAAGCAAATCCTAACATCTACCACCATGGTTTAATTTTTTAAAGGATGTGATAACAAGGAAGGAGGAGGAGAAAAAGAAGAGCACCATCTCAAAGTAAAGGATGGCTTTAAAATAACAGCATGAGCTCATCTTTACTTTTCTCATGATGATACGTCAGTGAAAGCTCTGTCAAGGCCAGGATGGGTCAAGGGCTGGTCATTGTGAGCATTTCCTGGATGGTCCACTTCTCCCTGGGGGACTGTGAGCCCCAAGGCCCAAGGCTGAGCTGGGAGATGCCCAGTGTGTTCATGGATGGACAAACACCCAGGCACGGCTGCCCAGGGCAGTGAGTGTCAGGCTCTCCCCCTCCCCCACTACCTGCAAAGTGTTTTCCCATAACACACTTCACAAGCCTATCCAACCACAAGCTCATCCATCCACCAGCTGGGCTGCCGAGTTGGTTTTAGAAAGATTTTACTGATCAGCTGCTCTTGCTAATATCATTTAGGAAACACTTCTTGCAGTAATAATAAAATACAAACAAACCTGTCCAGGCACTTGGGAACAATTCTCAACTGTTAATTAATTCAATGGGCGAGGGAGAACATGGAGGAAGGGAACTGAATCTTTCATAGAAAGGCACGCTTTCTTTTCTTTTTTAGCAAACTACCTTGTACCTGCTGCCATCTCTACTTTTCTTAAACACCACAAAGAGCCATTGAATCCCCCCGGTCCTGGGTACAGGTGGGTGGCCTCTCTGGGACCGAGCATCCTCACTGATGTAGTGTAGTGACTCCTTTTCGACTTGCCTCCTGAAGCTGTAGGGAGGGACTAAGCCGAAACACAGGAGACTCCAGGACTGAGCAAGTGCACGGGACTGCTGCCAGAATTATCGTTATTGTTGTTGCTAATAAGACTGCTAACAAGTGTAGGCTAAGAAAGAAATGGGTCGTGTGTACACAAATAGCCTGCTCTCTCTGGCCTGTCTCGGACGGCGCACCTCATTTCATTGGCCAAGGCATTCCCTGCTTCGGGGAGATAACCAAGATCCCTGAAGGCTATAAATAATTCTTGCAGCAACTTCCTCCTTGCCTGCTGCAACCAAGACCCAAGTGGACCTTCTCAAGCAAAGAATTTGGTCTGGAACAACTTTTCCACTGTGTTTCCTCAATAGTCAGCATTCATTCATGCAGGAGAGAGAAGGAATTTAATATTTCTAATTACTTTGTAGGGAGTAGTTTATTACTGGAAATTTTGTAATTGATTTTTCATCCGGTTTCCCCTTGGTTGGTATTATTCTCTCATGACCCTTACTAAGCCTCCCGACTGCACTTCTTTTCCTCTTCATATTCTAGCTGTGTCTTTGCTTTTTTGGTCCTCCCTGAAGGGCAAAGATCACGTCTGCAGGTTGTGGATTCCAGCCCTGCCCTCAGCACACAAAGGAGCTAAACAAGCCAATGCACTGGGAACAAAGACCAGAAGAAGAAATTATTTCCCCTACCCATGTTTTCTCTAGCTGCAGCTCAGAAATCCCAAATGGTTCAGGTTAAGAAACTGGCCCAGAGATGATTAATTTTGCAAAACAGACCTTCCAGGATAGCATGCAAGATCTTCAGAAAAAAATATTCTGGTTTTTACTTCCCACTGAGAGCTGCCGGGACCATAATCAGAGCAGTATGGAGCAACAGACTCAACTTGAATTCACTAAACCCCAAGAAGCTTCCTACCGACAGGCACAAAAATAACATCCTGTTCTGTTTGAAAATACCACCTCATGTTCAGATGTGTGCTGTCCCATTGTGTTCTGTGCATTTCTAAGGAGTTCTGTTTGGCTGGGTTTTGACAACTGGAAGCTGGGGCACAGAGGTCCACTTCAGGACGACTGTGTCAGAACCAGGCAAGGGGCTCGTTAAAACGCCACTGGTCAAGTTCTATTCCGGACCACCTATTCCAGACCACTAGGGCTGGTCTGTTTTTAATTAACATCCCTGATAATGGAGATGTACACTAAAGCCTGAAATGCCAACTAATTTTTCTGCTCCCCCCACCTTTCGCCCCCACCTCAGCTCCTCCCCACCCCGTATACATTTATTCTTCGTATTTTACTGAGCAACTATTTCCGTAGGACAGGACATCTGGGGCTGGGGCTCTACGAGATTCAGAGACCGCAGACTCCAAAGTTCTCAGGGCTTTGGTCTGTAGTCGAACATTCTCCTTACCCTTTCTGCGATGGTCACCAGTCCACTTTAAGCTCCTACTGTTTACTTTTGTCACAGAAGACTGTGTTTTCACAGCTTCATTCCTCCAATGGCAATGTGCAGAAGGCTGGGCATGGGATAGGTCCTGAGAAATTGCCTGTCGACTGCCCATCAGTTGGAAACACCTCCTCCATGGACTGGAACCCCTCAGTGGAAGGCCATTCCTCGAATATGCACGCATTATTGAACTAAATATTAGTACTGACAACAACAACAGTAATAAAGATGCTAGTGATATTCCTGATACGAAGTCCTTTCCACCTCACCAGAGACAGGTCACACTTTCCCTCTGACTCTCAGTCACCTCAACACTGCCGGGACAAACATGACCACACCCACTTTACAAATGGGAAACCAAGGCTGAGAAAGCGTGAGTGACTTTCCCGAGGACCTACAGCTAGTTGGTTACAGGAATGGTGCTCAATCCGGACCTCCTGACTCTCAAGAGTCAACCATTCTTTCCTGATCCAATAGATAACATTGAGTACGGGCAACATGCCATTCCTCACACTGGTGCTGGGGATGGACCAGTTCCTAAGTCACATCTAACCGCACTGCTGTGAGCCCCAGAACAGGAAGGCCAGGGAAAGCAGCGCTCTCGGCACAAACGGGGCACAGTCCAGAAAGCGGGAGCCCAGGGCCCGGGGTAAGCGGCACAGGCACCAGCAGAGAATCTCTGTGACTGAGACAGAATCACTTCCTGCAAAACCTCTGAGCCTCAGCGTCTTCATCCAGAAAGAGGGGACGACAACAGTATTTATTACAGGGCTGCGGCGTGGCCTAAAGGAGCCGGCACATCCGAAGTAATGAGGCCACCGTGCCTGGTCCACAGTCAGCACCACCGAAGCGCCCGCTTAGTCATTACCTCTCAGGACCATATGATGAGCGGCATGGTGGCCGCAAAAAGATGTCCTAAGTCACAGAACCTGTGACCTTTACCTTACAAGGTAAAGGAGCGAATATGACCTCATGTGGCAAGAGGTGTGAAAAGTTATGGATTTGCAAGGAGATGCTTATCCTGGAGTATCTGGGTGGGCCCTACGTCTCATGAATGAGGCAGAGGGAGATGACACAGAAGAGGAGGCAGCGATGTGACTGCATAGGCAGAGAGTAGAGCAATGCAGATGTGGGGTCAAGGAATGCAAACAGTCCCCAGAGCCAGAAGAGCAAGGAAGGCAAGAAAGAAATGACTCTTTCCCTAGAACTTTCCCATGGCCCTTGATGTCGGTCGTCTGAAACTGTGACAGAATACATTCTGTGGTCGCAAGCCACTGACCGGTACAGCAGCCCCAGGAAGCTAATGCAGGCACATCCTTGACATCAGCCTCTCTCACACCTTCCCGCTGTTCTCAAGTCTCCCTGAAATGAGTCATTCCACCTTCTCCAGTATCAACACAGTCCCCGCTGCTCCCTGTGAGGTTATTCCCAGCCCCATCTATTTTCTTTCATTTTTATTTTTTGCTGCACCGAGAGGCTTGCAGAATCTTAGTTCTCCAACCAGGGACTGAACCTGGGCCCTCAGCAGTGAGAGAAAGGAGTCCTAACCCCTGGGTTGCCAGTGAATTCCTCCCATCTACTCTCTACTCAGCAGCCGCAGGGATCTTTCTCATGCCCCTCCCATACCAATCCAGGTTAAATATTGCAGCCAAGATCAAAATCCCGCCCACAGCCTGCAAGATCCTGTACGCGCTGGCCACTGCCACCGCCTCTGCCACCCTGCCCCATCCTTCCTGCCCAAGGACCCGGTCACAGTCCCTCCTACGTGCCATGTTCCCTCCAGCCACAAGGCCACCTCATCTACTGTCAACCCTATCTCATCCCTGACCAATGTAATCTGTATTTAAGACTGTGCAGACTACATCCTGACTGCACTCAAGGAATGGATCAATGGACGGAGGGATAGATGAATGAATGAATGAATGAATGGTCTACAAAGATTCTCAACAACCCAGGCATAGCTGATTGGACAAGGTATACAATCCCAACCTATAAGCTCCCACTGACCTATAATCTGGGAGGTGACGGAGCAATGAGCTGGCCAGGCAGAGATTTCCTCCCGTGAGAATCTAGATTTGGAAATGTTGAGAAAACAAAGACATCACTTCCTTAAGGGAAGTCTCTTCAAGCCTGGTTGGGTCCTGCACACCATGTACCTAGCCCCTGCAGCCTGATCACACAACATCTGTCTCCCGTACCAGACTCCAAGTGTCACGGCAGTCTGGATCACCGCTGCACCCCTGCTGCACCCAGGGAATGGATGAGTGACGGCTGACCAAGGGTTCGTGGGAGTCCACCTCATGAGGTAGCTCACGGATGCATGTGAAGAGAAAAGGTCCCAGATCATGGAGACGGAGGAACAGAATTTCTCGGTTTCTGATTGACCCATCTAAACCCACCTTTGAGGCTCAATCCAGACCCTGCCTATGAGAGACGGGGGAAATGGGTGGAGTGTCTGTGGAGACAGCCGCGTGGGGAGAGGATGGGCCATCACACCCTACGAGTTCAGGCTGCAAGTCCTGGGGCTGCTCAGCCTGGACAAGAAGAGGCCCAGTTACGGCCTCCACATTCTGCCGCGTTCTCAAACAGAGAGCACACAGATGTGGTTTGACTCCAGAGGAGAAAACAGAACCACAGTTAGAGGAGGGGGCTTGGGCAGAGAAGTTATACGAGGCAAATATCAGCTAAAAAAGAACAGCTGTTTAAAAAACCAAAGCTATTCAGAGACAGGGTGAAGAGGTGACAGACCAGTCATCCAGGCACTAGAGGCCCACCTCTGGCACAGGTATCAGAGGGGTTAAAGCAAAGAATGTTCCTTCTAACCTTGAGAGTCTGAGATTTTGTTCTTACTATCACAACTGTGTACATTCTAATGTGGCTGTCACATCCTCATCTGTTTCCTGCAGAAAGTGACAAGCACAATTTTATGAAGAAAGTAAACATAGGAATCCCAGCCAAGGTGTATCACAAATTAAATTCGTATCCTGAGGTTCCCTCCTCCCCACCACACCAAGCACAGAGCAGTGATCACTGAAATGCAAAAACAGAAAATTTAGAAATGTAACATTACTCAAAAATAAGATAAATTTCTCAACTAGAAAAAAAGAAGACCACAGTGCGGTAGGTGGAGATGAAGATGCAAGCTTGATGGTCTCTGAATGTGAAACAGCCAAACGAACGTGGCAGTGTGAATTCCCCAGGACAACAGAGGCTCATAGCGTCCCCAGGAAAGGCAGGGGCAGAGCCACATTCAGTGTGAAGCGGGGCCAGAGTCAAGCTCACTATTTGAAGCAAAGCAGGCAGAGGATGGCCTCCTCTCCTCACGAGAAAAACAGAAGCACAGCTCTGCTGCTGCCTGGCCCCACACGCAGCATGGATCTGGGTGCTCGGGGTGGTGGGACAAAGAAGCAGAAACAAGTGATGGGCTGAATGCAGAAACGGCCATAATTATTCAGTCTTTCCCATACCTGTGGCCTCTGGAAAACGACTCTGCAGTTCCTCCCATCAAAAGATGGAAATTACCTTCCCACCTCTTGAATTTGGGCTGGGCTTGTGATTTGATTTGGCTAGTAGAATACAATGTAAGTGACAGGAAGCTGCTTCTAGGCATAGGCCTCAAGAGCTACCAGCTACTAAACTCAATGAGAGTTTATAATCAATAACCAGATAGACAGCAGACTTCTCACCAACAACAATAGACCTAAAAGACAAAGTTCTGAAGGTAAATAATGGTTTACCAAGGATTCTGTGCTCTGCTAAACTACGACTCAAGAGTGAAAAGAAAACAAACATTTTAAGACATCCAAATGTTAAGAGAGTTGACCACCCTTGACACCCAACATACGTACTTGACTACAACTTTTAAGAATGAACTTGGCAAGAAGAAAAATAGACCCAGAAAAAGGAATGGGATGCAAAACATAAAAAACAATGGTAAGCAAGGATGTTGGCAAAATGTGTTGGCAAGTTAAATTATTAACTAAAAAACAAAAATAATAACTAAAGTTTTTTAATTAGTTGACCCAACATTCTTTGAAACGATAAGAAATATAGAGCAGGTATTAGTGGGTTTGTTTGACACTGTTACAATTCTTGTCTGATTCAGTAGAAGAGAAAGATACTGAGCAGCTTTACATTTCAGGAGAAAGAAGATATACAATTCAGAATGTATGCGAAAATGTTAAGGGTATAACCATAATCAGCAGAGGGAAAAAGGGATGGCAGAAGGAACACCCAAAATAAGACAGTAGAAATAAGGCAGCAATCACAATAAATATAAACCAATTAAGATCACCTATTAAAAGACAGACTAAAATGAGTATAACAAAATGAGATAACAAAATGTTATTTACAGTATGGTGTTTATATAAAGATTTAAAAATACTATATATTGTTTATGGACATGTAAATCTGTAGTAAAATATAAAAATAGAGATGGAAAAAATACAACCAACTTCCAGACAGTTGTTTTTTCTGTGGAAGGAAGAAGGGAGGGAAGTGGGAATGGGGGAGGGTAAAAGAGGTGACTCGGGCTATGCTTGCAATGCTTTAGTTCTTTGAAAGTGAGATCTGGAGGGAAAATATTCACATTTTCAAATCTGAATTATAGGAGTAAGCTATACAGTAGCTATATTTTTTTCTGTATGTTTGAGATATTTTGTGATATGTTTTAAAGTTGGAAGGGAGGAGGAAAGAACTAAGGAAGGAAACAGGAAGGAGGATTAACCATCTCTTTTATGTTCTGTTCTCTGATACTTTGACATCTGGGGCCTTGATGACCCTGGAGGGCCTGCCCCTCCCAACACGTGCAAATTCCTAGAGATAGTCAGTAACTAGACTGGGAACCTTTAACGCACAAGAAGTTCAGAGCCCATACCCCCAACCACTTTCCTGGGCTCTGGGCACTGTGCCCCTGCCTTCAGCACCCCCGGGACAGGTACTAGACGGTTAGGGACAGCCCTGGGCCCCAGAGCCCCTGCAGTTATTCAGTCCCAAACCGCTTATCCTGCCTGGCCTATTCCTTCCAGCGCAAACCACAAGAAAGGCTCCGGCCTGTGTCTTCCCCTCACTCCTTTGCCTCCTCACCAACCACGGTGCTTCCCTATGTGGGAAGCGCTGTGCTTCCTGTTTCTAGGGGGCCGCAAGCATTAACTTCACGACAGTCATTTCCACGTTGGCATGTCCCACTATACCTGGTTAAAACAAATCCCCAGTACCCTAAAAACAGGAAAAGGAAAAAAAAAAAGATGGGTGGGAGAGAGGAAAGATCAGTCCTAGCACTTGACCAGAAATTGAGAACTGTAAACTCAGTTCATCCAGGGACTGGCCCTTTTTAACCCAGTTCTCAGTTATTTTATGGCCCAGAAATAGGCTTTCAGGGTAAATAAAACTGCTTCTCTGTCGCTGTGGTCGTCTCAGCCCTGAGGAGCTTCTCTGCCCTGCAGCCTCTTCTGTCAAAACCTTCTCCTTCTGGGCTCGGTGGATTCCTTCCCAATCTCTCCACAGAAGGAACTTTGCCCCCAGGCTCGTCCTTCACTTCAGCCCAAGCCCGGCTGGCCCAGCCCTGTCACCCTCCGCTGACGGGCTCCTGAGGCTGAGATGCTGCTCCAGTCCCCTCTGGGTCGCCAGCCCCCAGCACGCATGGGCAGAGCGGCGCGCACCCCACCTGTCCTGCAGATGAACCGGAGGCAGTGGCAGCCCTCGGAGGCATGCGGGGCTGCCCGGGGAGTGAGCGTCTGAGAAACCAGGAGCCTGCAAGCCCTCAGCCCAGCAGCAGGCAGCATCCCAGTGGGGCTGTGAGGCCGCACTGACTCTTTCCGGGAGTGTGTATCTTTACATGTCCAAACTTCCAAGGTACTTTTTGATGGATTGATTTTTAAAATGTACACACTATTAGACTCACCTGCAGGTTTTAAACATGTTCTTATTACTTACAACTCATCCTCTTTCCCCCCATAAGCATGTCTTAAATTGCTAAGGTAACACATGCGTGTAGACAATTCCAGCAATATAGTAATGTATCAAGTAGAAATTACTTGATACGAGCTCCTACCCTCTCCCCTAGACAGCATATTAAAAAGCAAAGACACTACTTTACCTTTGTTAAAACCTTTGTTTTAACCTTTGTTAAAAGGTCCGTCTAGACAAAGCTATGGTTTTTCCAGTAGTCATGTATGGATGTGAGAGTTGGACCACAAAGAAAGCTGAGCACTGCAGAAGTGATGCTTTTAAGCTGTGGTGTTGGAGAAGACTCTTGAGAGTCCCTTGGACTGCAAGGAGATCCAACCAGTCAATCCTAAAGGAAATCAATCCTGAATATTCATTGGAAGGACTGATGCTAAAGCTGAAACTCCAATACTTTGGCCACCTGATGAGAAGAACTGACTCACTAGAAAAGATCCTGATGCTGAGAAAGACTGAAGGCAGGAGGAGAAGGGGACGACAGAGGATGAGATGGTTGGATGGCATCACCGACTCTGTGGGCATGAGTTTGAGCAAGCTTCGGGAGTTTGTGATGGACAGGGAAGCCTAGCATGCTGCGGTTCATGGGGTCACAGAGTCAGACACGACTGAGCGACTGAACTGACCCTCTCCCCTTGCCTCCAGCCTCACCCTCCAGGTGTGATCACTGTTTACCCCCTGCTCTCCTAAACAACTGGTGTGGTACACAGCCTGAATCCCTTATTCAGACCACTCGGCATGTGTGTGAAAACTAGGCACCATCACGCAGGTTTAAGCTAACCCTGTAAACAGCTCTGTGAGGGACGCATGATTATTGCTCCAAGGAAACCAGCCTGGGCCCAGATGTGACACGGAGCCTGGCTGCCAGGCTTGGAATCTGGTTCTGCCATTTACAGGCTCTGTGGGCTTGGGCTTTACATCTGTGCTTTCATTTCTCAGCGTTAATACAGTGCGCACTTCATGATCAGCTGTGAGAACTGAATAAACGGACACAGGTAAAGAGCGAAGAACACACAGGAACCCAGTAAGTGACGATTTCCACTTTACAGCTAAGGTAACGGAGGCTCAGAAAGGCTATGTCACTTACCAAGTCCAACATGTGACTGTGAAATCACACATGAACCTTCCAGGAGAGCAGGAAGCTGCCCTCCTCCCGGAAGACACAGGAGGCGAGTGTAATTCTGCCCTACAACTTCATCTCCCCCGATGTTTTTTTAGCCCATTCGTCCTTCTCTGACACGCTTCCCTCTCTCACCCTCTGAGTCAGGAGGGAAGCTGTCACTTTTTGCTGCCAGTTCCCCACCTCCATCAACCTATCATCCACTCTCAACAGGTTGATTTGCTGTAGACTGGAAACCAAATATAACTTGCTGGAGAGAACAGTGCATGAAGCAAATATACGCAGGCATGGAGCAAAGCCCTAAGCAGAGTTCCTGCTCATAAACTGAGTGAGTCTAACAAAAGTCTTATTTCCTAGCTTTTAAGAGTCCTGCAGATATTAATAGATTCCAGGCTGGGTTCTGGAGAACTGAGGTGCTAGGCTCATGTCCTATGGATGAGTGAGTTACTGACACATGAATGGTGTGGTTCAGTTGCTATGTTACGTCCGACTCTGCGACCCCATCGACTGCAGCGCGCCAGGCTCTTCTGTCCTCCACTATCTCCCAGAGTTTGCTCAAATTCATGTCCATTGAGTCAGTGATGCTATCTAACCATCTCATGTTCCCATATTTTAAAACTAAAGTTTCTGATTTGTCTCTTCTGTTTTTTTCTGCTACTCTATATGATTTTAAGTTTTGGAAAGGAAGTGATAAATACCAAGGGTCACATTATAGATGTCTTCTTAGCCAACTTAGCTACAGATTACATTTATGGAAGATGCTGCTTAAGTATTTGGTCACTTAGTCTTTTATAGAACAATTCTAATTCTTCCAAGCCTTTTATTCAGGAAGTAACAATATTGTTAGACAATAATCCTGAGAAATCACTGAAAATTGTGAAAAAAGTGTACTTTCTAAAATTTTACGAAAAATTACTACATGATAATGTGTATGTTGACCTTTACCACACAACTAAAATTTTAAAAATTGATCCTTGACATAGTGGCTGAAAGAATAAACAAATGATCAAGCATATTCACATATTAAAAAAAAATAGTTTCTGTGTTAGGCATTTTTCAATTTCTCTGCTCTCACAAGGCGGAGTACGAATCACAGTCACTCTGACAGGGCATTTCACTTCACACACAAGCATTTCAGGCTCCCCCAGGTACCACCAAAACCTAGACGCATTAGGCGGTGCTGTGTGGCATTTAAACATCTTCCCAGGTCAGCACCGTGACTCTCTTTATGATGATTGGCCACACATTTCTGTCACGCATGTGCGCGTGTGTGCGTGTTAACAGGGGAACCAAGGTAAGCAAGACCCAGGTCGCACCCTGAAGAAGGTGAGAGTCCAGAGGGTGAGGTGGGGCGGGTCACAGGGAAGTAAAAGGCGGTGTGAGTTCTATTGAGAGGCTAGGGATGCCTGGAGGAGGGGGTGCAAATAAAGCTTGGGGAGAGCTGGGGACACGGCTTGCTTTGCGGCCCCAAGGCCCACTGAGTTCTCTGATTTCGTAGTTACATCCCCGTGTTTGCTGAAAGCATGTTCATCACACACTGCTGTGGTTTACGCGAAATACCAAGATTCGGCGGGAGGAGAGACAAGGGAGACCGATTCTTTGGCTTACATGCACCATCAGATAACCCGGGTTCCCAAATGGATTTCTTTGGCCTTCATTCTCTGATCAGATCGCTTTGATATCCCTACTTCTGGTGCATATGGAAGACCCAGATCATCTGCTATCCAGAGAAGTTTCAGGAAAGTGGGCACCCACATCATAATGGGGTAGGCTTGGCGGGGAAGCAGCGCCATTCATGGGGGTCCCTGTGGAGGCTCCTGGTTGAGGGCTTGGTTGGGAGACCAGGCTGAGGGGCCAGCCTCACAAGGGAGAGAAGGCATTTAAGGGCTGAACACACTTAGCAGACCGTGAGCCTGCAGGCCAAGCGCCGCGATGGAAGCGGAGAGGCTCAGAGGTGTTGGACTGCCTCCGTGAGGTCTTGATCTCCCGGTGAGACCTGCACTTACAGCCAGAGAGATGTGGGTCCAGTTTGGCTCCACTAGCTACAGACTCTACGACCTTGGGCGGTTTGAGCCTTGGTTTCCTCACCTATAAAATGGGATGATATCCGTCCCAGTGGGTTGTCTATGAGGGCTAAAAGGAAAAAAAGGTACATAAAAGTCTTAATCAGCCCCATGCCTGGGATATACAAAGTGTTCCTGAAAAGTTCTTGCCATCATTCAGAAATGTGTTTTTTACTCATGTCAGAGACCTTGTCCCCACTGCAGTCAGGCCTTGGGGCGAACTGATCCTGTAGAAAGGCAACCACCTTTGCGCCACAAGATCCCTCTAAGTGGCTTAATAATAGGGGCCCTCAGAAGGGGAGCCAGACTCAACATAATTACTGCTCTTGTGCCCTCTTTGTAATCTTGACTTTGTGGGGATTGTTTGATCACAATAGTTGGGGTTTGTGTGCAGTATTTAATTAAGCAGATGAAAGCATGTTAGAATGAAACAATAGTGTCTCTAATTTAATGGCCTGTTTTGCATCTTATCCTAGAACCATGACAAAAGACGCTTCCATTCAAAGAAAAGAACTCCTCTCTCCCTCTCTCTCTCCCTCCTTCTCCTCCCTCCCTCTCTTTCTTCCCCCAGCTGAAATCCAGCTAACATGGTTCCCACCTGCCCACGATGTTCTGGTGAATAAACCATTGCTAACCGTTCTTCACGTGCATATGTGTGGCCTGCCTGATGGGATTCAGAAGACAAAGGGACCGGGCAGGAAGTGTGGTGCAGAGGTGAGTGCCCGGCCTTCCAAGCCCAGCTCCAGTCCCAGTTCTGACCTCATGCCACTCACTCCCAGGCCAGACTCCTCCTCTGTGAAGTGACGTCTTCAGTTTAAGCCTATCCTGGCTCTTCTTTTGGAAAATAAAATATTTATTAGAACGTGTGTCTGTGAAACCAAGATTTGGGGAAGATTTATAACAGTAAATACAGTTTAAAATGGGGTAATTAAACATAATAAAAATATTGTCCAGCTAAGCAGAGTCTAGAAAGAGATATTAGCAGATAACAGGATGATCCCTGAACTCTTGTCTAGCTCTAAAATTCCATTATTTTAATTCTGAGCTATAGAACGCCAACATTTACCCAAGTCAATAAACATCAAGAGACTGATATTTCATCGGAATCCAAGTCTGATTTTTCAATATTGATTTTTCTGAAGTCAATTTTGGTTTAAAGTGCCTTTTTAAATTGGTGCTCTGTGGTGTCAAATGTCAACATTTATTTTTCCAGAACTCTCCATCCTGTGGGGACTTTGGTCAGTGAATGAAGCTTTCGATACTTGGAGTTCCTATTTTTCTTGCTCCTGATTGAGGACCCTGCTGACTAGTGTAGGGTGTTTTACTGAGCCCTAGGTTCCTGTTGGGATATGAAAGGTAACTTCCCTGTGAATGCCCATCATGTAAAAGCCAGAGAAGGTGGAGGGCTCATTTCAGGTCTAGCTAAATGCTTCAAAGGCCCATGCAGACCTGTGGCTCACCATTCACCTGCTTGACCTTGGGAAGGTCATTCAACTTCTCTGAGCTTTGTTGGGTTGTTTGCAAAATGGGGATAAGAATATCTATTTCACAGACAGGCTGTGAGAAAGAGGTGAGATAGCTCACGCCAGTGCCAGGCCCACAAAAGGCATTCAGCAAATGATGATGCTCCCTCCACCCCTTGAATTATTTTCCGTCCACTGCTATATTTTATTGAAAAACTTTCAAATTACAGAAAACCTGTAAGAATAATACAACTAACACACTAATACGCCTTTCATCTATTCACCAACTGTTAACATCCTTGCACATTTGCTTCTCTCTTTTTCTGCTTTTCCCTCCCTGAATTATTTGAGTGTAGACACAAACAAAAGACCACTTTACCTCTAACACTTTGTGATGTATCTCAGAAAAATGAAGACCCTCTCCCAAATAACAGCATTCCTACTGTACACCTTAAAAAGTAATATTCGTAAAATAATATTGTTTAAAATAAAATTTGCATTTTTGTGATTTTCTTTAATTCCAAATTCTGCTCTACATTCTGTAATAACCTAAATGGGAAATGAATTTGAAAAAGAATAGATATAAGTATATGTATAACTGAATCACTTTGCTATATACCTGAAACTAACCCAACACTGACAATCAACTATACTCCAATATAAAATTAAATGAAATTTAAAAATTTTTTAAATCACACATGGGACTTCCCTGGTGGTCTAGTGGTTGACTATGCACTTCCACTGCAGGGACACAGGTTCTATCCCTGGTCAGGAAACTAGGATCCTGCAAGTCATGTGGTTAATAAAAAAAAAAAAATCATACATTATATACTTGGTTGTCGATTTCTCTTTACCACTCTGCCCTTAATTTTTAAATGATATGAGAAAAGAGATATTCTCCTGGGCAAGCAGGGGCAAAAGTGCAGATGTTAACTTAATAGCAGAAGAGGCAAGAATTGAGTTCAAATCCTGTCTGAGCCACTGGCTCTGGGTGACCTTGGGCCGAAGGCTTCCTTCTTACAGATGCTTTCATCATCTGTAATTGACGGTTTGCACCACTTCCTCTCAGGACCCATTTTCCCTCAAAAAGAGGGAGCTGAGGTTCACAAGCTTTTGAAGTCCTCCAGAGCCCAGCTTAAATTCTACTTCACTAGCAGTGTGACTCTCAGCATTAGCTCCAAATTATCTTATGGCTCTGAGCCTCAGTCTCCTGACCTGCAGAATAGGTGTGCTAATATTACTGCCCACTTTATAGGACTGTAATTAGAATTAAATATCACAATTCATGTGAAGCACTTAGCACCGTGGTGGGCACAAAGTAATGGCAGTAAAAGGAAAGAAAGCTATTATTGTTATTAATATTCGGATATTACGGACACTTCAATCAAAGTGCTTATCTGCACAGCAATTACCTCTAGCTTATGAAGAGCCCTTCACCATTTATAAAGCACTTTCCCTATTATCTCCTGGAATGCAGTCTGGAGAGAGGGCAGCATGGGGACAATTTTCCCCACTTCAGAGAGGAAACCTGGAGGCTCAGAGAGGCTGAGTGGGCTGGCTGAGGTTACCCAGCTGGTTACAGAGGGAACCAGGACTCAGAGGGGCCCCACCCTCATCCTGCCTCTACTTCTGAGCTCTTATTCTGTTACCATGGCATCAGCATCATGTGTTTCTCCAGCCCTTTCTGCCTTGAGAGCACTCATCTTATTTAATTTCAGTCCTTTCACCGTCCAGTCAGATGTGGACACCACTTGCATCCGACTGTGTGACCACAGGAAAGAGGCGCTGCTTCTCTGAGCCTCAGTCCTCCCGTCTGTGGGGCAGAATACGAACCCGTTGCCCCACAAGCTGCGAGGGGTCTGAAATGCAAAGCAGAGAATCATGCTGTGAACTGCTGAGCATTTTAGAGAACGAAAGAGACCACTGTTCTCATCAGACTCTGTGGGCCTACTAAGGGCTCCTTCCCTAGAAATGCACTCCTTTACATGTGGAGCCAAATAAGTAGCCCAGGTTTTGAATCATAAACTACAGGAAACAAAGTCAATTTGAAAAATGGCTTTTCATTTGTCATGATTTTTTCATTTCCTCCAAGAGAAGGCACACTGTACTAGGCAAAAATCAATGCTTCCCCATAATAACGTGCTTACAAGAGATCCGGGGCAGAAAGCCGCACAGAGATGGGCTGGAGGCTTATCTATAGGACACGTCAGCCACAACAAGAATCTGAAGATCAATACCTTATGGACTTACGTTAAAAATGCACAACTTTTAATCAAAATACAAAACAACAGACTATAAGGTTTTAAGACAAAAACTATGTCTTGCCATTGAAAAAAATGCCTGCAAGCATCCCAAGTTTTTTTTCTTTTAATGTATTCTTCTATCAACCTAAATATTATCATTATCCAAGTATCCTCCATATTCCAAGAACCTAGTCACTCCACCTTCACCCCACCCACAGCACATATATTTTATAACCACTAAAACCAGATCCTATGGCTATGACAGGAAGGAAGGAACAAATGCTTGTTAGGTGCTGGCTACATGCCATGGTCTGTGCAAGCTGCTGGAGAAACAGGGATGCTCAAGCTGGATCATGCATCAGACCGTAGCCCTCTCGAGCCCCAAATCTTCTCGTGGCACCCCATTTCACTCGGAGTCAAGGCCCCTATGGTGCCCCCCACCTCACGTGACCTGCTTGTAGCGACGTCCACACTCGTGACACCTGCTTTACTATTCAGCCAGGCTGGCCTCTTCACTGCTCCTGTGTGCTTCCCAGGGTTGCTCTAACAAACTGCCACAGTTGAGGGGGTTAAGACAAGATAAACATATTCCCTCACAGGACTAGAAGACAGAAGTCCAAAATCAAACCATTATCAGGGCCGTGTTCTTCCAAGGCTCTGGGGAGAATCTGTTCTATGCCACTCTCTTAGCTGCTGGTGACAGCTGGCGATTCTTGGCACGCCTTGGCTTATAGACATTTCATTTCAATTTCTGCCTCTGCCGTCACATGGCGCCCCTCTCTCTCCGTATGCCTCTGCTCTCTGGGTCTTCTTTCCTCTTCTTACAAGGACACCAGTCACATTGGATCACGAGCACAGTCTTGTGCGGTGCCATCTTAACTAATTATATCTGCAACAACCACACTTCCAAACAAGGTCACATTCACAGATCCTGGGGACGAGGACGTCAACTTATCTTTTGAGGGGACATAATTCAACCCACAACGCATGCCAAGCCCCAGGGCCTTTGCACTTGCTATTCTCTCCATGTTGAAAGCTCTTACCCCAGGTAGCAACAGGGTTCAGTCCTTCATCTACTCCAAGTCTTGGCTGAAATACAGCCTTCTCAGTGAGACTTTTCCTGGTTACACTGTGTAAAACTGCGACCCCCATCACAACACTCTCTGCCTTCTTTTCTTCCGTCTTACTTACCTTCTGACTGTACAATTTACTGATTCGCTTCTCTCTCTCTCCTTTCTAGAGCAGAATGTAAACTCAAGGTGGACAGAGATTTTTCATGCATTTTGTGAAATGTTTCCCCCGTAGCGAGAACTTAAAATCATAACGCAAGGTGACGGGGTCTGTAGCGCATAGCACAGGAGGCTGTGGTCGGGCTCCGAGCTGCTGAGAGAAGCGTCAGGGGTGGCTTCCTGGAGGAGGTGTTATCTGAGCAGAGTCAGGAAGAGCGAATGAAATAATCAAGAGCTAAGGCTGGGTGAGATGGGGAGAGCAGACGGGGCTACGCCAGGTGGATCAGCAGTATCCTAACAGAGACTGGAACAATGACAACAACAGCGGCAACAACTACTGATGTCTCCTGGGCACTGATGGGCCAGACATTCTTCTAAGCATCTGTCTTAACTCCCCAAACCTTAATAACCTAGGAGGTAGGTACTTCTACTGGTTTCCTATTGCTGGTGTAACAAATTACCACAAATTCAGTAACTCAAAATAACACAAGAATTCTCTCACTGTTCTGGAGGTCAGAAATCCAAAATAAGTCTCCCTGGGCTAAAAGCAAGGCATTGGCAGGGCTACTTCCCTTCTGGAGGCTCCAAGGAGAGAATCCGTCCCTCGCCTCTCTGCTCCTAGAGGCTGCCTGCTCTCCTTTGTTCACGGCCCCTTCCTCCACCTTCAAAGCTAGCGGCGCGGCATCTTTGCATCTCTCTCTGGCTTCCACTCTCCTTGTCACCTCTCCTTCTCTATTTGAACTTTCTAGTCTCCCTTATAAGAACCCTTGTGATGACACTCAACCCACCCAAATAATTCAAGATAATCTCTCCATCAAGTTCCAGAAAAACATCTATTTCTGCTTTATTGACTATGCCAAAGCCTTTGACTGTGTGGATCACAATAAACTGTGGAAAATTCTGAAGGAGATGGGAATACCAGACCAGCTGACCTGCCTCTTGAGAAACCTGTATGCAGGTCAGGAAGCAACGGTTATAACTGGACATGGAACAACAGACTGGTTCCAAATAGGAAAAGGAGTACGTCAAGGCTGTATATTGTCACCCTGCTTATTCAACTTATATACAGAGTACATCATGAGAAATGCTGGGCTGGAGGAAGCACAAGCTGGAATCAAGATTGCCAGGAGAAATATCAATAACCTCAGATATGCAGATGACACTACCCTTATGGCAGAAAGTGAAGAGGAACTAAAAAGCCTCTTGATGAAAGTAAAAGAGGAGAGTGAAAAAGTTGGCTTAAAGCTCAACATTCAGAAAACTAAGACCATGGCATCTGGTCCCATCACTTCATGGAATATAGATGGGGAGACAGTGGAAACAGTGTCAGACTGTTTTTTTCTGGGCTCCAAAATCACTGCAGATGGTGATTGCAGCCATGAAATTAAAAGACGCTTACTCCTTGGAATGACCGATGCTGAAGCTGAAACTCCAATACTTTGGCCACCTCATGCAAAGAGTTGATTCATTGGAAAAGACCCTGATGCTGGGAGGGATTGGGGGCAGGAGGAGAAGGGGACAACAGAGGATGAGATGGCTGGATGGCATCACCGACTCAATGGACATGTGCTTGAGTAAACTCCGGGAGTTGGTGATGGACAGGGGGGCCTCGTGTGCTGCAATTATGGGGTCGCAAAGAGTCAGACACGACTGAGCAACTGAACTGAACTGAATATCTCCATCTCCAGATCCTCAATTTACTCACATCTGCCAAGTCTCTTCTGCCTTATAAGGTAACATATTCACAGGTCTGAGATTAGAACAGAGACATATTACGGGGCCACGACTCTGCCTACCACAGTCCTCATGCAGTTTTCAGATGGGGACCCTAAGGCTCTGAGTGGTTCTATAACTTCCCAGGCTTCTTGGGGAAGGTGGTGGCTGAGCCAGGATTCAAAGCATAGTCTGACTTGCAGAGGCCATGCCCACCTCCGGACTCCATGAGACAGCTCAGCTGGCACACAGATCTACAAGTAACTCCCCATGGCTGGAGAGCTAGGGATGACGGAGGAACAGCAAGAGCTAACGCGGTCACAGCAGGGCAGGTGAGATGGCAGACCTGTGAACTAAGAAGGAGCTGGACTTCCTCCCTCAGGAAGTGGGGAGCCCCAGCAGGGTGTGGCCTCACTTGCAAACAGCATGGGTGTGTGTGAAGGACAGGCTGGCAGCAGCAAGGCAGGTGCCTACAGGTCTCAGCAGAAATGCACTCACCACAAGGGTGCAGGCAGAGCAGAGGAAGTAAAAGATACCTTCACCTTGATTGTCTCAGCCTGCGATGGTCCAGAGGGAACTCAAACTTTATCCCCACTGGGACATGGGTGTCCTGCCCCCGTTCCATGAAAGGTAGATATGTTGTGGTCAGAATTGTGAAAGAGAAAAACTTCAATTATCCTAATTGTTCAAACACTGTCTTCTAGGAGAAAAGAAATGAAATGTTAAACAAAAAGTGGGTGGGTGGCTGCAACAAAGACGAGAATTAGGGCGGGAGGCAGAGAGTGTGGAAAGAGAGTCTCTGGTGGGGGAGGGACGGGAGGGAGAGGAGCTGCTGGGCAGGTGGCAGGAGTGCCCGGGCTGGGGGCGGGTGGGCCTGAGCAAATGCTCAGATAGTGAAGAGCCCACCAGACCAGGAGCCCGAGTCAAGGGCAGACAGGCTGGCAGCTTGAGCTGACTTACTGCAGGGCCTGGACAAGAACCGCTCTCCCTCCGGGCCTCCGTTTGCTAATGTGTATCAGCGGCTATGAGAGACACGGGGTCAGCCTGATGTTTTCCGGGGTTTTCTGCAACACCCAAACTTTCTCCTGCTGTCCAGCTGGCAGAGCCCCCAGAAGCCCTCCTCCAGCCTCCTGAGGCTGTGCTGGTTGCCTCCCCACCCAGGAAGAATACCCTTGCTGGAACCAGGACGCTGTTGGGAGCCTGAACCTGGGCGAGCACGCACTGCCGGGTAACCTGCAAAGGCCTCAGCTGAGGTCCCTGCAGAAGGCGCTGAAGCCTAGCCTGCATCCTAGTTGCCATGGTGCATGCCCACTTCCAAAAGTACACCCGTGTGCTCTGCACGCACTACCTCTCCTGGCATTCCACTCCACTCACCTAACTCAGGAGAGAAACCCCAGACGGTCAACACCAGCTCAGGACTCCAGATTGTCTGGGAGATACCACCCCACCGATGCCTACACCACCTCCTGTGGTTCCTCTGCCTCCTGCCAATGGCTCCCTGTCCTCAGACCCCATGTGTCCTCAGACCCCAAGTGGCCCAGGCCCCGAGGCGCCGTGCTGAGAGACCATGAGGCAGAGAGAAGGCAGGCTCAGTAAGGAACCACCTCTGCCACTTCCTCCTGGGGTCCTGGGGAAGATCCTGGGCTTTCTCTTCAGGGAACCATGATGCCCCCTTCACCAGGCTGCCAAGAAAGTCAAAAGAGAAGGCAGAACGACTGTCCCGTGCATTGGAAGGCTCCACACAGAGGCAGAGATGGTGAGGATCATTCCTCGTCAACGACTCACGCAGTTACGGGCTCAGAGCCTCTGAATGTCTCAGACAGGCCCAAGACCAATCAAGTCCATACTCCACTGGCCCCACGGCCCATCAGTCTGGAGGAATGCATATATGCAACCATCTCCTTCAATCCTCACAGCAAAGACTGGTTTACACCCATTTCATAGATGAAGAAACCACGGCTCAGAGAGGTTTCAGCGGCTTGCCAAAGAGTACACGATACGTGATGCTTGGCATTCACACCGAGTCCACCTTCCTCCCATGCCTGAGCAGGGACGTGCCATACCCAGGGAAGCCAGGGCTGAGAGAGGACAGTGGAGGGAACATCCCCGCCAACCAGGGCAGGGCCACTGCAGGCGGTGGGAGCAGCCCAGCCAAGCCCTGGAAATGAACCTGGAAAATGATGCTAAAGAAAAAGAGCCCACTTACAACAGACCACATACAAGGTAATTCCATTTACAGGGACCATCCAGAATAGGAAAATCCATGCAGAAGGCAAGCAGACTAGTAACTGACAGGGGCTCAGGGAACTGGGGTGTGGGGGAGGGAAATAGGGAGTGACTGCCAATGAGTACAGGGTTTCTTTTTAGGATGATGAAAATATTCTTAAATTGATTATGAGAACGGCTGTTCAACAATGTGAATGTGCTAATAATCACTGAATTATATGCTTTAAATGGGTGAATTATATAGTGTGTGAATTCTCTCTCAATAAAGTTATTATTTTTAAAAAGGATATGGAAATGGGTCTGACCTCTGGTTTAGCTTCGCCTCTGGTGAAGTCTTCGTGAGGCAGTTAAGAGCCTGGCTTCAAATCCTGCTCTACTTGCTACCTGAGTAATCTTGAACCAGTTACTTAAGCTTTCTGCATCTGCATTTCCCTAGGCATACAACCGAGGCAATAATACCTCTGAGGATTATGAGATTTAAGTTAAATAATGTAAATACCTGTTCTTAGAAAGGCCTCACTCATTATAATTTCTAGACAATTACTTGTTGCTATTTTTATTACCTGAAGAAATACCAAGCATGAGGGCCTTTAGTCCAATTTGCATATTGTTTGTACAAAGCTGTCTACTCTGTTCTAGCTATCCTGAAGTGACTTAAAATGCTTTCTCTCTGAAGGAAGAGAAACAAGCATTCAGTCAACAAACATTCACTTTTGCTTCGGACTGGAACTTTTCTGGTTTCCCCTGGAGAGCTGAGCCAGCAGAGAAGTTACAAGGAAGCGAGTTGTAAGCTACAACTGAGATCATCTTGCCTTGGGAACAAGGAGGACTTGAAACGTGAACACGCCCCAGTCTGAAATCCCCTTTCTCAAATGAGATGAGACAGATGTGGGGTCTGGCTTCAGGCGGGTTAGCTCAGGCCCTCTTTGGCCAGTTTGTCAGAGGGGCCCCGATTTCAGATGTGCCCGCGATGCTTCGGGCCCACGCTGACTGCAGGCTTCCTCTTTGAATAAGCTGTTGGACACCGGAGGTCAAGCAGCCAACAAGCTGAAACTGGCCTCAGCATCTTCCTTGGCAACCTCACTCCTCCCTGGGAAGGGTACCTGGACCACAGGAATGAAGCCAGCTTCTGGGACCCAGACAGAGGTGCTGGGAAGAATAGTCACAAGGCACCCAAGAAACAGGCGGCCATGTCAAGGGTTTAGGTGCTATGAATGAGACAGAGTTGGAATAAATTATTCCCCAATCTCTTATCCTCTGTTCTGGCTACTGCTGCAAGCATCTAGAATGATCACATGGAATATTGCATTCAGAGGCCTCCCTAAGTCGTGCCTGACCATGGGTCTGTTAGTCTCATTGTGAATGCCTTACTAAGAACTGGAGCAGCAGGAGGGGAAAGCTGTTTCATGAAGTAGAGTCTTCCCTGTCACAGGGAGATGACATCCACATGGCACAGATGACAGGTAAACACCCATCAAGGATGTTTTGAAGGGGATGCAGATGCTGGCTGACCATCTGTGAATTCCAATGCCCATCCTCCTTGGTTTCTGAGACTCTCAGCAGTACTGCAAACCGAGGCTCAGCCAGCTACGAAAATCACAAACAGAATGAGCTGGAAGGGACCTCAGAGACCATCTGGTTCAGTCCCTCTATTTCACCAAGGAAAAAATTGACTTTGCAGCTGAGAAGTTAACTTGCCCAAGGTCACTCAAGCTCTTTGGGCAGAGCCTGAAGTCTTAAAATTGGCCTCTTCAATTGGGCCTGAAGTTGGGCATTGGCAGCCCAACTTTTCTGCTAAAAAACTGTTTCAAGACTTTTTGTTTCCATGAATCATAGCCAAATAGCTTTTCATCAGATGAGGATGCTTCTCAAACACAGAGAATTTTCGAAAAATGTAGCTTTCCCTCAGTACCATTAACAAACAGCAATCAGAATAAATGCTTTGAAAAGTTGTAAGATGTGAGATACAAGAATAATGGCTTACATGTGTTTAAAATGATCCCACTTGAATCCAAGAATAAACTTTTAATTTTAGCCCGATTTTACAGATGAGGAGGTTGAAGACCAGGAAAGCTTGAGAGAAGAAAGAACTAGAAGCATAAGCTGACTTCAAACTTAGGACTTTTGCTACCACCCAGGTGTCCTAAAGTGACATGTTATAAAGAGATACACAAATTTTCAAAGGAAGGGGAGCTAATTATCTGGGCTGCCTGCTGGCTATAATCTCCCCCTGAATCGCACTTGCTGAGGCCAGAGCCTTCTCTGAGCATTTGCTGGAGTTTGGCCAGCTCCAGGGCACCTCTGGGCTGCAGAACACTTGAGCTTGCTGTGAAATTGCCCACTTTCGGTAGTAACACCTCTCTTTCTTTCTCTTTTATATAAGAAGTGCATGTAATGCTATTTCAAAGTGTTTCTATTAGCTACACCACTGTACTTGACTTTTCCTCTGAGCAATCACACCTCACTCTCTGCTCTATGTGACCCAAACTGCCCTGAAAATGGAAGTTGCCTTTGCACACACAGCCCTGCCTCCAACGCTTCCTGCCAACCACTACTCAAGATATTTTCCCTGAGACAAAAGGGCAAGGATTTGCTGCATGACAGAGTGTGGGTCCCCCACCAGCCAACTTCTCTTCCCTGCAGCTCTCCCAGCCTTCTCCATGCAGCTTAAGATAACACACACCTTGTAAGAACAGGGCTGAGCTCCTCTCCCCTCGAGCATGGGGAGAGGACTTGTTTGCCAAATCTGAAACTAAGCCTAAGACAAAATCAAGAGTTAATCCCAAATTCTGGGTAAAGAAAGAGATCATTGCTATATACACCTGGTCCTAAACACCAAGAGTTCCTCTAAGCAAAGACGAAGTTGAGGTTGATGAGTGAGGCAATTCATCTGTGCTTGATATTTACACTTTTCCAAATGTGTTCCAAAATTATCTGCACTTTAACTTAGAGAAAACAGAGAGTATTCAAGTTTATGCTATTATTTTAATAAAGAATCATAATTTTCACAGGAAAGTCTAGAAGTGATCAGATGATGAGCCTAGGATTTCTGCTTGCTCTTATTCACACCCAAGCTGATTCTAATCATTAAGCTGAGCAAGCACATTTACTGAGAGAAGCTCTGTAAATCACAGGCAATTTTCTTTTCCTCAAGACTAGATCATATAAACCAAACCTGAAAGCAATGGCCATTATTTTCCTTATACCCCTAACGGCTTTAACATCCTCTGTATTCCAACTTTTTAAGTGGATATAGTAGACAATGTACTCTTGCCTGGAAAATCCCATGGACGGAGGAGCCTGGTGGGCTGCAGTCCATGGGGTCGAGAAGAGTCGGACACGACTGAGCGACTTCACTTTCACTTTTCACTTTCATGCATTGGAGAAGGAAATGGCAGCCCACTCCAGTGTTCTTGCCTGGAGAGTCCCAGAGATGGCAGAGCCTGATGGGCTGCCGTCTATGGGGTCGCACAGAGTCAGACACAACTGAAGTGACTTAGCAGCAGCAGCAGCAGTAGACAATGGTGGTTTCCTATCTAAGTATCCATCTTTCTCTCCCCTGATAGACCCTGATCTTCATTTGGGCTCCCTCCTCCCCGACATGCAACAGCCTGCTCTGTGCCTGTGAGATCCTGGGCCATGAGTGGAAACAAATTGTGGCTTAGCCCCTTTTCCTTGATCATGATTGGTGCAACTGTAGCCAGTTAGAACACACAATGCCTGAAGGAATGTGGTTGGAAAATTTGGGCCAGTGGACTATGAAGAAAAGTTTCCTGTAGTTACAGAACTAGACTCCATTATGACTAGGGTGGGCCTAGGTATTTTTGCTTTCCTAGGCCCCTTCTTCAATAAACAAACAAATGTGAATGTGTGTGTACTAAAAATTACATTTTATGACTGTACTGGTATTTGTTGTTTAGTCACTAAGTTGTGTCGGACTCTTTTGCGACTCCATAGATTGTAGCCCACCAGGCTCCTCTGTCCACGGGATTTCCCAGGCAAGAATACTGGAGTAGGTTGCCATTTCCTTCACCAGGGGATCTTCCCGACTCAGGGACCGAACGCGTGTCTATCTCCTGTATTGGCAGGCAGATTCTTTACCACTGAGACAGCAGGGAAGCCTGTGTACTAGTATAAAGATGAATTACTAATATCACATATCAGTGCATTTTCTCTAACTTCAAAGTTCTTTCTTCTTATTAAAAAAAAAAAGAAAAAAGCATTTTTGTGGCCTTTTGAAAGTACCATGGGCCCTAGATGTTGTGCCTACTGTATCTTACAGATAAGATGACTCTGTTACAGGCTAAGTTGACCCCAAATATCCCCCTTACTCTGGACTTCTCATTGTGAGCCTATGGACCTCCTTATGGTTTATGCCACTCTGACTGGCTTTTCTGTTACTGACAGATGAGAGCATCCAGACATCCTGGAACAAAATACATGAAGGATGGCCAGATGAGAAGCATTGAAAGGTGGTAGATGAGCCCAAGTCGGAAATCAGACGTTGGCTTAAATCCCCATAACACTAATCTTTCTGGGTCTCAATTTTTGCATCTGTAAAATTATGACATTATGTCAGGCAGACCTGCAGAAATTGGGCAACAGGTAATGGGCACAATGATGAACTATGAACTATGAACTGATGAACTATGGACAGAGATTTGTGACATTGTACAGGAGACAGGAATCAAGACCATCCCCAAGAAAAAGAAATGCAAAAAAGCAAAATGGTTGTCTGAGGAGGCCTTACAAATAGCTGTGAAAAGAAGAGAAGCAAAAAGCAAAGGAGAAAAGGAAAGATATTCCCATTTGAATGCAGAGTTCCAAAGAATAGCAAGGAGAGATAAGAAAGCCTTCCTCAGTGATCAATGCAAAGAAATAGAGGAAAACAATAGAATGGGAAAGACTAGAGATGTCTTCAAGAAAATCAGAGATACGAAGGGGATATTTCATGCAAAGATGGACTCAATAAAGGACAGAAATGGTATGGACCTAACAGAAGCAGAAGATATTAAGAAGAGGTGGCAAGAATACACAGAAGAACTGTACAAAAAAGATCTTCACGACCCAGATAATCACAGTGGTGTGATCACTCACCTAGAGCCAGACATCCTGGAATGTGAAGTCAAGTGGGCCTTAGAAAGCATCACTCCAAACAAAGCTAGTGGAGGTGATGGAATCCCAGTTGAGCTATTTCAAATCCTAAAAGATGATGCTGTGAAAGTGCTGCACTCAATATGCCAGCAAATTTGGAAAACTCAGCAGTGGCCACAGGACTGGAAAAGGTCCGTTTTCATTCCAATCCCTAAGAAAGGCAATGCCAAGGAATGCTCAAACTACCGCACAATTGCACTCATCTCACATGCTAGTAAAGTAATGCTTAAAATTCTCCAAGTCAGTCTTCAGCAACACGTGAACCGTGAACTTCCAGATGTTCAAGCTGGTTTTAGAAAAGGCAGAGGAACCAGAGATCAAATTGCCAACATTCGCTGGATCATCGAAAAAGCAAGAGAGTTCCAAAAAAACATCTATTTCTGCTTTATTGACTATGCCAAAGCCTTTGACTGTGTGGATCACAATAAACTGTGGAAAATTCTTCGAGATGGGAATACCAGACCACCTGAGCTGCCTCTTGAGAAACCTGTATGCAGGTCAAGAAGCAACAGTTAGAACTGGACATGGAACAACAGACTAGGTCCAAATAGGAAAAGGAGTACGTCAAGACTGTATATTGTCACCCTGCTTATTTAACTTATATGCAGAGTACATCATGAAAAACGCTGGGCTGGCAGAAGCACAAGCTGGAATCAAGATTGCTGGGGAGAAATATCAATAACCTCAGATATGCAGATGACACCACCCTTATGGCAGAAAGTGAAGAAGAACTAAAGAGTCTCTTGATGAAAGTGAAAGAGTAAAGTGAAAAAACTGGCTTAAAACTCAACATTCAGAAAACTAAGATCATGGCATCCAGTCCCATCACTTCATGGCAAATAGATGGGGAAACAGTGGAAACAGTGGCAGACTTTATTTTTTGGGCTCCAAAATCACTGCAGATGGTGACTGCAGTCATGAAATTAAAAGATGCTTACTCCTTGGAAGGAAAGTTATGACCAACCTAGATAACATATTAAAAAGCAGAGACATTATTTTCCATCTAGTCAAGGCTATGGTTTTTTCAGTAGTCATGTATGAATGTGAGAGTTGGACTATAAAGAAAGCTGAGTGCCGAAGAATTGATGCTTTTGAACTGTGGTGTTGGAGAAGACGCTTGAGAGTCCCTTGGACTGCAAGGAAATCCAACCAGTCCATCCTAAAGGAGATCAGTCCTGGGTGTTCATTGGAAGGACCGACGTTGAAGCGGAAACTCCAATACTTTGGCCACCTGATGCGAAGAGCTGGCTCACTGGAAAAGACCATGATGCTGGGAGGGACTGGGGGCAGGAGGAGAAGGGGACGACAGAGGATGAGATGGCTGGATGGCATCACCAACTCAATGGACATGGGTTTGGGTAGACTCTGGGAGTTGGTGATGGACAGGGAGGCCTGGCGTGCTGCGGTTCACAGGGTCACAAAGAGTCGGACACGATGGAGCGACTGAACTGAACTGAACAGGCAGAATTATCAGGTGCTTCAGGAGTTTGAGTAGCGCCTCAGTGACTGGCTGGTGTAGGAAAGACTCAATTTCCACTTCCTCTTGTGTTTTGTTTCTTTAACTCAGTAGCAACAGGTTCAGAGAAATGATCCAAAGAAAAACAGCAAAAGGAGGAAAGAGAAACAAAGGGAATTTATTTGGGAAGTCAAGAGACTATTGGGAATTGGGAAACTAAATTGAGAAACTAAAGTCAGCAAGAACCACACAATAAAGGCAAAGAGTCAGTGAAGGAAGTAGGACCTTGGGGTCCTGGCCCATGTCTACTGTTAACTCACAGCAAGCCCCTGGGAAGTCCTTTTGTCTCCTGGGCCTCAAGTCTCCCTTTGTTAAAGAAAAGAAAAAGAGAAGAACGCCTTTCTCAAGTGCTCACTAGCCCTATTTGGTTAGTGGCTACCATTCTAGAAACTGCAGATATACAACAATTGCATCATCACAAAAATTTCCTTCGTACAGCACTGCCGTAAAGTACATAAACCATTGTTAGATACTATGTTAATATAAAAACTGGGCTTCCCAGGTGGCAGTACTGGTAAAGAACCGGCCTGTTAATGCAGGAGACACGAGAGACACGGGTTCAATCCCTGGGTCAGGAGGATTCCCTTGGGGAAGGAAATGACAACGCACTCCAGCACTCTTGCCTGGAAAATCCCACGGGGAGAGGAGACCAGCGGGTTACAGTCCATGCGGCCACAAAGAGCCGCACGACTGAGCACACTTAATTTTTAATAAATAAATAATATAAAAACTATCGGTGATAGTTGAGGGGATTCACAAATACCTCATGAACTTCCCTGGTGCTTACACACGTAAGGAAAAAGAAACACCGGGCAAGGAGTCCAGGAATCTGGGTTCAAGGCTTGACTCCCACTTCCGGGCTGTGCGACCCCGGAAGAGACACCTTACCTTTCTAAGCCTCAGCTTCCTCGTGTGTGAAATGAGAAAAGCAATAGTTTCTATCTTGTAGGGGCACTGCTCTGATCACAATAGCTAATACATGAATTCAACGAATATTTATTGTGTCTGCTATGTGCCAATAACTATCCTACACACTGGAGATAAACAGGTAATGGAACAGACAGACATCCCTGCCCCCAGGAAGCTGACATTCTAACATTAGATTTCAGCAAATGCGAGCTGTCAATCCTGATAATCACACAGCAGAACTCTGATTCATATTGTCATTGTTATTGTCAGTGTCATCATCACTGACGGAGACTCATCTCTCAAGCAGTAAGAATGTAATTTCAATTTTAAAATATTGGGCCCTCTAACTTATCTTGCTCCCCAACACAGAGCTCAACTAAAAATCCTTTAAACTTGTGCGCTGCCATGGGTTACATCATAAAACCAAAGACTTCCCTGTGACATCTGAATCCAATTCAAGAAAAAAAACCTGACTTCAGCAGCTTTTAGTCCAGACTTTAGAAAAAAATTAATTATGCATGCATTCAACTAGCAATGAGCAAACTTGATAATTTAAGCAGTTTAGCAATTGGATTGAAATTTTACAGCTAATTTAAAGTACTCCACACTACTGACTTCAGACTTGAGGTTACAAAGCTGAATTAGCCTGGACAAGAGCAATTACTCAGCACTTTCTGTGCACGTGGCCTTGACTGACTTTTAGGCAGAATGAAGTGACTGCTCACATCCAACCACCGTCAGCTGGATGTGCACGTGCCACACGGACCTTGTGTCTGTGCTCTCAGAAGCAAGGCTGGGTCTTATTTATCCTTGTCGCCCCAGCCTGACAAAAGTCACCACACACTCCATGAATTAATGAATTAATTAATAAGTATGAACGAATTAATTCATATTAATGAATTAATAAGTAAGTCTTAGTAGAAGGGTCATAGTGATAAATTTACTGCTGTGTAACTTTGTGGCCATTTGAAAACACGGCACCAAAACTCGTAGACATATCTCCCTTTAGAGGAAGACTGTGTGTCTCCGTCCCCGCCTCTCAAATTTGAGAAGACTTGTGAGTGTTCTGGTCACAAAGTATGGTAAGAGTGAGGCTACATGACCTGTAAGATGGGGTCATAAAGGCCATGCAGCTGTGATCTGCTGCTCCTGAGACATGCACTCAGGGTTTCTTCCTGGGCTCTCGGGAGGCTCCATCTCAAAGCCCGGCCACTTGCTGGGAGAAACCAAACCACACGGAGACACCGTGTGCTGGGCCTCTGACAGTCTCAGCTAAGCTCAGACGTCAAGTCTTCCCAAACCACAGGGCAGGACAAGCCATCCCTGCGACTTCCTGCCCCACGAGGCCCCTGAGCATCATAAAGTGATGGAAGGACGGCTGTCCCACCCCCAGGTTCGGGACGTTCTGCGCTGACTGGTAAGCAATTGGAACACCCAGTCGGTGTCGCTCACTCACTCAGCACCCCCCGTGGCCTCTGTGTGTGAAGCAACGCGGCGCACTCCGCAGTCTCAGAAAGTGCACGTGCTAGTGGAGAAACACAACTGTACGCAGCTGGGGGTGTGCTGGTCAAGGTCTCATAAACACCTGAGTGTAGGGGACAGCCTGGTTAGAGGCAGTGGACGGTTTCCGCCTTGTGAATACTTCCATCATTGCCCATATCAAGCTACCAACTTGGAGTCAGCCAGCTTCAAACATTCCCAACAAGTTACCTTGAGCTCTTTTGAGCCAGTGCAAGTCAGTTCCAGATGCCACTTGTCAGAAGACCTCAGTGTGGGAAACTAGATCTGAAAGAGACACATGCACCCCAGTGTTCATCGCAGCACTGTTTATAATTGCCAGGACATGGAAGCAACCTAGATGCCCATCAGCAGACGAATGGATAAGGAAGCTGTGGTACATATACACCATGGAATATTACTCAGCCATTAAAAAGAATTCATTTGAATCAGTTCTAATGAGATGGATGAAACTGGAGCCCATTATGCAGAGTGAAGTAAGCCAGAAGGATAAACACCAATACAGTATACTAACGCATATATATGGAATTTAAAAAGATGGTAACGATAACCGAATATGCAAAACAGAAAAAGAGACACAGATGTACAGAACAGACTTTGGACTCCGTGGGAGAAGGTGAGGGTGGAATGTTCTGAGAGAACAGCACCGAAACAAGTATACTATCAAGGGTGAAACAGATCACCAGCCCAGGTTGGATGCATGAGACAAGTGCTCAGGGCTGGTGCCCTGGGAAGACCCAGAGGGATGGGATGGGGAGGGAGGTGGGAGGGGGAATCGGGATGGGGAACACATGTAAATCCATGGCTGATTAATGTCAATGTATGGCAAAAACCACTACAATATTGTAATTAGCCTCCAACTAATAAAAATAAATGGGAGAAAAAAGAAAAAGAAAACAACAAAATATTAAAAAAAAAAAAAAAAGAAGAAGAAGACCTCAGTGTGGGGTCCTCCTCCTCACCACAAAAGGGCAGCAAAAATGCCAGGGGCAAAGGAGAGATTTTGGGGATGAGGTGATGCAAGCCATCTAAGTCCCGAACTCCCAATACAGTCTCCAAGGAACAGTAAGGAACAAGAAGAACACATAATAAGCACACCTTTAACAAGATAGAAGATGCAGATTCCCCAAACCTCAAATTACCTAGAAGTGGAAAAGCAAAGTCAAAATCTCAGTGAGAGCAAGTGCCGAGAACTGCAGTTTGGGGAAAACTGTAGAGGGGAGAGGAGCCGGTAGCAGGCAGATGGTTTTAAAGCTCATCTAAAACCATCCTAGAACAAGAAAGACCCTGGAAATAAACATCAGTGGGTCTAATCACCAACTACAGGGAATGGCTCTGTAAGGAGGAGAGGTAAGGAGATGGTCTTTCCCAGGTGATGCCTCGGGGAGGGGGAGAAGAGGATCAAGGAAAACAGAGGTGCCATGGAAGTCTCAACAAAGAGGAACAGAAACAAGGGGAGAGTCTAGAACCTGGCAAGGCAAAGAAAATCAAAGAACGTGCAATCCCCCCCTCGCCTCTTCCTCAAAAGAAAAAAGACGTCAGAGATGGTGACTGAGTCTTCCCAGGGCCAACACTGTCGCATCTGTAAAAGGAAGCTGGGTCCCAATCTAAACGTGTATGAGTCCATGTCTTAAATATCCTTATAGGAAATCGAGGCTTCCTCCCAATCTGCATTTGTGTTAGTTTCCCCAAGAGCAGAGCTTGCCTGACAGTAGAGAAGCCAGCCATCCTGCAAGGGAGCCAAGAGGCAAGACAGACAAGAAGAAAACGTGGATGCAGGGCAAGCTGTTGAGCCAGTCATTGCTGTGGGTAACTGAGGGACTGGCAGGAATGCCTCTCCAAACCAGCCCTCAGGAGGAGGAGGCCAAGGCATCCAGCCTGTGTTGGTCTAATTCCTCGGAGAAGCAGACGCCAGGGCAGGATTAGATGAGAAAGATTGTCACAGGGGGAAGGATTCAGAGAGAGAATGGGGCTGGGAGAGCAGGAGGCCACAGTGTCTGTCTGACCCCAGGAGCAGGACAGAGAACACTCGGGAAGGGCGGACAGTGGCAATGCAGTCCGAGGGGTGCCCAGCAAGGCCGATGGGGAGCCTTTGAACCCACGGTGTCATCAGAGGAGACCTGTGTCTCCCGTGACTGGGTCTGATCTAGAGTCCCTGCTCAGCTCAGTGCTGGCTGAGAGCAGTCCCTGGGAAGCCTAGTCCCCACACACAAGTGGTGACAGATTTCAGAAGGCAGCAGCTGAAGTTGTGGTGAATCTGTCTGCCACCCATGGGTATGGCTGAGGTGCCTTTTCAGAGCTGCCATATGTGGCCGAGTGGCCTAGAGACAGGGACCCAGAGAAGGTCAGTGGGGCCTTTAGGGGGGACCCCATCAGCATGCAGGAGACACAGATGACCTCAGGGGTGATCGGGAGATGGGCAAAGAGCCTCAGCGTACCTCCCATCTGGGTTCCCCTGATATGGCCCCTTGATAGAAACATCATTCCCATTATTCCAGTCTATCCATGTGAAGGCCTAACCAACAAGAATATGGTTCTTCCTGGGGCAGGGCATTAGAAGGTGAGCACATTCCTGGTGGAATGTTTTACACACATTTTTTGTGGGTGAAGTAGTGTTCCCCCAAATTCACATCTACCTGGACACTCAGCATCTGGCCTTATTGGGAAATAGGGTCTCTGCAGATGTAATCAGTGAAGGATCTTGAGGTGAGACCACCCTGGGTTTGGAGCGGGCCCTAAGTCCAGGGTCTGGTGTCCTTCTCTATGTCTGAGAGAAGACAGGGAGAGATACACAAGGAAGAAGGCCATGTGAAGGTGAAGGCAGAAATGGGAGGGGTGCTGCCGCAAGCCCAAGAACGTGAGGAGCCATCAGAGAAGGCGAGGAAGGATTCTGCCTGAGAGCCTTCGGGGAGAGCAAGGCGCTGCTGCCGCCTTAACTCTGGACTTCCGGCCCCCAGAAACGTGAAAAAAGCAAATTTGTGTTGTTTCAGGCCACCCAGGCGGTGGCCTTTGTTATGGCAACCTTGGAATACTAAGAGACTAACAAAGTATTGTTAGTAAATATAAAATGATAATAAACTAATAATTTATGCCCATCAAAAGTGTAGACATCCGGTGATTCCTGACACTGGAATGTATGACAGCCAAGCCTCTCAGCCTCTATCAAACCTCTGAGCAGAGTTCAGTCAAATTCTGCTCGAACATCCCCCTCAAGTGATGGGAAGCCTCTTGGTTGCTGGCAACTTTGACCGTCAAAGCCCTTCCTATTACTGACCTAAAATATCTGCCTCCCTGTGATCCCCTAACTTTCGATCTAACCTTGGTCTATGACACCCAGCCTGTTTCTGAGAGTACATCTCCTGCTAAATCTTCCTGGAAGCCACTGGGCCCCAGCTCCTTTAAGGAATAACGTAACTTACTCGAAATACAACAATGAACCGGAATATGCAAATTATCTTATCAGCTGTACTCTATAAAGACAATCTTTCCCTGATTAGCATACTGCTCTGTCTCTATTTTCATCAAAGATTCACAGAAATGGCACGTTCAGAGCTTAGAGCAACCACGGGGCATTTTGGGACAGCCACTGAGGCTGGGAGGCCACACCAGGGAAAGTATCGGAGGTAAGAAGTGGCGGGGTGGTCCCTGCATTCCACACATGTCTAGAGAGTGACCCCGCCGAGGGAGAGAATGAGAGAGACCGCCACCCAGTTAATTCCCAGAACAACAGTGTGGGAGACAGAGCCAGGAATACTATCTGGGACTCATGACACAACTCAGTGAACTGTCCTACTCTAGCTCAGACAAAGCAAAAGGCGGGAGGTGTGACTGCCTCCCGAGGTGGAATCAGGGAAGGCTTCCAGAAGGAGGCATCTGTAGGTTGAGCCTTTAAGTCAAATGTGACGAGACATCTCTGATGGTCCAGGGGTTAAGAATCCGCCTGCCAATGCAGGGGACGTGGGTTCGACCCCTGGTCTGGGATGATTCCACATGCCATGGGGCAAGTGAGCCCGGGGTACCACATTACTGAGCCTGCCCCGGAGCCTGTGAGCTGAGAGAAGCCGATGCAATGAGAAGCTGTGCACCGCAACTAGAGAAAGCCCTCAGAGAGCAACAAAGTCCCAGCACAGCCAAAAATAAATAATTTCTTATTTAAAGCAACAGACCAGGCAGAAGGAACTGCCCAAGGAAAGGCAAGGCAATGTGGACCTTCACGCCATGCTGGGGGAATGCAGACCGCCTTAGTGTGGCCAGAGCAGGTACAGGAGTGTTTGCAGGAGGAAGACAAGAAAGCAGAACAGGAAGTAAAAGATGGTCTCTCTAGACCGGGGAAAGGTTGCCTCTCTTTAGCTCCTTTTGCCCATGAAGCTGAGTATTTAATGGTGGTTCTTAGCCTCCAGCGTGCATGAGAAATCACGCGTGTGCTTAACGTGCAGACTGCAGCCTCCACCACATGCCCAGCACACCACCACTAGCTCCCCAGCTCCCTTGCACATCCCACCATACCCCTCATTTTGATTCTGTGTGTTATAGACCCTGCATTTCTGCATCATAGATATGCTCCAGCAATGACTGCAAGAAGGAGGCGGCAAACCTCACCAAGGAAGCAGGCCTGTGCTCCCCACCTTTCTTCATCGTGACAAATGATGTGGGTGGCATGACAACATATTAGGTTACGCCAGAAATTCCGGCAATTTAAGTTCATGTGAAAAGACGCACTGGGGAGAGAAAACCAATTTCAATTCTCCATCAAGGTACTTGGCGAAAACAAAAGGCCAAGACTTTATCAGAAATTACCTCCGTGGCCAGAGAAATGAATCGTGGGGCTGCCCAACCCTTCTCCGGACTCTGAGGGTCGCCTGTAACTTGCAAAGGCAGGCCCTCAGGTTGTTTCACGCTGAGCAGAGGGTTCAACCCCAAGAGCTTTCAGGAAATTGAAGCACACTCTTGGAGAGCAGTCAGTCCCTCACAGAGGAGCGATGGGGATTTAAGCACACAGATTCATTTGGTTTTTGAAAAGCAAAAAAGAATTTCAGGAGCAAAGCATCTCAGGGGTGAAATATCCTTTGGGTCAGTGTCTCCTGTAAGTCAGAGTCCCAGGCCCTCTACTGGAGACTCTGTTACAGTGGGTCTGGGGTGAGGCTCCGGGAAGCTGCTGGTGAGAGACGTGTGGAAACATTGATCTAGCTTGCTGGGCCTCCGCTTACACACCTCCAAGGACAGGGAGTCCCTTCCCTTCGAGGGAGACCCATCCCAATTTTGAAGAGCTGTGACCATTAAAAACGTCCAACAGACATTACTGAGCTGAAACTTTCCTCCAGCGCCAAGTCCCCTAAGCTTGGGTCTCTGCACTGACTCTGAGTAAGTTCAATCTCCCTGCCACAGGCAGCCTGGTACAAAGATGAGCTCCACACACAAGGCCTAACCCAGCGGCTCTGCACTCACCAACTGTGGGAAAGGAAGGTGCATCTAGCGGCTTGGAGAGCCTTCCCCTCCCCCATTTTTCCGCATCCCCCCCTCACTCCTATTTCCAAAGGGAAAGGTGGGAGTAATGGCTTTCATGAACTTGACTAATAATTGTAGGCTTGTGGTCAGCAGAAATAACGGTCCCCCAAGAACGCATGCATCCTAATATCCGGAATCTGTGACGGTGCTGCATGACAAAGGAGAATCAAGCAAGAGACGACATTCAGGTTGCCAATCAGCTGACCCTGAAATAGGCAGAGTATCCTGGGTCACCTGGGTGGACCCACTGTAATTACAAGGGTCCTTAAAAGTGGGCATTCTGGCATCCCTGGTACTCACATGGTAAAGAATCCACCTGCAAATGCAGAAGACCTGGATTTGATCCCTGGGTCACGAAGATCCCCTGGAGGCAAGCATGGCAACCCACTCCAGGATTCGTGCTGGAGAGTCCCATGGACAGAGGATGGAGTGGACAGAGTCAGACACAACTGGGCGACTCACACTTTGTGGGAGAGGAAGGCAGAGAAGTGAACATCAGAGCCACGCAGCCTGAGACGTGAGTGCCTGTCACGACCTTAGGACAGACCAGGAGCCAAGCAAGAGCCTGCAGTCTCCATGAGATTCCCCCTCTTATCTTCCCGAATGCAACACTGCTGACAACATCTGGACTTTATCCCACCAAGACCCTGTCGGATCTCCTACCTCCAGAACTGTGAGATAATAAGTCTGTGTTGTTAAAAGCCAAATTAGTGGTGACTTGTAATAGACATAACAGAAATCCAATACACTTATTATATGCTAGATAGGAAGCATCACTACAAACAAAGCTAGTGGAGGTGATGGAATTCCAGTTGAGCTATTTCAAATCCTAAAAGATGATGCTGTGAAAGTGCTGCACTCAATATGCCAGCAAATTTGGAAAACTCAGCAGTGGCCACAGGACTGGAAAAGGTCAGTTTTCATTCCAATCCCAAAGAAAGGCAATGCCAAAGAATGTTCAAACTACCACACAATTGCACTCATCTCACACACTAGTATAGTAATGCTCAAAATTCTCCAAGTCAGACTTCAGCAATATGTGAACCGTGAAATTCCAGATGTTCAAAGTGGTTTTAGAAAAGGCAGAGGAACCAGAGATCTAATTGCCAACATCCACTGGATCATCGAAAAAGCAAGAGAGTTCCAGAAAAACATCTATTTCTACTTTATTGACTGTGCCAAAGCCTTTGACTGTGAGGATCACAGCAAACTGTGGAAAATTCTTCAAGAGATGGGAATACCAAACCACCTGACCTGCCTCCTTCAAAACTGTATGCAGGTCAAGAAGCAACAGCTAGAACTGGACATGAAACAACAGACTGGTTCCAAATTGGGAAAGGAATACGTCAAGGCTGTATATCATCACTCTGCTTATTCAACTTCTATGCAGAGCACATCATGAGAAATTCTGGGCTGGATGAAGCACAAGCTGGAATCAAGATTGCCAGGAGAAATATCAATAACCTCAGATATGAAGATGACACCACCCTTTTGGCAGAAAGTAAAGAACTAAAGAGCCTCTTGATGAAAGTTAAAGAGGAAAGTGAAAAAGTTGGCTTAAAACTCAACATTCAGAAAACTAAGATCATGGCATCCGGTCCTATCACTTCATGGCAAATAGATGGGGAAACAATGGAAACAGTGGCAGACTTTATTTTTGGGGGCTCCAAAATCACTGCAGACGGTGACTGCAGCCATGAAATTAAAAGACACTTGCTCCTTGGAAGAAAAGCTATGACCAACCCAGACAGCATATTAAAAAGCAAAGACATTACTTTGCTGACAAAGGCCCATCTAGTCAAAGCTATGGTTTCTCCAGTAGTCGTGTATAGATGTGAGAGTTGGACTATAAAAAAATCTGAGCATTGAAGAATTGATGCTTTTGAACTGTGGTGTTGGAGAAGACGCTTGAGAGTCCCTTGGACTGCAAGGAGATCCAACCAGTCCATCCTAAAGGAGATCAGTCCTGGGTGTTCACTGGAAGTACTGATGCTGAAGCTGAAACTCCAATACTTTGGCCACCTGATGCGAAGAACTGACTCACTAGAAAAGACCCTGATGCTGGGAAAGATTGAAGGCAGGAGGAAAAGGGGATGACAGAGGATGAAATGGTTGGATGGCATCACTGACTCAATGGACATGATTTTGAGCAAGCTCCGGGAGTTGGTGATGGACAGGGAAACCTGGCATGCTGCAGTCCATGGGGGTCACAAAGAGTTGGACATGACTGAGCGACTGAACAGAACTGAACTAGGTCGTATACCTGAATATCTCATTTAATAACAAAACAATCAGAGGATAGATATTATTACTATTCCTGTTTGACATATGAGTAAACCGAGGCTTATATAACCTATAAATAATCTGCCAGGGGTCACACAGACAGAAGTGGTACAGTCTGGATTCAAACCCAGGTCTGTCTTCCCAAATCCCTTTGAAGAAAGTGAGGAAAAAAAGAGGAGGTAAAAATAGGAGTACAAAATGGGAACAAAGAGATGAAAAGACCTGGAAAGAGACCTAGAACAAAATACATAACTCTACAGTTATCCAAGGAGTGTTCTAGATTAATGAGAAATGTTTGCTGTCAAATTCTAATCACTGACTCAAAATGCCTGAGGTCGCGTGCACTTAGAGATAATCGAGTTCAAATCCTCCAGGTTAAAGCTGGAGAAGACCTGGAGAAGGAAGCGACTTGTCCAGGGGAGCAGAGAGCCTGGTGGGGATAGGCAGGAACCAGGGCCCCATTTCCACGCAGGGCTGGTTCTTCCTCTCCCCTTGCCCTGTACTTCCTTTCTTCCTCCCAAAAGACTGTGTGCTGACCCACAGGCAGTGAAGGTGAGTGTGTGGCTCTGCCCGGAGCACAGTGATGGAGAACGCTGGGAGCCCCGTGCCTAAGACATCTCAAGAGAGCGTCCTCTCCAGCAGGGCCTCTTGCTCCGAGACATCCAGCAACCACCACAGAAACAGGTCCTATTTGCCCAAAGTGTCCACTGAGCATGCGGATGCCTGTCACTCACTGCCTTGCGTGGCTGGGGTAACCTGGACCGCCACACCCATGGACGTGACAGCTGCCAGGAGCCTGGCATTGCCTTGGGATGGACAGGACCACTGGGTCCCGCCCCCCCTCCAGGAAAAGAGAAACTGCATGCCTTGTAGTGACACACTTTTCCTACAAACACAACTTAATTAACCTGGCATAAATTTCAGCCTCATATCGAATCATCATCTCTCTCACACATGCATATGCAGAAGAAAAAGTTTCAAAGACAAGACCCACTTATGATGGGCCAAGAAAATCCTGGTTTCCCACATTCCCACTCACCCTCTCCCTGGACCCAGGAGCCCCTTCCTGAGATTTAGCTGCCCACTCAGTGCCAGCCTCTCCCTGCCAGCTGCTCCCTCTGAGAGTCTCATACCTTAGCACACATAGGAATCGCCTGGCGGCCTTGTAAAATGCAGGCTCCTGGGCTCCCTCCACACCCCTCCACCTCTGCACAGACAGAGAATCTGAATCAGTAGGTCTGGGATGGGACCCAAGGATCTGTGTTGTAACTGACATATACACATACCATATACAATACACATAACACACACACAAACACCATGCCTACTACCCCCACACACCATGCACGCGTGCACACACACACATGCCATGCCCCCCACTCCCACACACCACATGTCACGCACACACACCATACCCCTACACACACAGGTAATTCTGACTGGAGGACTGCTTACAGATTCATACAACACCAACCGAGTTACTGCAGGACAAACCGTCCAGTGTAAATAAAGCCACAAGCATGCAATTGCCACATCACTGGTGTTCAAAAAGTTATTTCTCCTTCCTGCCTCTATCTTTGTTCCTGAAGATTTTTGCACCAGTTTTAATAAGGCAGACATTCCATTCTGCCTTCACTTTAGTTGAGCTACTTTTATACGTAGTATCTTTGCGTTTCTCTGTCTGGTTCCCCAGTAAGACTATGAGGAGGGAGGGACCAAATTAGCATCCTCAGCATCCAGTGGGCCCCTGGCCAGGTAAGCGTTGTGAATGAACGGCTAGAACGCAGTACCAGCCCCCCGCCCTCCAAGCTGCTCCATCTGAATCCTGCAGTAAGTAGGTTGAGGGGCTGGGGGGAGCCAGAGGGCCTCACCCAAGGGGAGAGAGGGGTGCTGTGTAGAGTCGTAGAGTGAAATTCATCAGGAAGCAAGGCGGCTGCAGCACGATTCCTTCCCACTTACGACAGCCCTGGGAACAGTTCTGCTCCCTGGATGCATTAAGCACAAGCTGCTTGACCAGTCAACAAGTTCTTTATGACGTTTCCAGACTCGCAGACCGGAATAACATTAATGAAACTTTCATGCCCTGATAAATAGTTCATCGGGAACCAAGGCAGGCGCTGGCCCCGCCCTCCTCCACTGAGCCTCCTGGAGCCCCCAGCGTCTCTTTCTTCCTTTCCTTGGTCTTCAGGCCCAACTAGGCACTAAGGCCAGGTGCCTTCACCAGGGAATGGCTCCCGCCTCTCCACCCCCTCCCCAGCTCTAAGCAGACCCTGGGGCATCTCAGCTGGACCACAAGGCAGGCTCCTCACAGGTCTCCTGGCTTCTTCAGCCCCTCCCCTACACCGTCATCATAAGCTTGCTGAAGCTCACCTTTACTGAGAACCCGCAGTGGCTCCCACCACTCTCAACCAAGCGCAGATGTTTCAGCCTGACATTCAAGCGCCTCTGAGGGCTCATCTAACCTAACGTTCTCCCCTATCACCCGTACTCTGCTTCTTACCCCACTGCCTCTAGTCCAGTGTTTTTTAAACTGCATATCCCACTTTATAAGTGAGACACCAAATTGATCTAGCAGGTCCTGACCAGGAATTTTTCTTAAAGTAGAACAGAATAAGAAATGCCAGACTGCATCGCACACAGGAAGCTTTCGTTTCATGAAAATTCTGTTTTAGATATGTCTATGAGTGTGTGTGCGTGTGTAGGTGTAGGTGTACTGTATCACGCTATAAAATGCACATCTTACTATGGATCACAGTCAAAAAGATTTGAGAAGTGCTGTTTGGGCCAAACTGAATCCACTGTCTCTCTTCTATGTTCTGTGCACTCTGTTCCATCTCCAACTTCCCCTCGCGTGATTCCTGCGTTGTTTCTACCTTCCCTCCACCCTAATCACCTCCCTCCCTCGGGTGGCTCAGTGGGTAAAGAATCCACCTGCCAATGAAGAAGACACAGGAGAGGCGGGTTTGACCCCTGGGTTGGGAAGATCCCCTGGGAGAAGGAAATGGCAGCCCACTCCAGTATTCTTGCCTGGAGAATCCCATGGACAGAGGAGCGGGCAGGTTACAGTCCATGGGGTCACAAAGAGTCAGACACGACTGAGGCAACTGAGCATGCATAAACATCCAAGTCTTACTTATTCTTCCAGGCTGTCTTAGCTGCTTTCTCCAGAAGCAGACTCTGGAATGAGGATGTTTATTTGAGAGATGACCCAAAAAAACACCAGTAAGGAAAAGCAGAAGTGAAACAGAAGGGGAGTTGGAATCCAGAGCGCTCTGTCGAGCAGGTTCCTGCCGCGGGTGACTGGACTCAGTCCACTGGGGACTTTGGGGTCAAGGGAGCTGGGATAAACATCCACCTACTAGTGCAAGATCCCGGCAGGCGGTCAGGGCGGCATGGCGGTGGGGCATGGTGAGTGCCCAGAGGCTAGCAGTGGGGCAGCGACAGTGACAGAGAAAGGTCATTTCCAACAGGAAATCCCCGCTTAGGCTCTGCCCATCACACACACATAGACACACACACATAGACACACACACACACACACACACACACACACAGGCATCACAGTTCCACGTGTGTAGCAGACTTTCCTCCCTCTGTCTCTGTTCCTGAAATTTGCTGATATAAAGATTTTAATAGAGCAAAAATGTCATTCTGCCTTTATTTTAGTTGGGACCCCTCTTGATGTTTCTGTGTCTGCTTCCCCCAATAAGACTGTGAGCTCCTTAGGGAGAGGGAAAGAATGAGCTCAATGCCCATGCCTTCCTCTTCCTGGAAACACAGCCTGTATTTTCCATGGGCTTTCCACCCTTCCTCTGCTCTCAGCTCACGTGAGCCAACCGTATCCCCACAGCCATAGTGCCAGGGGCAGAGATGGGCGCTGACCCCAACAGGTCCACTGAGGCTCAATCTGGGGGCCTCTGTCTCCTCTGTTAGCAAAATGAATCTGTTTTTTTTTTTTCCTGGTGTTGCTGAGAGCAGCTGGCTGCTGTCTTCCCACCAAGAGGAGAAAAGCTACAAGACAACGCAGCCAACACAGAATCAGAAAGGGACGGGAGAGAAGAACCAAGTCCGGGAGTGATTCCGTTCCTGGAACGATTCCGTTCCCACCCAACTGCTTCCGTCTCTCCCCTGAAGTCAGCTTGATCTGAGTTCCTGTCACCTGTGACCCCAAATCCCACCTGATGCAGCCTGCCTTCCACCCCTCGCTGCACCGTCACCTTGAGAAGAGAGCACATGACCCGCGGCACTCGGTCAGGAGAGACAGCAAGCGTGCAAGTGCTGCCCGAACACGCTTTCCTCTGCACCGCAGCTCCCGGCCGCTGGCGGCCATAGACACACGGTCACTGGCCCAGTCGTAACCCATGACCTCCAAACACAGACGTACTGGACAGCTACAGACACAGACGTAGGCAGCAAACAGCAGAAGGGACAATATTGTGAATGAGGAAAAGGAGGCCGGGGGCTGAAGTGTGTCTGGGTTGCCTGGGTCAGCCTAAAAGGACTCCTGGGTTCTAACACGGAGACCTCAGAACTTGCCGGCATATTAACCCAGATTCAGCTCCAGCGAGGCCCCTAGAAGCACAGTTTGTCAGAGCTGGGGGACTCTGGAACATCCTGTCCAGCCCCAAGGAGTGGCAGGGGCCAGCCCGAGGTCTCTGGGCAAGCTGGTGGCATGGCTGGAACTGGAAGCTCTTTCCACCACACACGGAGGAAGGTGGACGAAGGGGTCAAGCTCATCACATCACTGCCGTCAGACCGCTGGATGGCTGGCCTGTGCCTTCAGCCTTTCCCGTCGCCATCGACCTCCTCCGGAGAATTTTCTCCAGTGCAGATTCCTCTATGCTCAGGAGGCCAACAGTAACCGAGTCTCCAATCCCCTCAGGCTCTAACGGTCCCCGGGCGTATAAATGCCCAGATCCAGCCCTGCCTCAAATCAGACATGGCCTAGGGAGGCCATTTCTAGTATGGTTCCTCAGAAAGCTTCTTGACTGCAACCAAGCGTGTATATTTGGTGCCTCAGAACCTTAAATTATATCCAAAATAGTAATAATGGTAGCAGCTAAGCTTGTATTATTTAGTGTTTTCTATATGCCAGGCCTTGTTGGCGTGCTTCACACAGACTAACTCACTGAGTCCTCATCCAACTCTGTGAGGTGGGTACTATTATTCTCATTGTACAGATGAGGAAAGAGAGGCACAGAACCGTTAAATAACTGGCCCAAGATTACCTCCACAGCAGACAGCGGGCCAGGATGGGAACCCAGGCAGCCCGGCTCCAGGTTCCCTAGGGAGGACCACCGTGCAATAGTGCCTCTGTGGCCAAAAGGCTAGTGGAACAGGCCAGAGATTGTATCCTCAGAAAGGTCTGCTCATGAGGGCGGTCCTTGGCTGGTACCTGGGAACTTGGAATTTGAGGAGGGTTTCCCCCATTTCCTGGTAAGAGCAACTTCCTATCCCAAAATTGTTCGTGCAGGTATGGTTTACGCTCCACACCTACTTATCTTCAGGGAGTCTAGAGACTTTGGGGGATGTGCTCAGCAGAGGGTGCCGAGGCAACTGGCTCCCAGTAAAGACCCTGGGCACAAGTGTCCGGGGAGCTTCGCCGGTAGACGGCGTGTCCCGCACGTGGCCACTGCTGGGGAATTAAGTGCATCCCGTGTGACTCCACTAGGAGAGGCTCTGGGAAGCTCACACCTGGTCTCCCTGGTCTTCGCCTCTGAGCCTTTTCCCTTTGCTGATTCCGTTTTACATTCCTTCACTGTAATAAGTCATATCTGTGTGTGTGATGAGTCTTGAGAGTCCCCGAGTGAATCACCGAACTTGGAGGTAGTTTTGGATAACTGACACATCCTCAAAATCCTTAAAGCTATTTAAGCACCTGTGAGAACATCGTAGAAAGTCCTGACTCAGTTGCTCTTGGATGATATTCTTCTCAGGTGTCTACTTACATATTACATAAGACTATCTCTCTGGTATAACAAGGTGCCTTAAAGCGGGTTGTCCAGCACTGGGCTGGCACAAGGTCCCAAGGCTGGCAGGGATCTCAGAGTACTATCTCTAAGAGGGGCCCCCCATACCCATCCTGGCCTCATAGGGCACCAGAGATAAGCCTTCAGCCAGCAGTAATACCAGCAATGTTGTTTAATCTGAATGATTGTGTAGTGTTCTTGAAGACCAGAACCTCTGTCCCTTGACTTTCCATCCAGGGATCACTCATGATCCATCCCAGGCACAATGATTAGATGGGGCAGGGAGAATATTTGGTTGCAGTATAAGGAACAATACCCCTCCTATAACAGGGGATGCTCTCAATGCATTGAACACAGGAAATGTGCTAGGGAGGCAAGAAGACACAGTCCCTGTCCTACAGAGCTCACATCCAGGGAAGGCTTTGTTTAAGGGACTGGGCTCCCCATTGCTAGGGATGCTCAAATAGAGGCTGGGGGTTGCCTGTTGGGAATCCCTGCCTTCTAGCACCTGGTACTGGGATTTGGCAATCCACGTTATTGAGTAATTTTTATGTTACTTTGCCCAATGATGCCAGAGGAGCAGCTCTGAGGCCTGCTATACTCTTTCTCCAGCTCTTCCTCACTGCTCCATCATTCTCCCCAGGCCAGGAAGCGTGCGGGCCGCCAGCTCAGAAGACGTAGTGGGCTCTGGAGACAGAGGGCCCCAAATTTGGTCTCGGCTCCATCTATCCCACACTAATTCTGGGATTCTGGCAAGAGCTGTAAGCCCTCTGACTCTGCTTCCTCAACTGTGCATAGCAGAGGCCCTGGAGGCTGCATGAAATCCGTACCTGGCTCCATGCCTGTTTCCCAGCAGGAGCGTAATAAAATTGTGCCCTACCCCCCTTGATGCCCGGAGTGCTGGACGTGCCAGTTTTATGAATAGGCCACCTACTTTCCCTTCTTCACTCCACCAACAGGAGGAAGAATTAGGTTAATTACACTGAGAAGAAATACAAGAGGGTAATAAGATCTCTAATCCCATCTTTTGCTCATAAGTTAAATAAATGTAAACGTTCTTACCCAAATGATGGTAAAATATTTGACCTCATTACCGTGAATTCTGGCCATGGTATGGGGGCTAGTCATTGGGAAGAAGATTCCAACTGTTCACGTACAACTTCCATATATAAGAATGGTATTTATTTGAAATGCTATTTATCTTTTAGATTTTTTTCCCTCCAAACAAGTTCACAACAAAAGGAAAGAAGGTATCCACCAGTCATATACCCAATAGAGAACTATTTCTCTAAATCTCCTTCCTCCATTCTATCCTTATTTATATGTGGAGTAGGAAATGGCAACCCGCTTCAGTATTCTTGCCTGGGAAATCCTGTGGACAGAGGAGCCTCATGTGCTGCAGTCCATGGGGTTACAAAGAGTTGAGCTCAACTGAGCGACTAAACAGCAGTAATCCAGGAGGCACTACTATCATTTAAGAGCATTTTTTAAAAGCACTCCCAAGTTTGGACGGCACCGTCGTAGGTGCACTTTTCTCAGGGTGTAGAACGGTAAGCGTCTGAGAGCACCTCTCAGACCCAGCTCTCCCACCAGGTAACACCCCCACCCCGCCCCTTCTCCGTGTCTCCATCTCCTTACCTGTGAAAGGATGAGCTTGGACTAGACCAGCGGTCACCAAACCCAGCTGGGTTAGCATCATAATCAAGGGAGGAGCCTTTAAATACCCAGATTGCCAGACCTCACCTGGATCCACAGAATGAACTTGTTGAGAGTGGGGCCTAAGAACCTGAATTTTCCACAAGATTTCCCACCACCCACCTCCCAGAGCACTCAGATGCAGCCAGTCTGGCATCCCGCCACAGACCCACTGGACTAGACGACGTCCTACCAAGGCCAATACCCTACCTTTTGGATGACCCCACAGAACTAATACCTGGTGGTAATCTTAACCATTCCTCAGTTTCTAGGTCATCATTTTAGGTGTCTGAGTTACTTTCCATTTTCCTAAATATGACTCTTTGTAAATGGGTCATGCTGGCCATCATTTTTCCTCATTCGCAGGCATCCCCAGAAATCACAGAGCCCAAAAGAATGTCCACATCCATTAAAAAGATCCATTAAAAAGTGATGGATGTCTCAAAATCCAGGTCAGTTTCAAAGGTAGATTTCTCCTGATTCATCTCTCAGTGACAACAGGGCAAGGCTGGGTAGATTTGATTTAAATCTAACTGATTTAACTCTCCAGTCAGGAGGACTCAATTTGACCAATTTTTCTCCTACAAAAGATGTGTTCTTTTTTTCAGAAATATAACCTTAAAGCCTCCTTTACAGCTCAGAGACAAATGCAGCTTTCATTTTTGTTTTAAAAAATTGTGATTTCTTAGCATCCAAGCATCCTTAAGCGTCAAAGCTGTGAAGGCCCAGCGGTACCCCAGCTTGACCCAGTGAGGCCCCACAGAGCGTTTGTGGCAGGGCCGAAGGAGGCGGACAGCGCGCTGGACCTTTGGGCACCCGGAGCCTTTTCCATCACAGCCCCCTGCCTCCAACTCGCTTCCCAGTCTTCCGGGAATCCCAAGGCCACAAAAGAACCCTCAACAACACATGGGTTTTACTTTTACCCAAAGCTAATTGGAGCAGTGGGATACAAACAGCAGCAAAAGAAAGAAAATGTTCTCCTTTCAGTTCACAAGCCCAGATACTAAGGTTTCAGACACTTCTAAAGCACTGCAGCAACCAAAAAATATGTACACATTTACGCCTACCAGAACAGACTGAGAAAAACTGACCTGATGGAGTGGTGGGATTAATGATTTTCTCCACTTTCCAAAAAGGTGTGGCGTTGTTGCAAACGTACTTATAAACTTTCCAACCATAAAAACATGCAGCTCTTGGAAATGGGGCATGGGGCTCTCGGTAAGACAGGCAGCCACTCTCCTGGCTTTATTCTGCTGAGTGGCAAGCCTCTCTATTCTGGATATGCTCTCTAGCAACAAGTATTCACAACTCTGTTAACAAAACACCCTGTTGGGGACTTCCTGGTGGTCCAGTGACTAAGACTCAGCGCTTCCAATGCAGGGGGGCCCGCCTTCCATCCCTGGTCAAGAAACTAGGTCCCACGTGCCGCAACTAAGCGTTTGCATGCTACAGCTGAAGATCCTGTGTGCTGCAACTAAGACCTGGCACAGCCAAATAAATAAATAAAAGTAAATATTTAAAAAATACCTTGAGATGGTTCATGTGTTTACATTGACTTCTGAGAGCTATGAAGAGATTTCTCCTCCATTACTAGCCACTGATACTCACACTATACCTTACTCATTTGGAAGGTAATTTAGGTGTGGTCTGGTAACATTTCCTGTTAACTTGAATTTCCACCTCTTTTTTTTTTATCATGTGTGTTTTTAGTTTTTTTTTTCACATGTTTAAGTCCTGTCTCCCCAGGAATCTAAATCATGATCTCTTTTTGAGTGATTAACCCCTCAGCTTGAATAGCAGTATATAGCACAATTCAACTTGATGGCCTGGCACAGAATCCTGCTCTGCACATGCTAACTGGGTGATCGAGGGTGAGTCGTTTAATCTCTACTTCACCTGCTTCCCTCTCTTTAAAACGGAGGTTCAAAGAACAGTACTTCCTGCATAGGGTTAATTCAGCGCATACATTTTTAAGTGCTGAGAATTGTGCCTGGTACAGAATGAGTACAGTATAAATGACAAAATGTAAAACACCTTCACCAGCCCAGGAGTTAATGAGGTCATCAACAAGATCCCAGATAGTGGGAAGCACGACAGGACAAGTGACCCAGTTTCACCAACAAGTAAATTGCAAGGAGAAAAAAGGGAGAGAAAAGGAGAGCGAGGGAAAGAAAGGAAGGAGAGAGCTGAAGGGGGTACCCACAGATTGAAAGCCACTTGAGATATTTACACACCCCTGTTCATAGCAGGATTCTCCACGATAGCCAAAATAGCCAAAAGATGTGGGCAACCCAAGCGTCCATCAATAGGTGAATGAATAAACAAAATGTGGCATATAAATACAATAGAGAATATTACTCAGCCTTACAAAGAAATTAAATTCTCACACACGCTGCAACATGGATAAACCTTAAAGACATTATGCTAAGTTAAATAAGCCAGTCACAAACAGATAAATACTGCATGATTCTACAAAAAGACCAATACTGTATGATTCCATTTATATGAGGTACCTGCAGTAGTCAAATTAATAAATACAGAAAGCAGAATGTGGTTCCCAGAGGCTGGAGGAAGGGACGAATGAGGAGTTACTGTTTAACGCGTGTAAGGCTTCAGTTTGGGAAGATGATAAACATCTAGAGATGGATGGCTGTGATGGTAGCAGAACAATGTGAATGTACTTAATGCCTCTGAACCATACATTTAAAAATGGTTAAAATGGTAAATCTCACATTATGTATATTTTACTAAGTACTAAGTGAAGTCGCTCAGTCGTGTCCGACTCTTTGTGACCCAGTGGACTGTAGCCTACCAGGCTCCTCCATCCATGGAATTCTCCAGGCAAGAATACTGGAGTGGGTTGCCATTTCCTTCTCCAGGGGATCTTCCTGGCCCAGGGATCAAACCCAGGTCTCCTGCATTGCAGGCAAACACTTTACCCTCTGAGCCATCAGGGAACTCTTATATTTTACTACATCTTTTTTTTAAAAGATGCTTAAGAGATATACCAACAAATCTCAATGTGTGGACTTGATTCAAATTAAACAAAAAAAGTATGGCATTTATGAGGCAATTGGAAATTTGAGCACCATACTGGATATTTGAGGATACAAAAGAATTAATGTTGATTTTTTAAAATGTGTGATCATAATTATTGAGAATCCTTATCTTTTAGAGATACAAATGAAGATATTTATTAATGAAATGATATGATATGTGAGATTAGCTTCAAAATAATAAGGGAGGAGAAGAGGTGAATGGGGATAATCATAAAACAAGACTGGCCCTGAGGTGATAACTGTTGAAGCCGGGTGATGAGCACATGGGGATTCCTTAAACTATTCTGTCTACTGGAGGTATGTGAGTTTCTATCATCAAATAAGGTCAAATAGTTTATTATCATGGGCTTCCCTGGTAGCTCAGCTGGTAAATCCACCTGCAATGCAGGAGACCCCGGTTCAATTCATGGATCAGGAAGATCTCCTGGAGAAGGGATAGGCTACCCACGCCAGTATTCTTGGGCTCCCCCTGGGGGTTCAGATGGGAAAGAACCCACCTGCAATGTGGGAGACCTGGATTTGATCCCTGAGTTGGGAAGACCCACAACTCACTGCAGTATTCTTGCCTGGAGAATCCGCACGGACAGGGGCGCCGGGTGGGCTACGGTCCCTGGGGTCACACGGAGCAGGGCACGACTGAGCGACTGGGCGCAGGGCAAAGGCCGTCACGTTATTACCTCTGTAATATCACGTGCGTTATCCCCGTTCTCAGCGGGCTAATGGCTCCTGGCGCACCACGGCTGCTCTATCACTCGCCTGGTTAATTCCAGGTCATTTCAGTCCCCAGACTAAGGGCTACGGAAAGCCATCGACCTTCCCTCTGACCTCGCACCTCACTCTCAGTTGCAAGACAGGCTCTTCCTACCACTGCTCATCCACCTAAAATGTTGAAGGAGTGAACAGCCTCAGACTTGCCTTGTAGAGCTCTTTTCAGTAGAATTAACCTCATTTGAGAGATGAGGACGTGAGTACCCAAGAGTTTGGTGACTCACTCTTGCCCACAAGCTGCGGAGTCAGGATGTAAACCTGGCCTCTTCTACCCTGCCCGAGCAGCCACCTTCCTCCTGCCTTTCCATACACCCATGTCTTCTCTGCTCTCCTTCAGAGACAGTCTGGGACCCATTCCTATCCACTTTCCTCAGTCACACTAGGGCCTCTTCCCAGGGCTTCCCAGGTGAGTGGGAATTCTCGATCTGCTTGTCCAGTATGCACCCTGAGACCTGGTCCTCGCTCAGGCCTGCAAATCAGAAGAGCTGCCGCCAGGAGGCCTCACCGGGAGGCTCTGTGGTCTGAACAACCAGGCTTCCCAGTACCGGCTCCCAGGAGCGGTGGCTCTCAACTCTGGTTGCACATTCAGATCACCAGGGGAGATTTCAAAAACACCAATGAACGCCAGGGGCCCACTTCCAGAGATACTGACCTAATTGGTGTCGGTGGCCCCAGGCATTGCGTTTCTCTAAACTCTTCAGCTGTTCCAAACTGCAGCCAGGGTTTCTGATATAGGCTCAGAGACAACAGCATCCCTTTCTTTAACTAGTTAGCCTTCTTGACCTACAAAACAGGACTCTCTTTTTTTTTAATGGCTGAAAAACACTGATATTGGAATAAACATTGGAATATAAATAGAACGTACAGTAAACACTGATTGAAAAGATGAACTAAATTAGAATAAGATTTAAAGAAATGCAATCTCTGAGTTTCCTAGGAAGAATCAGGGATCTTCAACTGTCTCCTCTTTGTACTTGGAAAGGAGAAACATCTAAGTTCTTCTGGATATGAATTCAAAAGCCACCAGGATATGATATCATCCCTCTGCACCCGGTGGCGGTTACTCCCTTTCATGCCTAAAGGGCCTCCCCAGAGGTTTTCTGTGTAGCGGCATGTGTGCGTGCAAACACACACACACACACACGCACACACTCAAGTCTCCTTTAGTCTCAACCTCTGGGCTAAGACCATGCAAAACCTTGGTCTTTGGCATCACAAGCAGTTAAAAGAATCTTTCAGAGGGACGGGGATCCGCACACGGTGGGTCCTTTAGTTCATGGAGAAACTAGTTCTATCATTACAAGAGGCATGCGGTGTGCCAGGTACTCAGCACTTCACATGCGCCCCGGTGCCCCACCTCACTCCTGAGGAAACTGGGCTTGGAGAGATTCAGTGACAGCTTCAGTGGTCTTTGCACCTTACCGCCACAACCATCCTTCCCACACGCCCACAAAAAGTGTGCACAGACACAGAACTACAGTCACCCGTGAAGCCCTGGCAGGGACGCTCATGGCCGTGACAAGCAATTCCTGGTGCCCACTCTTCACGTGGGCACCACAGAAACGCAGCTGAGGCTCGTTCTGGGTCCCTCTGCAGGGGGCACACAGCTCCATCACAGCCCATCTCCCCCCCAGTATAACCGTCTATTTAAATACCTGTCTCACGCGCAGGCTCCTCTGAGGGCCCATGATGGGGCAGAAGTATTCTCCTCACCACACCATTCATTCACTCAACAAATATTTATCGAGTGCCTTCTGTGTGCCAGACAGTGGGGACTCAGCAGGGAGCTGACGTGGACCTCATATGCCAGCGGTGAAAACAGGTGTTATTTAGTCTAAGAGTTATAGAAATATGTGTATAATGACAAGCTGACAAGTGCTACAGAAAAACAGGAGGTTAGGGAATACGCAGCAACAAGAGGAGGACCTGATCTCAAGGAAGGACGGCTCAAGGGAGATTCCCTGAGGAAGTGGGGTCAGAGCTGAGCTCCGAAGACGTGGTGGGGTTCACTAGATAGGGTAAAGTAGGATGTAGGGAGTGGTCCATAAGAAGAGAACTACAGGCACATTTGAAGATACGAAATAGGTGCAGATGCTGGAGCCAGAAAGCAAGGGGACCAAAGCAAGAGATAACAGTAGTAATACAGATGGAAGGTGGTCCCATACATAATCTTAAAATGATGTTAAGGATTTTACTCTTTATGCAAAGAGCAATGCAACCCACTGGGTGGGTCCCAAGCAAAGTGGTAATATACAAAATATCAGTTCTGAAAATCCTATCTGGCTGCAGCGTCAGGAATGAACTAAGAGGGGATGACAGTGGACACAGGGAGGTAGTTAGAAGGCCAGGGCATCTGCCAAAGAGCAGGAGGGTGGTGGCCGGGAGGAGGACAGCAGCAGGGGTGAGGGGGGATATTTAGGGTGGATATGGCGGAGAGGCAGAAGGCGTGTACAGCGCGTCCCCTAGCCTCCAGCTTGCAGAAACGGATGGATGGTGGGGCCATATACTACGATGGGGAACTCTAAGTGAACTGCAGGACCAGGGCGCAGAGGCCAAGATGCTACATTCACATCCGACAGGCTCCATCACTGGGCTAAGCCCAGCTTGCATTGCTGTCTTATTATGAAGGGAGAAAAAAAAACAGTAGAGCTGATATTTTGAGTAATAAGTGGGCAAGCACTTCAACATTTAATTTATATGTCACTAGTTTCAAAACTCATTTAAAAACCTTCCTATAATCTTACCAGGTTTACGTACACTGACATTATAACACCCAAATTATTTCTGATCTAAAAATAATTACCCCATATGTTGCTTTGTCTGAAAATGTGTTGAGAGAAATTATTGGCAAGCAATACTTTTCCATTGCCACAGAACAGTGAGCCAATTACCAGTTATGCCTTAATTCATTTCATCTATTCTTAAGAAAACCTTATCAGAGGAGAGACACATTTTCCAAGAATACTTAGGAATGAGGGTGTCCTGACAAGAGGGCAGAGCACTGATTATGAAAATGATTATGGAAACATGAAATAGGGGGAGATCCAGACAAGAATCAGTCAACAGTTCGGAGGTCTGTTAATGGATGGGTGGGCAAGGAGTATGGGCAAGAGTAACCAGGTCTTTGATCCTGGATCAGAGGTTGCAAACTGGTAGTTCCTGGGCCATATTCAACTTTAAAATGTTTTACTTGCTCCCATAGTGCTATTTTTAAAAACTGAGCCAATACGTTTTTTAAAAAAATCCAAATTTCTTGCTTCTCTTGAAAAAAAAACAAACCAGTAGATTTGTTCAATTTGGCCACATCCCCATTTGGTAGTGATCAGCTGGCGCTGAGTAGCCACAGCCCGTTCAGATGGGCAGGGCCTTCCTCTCCACCGTGTCTCCACGACTTCCCATCTTTATCCAATAGCGTCAGCTGACATTTATCATTGCACTTGCAATGTTGTCTTTCCTATGGTGAAGAAATATTTTTCTGTACCTATGTTTTGATTAAAAGTGGGAAAACAAAACAAACCACAGAGACAGTATGTTTCCAAGAAAAATGGAGAAAGTGTATTTCTTAACAGAGTTAAAAAACTAGTCTGACAAATGTAATGCGTGAAGTGTGCCTGCATCAATTCCTCTTGCCCCCGTAATCTTCACTCGTTTATATTACCTGCCGACCCGTGTGCGCTCTTGCATTTGCAACTTCTCAAGGCACTAAGGCCCCAAGCCTGGGATTCAGATACAAGGAAGGGTTCCTGTTTAAGGGGAAAGGGTTATGAGAAAGACATGGTCACAGAAATGACTACCATCCAGTTCTTAGAAACAGGCTTCTTCAGGATAAAGGCCAACTCAGCCAATTCAATGATAACGACGACTCTGACCACGACCTTCACAACAGCTTACTGTGTTAAACTACAACTTACCAGAAATAACCACCGTATAAATTGCATATGGTACATATCTTTTAAGACATTTTCATATACATGTTTTAATAAAATCTGGATTATATGATAGATACTATTTTGTGACCCACCTCTTTCATTTGACAATAAGTCAACATTTTTCAATGTCAAAACTGGATATAGAGGTATTGAACAGATATGTCAACATTTATTCAAACAGTCCCCTCTCCTTGAATATTTAGGAAGTTCCCATTTTTCACTTTTAGATTATTTTAAATTAGTTTTTCATTTTTACTCCAACCATTACCTTAGGATAAAGTCTTAGAAATGGAATTTCTAGATCAAGGAAGATAACAAATTTTATTAAAGTCATTGGATAAATATTCTCATATAACCCTCCAGAAAAGTTGTACCTATTTACACAACATTCCCATCAGCACTATTTGAGAATATTTCTTTAATCCTCTTCAATAAGAACAAGTTTTATTTCTGCCAGTATGATAAAAAGTGGTATCTTATGGCTTTAATTTAAATTTCATTGATAGCTAGTACAGACAAACGTAACTAGGGAATATATTTTTAACTGCATTTGTATTATATTTGTTCTTTGGTGAATTTCCTGTACAGGCCTGAATTAGTTTCTTATTGTAGCCATAAAAAATCACCACAAACTCAGTGGCCAAAGCAACATCAATTTATTCTCTATAGTTCCGGAGACAGACGTGCAAAATCTTATGGGACTAAAGATAAGACGTCAGTAGGGCTGTTCCCTTCTGGAGGCTCCAGGAGAGGATCAGTTTCCTTGTCTTTTTCAGCTTCGAGAGCCTGCCTGCATCCCCTGGCTCACTGCCCCTTCCTTGTAGCACTTAAAGACTTCTTGATCCCACTGTCACATCTCCTATTACTCACTCTGGTCCCCTGCCTTTTTCTTGTAAGGAATTTTGTGATTACAACAGGCCCACCCGCATAATCCAGGGTAATCTCCCCATATCAAGATTCTTAACTAGCTACATCTTCAAAGTTCCCTTTGCCATATATGGTAACATTCACAGGTCGCAGGAACTAGAATGCTGGCATCTTTCAGGGGCCATTAATAAGCCTACACGGTCTTTTGACCATCATTCCTTGGAGTGTTCATCTCTTTCCTATTTTTCCCTTTATACATTAGGATACTTTGATTATCATGATGGATGCTACGGTGCACTGCCCAGATCTCCCCTTCAGGACCAAAACACTCATTTGCCCAGCTGCTAGGAGGCTGGCTCCTGGTGACACACAGATGTCTCTCTCTACAAATTGCCCTGGGCTGGAAATTACTATTCTGCCCTAGACTCCCAGGAGCAGCCTGCATCCAGCATGGCAGTACCAAAGGCTGGCCCTTGCCACATGTTAGGACATCTCCAGAGCTTCCTGGGGAACTGAGGGAGGCTTCTTTGCAACTGCATTGCAGTTCCACTTTCTCCTCTGCCCAGTCCTGCTTCGTTCACTCCTTCGCAGGCAGTGTTCCTGACAGCACTTGCCAAAAAAGTTCCTGGATGCAAATCTCAAAGTCCTAATTTCCCAAGGAACCCAATCTAAGGAGCTGGCTTCAGAAGTCATTCTAGGAAGCAGAGCCACTGTGAGATTTTGGAGATGCGGAGAGAACCCCGTTACTGGTGGCAGGTGAAGCACTCACAGTCCAGGGCACGCTGGAGCTGTGAAACTGCTAACCTTCCTCCATGGTGGATGGGAACGGGACACTGGTGGGAGCAACATCATGGGCATTTGAGAGATACGAGGGAAGCAGTAACTACAAGGAACTTGGAATCAGATGGCTGTTTCTGGGTACAATCAATGGGCTTGAGGAAGAGAGGCTGAGAATGATTAATCACCAATTTAAGTGAACTGTGAAAATCAGACACCTTCCTTGGCATCACAGAGAGAGACATATCTCCTGTAAGCAAAGCACAGAAAAGGCTGAGGTTCAGACCCAAGACTCTGACTGGGGAATGAGACCATCAGACTTGGGAGACATCTGGTCAGTGCACTCAAAAAGTTAAGTCCTCAGCCTTTCCTAAGCCCTCTGGGCCTGCAATCATGACCCACTGCTCCCTGTGATGGGCTAGAGCTGTCCCCTTGCTTGAAGATAATGCAGAAACAATATGACATATGCTCATTCCTCGAGATTCATCCCCCATCTCCTTCCCTGACCATCAGGCCAAAAACTAGAGTCAAATCACAATACAGCCCAATCAGGGATGTCCCGAGTCTGAGAAGGCTTGAGTTACAGGACCAGCTGATGCAGGAACAAGAAGATTATGTATGGACCTGGATTCTGAGGGTGGCACATCAAGGGGGATAGAACATGAAGCTGGTTAAAGGCAAGTGTTATCAATATGGGAGCACCCTCCCATGAAACAGGATATAAGACCCTGGCAAGTATCCTAAGAGGTATTAACACAATGGCTTTTAGAAGCCTGCTCTACACTAAATGAAGCAGAAATGCCATAACTCTTATGAAGACAGTGGAGGAAGGGATCAAAAAGCTAGAGAAGGAAGCAATACTAGAGTGAATATACTACCAAGGCTGAGAAACCCACCAGGAGACCGTGTTCTGCTGAGGGGATGAACCCTGGTGGAGAGGATCAGCATGGTGGAGATGCTCTGGCCCTCAGATCTTCCCTGTGGGCCAGAGCTGATGGCAGGAAACGCTGCTACAGCCTGGACTGCCTGATGGCAATGGGAGCAACAGGGCCCCAGATAACAAGAGGTCAGACGGCAGCACTTAACCGTTAGAAGCAAGGTGGGTGCAATTATCAAAACGAGCAGCGGGGTCAGAGTGGCAGTCAGAGGGGCCTACTCTGCCGAGATCTAGGAAGATGGTTAACAGAACACAGTGTACCTAACGGGAGAGACAGACGGGCAGCCAATGAGAAAACTGCTTAATTTATACAACCAAAAATAAACGAATGAATGGACGGTCAGGAGACGGAAGGCAGCTATCCAACTAAACAAGTCACAATGTCTTGCCCAGTTAATGCACCTGAGACATTTTTCAGACCTGAAAACCTCTGTCTGAAGGAGCAGCTAGGGATTCTCATGAGGAAGGATCCTAAAACACCACAGCAAGGATATATAATAATGATCCTCCCCAGTCTTTCCCTAGAGGAACCTACATTTCCTGTAATCACAAACTTAGGGAAGAGAAAGAATCAGGCATTTCGAAGATAGTTAAACACAGGATCTGAGTTGATATGAGTATCTGAGGTACCAATGGATTATCACGGTGCCCTGTTAGAATGAAATTGATGGGGGACAGCCAAATCTCAGGTGACGCAGTGGTTAAGAATCTGCTTGCCAACGCAGGAGATGCAAGAGATGAGAGTTCTATCCCTGAATCGGGAAGATTCCCTGGAGTAGGAAATGACAATTCACTCCAGTATTCTTGCCTGGAAAATTCCACACATAGAGGAGCCTGGCGGGCTACAGTCTGTGGGGTCACAAAGGGTCGGGACACAACTGAGCACCCACAGGCACACACACACACACACACATAGCCAATAAAAGGAGTTCTGGCCCAGGTCCAGATCATAATGAGTCCACCAGATCCATAGACCTCCTCAGTGGTCACGTCCCCAGATGATTCACCAAGGTATCTCTCAGTGGTTCTTTGCTCAGTTTTGACAATAAATGGACAGTGGACAGTGTAGCACTCACGGCTTCAAAAGAACACGGTGGCCAGGGGTCTAGAGCCCACAGGGTCACCCCCATCCAGGAAGCCACCGAGATGAGCAGAGATGCTGCGGATCCAGAAAAGGAGAGAGGTGATAAGTATCAGTGTCCCCAAGACCAGCTGTAGTGGCGAGGGCTGCAGCCTGTGCCACTAACTTCCTCTTAGAAGTCTCTGAGGAAAGAGATCACAGAACTGTGGAGAAGACACTCGAGATGGTTGAACTTACAGTCAAACAAATGGAATGCAGGTGGCAGAAGCTCTGGGAAAGGTGGGCGCTGAGATGCACCTCCCGGCCCTCCCCTTCAGGACCCAGGCACGTGTCCCCCAGCTGTGGGGAGTGCTGGCTGCTGACCTCACAAGGGAACCCGCTGCAGAGCAGCCGAAGTGAGGTGCCTCACCCAAGTTTACGTCCCCTTCCCGGAGACAACCCTGACCCAGTAACTGTTCCATTCAGGGCTATACAGGCCTGGAACCCTTGCCCTGATTCGGGACAACCTTCAGAGCTCCCTGGAGGGTCAGCTGAGGTCTCTGCTGCAGCTGCCTGGAAGCTCAACTTCTCCACCAGCCCCATCCTGCCTCCCTCCCTCCCGGACAGGTGCTGCTCCAGAGCATCCCTCGGTGGTATAAACCTCCCGTGTGCAGACCTCTGCATGCTGGGTAAATATTTACCCTGACTCTTTAGGATCCTGCGGGGCTCCACCCAGGTCCCCTTTGTTGTCTTCAAAGCCCATCCCCCGACTTCTGGAAATGGCTTATAACTGAGTCCCTTACTGGAACCTGCCCTCAGCCTCAGGAACCGCCTCATCCCACAGCCAGTGACTGTCTGATGCAGGGAAACAAAGACCCAGGCCCAACGCCTCGGTCCGGGACATCCCTAAAGGGCCCTCCCAGCTCCAGGGCTCCCCATGAAGTCAGCTGAGGCATGCCTTGAACCACAATGGTCCCCTCCTGCCATCCTTGCTCTTAACTCTAGACTCTCCCAAGTAAGCCTTTTGCATGCACATCTCAGAGTCTCCTGGGAGCTGACTCAATATAGAGTGGTTTTGATTTTCAGACATTTAAAATTTTTATATCCAAACTTATCAGTCTTTCCGAAAAACGGCTGCCCATTTTTAAATTAGGTTGTCTTAATATTTTAACTTTAAATTGTGATTAAACAGTCATCCTCAACACACTTTGTAGAATAATTCAGCTTTTATCAATTATTCTACCTTTTGTATATATGAAATAATTGTACTTATTTAGACATGCTCGTGGGAGTCCTACCCTGTTCCTCTGATCAGTCCAGCTCTTTCTATGGAATATACCTTTTAATCAGTATAGCTTTGTAAGTCATACCTATTAACTGATATTTTGTTTTAAGCTGCATTGAATCATTTTAGAAATAGGGAACTAATTTTTTAACTATTTTATTTGGCTATGCCAGGTCTTAGTTGTGGCATGCAAGGTCTTTGACCTTCATGGTGGCATACATGATCTTTTAGCTGCAGTATGCAGGATCTAGTTCCCTGACTGGGGATCAAACCCACGCCTCCTGCATTGAGAGCACGAAGTCTTAGCCACTGGACCACCAAGGAAGTCCCCTATACCAACAATGTAAATGATCCATAACGTCACAAACACTTATGAAGCATCATTGCTAGGACCTGAGAACCCAAGACATACGGAGTTGTCGGGGGCTGTGGGGAGAGGCCAGGGGGCCGGCACGCACGGTTAACCACAGACGTGCGGGAAACAGTAAGTGCCTGTTGTGGGGAATCTTTTACAAGGAGTCAGGAAAGGCCTCCTCAAGGAGGTGATGCTTGAGCCAGAATCCGAACTAGGTAGAATTAGGAGAACTTGTCCAGGAGAACTAAGCAGGTGATGGGGTGGAGGTGGGAGGGGAGGTACTTCGGGCAAAGGGCAGCATGCCATGTATGCAATCTCTCTAGCTAAGACAGGACTCAGGAAGGAGGGCCACGGGCAAGATCCCAAGGGCCAACGGAAGGATTTGGACTTTTTTCCTATAAGGAGTAGGACATCATTTAAGGCTTTGGGAAAAAAAAAAAAAAAAAAACAAGCCTTATTGAGACATAACTCATATACCATACAGGTCACCTACTCAAAGTGTACAATTCAATGGTTTTTACTACACTCATACATATGTGCAAGCATTTTCATAGTCAATTTTAAAACACTCAAAAAGAAACTCTGAACCCTTTAGAAACCACTACTCCCAACTTCAGCTTTGTGAAGTGAAAGTCGCTCAGTTGTGTGCAACTCTATGCGACCTCATGGACTATACAGTCCATGGAATTCTCCAGGCCAGAATACTAGAGTGGGCAGCTTTTCCCTTCTCCAGGGGATCTTTCCAACCCAGGGATCAAACCCAGGTCTCCCACATTGCAGGCGGATCCTTTACCAGCTGGGTCACAAGGAAAGCCCAAGAATACTGGAGTGGATAGCCTATCCCTTTTCCAGCGGATCCTCCCAACCCAGGAATCAAATCAGGGTCTCCTGCATTGCAGGCGGATTCTTTACCAATTGAGCTATCTATCAGGGAACCCAAGTTCAGCTTTAAACAACCACTAATCTAGTTTCTATAGATCTGCCTATCCTGGACTTTTCCTGTAAATGGAATCACATGTTATGTGGTCTTTTATGACTAGTTCCTTATTTCACTTATAATATTTACAAGGTTCACTCATGTTGTAGCATGTATCACTACATCACTTTTATCCTTTTTTCCCCTTTTTTTTCAGGAAATGAGCTATAATTAGATAAGATGGTTATATATCCTGGAAGCATAACGCTTGAAACTGAGTCACTGTCACGACAAGGTCTTAGTATAGTACCGTCTACAGAGCTTTTTGCACGATGGAAATGTTCTATATCTGTGTAGTCTAACAGGCAACTACTGACCACAAATAGCTTATAGCTAGGATACTTGAAATGTGGTAGTGCTACTGAAGTGCTACATTTTTTACTTTAATTAAATTCAAATTAAATAACTACCTGTGGCTAGGAGCTATTGTGTTTATCACTTCTTTTGATGGCCAAATAATATTCTATTTTGTGGATATACCATATTTTGCTTATCCATTTATCAGTTGATGGATGGTTTCCACCTTACTGGCTATTATAAATAGTGCTGCTCTGAACATTCATGCACAAGTTTTAATGAAGACGTACGTTTTCATTTCTCTTGGGTACATATTTAGGAGTGTAACTGCCGGCTCATATGGTAACTCTACTTTTAATAACTTAAGACATTGCCAGACCATTTTCCAAAGCAGCTGCACCATTTTACATTACCATCAGCAAAGCATGAGAGTTCCAATTTCTGCACATCCTCACTAACATTTGTTATTATCTGACTTTATTACTCTAGCCATCCTAGTGGACATAAAGTGGCATCTCACTGTGGTTTTCATTAGTATTTCTCTAATCACTAAAGGCTTTTAACAGAGCCTGATACAATCAAGACTTTTGAAGAGTTCACTCTGGAGAAATGATTTGAGGACAGACAAAAGGCCATGAGATGATGTAAAGAGGCCACTGCAGCGGTCTGGGAAAGATGATGGTAGCTTAGACTGTGATGGAAGAGACAGTAAATAGGGGGTGATAGTTGGAGAAATAGGAGATAAAATCTACAAGGTCTAGAGATCACTGGATGAAGCACGCAGAAGGAGGGCAAAGGTTTCCGGTTCGTAGAACTGGGTAGATGGTGGTACTCCCACTGAGAGAACACAGAAATATTTTATAACTTGTGATAAAATATACATAACATAAAATTTACTGTCTTAACCATTTTTACGCGTATAGTTCAGTACTGTTAAGTATATTCACACTGTCATGCAATCAGTCTCCAAAACTTTTTCATATTGCAAAACTGAAACTCTATATCCATTAAACAATAACTCTCCATTCCCTGGCAACCACCATTCTACTTTCCGTCTCTGAATTTGATACTCTAGATGCCTCATATAAGTGAAATGATACGGTATTCATCTTTTTGTGACTGGCTTATTTCACATAACACAATGTCCTCAAGATCCACATTGGAGTATGTGTCAGGCTGCCTTCCTTTTTTAAGTGAAAACACAGAAACAGTTCTTTATTGACCAAAAAAAGCAGTTTCTTCAAAACTACTTTTTTTTTCCCTCCCCTCCCTGCCCCTCCCACCGAAAACTACTTTCTTATTCAACATATACTAAGTTTTAATCTAAGTCTTCTTCAGATTCATTTTCAAGGTTCTTCCAAATCAGTGCTTGACTCGGCCAGATATGCATAGCATGGTGCTGACGCCCTGCTGTTCATGAACCCCTCTTCATGAACCCACCGGCATCTTTCAATTCAAAGAATAATCCTCAGGCAATCTGATGGATAGGAAGCTTTGATCTGATTTCCCTATTTGGTTATTTGCAGGTCCATTTTTTTCTTAATTAAATTCAATCTACTGATAAAAGAAACTAGATAGTTTCTTTTGAAAACAGTCCCAAGCTTTTAATAATTTGGAGGACTTGACATCCCTCCATAACACAAATTTGGCCACATGCACCTCTCTTAACTCTGAAAATTCTAAGATCTATTCTGAGAGATTCAGCAATTTCTGCTGCCCTTAATCATCTTACCCGGCATGTGACAGGCAATCTTCTGCATTCACAATAATTTTATTACTTCATTATAGCATAATCTTTCGGAACACATAATGAGAAATCATTTAGGAAGTCAAATGCACGTTGAAATTCAAGTAAGTGGTAAGATCGCCAACAAAATAAGTGACCGTTGCAACTAAGGTGGAAATAGATGAAATTCCATCTAAACACAGACGATAAGAATCTTCATCAGAACTCACTCCTTGGCCTGCTGGCAGGACACATCCCAGTTTCAACAATATAAAAATGCTAAGGGAACACTGTGCATCTTAGAATCAGGAAGGTGTGGTGCATGGGGAGAAGCAACAGAATACAAAGAAGGTTTAACACAGCAGCGGATAGTGCCAGCAGGCGCAGAGAGAGGGAGAAAACCACAAAATAGATGGCAGCCACACATAGCACTCTCTATACTCAAGAATCATCGTGTAGGAGCAACAAAAAGCCCTACATCCCTCGTGTAGCTTCCCAGAGAAAAAGCAGAAGACAACTGGAGACTGAAACGAAGATACTGAACCATCCAGAAAAGATTAAATGAAAAGTGCCATTTCTTAGAAGGTGGGATGTTAATAGTACTTCCCTCTGAGAAGAGTAAGGTAAAGTTTATATTCCTTATAAGTATTTTCTTGGTTTTTTGCTACAATAAACATGTACATGAAAAAACTGTATGTTTTTTTTTAAAAATTAAATATTGTAAATCAACTATATGTTAATAACAAACTTTAAATATGTATTTTAGAAAGAAATACAAAATGTCCAATACTTTCTAAGAAAACAGTTTCTGGTGTTTAAATATGGAAACCTTAGTTCCCCGAAAATAAGTGCCTCAGTTCAATTCATGTCCTGAAGATCCTGAACAAATGAGGCGTAACTGAACAGGGGACCTTGTGTAATCACCAGCACCACCTCGGGTTCGCTATAAAGCGGTGCTCAGCCAACAAGCCCCTGCCTGACCCCAGCACTAATTCTTCAGCTGCTCTCGCTGAAGGTCACCAAGAGGCCTGTGGAGGAGACAAATGGCAATGGCTTCTGCAGCAAGGAAGCCTGCGTGGAGCCCACAAGCCACTGCAAATGCCACCCACACACCCCACATCAATCCTCTCGGGAAGGAACAAAGGTTTATAAACTTTGCTTAACGGCCGGACCCTCCATCCTTTGGGCACCATGGGTCCGCCCTGCGGCCTTGTGAGGTTCGTGACAGCTGATCATTTTGGTCTCTGTCATCGTCTAGAGAGGGGACAGAAAGGCTTTATGAACCCTGCTTAGCAGTTCCCTCCAGTGTCCAGGATGGTGCCTGGAATAAAAATAAAAAGAGCCTAAGAATTTGCTGCTGAATGGAAGGTAGAGCCAATCCTCCCCCAGATTCCCAGGTCCAGACTCAGTGACCTCATCAGGCCTGACAAGATGGTGAAACCATCAACACAGCCCAGAAGTTACAGGGATCCTGAGAGGAAAGAGCACCCTCGCCTGGGAAAGCCACATGAATGTCCGGGGACCCTAGGATCCTTCACTCTCCTGTTCGCTCCTGATTCGGGGGCCCTGAGGGCTGGTGGGGTAGGGTGGGATTGGGGGCTTGGCAGGAAGCAGAAATGAACAAGAGAAGATCCTGCACCAAGGAAACCAGCCTACTGGGGGAACAGCCCCTGGCACGTTACTCGCCCAGGTACAGATTCACTGCTCAGGCCGGATGAAGGGGATGAGACGGCTCCACTGGACAGTCAATGACAGACGAGACAGGAAGAGAGGCAAGGGGCAGCGGTGCAGCCGGCCGGCCCCTCACAGCTGACGGGGCCCTGGGATGCCCTCCCTGAGCGTGCTCTCGGAGACTGAGCCAGCGGTCCAGCCTGCCTTCAGGAGTGCACGCAGGCGCCTGAGGAGCCCCTGAGCCAGAGGGTCCACCTGCCAGGAAGACAAGGAGGCACTCGTGGGCATACTATGCAGGGAGCCAGCCTCGGCTCCCTCCAGACCCTCTTGTCTTTCCGGCTCCCCAAGCTCTGGCTGACAGGAGTCCGGCCAGGTAACCAGGTTGGAAAGGAATCACCACTTCTTAGGAGGAGAGCTCAGCGGGCCAGACCCACCCATCTTGTGAAGAAGGAAACTGAGGTTCAGAAGAGAGACATGTCTCACCCCAGCCTCACAACAGGTCTACGGCTGAGGATAAGACCCCGAGCTGGAGGCTCTGACCCCAGGACCCTTTTCCTCTTCTCGCCTTGGTCAAACACATGAAGACTGAGAGCAAATGAGTTCTCAGCTGATGGAAACAGGGAGCCCAGTGGAGATTTCTGAGCACGGTGGGGGAGGGCAAGGGTTCTCCAGGCAGTGAGACCAAAGCAGGAGCCCCTGCGGACAGTAGAGGCCTGAAGGAGGAAGGAAGAGACGGGTGAGGGTCCAGGAGAAGTGTGGAGAGTGTGCCAACCGCAGGGAAGAGGACAGGGGCCAGTTCTGTGAGCAACGAGGCTACCAAGAAAGGGTAGGAGTGAACACCTTGAGATCTGGAAATGTGGCGGCTAGTGGGGAGAGGGGCTGATCAAGGGAAGGGAGTGGCCAGAGAGGAAGCCAAGGCCTTCAGCCTGTGTGGTCAGGAGGAGGACAGTACAGGCAAACCAGGAGAAGGAGCCACACTGGGGGCCCTGGGCGGGAGGCTCAGGGTTAGCTCTGCAGAGCCACGTGTCCGTGGAAGGAGGCGTCCGGCCCCAAAATGTCCATCATTCTGACGGTGGGGGCAAGTGATGGAGTCCATCAAGGGCCTAGAACTTGGCAACAACAGAGGTGGGCAACTGATCTGACCATGGGCTTCCTTCTAAGTTCTCTTGTCCAAACTTAGAGCATATATCCTTAAGGACCAGCACAGGACACCTGACACCCTTTGCTTTTCTATAAAGAGATACTGGTTAAACCAGTGAATTTCAGGGTAGTGAGCAGCGGCACTCAATGTCCAAGCACATCATCCTGATGTCATCACAAAAGCCCTTAAAGAGAACGTAGGCGACCAGAATGAGTAATAGGAGATGTGACAACAGACTCAAGAAGTTTGAGTGATGCAAGGAAGGAAATGGCCGTGAGCCAAGGAACGCAGGCAACCTTTAGGACCTGAAAAAGGAAATGAATTCTCCTGTCAGAGCCTCCAAAGGAACCAGCCCTGTCAGCACCTTGACTTTCACAAGACTCATCTTGTGTTCCTTACCTTCAGAACTGTAAGAGAATAAATTTGTGTTGTTTCAAACCACTAAGTTTGTGGTAATGTTTTATAGCAGCGATAGGAAACTAATATACCACATCATTAAATTTAAGCTCGACATTTACCATCAAGCTAGAGATCAAATGTAACCATCCTCCCTTGTAGCTGGGCATGACTATGTGACTAATTTCTAACAGACAGAACAGAAGTGATATTTACAGCTTCTGGACTGTCTTCAGCTTTAAGACAGGATGCTTGCTCTAGATTACTGCACTTTCTCTCCCCGCTACGCCCACTGTAACACAGATGTGGCTGGGACCCTGTTCAGTCACAGCAACAAGGGCAAATCCTATAGGCATGGTGGGACAGCAAAAGTTAAGGAACTTGAATCCCTGAATTATCTGGTAGAGCAGAGATGTCCTAAGCCTGGACCAGCCGGACTACAGGTTGATGGGAAAATAAATTTTTAACTGATTTAAGATGCTATATTTTGGGGTCCCTCTGTTACATGGCAGCTCACCTATCACCCTAGTACACTGCTGAAAGAAGGTCCCAATTTACTCAGACAAACAAACACAGAAGTAGATCTTTACACCGTTGTAAGAAGATGCTATATTATAGAGGCGGCCAAGGTCCAGGCATACAGGAGGCCTCTATGGTGGATCCAGGATCTCAGATGGTCATTCACTCAACATAAGCCCTCAGTCCAACCTTTCCTGACTTATGGGCCTTATAAAACACAGTAAGGATAGTATTAAAGATGAAACAAGACCAAGAGGGCTCTCTGTATCACGTAAAGCCTAAGTGCACGACCGTTGCCTGAGCCCTGCCATCTGTGGCAGTTATTTTCAGCTCAAGACAAAGATTCTGAGCTACCTGTATGCCTCCTGACCAAAAGGCGGGATCTGGCAAACTCTACACTGACCAGTCCCAGACAGATAAAGGCCTGATCCAGATAACAATCTGGTCAAAAAAGGAAGAGTCCTACTTATGGACTTTTCCCATATTAATAGCCTGAGGGCATCTGAGACAAGTTCACAGTATCTTATAGGTATTCGGGCATTGTTGTCAATTTTTCAGAATTTTTTTCTGCTTTCTGTGGTGGTGGTTGACTACTGTTTCTGCATATCTTTCATTTTCAGCCAACTATGTCTGTGCTGCCAAAAAAAATTTCAGAAATGAACCCAAAATGCCTAAAGATGGAGTTTGGAAAACGGCCCTAAAACACAAGTCAAATCACGTCATTCCTCTGTGCAAAATCCTTGAACGTCCCATGGCCATCAAACACGATGAGGTCGAGCCTGTCCCCCTCACCAGCTTGGTCCTGAAGCACTTCATCACCTGGCTCCAGCCCCAACAGTCTCTTTGCTGGTCATGAATTCCCCAGGGAAACTGCGTCAGGACCGCTGCATCTGCTTTGGCACTGGCCTGGACATCACAGGACACCACAGGCTCCCTGTCTCCCTCCATCCAACCTCTGTTGAAACGTTATCTCACAGAGGCCTTCTCTGGACACCAACTTCAAATAGAGCTCATCCAGCCACTAAATCATCGCCACTCACCCCCTTATTGGGCTTTATTTGTCTTTTCTAGCTCTATCACCATCTGCCATGGTTTATGGTCCACTAGCTAAGATGTATGTTCATTTAGGCAACATTTCTCCATCTCCATCATCAGATCCAAGCTCTCTGGGACAGTCTTTGTGGTGTCCACTGCTGTACCCCCATTGCTGACAACAGTACCTGACACACAGCAGACAGTTACTATTTGTTGAATAAATGAATAAAGCACCCAAACTACCCACATGTGAAAATCCAGCAAAGAGGGAATGATGCATTTTTTGCCAACTCATAATTTTGGACCTGATTTTCACCTTGATCATACTGTTTTCAACCAAATAGTTTTAGAACACCTTGTTTTCGGCCAAATGGACTGGCACAGTCCTGGGGGCACTTCCAACCGTTATACAGCTCCTCACCTGACTCCTGAATCCCTCATTTATTTAGAAAGCACATCTAATTCCCTAGACAAACTTTGCCCATCACAGCCACACCTTTATCGCCAGCTGCTTGCTGGGAAGGCTGCCTGCCAGCCCGGCAGCTGGCATAATCATGAGGTCGGTAATACCAGGGCTCAGGAAGACTACAATTAGTACCTGACAAGCACTTTATGGCCCTCAATTTAAACATCTATGCCATTGTAATTCAGCTCCTTGATGAGGCAAACATGACAGCAACCTCATCTGGAGAACTGGATGAAACGCCTCCTCCCACTGATGGCGCCAGATCATCTGAGTTCTGAGGGTGCTTCCCGACAACAGCCTTCTAGAATTCATGACAGGGACAGAATGTATGTCCATTGACTCTCACACCATTGACTGAATATTGACTGCAAGGGGGCGAGTGGAGGATTGAATGGTTTTAGCTTGCTGTTTCTCCACGGGGTCTCAGAACAGCTGGGGATGGATGATTTTAGACGATTTTGAGGACAAAGCCCACTCACAAAGTGTCTACAGTCTAGCTGCAGATATGCAGTCGCCCACTGGGCCTGCTGAAATAACTCCTTGAAATGCAAACAGTTCATACAGAAGATGTTGAAAACACATTTAATAAAATTCACTTAAATTTCTGATTTAAAACAATAAAACCCAACCATCCTAGTAAATGAGAAAGAAGCTACCTCCAGGACACACCAAAGCCTGTCACAAACCACAGCCAGCATGCCCAGCAACAGAGAAACGCACCATCAAACAGGAATGCTTGTGCTCACAACATCTACCTGGTTCTGCTCTCACAGTTTATGACAATTCAATCTGTGGACAAAGAAGCCACACAAAAATATTGAAAAAGGAAGAGGTATAAGTATTGTCACTTGCAAAAAAGGATGACTGTCTACTTGGAAAATCCATGGGGAACTATTTGGACCGATGAGAATGCTCAAGTAGGTGGCTGGTTATGCAATATTCACAAATGAAAGCTTTCTACATACCAGCAATAATTAGAAAATATGATGATGAAGGGGAGCCACTATAAAATAAAAGGATATCGCTCACAATAGTAACAAAGATATAAAACACTGAGAAATGAAGTGAGTGAAACGAGTAAGATTCCTATGAAAAGGGCTACAACGTCTGGAACTACTCAAGAAATATTTGTGGGATGAATTAATAACTACCAATTCTTTGAGAGGGATATATAAAAGGTAAGAATGAAAGAAAAGATGCACCTTGTTTCTTAAATGAGATGAAACTGCAAAATGAATCTGCAAACATTTCAATCTCTAAGTTTGCCAAGTTCCAACCAAAATATCAATTAATGATTATTATTTTTAATATTCAACAAAATAATTTTTAGTTCTAGCATGAGGATAAATGGATGAGGATAGCTAGGAAAGTCCTTGGAAAGAGAAGTACTATTAACATTATGGAGAGGACTTACCTTATCAGATATTAAAGACTAATAAAAAGCTAAGGTGATTTAAATAGTGGGGCACTGACCTAGACACACCTTATAAAACCTAGAAACCTAGAAATTCAGGAACAGACCAACTATATATAAGGTGTCATTTCAAGTAAGTAGGGAAATAATTTTTTCAACAAATGGTATTGGAACACTGGATTAACCATTTGGAAAATAAATATATCATTAGAGGTTCACTTTATTAAAAAATAAATGTTAAATGTATTAAAGAGTTAAATATTTAAAAAATTAAATCATTAGTATAACCAAAAGAAAATCTAAATGGGTTATTTATAAAGCCATGGATTATTTGCAGGATGTTCTAAGTATACATCAAAAGCAAAAATTATAAAGGTATCAATCTAGTTACATGAGATTTTTAATGTTAAAAGACAAGAGAAAAAACTGGAAAAATGTTTAGTACACACATTAGCGTTGGGGGTGGGTAAAGAACTGTAATATATAAAAAGCAGTTTCACAATTCAGTAGGAAAGAGCTATGTATATTAATAAAAATACTCAACAGGTATGACAAGTCAATTCACTAAACCGGAGCTCATTAAACACTGAAATACATTCAACCTTTCTGATAAACAAAGAAGTTTATCAGTTATCAACTGCCCAACTGGCAGAGGTTTTGTTTTTGCTTTTTATTTAGTAACATCTCCCAGCTACATGCTCAAGGGAAGGCCTCCCTCCCGCACCCCCCACCCGCTGCCGTCTGAGGACAGACAGCTTAGCAATAAGCAGCGCGGGGTTCCACTGTGAGCCCTGCAGCCAAGTGAGCGGGCTTGATTCCCTCCACGTCCTGGCTCCGAGGTCTTGGGTAAGTTACTGAAACGCTCTAAGACTCAGATGCCTCATCTTAAAAGAGGAATAATAATAGTTCCTAGGCATGTTATGAAAACTAAATGAGATGATGCATATAAAAGCACTTGACTCTGGTCCACAGTAAGCTTTCCAGAAATGGCATAGATAACTAAGTTTTAAAAATATTTAAATTTTGCATACCCTTTGGCTCAGGCAGTGCTAGTCTAAAGAACTAATCATAGAGAAGCACCCACATTACGTTTCAAGGTTGTATGCCGCAATGTTGTTAAGACTCACACAACATTCACACACACACACAAACCAAGAAACTGCACCCAATCGACATTTCAACAAGAGAAGATTATCCATGTATGGCCTGGTAGAATACCGGTAAGCCACTTAGAAATAAGGAGTAGAGGTTCTGAAATGGCCCAGAAAGCTCTTCATGATATAAAGTTAGAGAAAATAAGAGCAGGTAACAAGGAGCAAATAATCTGATTTTGTTTTAAAAAAAAATATGAGAATACATGCCAAGATATCTACAGTGATTATATTAGATAGTGAGGTTATGAGTGATTTTAATTTTCTTCTTTTAACTTGCATTTTCTGAATTGTCTTCAATAAACATAAATCACTTTTATAATAAGATACTACAAGTTTGTTTTTTTAATCTTAATGTAAACTCTCCAAGTACAAAAGTGGGTCATTAGGATGGCTTTTCAAAAGATGCAGAGGATCTTAAAAGCAGGCCTTTCTCTTCCCAGCTGGAGTAGGTCCAGCAGTGGAGATGGACTCCTCTCGCACGATACTGACGGAAGTGCTCAAACAGAAATTGCTCAGCTTCTCAGAGATATGTTTATCCCTCGGTACCTTTGTCCTCATCCTGGGAATAGGGGCTATGATTCCAAGATAATGTACCTATCCCCAAAGATCAAAGCCAAATCCATTCTGCTATACACTACAATAACATTTTTCAAAAACACAGAGTAAAACCAATATCTGTGATAAGAGATAAAACCTCATCCCAGCCCAAAGCTTCCATCCTTAGAGATCTGTATTTTGCCCATGTGATGGCCTCTGCCTGAATCTCCTGCCCTAAGGATGCAATTCTCTCCTTTCCTCAAGGCCTTGCTGCCTCACACCACTCTTCACCAGCCGACTCAGAGGCAGAATGAACTATTCTGCAGGACAGAAGGCATTCCACCCCAGGCTGCCCCCCTGGGCTCACCTGTGTGTACCTCAGCTCCTGACCGCACCTCTGCCTGCCTCAGGATGCCTGGACTTTCCCCAGAGACCCTGGCACCCCCTACTCACACGCTGCAGAAGGACATGGGTCATCAGCTCATGAGGACAGGGGCCCTGTTTGGTGCCGTCCACCAGTGCCCACTGCAGTGCCCGGCACCCCGAGGTCTCACATGACAACCATCGGGAGAAGGGGGGGAGAGTGTGAGGAGGGTGACCTGAGACAAAGCCAGGTCGAAGCCAAGGTCACCAACAGGAGCTCCTCTCTACTTCAGATGTCTTCCACGGTCCTACGGGCACAGCCTTTCCCAGCACACGCCCTGAAAGAGGTCTCATTCTCAGCAGACTCAGGACGAAAGCGGCCTGCATTTGCATCGGCACAGGCGCGGAGCTCCCAGCTGCTCCCTCCCTTCAGAGAGCATAATGAGTCATGGTCAGCTAGGGCCTCGGTCTCTCTTCACACCTACTCCCTTTAAGCCTCATCAACTTTGTCCTGTCCTTAAGCAGCTGGTTGTCAGGACCCAAGAGCCAGTTGATGTAGTGAACCCTGAAAAAGAACTCTTGGAATCCTGCAGCAATGGCGTGAATGTAACAAGAAGAAATTTGTTTTCTGGCTCTGTCATCTGAAATATTTACTAATCCTCTTAGCTTGACATCATTAGCAAAATTTGACCTGTAAGACTTCTATGATTTTATTCAAGTAATTGATTAAAGAAAGAATATATATCTTCTCTTAAAGGTAGATACATAGACAATGATAGATCTTCCTCAATTTACAATGGGTTAAGTCCTGATAAACCCATCACCAACCAAAAATACTGTTAAGTAAGAAATGCATTTAATACATGTAATCTAAGAACATGATAGGCTAACTTACCTTAAGAATGTTCAGAATACTTATCCTACAGATTTGGACAAAATCATCTAACACAAAGCCTATTTCTTAAGAAAGTGTTGCATATCTCATGAAATTTATTGAACAGCGCACTGAAAGTGTCAAACACAATGGTTGTCTGGGCAGAGGCCAGTTTTAAGGGTGTCGGTTCTCACCGCTGTGATCGTGGGGCTGAGCAGGAGGCCTGCTGCTCACTGCCGCTGCCCAGCCTCACGACGGAGCGCTGCACTGCGCTAGACCATGGAAGATAAAAATTCAAAGTCTGAAGCATGCTTTCTCAGGATGCATACCACTTTTGCACAAACCACCATAAGCTGTAGGCCATATATAACTTTTTTAAACGCCCAGGCAAAGAACAGAGTCCTGCAGATCAGCAGTCCTCAGTCTTTTTGGTACCACGGGCTGCTTCGGGGGAAGACAAGCTTTCCACAGACTGGGGGCGGTGGAATGGTTTGGGGATGATTCAAGTGCATTACATTTACTGTGTACTTTATTTCTATTATCATCACATGAGATCATCAGGCTTTAGATCCCAAAGGTTGGGGACTCCTGCTGTAGACACCCACCCCAGACTACTCCTAGATTAACACCTCCTGGGTTTGAGATGCAAACAATTAACAGATGCCTCTAAATGGACCATCTTCTCTACCTGGTTGAAAATTCACAAGAGATTCTGTCAGATACCTTCATGGAGTTCACATTTGCTAGTTTCCCAGTTTCCCTAACCTCGTCAGCTTGTAACTTCCTCACCAAAGTAAGTAAGGTCAATGCAATCCATCATGTTTTTTAAGAACTCAGAGGGGTCTCCTCATCCTTTTCTAATTGTTCAGGCTACCCTCTGAGCTTGCGCTGAGCACCCACCTTGGAATCACAGCTGGTGAAGGTTCCTGCCAGCCTACCTGTACCCCTCAAGCAGCCTCTGTGGGCAGAGACGAGGGCCACTGCAGGGAGCGGTCCTGGCAGCCAGAGTGAGCCCCGCAGCAGAAGGAGGACCTGCGGGTTCGAGAGTGGAAAGCCTGCCAGGGATGAGGACGAAGAGCCTCATCCGGGCCACATGCTGATGTGGCTCTCTCTCTCTCCGAAGGAGGAAAGATGCCCCAAAGGCAGACACTGCTGGGGAAGATCCTCTCCGTAAAGAAGAGCACGTTCCAGGTCCAGTTCACCTGCCATCTCACTGTGCGGCTTCAGCAAGTCAGGCCGCTTCTTCTCTTGGTGTCTAGCCCGTTGGAGCTTCTGGAACAGACACCATGGGCTGTGTGGCTTATACACCACAGAAACTTATCCTTCACAGTTCTAGAGGCTGGGAAGTCTAAGGTCAAGGCACCAGCAGATTCGGTGTCTTGTGAGAGTCCAATTCCGGTTTCACAGACGACCGTCTTTTGCTATAACATTACATGGTGGAAAAGGCAAATGAGTTCTCCTGGGTCTCCTTTTAAAAAAGACACAAATCCTAATCACCTAATCACTTCCCAAAGGTTTCAGCTCCAAATACTACCACACTTGGAGTCAAGATTTCACATATTAACTGCAAGAGCAGCAGGTAGGGAGGGTAGGGGATACAGACATTTAGGCCATAGCACTGGGCCTCAGCTTTCTCATCTCTAAGATGGGGATAATGACAGGAAGGCAGACAATTCGACCACTTGATCTTTTGAAGTGCTTTTGAAAGCCAGAAACAAAGACCAGTGCTTAATGTTTATACACGTGGGCCTAGAACCACAGTGTGCATGTTCAGTCGCTCGGCCAGGTCTGATTCTTTGTGACCCCATGGACTGTAGCCCACCAGACTCCTCTGTCCAGGGGATTCTCCAGGCAAGAATACTGGAGCGGGTTGACATGTCCTCTTCCAGGGGATCTTCCCAGCCCAGAAATCGAATCCATGGCTCCTGCATTGGCAGGAAGATTCTTTACCACTGAGCTACCTGGGAAGCCCCAGAACCACAGTGCCTGGGTTTAAATTAGTCAGTTACTATCCATGCCAGTTTAGGCAGATAAGTAAATTTCTCTGTGCCTCAGTTTTCTCATCTGAAAAATAGGAGCAATAAGAATGCTTATCTGCAAGGACCTTGATGAAAAGTAGACAATTTACTCCCATAAAGAACAGAGGCTAAGCCCATGGAACGCGTTTACTCCGACGATGCTGTGGTCCTGATGGGTTTCATCTGGGTAAGCTCATGCCTGCTCCCGGGGGACCCAGACAATAACCAGAATTCCTACATTTCCAGCGTCTGGAGGATCTTGTTGCGCTCTAGACAAGAAGAGCTGGACTGGAGAAAGCAAACAGCTTCAGCGAGCAGAGAGGCTGGGGTCATCCTCCAAAATGTGCTATTGCAGACGTCTCCTAGCCTGACTTTTCTCCAAAGGAGTCAGAATGGGAGGGGGTTGTGGCAATGTCATGCTCTAGGATCCTAACACTATTAGGTCAATTATCATGATTTATATCACACGAAGATCTGAAAGCTTTTAAGCCAGATTCTTATACACATCCGAGCCACATAAGAAAAGCTTTTCAGGATATATTTCTTTGTTTGTTCTGGGAGCCCTACATCTCTGACATTCTGACGTCTAACTCATACAGGATGAAAGACTCCAACTGCCCATTTTCTGCCCTAAAAAGTAAATTCTGACTTAAAAACAAGAATAGATAGCTCAGTCTTTACATCCACTGCCCTATTTCTTCCTTAAACCTAAATGAGACCTACTTTAGTTCCTATTATTTTCGCAATACTCCTTTCTCTGTAGCTTTCATGATTTCCTTCTTCGTGCATCCAGGCAAATGCCACTATAGGGCTCTCTCACAGAAATGCTTAACAATCCCAGATAGTCCCATCTTCACTTTTCTCAAGAGCTCTCCACTGCCATAATCTGATTTAAGCAAGGAAAAAAAAAAATCACCCTGGGAGGGTAATTGAAAAGGGTACACTACCTACTTTACAGATAAAGAAACCAAAGCTCAGAGAGCCCAGCTCTCATGAAAGACCACGAGGTCAAGACTTGCAAGGGCCATCCTTATATTCTGAACACGACCCTCCTCCTCCCTTCAGTTCCCCCTAAGGCATTACAACTCTCTTTCTCCAAACATCCAAAGGGAGTCATTTGGGTAAAAATCCAGTTGAGTCTTTATACATCAACTTCTTTATCAATGGTTTTGAGAAAACCACTCTATTGCTCTGTTCAGAGCCTCTTCTATCCACATGGGTTTCAGGAATGGCCTGTCGCTGCTCAGCGAAGCATGTTCTGTGGCAGGCGGGAAAAAGGCTGGAACCTACAGATCAAGCCATCCCGTTCCCCAGGTGGCCCTGGTGGTAAGGAAGCCGCCTGCCAATGCTGGAAACGTAGGCGACGTGGATTCGACCCTTGGGTTGGGAAGATCCCGGGCAGCAGGGAACAACAGCCCACTCCAGTATTCTTGCCCGGAACATTCCACGGGCAGAGGAGCCTGGTGGGCGACAGTCTGTGGGTTCACAGAGAGTCAGACACGACTGAGTGACTGAGCAACCCAAGAACTCCATCCTCTCAAGGCAATCTGCTCAATCACTAGACTCAAAACGACAGCCACCCCCCCCCGCCACCAAGGAGACTTTCTGTCTCCAAACCCAGAGCCTGTCCTGTGAGGGGCGGGGGGCAGGGTGCTAATCCTTGCCCTGCATCCAATATCCAAACAAAGACAGGTCTCCAGGACCATGTCAAAAAGGGAAACCTCTGCAGCCAGACCGGCTACCCATCAGGCTGACAGACAGCCTTGGGGATGACAGCACCAGCCTTCTGCCCTCATACCACAGGCCCGGGCCTGCCAACCTGGCTTCTGGCTGCCGAAGTTCCCACAGCTATTTCAGCATGGATCCCTGCTACTCTCTGCTTCCCTTCATCGAGAAAGCCATTAAGAGAAACGTAAAGCTGATTGCATCTATTATGTCCACCTACAGACCCAACTTGGAGTAAGCTCTGAAATCACTCTGGGGCCCTCTTCAGACCCTGAGTCATTTTTTTGGTTGTTAAAATTAGAATGGGCTCATAGCAGACTTGCTCCTGAATCTAATCGGTGTCAAACATGGCTGGGTCCTACTCCCATTCAACGTTCCCAGAGGGTACTTCCTCTCATCCCTGACTTCCAGCCAGTCCATCAGGCAGGAACACACATCCCAACTGTACAGAAGGAAGAACAGGTTCAGTGGGATAGGGGCTTGCCCAAAGATGCGTCTCAGCAAGTAATGAAGCCAAGATTAACCAAATCTGCCTGATCAACCTTCTTTCCCCTGCACCCTAATCTTTGCAATGTCCCTGGAGATGACCTTGTCCAGCTCCCCGGTGACGTGGGGGTGTGTCCTCCAGGGTCAGCCACAGACAGCCTCAGCATTAACCCCTCAGAGCCCCACCTCTCTACCCTGGCCGGGGCAGTTCCCTCCTCCCACAGGTTTCTCCTCACATCTCCACCTCTGCAAGCCCAGCTCCAAAGTCACCCGCTCTGAGAAGCCCTCCCAGGCCAAACCCAGTGGGAATTCACGCTTCCCTTCGCGCTCCTATAGCCTCTGCTTGTGCCTCCGCAAGAGTGTATTCAAATCAGCCTCATATCTTTTGTTTCACTTGACAACAAGCTCATGGCCCTTACGATGCATTGTGCAGCGGTTGAAGTCTTCAGCCGATTTAGTTTTTACCGCTGTTCTCTGAAATAGGCGCTGTTATCATCACCCATTGTACAGATGAGAACGCTGGGGCACAGGAGGGGGAGTGGCCCGACCAAAATTCAGGCGGTTGGTAAGTGACGGCGAACGAGTCCGCCCGAGTCACACGCTCCAGTAACGTAACCTGCTCACATGCGAGCCGCCCACACTGCCACTTATATTCGAGGCGTGTTCAGATGCCCACAGCCACGGGTGCGTCATTCTTGCTCCTGAATGGAGCTCAACGTCCAACGCAAGGTCACCTCTCCCCCGTGATCAGCTGACACTGGCCTGCGTGTGGATTCTGGTCCAAACCTCCAGCCTCCCTGAGCGTCTGCCTCCCTGCTGTGGATGGCCACCTCTGGCAGTCCTTCCCGAGGCGCTTAGGAGGATGAAGTCGGAAGCACTTTATCATCCATGAAGCCAACAGCATCTGTAGACACAATTCTCTTAAAGGGACTTCAGGAACGCCCATGATGGATGGCTCCCTGGCATCTGACTTGATCCCCGTAAACCCAGAGGATAGGACAGAGCTACATAGCCCATCTGCCCAGGCCAACGTGTGCCCGGCAGCTGTGAGCAAGCATTTGGCAGTGGGCTTAGAGCCTGGCAGACTTCGTGAGTCTCTGCTTACCATCTCACCCTGGGCTCACCACTCTGAGCCTCAGTTTCCCCATCGATAAATGGGGCTAATGGAAGAACTCCTCTTACCAGGTTGTTATTAGATGATGCATTTGGGAGAAATAATAGACTCTAGCACTACACACAATCCATAGTTCTTATTTAATTGTTAAAAATATCAACTAAATAAGGTCATTATCATAACAAAATAAGAAACCAAACTGCACTTCACACTATACCAGACTGGGGCAGAAATAAGGTAACATTTCTCTGAATGTTCAAAGATGAGAGGGATGGGGCAGCTCAGGCGCCCTGGGAGCACCTTGCTCAGCGCACCCCGGCCCTACAGGTGGTTCGTGCTGACAGGTTGATGCGTCTTCCTCATCTGCACCCCTCGAGGTCACCCGGACCCCAAACCTGGGGCCAGGCCCAGCTGCCAGCCTCACCTTCATTCAGCTGCCACGCTGGCCACCGAGGCTTGTGATCTGCACTCAAACCAGGGCCCTGAGGGGGCCAAGCCTGGGCCAGGCTGGCCGGAGCCAAGATGAAAACTGAGGGTTGCAGTCCTCAACACTGAGCACCTTCAATTTATGTTGTATACGCAGGTCCCATCCCCAGGGCCTCCCCCGGGTATCTTAGAGGAGGAGGGATATTTCAGCATCAGTTCCCATCTCCAGGTCGCCTGCCCTCGACAGCCCTGTGCCCTGGGCCCCCCCACTAAGTAACGCTCACCTCAGAGCTCTTCTTGCCCTTTCGGGCAGCATGCCCTTCTCAATGTTGTGTCAGCGCTCAGACCTGTCCTAACAATTTCCAGCCCCAGAGAGAGGGGTCAGAGTCTCATTCCTGTCTCTCCCAGGGGCCACATTGTTCTTTAGACAGTGAAACCACCGACTCCAGCAACCCTGAAGCTTCCGGACGTAAGGGAGGGGCTTCTAAATCACCTGAATACAGAGCCAGACCAGAACAGGACCTTCTTCCAGTTACATCCACCTCCCTGGTTTCCCAAACTAGAAGCACCTGGCTTTATGCGTGTGCAGGAGCAAGTCGCCCAGGGGAACCAAACTAAAACCCACAGAAGTCCCTATCCTCAGGAGCTGGAATCCAAGGCAATTCTCAGAGGCCAGTTCTGCAACTTCCTGCCTGCTCCTCACACCAAAAGAGAAGTATGTCATATCCCCAGTGCATACCCCACCCTGTGGCGTCTGCCGAACCCCCTGGGCACCAGATCCTATGCTTTTATTTAGTCTTCAAAACAACACTGATCATGTTATCAAACTTCCATGTTATACAACACGGAAGGGAGGCCCCAAGCGAAGTGACCCCCAAGGCCGCCCAGCAGGGCTGTGAGCCAGACCGGGGCCTCTAGGGCTCGGAAGTCCAAGCTCTGTACTGCACTTGCCTTCTCTGGGGAGCGCATGAGACCCCTGGCAAAAGGTCTGGGGCATTGGAGGGGCTCGGGAAGGACCTGTCGCTTTGTTTTGTCCACGGTGGAGCCACCAGGCTGGAACCAGGGCCACAGCCTGCTGAGGATCTAGAGTGGTCAAAACAAAGTCAATCAGACCATCTCAAGACCCACCGTCCACAGGAGTCCAGCAGGTAGGATGGGCTTAGCTGCAGATGTCATAGCTGGGGAGCTTCTGGGGTCCCCAAATCTCTCAAACCAAACTCATCATCTCCACACTGCCTGGCCCAGAAATCTTGAGGTCTCAACAAAATGCTTGCACATTTGTTGGCAAGAATCAAAGCTCTTTTTGGAGAAAACAAATAGTATTGGCTACCCACTCCAGTATTCTTGCCCGGAGAATTCCATGGACATAGGATCCCCACAGGCCTCAGTCCATGGGATCACAAAGAGTTGGAGAGAACTGAACGACTAACACTTTCACTTTCATCCCAGCCTCCCATTCCTGGGCTGCGTGAACTGGCCCAGTCTAGGCATTTCACATTTCGATCAGATATGCCAGGCTTTGTCCCAGTCCCCAAACCTAGCAGCCCCCCATGCCTTCCTGGCTGGATCGCAAGTCGCTGCTTACAGCAGACAGCCCTAACCCCCACACCACCAAATTCCTGCCTGGGACCCTGTTCCACAGTTCGCTTGCAGATGGCGTCAGATCTGACACCTGCCACCGAATGGCTGAATTCTGAAGACGCCTGACAGATGACAGGAAGACATGTTAATCACTTCTTGTTCTAGACACTTCTTTCTGTAAGACAGCCTGCAGAGGTCAGGAAACCTCAGCTCCCTGGCTAACTGCTTCCACAGTATTGTTATCTCACACTGTGCTCTCCTCACTTAATAGAAAGTTGAATGAATCACCTATGTGAACAACATCTCTGTGTCTTTGATAAAGATGTTATTGGAAATAGCCAACAGCCCTGGGAGAACAACCCAGAATTAATTACTCTTTGTGCTTAGTTTCAGACACAGTTGATATCTGTAACTCTTTATGACTTTGTAAAGCCTTTTCACATTAATCTATTTCTCTCTCTTTCCCCTCCTCCCTCCTCAATGATCTCTGCAATAACTCCACGGACAAGCAGGGCGGGCATTGCTATTATCCCCATTTTAACAGATGATAAAACTAAGGTGTAGAGAAGTTAAACTACTATTTCAAGGTCACCCTAGTGAGAACCAGAGATGGGTCACACATGGCAAGCACAGAGCCCTTTCCACTGAATCACCTGTCCCTTGAGCTAAAAGATCTCTCTCTGGCATCTGGAGGGAAACACGTTCTGCTGACACGGTGACCCCAGAATCCTGCTCCCTTGCCTGCAGCCCCAGTATGCGGGTGGAGCCGCCCACTCCTCACAGATGCCTGATCGCGTCTCCTGCCTCTGCTCCCTTTGGAGGCTCGGCTGTGACTTCATCCAAAATGGTCATGCTGTACACTGCGTTTACGCCGCTCGTGCAAAAAGCACCTGCTAAGCGCTTACAACGAGCCAGTGGCCGCGCCAGGTGCTCAGCGGCATGGGCAGTCGTTCACTCCCAGACATGGCCGCGGGCCTGCAGGCTGCGTCCTGGGTGTGGGGGCACAGCAGATACGATGCAGATGACACACCTATCCTCACATGCTGGCCCGGCTCACGGCCAGGCTTGGTCGTGGACAACAGCCAGCAGCGACAACACACAGCTCTAAGGACTCCAGGGGTCAAGAGCTCACCCTGGGCCCAAGGAGATTCAGCCCTGAGCTCTCAGGGCACCTCAGCTCCTTCTGGAAGTGGACAGGGATTCGGGAACAACCACTTCACACTTAGAACCTCATTCAGCGAAGCTCGGACACAGATCTCACACACTACTTTGCTAGCCTCAAACACAGCCCTCCACTGAAACGAGAGCTGGTTTTTATGTGACTATACAGCATTTTACATTTTCATATGTGTTATAACAAAATGACAATAATAAAATTCAGCGGCTGCCTATCAACGTGGCCCCCTGTGCTTAATGCTTTATATGAACGTTCCACGACAGCCTTCAAAGTAACCCATCCTCATTTCACAGATGAGGTCACCGAGGCTCAAGGAGTGAGCAGCGCCAGCACACACACCCAGGTTTCTGATGCCATGTGTGAGGGTCTCTCCACAGCGCCCAGCTGTCCTCCCCACATTCACACTGATGTGGAAAACACACGGATGCCATTATAGACAACCGGATGGGGCCTCATAAATCCTTCTGCGCTCACCCATTCATTCCGCAAATGCTTAATGAGCATCTACCACGTGCTCAATAAATGTTCGCACCAGAGGGCTTCCCTGGTGGCCCAGGCAGTAAAGAGTCTGCCTGCAACGCAGGAGACCCAGGTTCGATCCCTGGGTGGGGAAGATTCCCTGGAGAAAGAAATGGCAACCCACTCCAGTACTCTTGCCTGGAGAATTCCGGACAGGGGAGCCTGGTGGGCTACAGTCCACGGGGTCGCACAGAGTCGGAGACAACTGAGCGACCAACACAAGTACAGTCAAGCGCTAGAAGCCGCGTGGGGCACGACGGTGAGCCAAGCAGACCACGTTCCCAGTCCCCTGCCAGAATGCGGGAAGACCAACACGGATCGAATATTCCAGCAATTTAAAACCGCCTCTGTGACAAGCACTACAAAGGTTCGAGATTCTTGGAGAAACTGTAGTAGAGGTTTCTCCCAGGGAGGGAGGATAGAGGAAGCACACTTGAGCTGGTATTTAAAAGATGAAGGAAGATGGCAAAAGCCCGTTCCAGACGGTGGGGACAGCCTGTGAAAAGGGCCCGCACACACTCTCTGAGCACGATGACCAGAGAGACTTGCAAGGGGCCCACGTCTGGGCCCAGAGAGCGCGGGAAGAGGGCTCAGGAATGGAGCTGGGGTGCACAGGGCAGGCCGCAGGGCTTGCAAGGGCACAGGGAGCAGTTCTGCTCCCATTCCCAGAACAACGATGAGTCCCTGCAGGGTATTAGACAGGGAGGCCACCTGACCAGTGCGCTGGGTCATGGTCCCAGCGGTCCTCTGTATCTGAGGACAGCCCCTGCACCTGCCCCCAGGCTGCATGGAAACCCCCGGTGGCCTCCCTTTGAGAGCATCACTGTTTTAGACTCACCTCCACATGCCCTGGAACCAGCACTGCGCCTGGCACCAAGGAGGTGCTTAGCAGGTATGAGCTACACATAAAGGAAGCATCACGGCGGCTCGCGACACGATCTAAGTCTAAAAGGAGACCCGCACAGAGACACAAACACCGATGCCCCAGAGAAACACGCGGAGGTGAGAGGCTCTGCAGAGAGCGGGTACCTGCGAGCCAGCTGTGCAGACAGACGCGCGTAAACTGAGTGGAGAGCACAGCGCTGGCTGTGTGTGACGAGTGGGCGGACAGGGAAATGGGTGAGGATGAGGCTGAGTTAAAGGGAGAGGCAAGCGGCCGGGTGAAATTCATCAAAAAAAAAAAGAGAGAAGCAGCAGCTGCTGACAAAACGTGCCACTTGCTTTCATGGGAGGCAGAGAGCTCCCATGTGAAGATGCTGTTTCACTTTAGAGTTTAAGCAGCAGAGATCAAAGTCAGACCATCCGGACTGAAATCCCCAGCTCACCACGTGGTTGGTTGTGATGTTAAATAAGTCACTTAACCTCTCTAAGCCTCATCTGTAAAACGCAGACAGTAATAGCACCTACCGCATCAAATTGGCGTGAGAACTAAATAAGTACTTGACACAGGGCGGACACGCGCTGAGCGCGGGATGAAGGTGAGTCACTGTTGTTGTAGTCTCTTTCCTCACCTACTTGCAAATCATGTTTTCTTTTCCTTTTTCTTTTTTAAATGACAATAGATTAGAAGTTCTCTAAAGACTTCCCAATGTTTCTAGAATTCAGAGTCCAGCAAGGAGGGTCAGAAGGGTCAGTCGGGCCCTGAGAGGACACTCTGTGGAGTGATGGGTGAGCCAAAAGTCTATCAACGTCAACACACTGGGTGGAATCATTTGCATGGACTCTGATCATACGCCCTGGGGTGGGCTTCCAGGCCCCCGGCTGCCAGTTAAATCCCTGAAACAATTCTGGGCATTCTCAGACAAGCTTCAGTGAACGGGTAGTTTCAGAAACAAAGTGATTTGGATAATCGATTTGGATATAGTGATTATTATTAGAATGGCTGTTGCTTTCAAAATCAGTTCCCTCTGAACAAAGTCAAGTGGATCATGGGCAGAGTGTGAAAATATCATTTTCTCTCTGCCACCTCCCAACCCTGCACCATGAGAACAACAATAATGCATCACTCCACAAAGTCCTTCTTTGGCTAGATTTTATCCGAATGGGGACTGATGATGTCCTTGCCAAATGGCAGGAGAAGGGGTCTGCTTCAGCCAGCAGCTGTGGAACATGGGCACTGATGAAGACAGATGAGTCCATTTACTCAGCACTTTGGATCTACCACTAATTTTCTAGATGACAATGACACTTTATCCTTCCAGCAACGTAGACTGTTCAAAAAAGACGGAAAAAGTAGAAAGTTGGGTGAAAAGAACGCCCCAATCAGCCCCCAAAGATGTCATAACATTCATGCCCTGGAGTCAAGGAAAAATTCTCAAATATTCAGACATCAGCTCATAACCAATTTACTTGTACTTTGCACATGATTCTTGTAAACTTGGCTATTTGATTTGGGGTTCAGAGCAAAACCAGATCAGAGAAATAGTCACCTCCAGATGGAGCTTACCCAGTTCCTGGATCAGCCCTGACCACAGAAGGATAAAGAGCAGAGACTTCCAGCCCAGGAGCTAGGCACCTGGGACATGTCTTGCTGTTCAGGGGACCCCAGAACACCCCTTTATTCATTATATTCAGACTTGCACTAGACTACCTGGCTCACCAAGCCTGATAACTTGGCTTCATTCCCACAGCATCTACTGGGACCAGAACTCAGCCCAGTCTCTGTGACCTGATAACTCCCCGGAGGTGGGAATGGGGTATCAGAACCTTATTCCTCCAGCCACCAACTGCCAGTTAGAGTATTGCTCCAACAAACTAATCTCCTAAAACCATAATACTTCTCAGATGCTGGAAAGGATTTCTTCCCCAGGCTTGATGTTGGAGGACCTTGGAGGATGGTGTGTGAGTTTGTCAGGGGAGGGGAGACTGACACTGACTCTGCACAATATCTTCTGTTGGAACATCCAACAAGTACCCTTTTCCCTCTGCACAACAACTGGGTCCCTCAAAGCACCAAAGAAGGAATAAAGAGCAAGCAGAAAGCTCACCCCACACGGCCTGGCATAAAAAGCACTTCCTCAATTTGTTAAAACTATACCCATTAATCCTCTTCGAATCAGAGAGCTGAGTTCCAAGCTTTTAGGTCTATTTGCTTGTTCAATAAATATTTATTGAGCTCCTGCCCTGTGCCTGGCCCTGAGATACTGCCTAGAGGGGTGGGGTGTGCACAAGGGAGCCAGACACACCCAGTGCCCGCCCTTACAGTGCTCACAGTGGAGCAGAGATCCTCAGTGCTGCAATTCAGAGAGAAGAGCAAAGACTTACTAACTAACCGAGCACCAGCATCGAGGCCATCGCGGTCTTAGCAACCAACCGAGCACCAGAGCCCGGACCACTGACCCCAGCTGAAGCTCACGCTCCTGTGGTCAGCCAGGCACACCTGCTGGCTCCTGGGAAGGTACAGAGACAAAGGCATCTCACCGGCCTCACTGCAAACTGTTACATAAGCAGAGAGGATAAGAATGAGCAAAAGGAGCAGATGAATGTGACGCTCCCTGGGCAAATTATGCCATTTAATTTTCTCACCTTCCTAGAACCAAAATAAATAACCAAAAAAGTAAGCAAGAAGAAGCCACTGACATTTCATCCCCAAACAACATGGGGAATGACCAAACAGGTGCCTCAGGAAGGGTATGCCTTCCCCATCCTCCTCCCCGACCCCTCCTGACCATGGTCAGGTCACACTGTGTGACCGCCAGTTGGGCTGTGAGACCCTCAAGGGCGGGATCCATGTCACATCCACCTCTGTACCCCAGAGCCTAGAAAAGGGCCTGGCAGAAAGTTCTCTCCATCACAACACGTAGCATTAGTATGATGGAGCAGAAACAGGCGGAGCTGAGGCAGCCATCTAGGTGGGCCTCTCAGATCCCCTTCAAAGAGAGAATCTACAGGACAAGTGCCCTCAGCTAAGCCTCCAGCTGTAGCTTCAAGATCTGTTGCAGTGTTTAATTAAGACAAGGACACATTCTTCCCAGGGAGCCTGCAGCCAGTGACCAAGCTGGGCAGGGATTCTAGAGCCTGAGTTCTTTCGGTCTCCGATATGTGATCCCTCAGGCTTCCCTGAAGAATCTGGGTGCAATGCAGGAGGCCTAGCTTTGATCCCTGGGTCAGGAAGATCCCCAGGAGAAGAGACTGGTCACTCCAGTATTCTTGCCTGGAGAATCCCATGGACAGAGGAGCCTGGCAGGCTACAGTCCACGGGGTCACAAAGAGTCAGACATAACTGAGCATTACTTTCACTGATCCCTCTAACTGGCAGCCGTTGCTCTGGAGCACCCCAATGGGCTGGCCAAGACTTTCTGAGACTCTTCTCCCAGCCCACCTTCCTTCCCCTTTACTTTCACAGGGGTCAGAACAGCACTGTGATCTGAGGGCTTCACTACCTCCTCTTTACCTTTCAAGGGTATTACCCCTAAGATCTCTGGAACTTGTATTTCCATCTTGGCCTGTAACTCTTGATGGACCCCAAACGATGAGCATCCGTGACATCCACACACTCCTTTACATAACCCAGCCTCCTTTTAAGTTAGGTTGGTCAACAACTATTTCTGATCAATGAAATATGAGTAGAAATAATACATGCCACTTCCAAGTAAAGAAAATCTCGTGTGCCTTCCCCTGAGGATTTCTTCCTGCCCCTGTCTTCTTGAGGCCAAAAGATGGGAGAGTGACAACACAAGAGCAGCCTGGAGTCCTGTGTTCTCACTTGGCGGAGGGCCTCCCAGGAGGTTCGGACCCACACTGGATTTGGCTGAGCAGTATATAAATTTGACTGTGTCAAGCAAAACAGATTAAGGATTTGTTGATGCAGCACTGCCAAGTCCACCCCGACTAACAAAAGTTATACATCCTCTGTGTGTGTGTGTGATAAGTCGCTTCAGTCATGTCCGACTCTTTGCAACCCTATGACCAGCCCACCAGGCTCCTCCGTCCATGGGATTCTCCAGGCGAGAATACTGGAGTGGGTTGCCACGCCCTTCTCCAAGGGATCTTCCTGACACAGGGATTGAACCTGCATCTCTTATGTCTCCTGCATTGGCAGGCGGGTTCTTTACCACTAGCGCCACCTGGGAAACTCAGTGAATTTATTTAACACTTCTATTTTCACCCCTGTCTTACACTTTCAGCTTGTTCATTTCCCTGTTGAGATTTCACATCTCTGCATAAAGAAGTTGATGATCTTCCTTAGAGGGGAGGCCAAACACATGAAGAAGAGTCCTTTAAAAATACAGGTAGCGAGCTAAAAGTCTTAGCGCAATATCTAGTTCTAAAGGTATATTATTCCACGCACCTTCTCCTGGGTGCCTAGCCAGGTCTGAGAAATTGGTTGGGAGTAGGCATGGCATGACCAAGGGCATTTCCCTCACGCCAGGAAAGCTCGGGGGTCGGTGCTCGTGGGAACATGCAGGAGGCAGCTCATCTTAATCCTGATACATGGGGTCTTCTAAGTCCGTTGGTGATGGGGAGGTGGAGCTTCTCTGAGGAAGTGATCCAGAGAAATCATTCATACCATGGGAAGCTAACTCAGAAGGCAGATTCTAATTTATTCACTTATAGTTCAGTTCGGCAAACATTCACTGATGCCCACTGCATGTAAAACCCGGGGGCGTCAGACTGGCTCTGCCCTCACAGAGCTACAGTCCAGCAGGGGAGAGAGAGACAAATATGGAAGACATGCTGGGAGATACACATGAATAAAGATCTTGCGCTCACATCCTCTTTCTCCAACACCCTTTTCAGCAACATGGCACCGGAAAGTGATTACAGAGAAACATGGCTTTACATCATGTTTTGAGATTCCATATCCATTACGTTTATTCCTAATTCAGCTCTGCGGAGTCAACATCATCATATCCACTGGGTGCAGGAATAATAAGACTGGTGACAAAACTGGCATGAATAGTTACTGAGCACTCATAGGACATCAAGCATTGAATTACTTTACCGAGAGAGTCTTCTTTGATCCCCATATCCTATCAAGCAGTTAGTGTATTAGCCCCATTTTACAGATGAAGAAACAGAGGCAAAGTGGCTTGTCTAAGGTCACCAGGCAGCTACATGGTACCCAATGGGGATATAGACCCAGGTCTCCTGACATGATGAGATGCTCATCCAACAGGTGCTTGGAGCTATGGGAGCTGAAGGGTCTGACTGTGCGCCCAGCCTCATCCCCTCGGGGACTCTCTCTCCTCCTTCCCCTGCAGTGCAACTGACTTCAGTTACTGTTTGGTCTGCCAGACACCCCCACTCTTAAGCTCCCCTCTGCAGCCTCTCCCATGCAGTCAGGCCTCAGAGCACCTCCATCCCCTCCCACTGCCTCTCCATCTCTGCTCAGGGCCCAGCATCTCCCCCTTCAGTTGCTACAACAGCTTCCTGGCTTCTCTGTCTCCTCCTTCTCTCCACCTTCCTGCCTCTACATCCCTATTGTCCGTTATCTTGTCACATTCATGTTCAAAAATCTCCCACGGCTCCTCACCGTTCCAAAATGAAGGCCAACCTTCTTGACACGGCATTCAAGGCCCTCCACACCCACCACCAGACTGCCTTTCCTTCTACAAACCCTGCACTCAGGTGGAAACAGAGGAGGTCAGCACTCCCCAAACACACCTCACACTCTGCGTCCTCCATCCTTTGATCTTGGTGATTGTTTCTGGGATCCAACCTCCATCTGCCTGAGCCCACACCTCTTTGGGTCAACATTATATTCACCCTTCCAGACTCATCTTGACCTCCTCTCTCCCAGGAAATCTAGATGTGGTCTTCCTTTTCTCATAATGTTCCTGGCATCTATTGCTTCTTTCTTGAACTTAGCATTTCCCAAGTACATATCTGTGATCAGATCCACCTGGCATCCACCCCACTTTAACAGCCTCTGATGTACTCTGAGGAATCACCTCTTCTCCACTCTGTATTCAGTGTGGTTGGATGGGGCTGACCTCACCACCCTGTTCCTCCATGAAAGGCTGACGGATGTCCCAGACCCACCAATATCATGTTATTGGTTCGAGGACGGACATTTGACCCAACTCAAGCCAATGAGAACTGAGCTTAGGATTTTTGCTGGAATAGTCAGGAAAGAAACGCTCTTCTTACTGGAGTTTCTAAACTGGGAGGGTGTAAACTCGCAGCTGCTAGGGGCCATCTGTACAGCCAAATGGGGAGAGCCTGGCTGAGGGTGAAGCCAAACACAAAGGAAGTCAGAGCCAAGAGACGAAGAGGGAGACAACTTTTAAGATATTTCAGTTCTTGGATTCAGCCATACCTGAATACAGCTCACTCCAGGATTTTTCAGCCACATGAGCCAGTTAAAGTTGGGTTTCTGTCACCAGGCAGTGGGGTTTAACCACAGACATGTGAGCCTGATCCTAGAAGACCTCATTTTCTCTTTATTTCTAAAAACAGCTATATTGAGATATAATTCATATGCCGTAACATTCATTCTTTTAAAGTGTGTAGATCCATGGGTTTCAGTATAGTCACATAAATGTGCGGACATCAGGACGGATTACTTTCTATCTTGAGCTGAAAACGACGAACGTGCGCTTGTTGTGTTCTGCCCTATCCACCAGCTCCTCTCCTGAACCCAGGACTGGGTTTGCCCCTGCTTTCTGCAATACCAGTAAACGCAGCAGGTGCTCAGTTAATGCCTACTAAGCTGTACTCAGACCTCCTTGAAAAGCTTGGCCTCCATCCCACAGGTGTTTGGGTCCACTCTAAAGCACAAAGAATGAGACAACAGATATTTGGCAACCCCCTCAAGGAAAGGACATACTCACCAATCACTAGGTTTCCTAAGCTGGATCCCTGCGATGGGGTAGACTTTCTGAGAGGTGCACACCTGGAGCGTGCTCCTTTGGCTTCCTGGACTTTTCCCAAGTTTATTACAGAATAATTGAAAATAGTAACAAGTGGAAGACATACAAATCCAACAATAGGGGAATGACTTAAAACTTATGGGACACCCATAGGATAGGATAGAATAGAATAGTAAACAGCCACTAAAATTCATCTTTGCAAAGAGGATTTGAGGGCATGGAGACATAACCATGCTATAACATTAAGTGAATGAAACAAAATATAAAAGGATGCATAAAGATCTCAAGCACACCAAATAGTAAACACCAGCAACTGGAAGGGAATAATGCTAATTATTAGATGCAATTATCTTTGCGTAGGTGGATTATATGCAGTTTTCTCATGTTTCTCTACAATTTTTTTTCAAAATGAATATTACTTTAAATAAATCAGGAAAGCCAATAATATCTGTAACTCAGCCCTTGGTTATTATTTAATTTTATTAATATGACTACCAAAGAATGAGAAACAACCACAGGAAGAATATTTCTGAGCCTGTAAAACTTTTATTTAAAAAAGACACTGTCCCTCGGAGTCTTTTAAACAAACATATAGGTAATCTAACCCACCATGTTTCCTTTTTAATCTTGACTGCCAAGAAGCTCAGAGCTAAAATTTAATTCACAAAAATGCAATAGTCATCTTAGCCCAGGTTCTGGGTTCAGTAACGCCCATTTATCTACGTGGTTTCTGCTGCTTCCTCTTATCTGTATTTTCCGTTGTCTTGCTTGTCTTTTCATATATTCACATGTTCCTTGGAATACATGAAGAAGTACTTGCTGAAGTGATTGGAGGTGCACCCAAGAAGAGAGGTCCTGCCTAGCAGACATTCTGCCGGGATGTTTCATTTTCACAAACACATGGCACTGAGTGGGGCTCTGAATCCTTTATTGCCATTCTAATTACAGCAGAGGGGCAACTGAGTAAGAGTGTGTGGGAGGCTCCTGGATGGAGACAGGCTGGTCCCAGTGATCAGATTAAGTCATGTCTTGCTAATCTCCGTCTCCGAAGGCTGTGTGGACAGCGGTCCATCCCGGCTGCCCACAGTTTCTGGCCATTGACTGAGAGCAAACGATAGCGAAGCTGCCACAACATGCCCACCACGTCCATCCTGCGTTCACATCCACAGACATCAAGTGACGCTGCCAAGAGTGCCTAGACAGTACACCCAATCCCTAAAGACATCCTGTCTGAATCAAACAGGGTCCGCGCGCTCTAAGACGAGCCCCAAACACCCTTCAGGTTTTATTGCAATTACCCAGCCCGATCCTTTACTTTGGCTTTAGAAAGAAAGCCCCTCTACTCGATAAAGATGGGCCACTTGAAAAACTTAAGTATTCTATCACCTGGGTGTTCTCCCAACTGTGGCACCTCATGGCAGGAGATAACATACTTATCTGATCCTAAGCCAAGATTCTTTTTTTCTGGTGATAACTTCACTGACTCTTCATGAGATGAGGAAAAACAAATAAGCAAACTCAACATTTTAGTTGTGACCATTTTACCACATCTAAAGTTGCAATGTCTTACTTGTGAATCTACAGCAGAGGAAAGGGGAAGCAGGAAAGGAAAGGAAGGCAGCAAACACTTATTTAGTGCTTCCAGCATGCCAGACAGAGGACTGGCTGCCGTGCTGTCCACTCAAGGCATCTTTCCTTCCAGCCAGTTATCTCCCTTAAGCGTCACAATACCACCCTGCGGAGTACATATAATAGTCCCAGTTTTTCAGAAATGGAAATCTAGGCTTAGAGAGATTAAATCCCTTGCTCAAGGTCACCCACGGGGAAGATACGAGGTTTCTGACCAGACTCAGGTCAGAGCCACCCAAAGCCGGTGCCCTGTACCCCTTCAAACGTCTAGAAACGCCTCTGCTCGCGTGAGGCTAAGATTGCCCTCTGCCCTCCTTCCCTTGAGCTCAAGTGCCTTCTGACTGCCTCATCCTCTTGACTTTAGGCCCCCTCTCACTCAGAAAGGCATCAAGACACACTTGAAAAATAAAATATAAAAGCATCAACCCACATCCTGAAATTGAGCATCCTTCCCTTTGCTGCCACTAACAAGCTAATATGAAATCTCTTTCAGGGAAGCTTTCTGAATGGAATAAATTGGTGAAAACATTATGCAGCTGACAATATTTGGTGATGATGCAAACAGGGCTGCCCTGTCCACAAATGGTTTTGTCTCCAAAGAACCTGCTCTCCTGTGTCCTTTTCAAAAAAAAAAAGATGGAGCAACAGAGAAACAGTACCCAGAAGACGGGCTCGGTGTAATTGCACTGCCCTCTCTGCTTATGTGTGTCGGACAAGTACCCCCAGAGAACTTGAAATGTTCTGGGGAAGACAGGAATGTCATTCGGAGATGATTCCACAGGGGCTGGCTCTGCACAGCTCCCCAGCTTACACCCTCCCAGGGCAAAGGAGGCCTCTCCGCTTGCGCCTCCGTGCCCGCCACCCACTGCCACCCGTTCCTTCACCTTTTATTTGCATCGCAGAGAAGACCGGTTCATCAGTGAAGGGGGGAGGCGGGAAATAAGACGCAATCCAGATTTCTGCTTTTTCCGGGGACCCAAAAGCGGGGGGGGGGGTGGGGGGGGTCACACAGAGAAGGAAGTGGAGCCTAGGGTGCCCGATCAGCGTGGCACGGCGACCCTCCCCTCCGCTTCTGCACCAGGGCTCGAGCAGAAGTGCCCAGGGAGCCCCAGGAAGCCGGGTCAATTAAGCCCGTTGCCTTGGCCCGGCTTGGCGCGGTGCAAGAGGCGCCAACCGAGCGTTCTGCACAGGAAACCACTGCCCCCTTCAGGCCGCGTCTCAGCCGCTGTGGCCGGAGCGGAGGGGCTCCCTCAGTCTGGAAAAACTCGCAAACCCGACCTCACGCGGCCAGCGACTGCTCCTCTGAGCCCCCTCGGCGCACCCTAGTTCTCGGGCGGCGGAGATGTGCGCTGTTGCCACAGCTGGAACGCAAGCTGAGGGTGTAAGGAGGGCGCTTAGGACGGAAATCTCTGGGCTCTTCTGCTCCCCTCAGAGAAAGAGGCCGGGAAGGCAAGCCGACTGCTTGCGCTCCAAGTCCGCTCCCCGGGAAACTGCGCCGGCAGCCGCCCGGCCACCAGCAGCGGCGCGGCCGCACACCCTCGCGCGTCCGGGGCGAGACCTGCTCGGGCCACTCTGAGCAACTAACCGGAAGGGGTCTCAGGAAGCCGCTCGGCCACAGGCAGCGCCAGGCACCTGCAGGCAGCAAGCAGCGCTGCAGAGCCGGCGGCCCCACACCGGCCGGACCGGTGCGGGTTCCGAGCTGCTGGCGCGCACCAGGCGCCCAGCCCTGATGCGCGCTCCAGCCCCTGGGTCCCCGAGTCCTCCGGACCTCAAAAGCTCAATTAGGCTTTTCTGAGGCCCGCGAGCAGGCCCGTGGCTTCTCCAGCCCCTGATGGCCCAGTTTATAGTCAATGCGCCTGTTCTTCCCACCTAGCACTCCACAGCCCCACCAGCGGGACTTGGGCAGGGGTGACCACTGCAGGCCTTTCAGGAGGTTCAGTTACCACCTTCTCCACTCTTCCTCTGGGCAAAGGAGACCCTAGTTTTCTACCCCACATCCCACAAGCATGCACACATACACAATCCCAGAGGGGAAAGATGCTCAGCAAATCTGGGCACCAGCTTTGCGAGCCGAGCCCGGCGGGACCCGGAGGGTAAGCCCTGAGCCCCAGCCCGAGGTGCCCTCGGCAGGCTCAGCGAGGGCTCTGCCCAAGGGCCGAAGCTTGCGTCTGCCCAACACGCCCTGGCCCACTGCCCCCGCAGCCCCGACGGCGCGGGCGGCCGGACGCTCACCTCGGTGTCGTAGAGTCGCAGGTCGAGGAAGTAGGGGCGCAGGAGCGACTCGTTGCGGATCTGCTCGATGGCCAGCTCCACCGCGGGGAGCACGCCGCGCCCGATGCTGCCCTTGGCCACCTCCTTGGTGAGCGGCATGAGGCCCATGATGGAGAGCGGCGGGCTGCTGGGCGGCGGCCGGGGGGCACCGCGCGCCCAGCCCCAGGCCCCGGGCGCGAGCGGCGGCAGCAGCGGCAGCAGCAGGAGCAGCAGCAGGCGCGCGGGCGGCGGCGGCGGCGGCGGCGGCCCGGGCTGCCCGGAGCTAGGCGGGGAAGCCATGCCGCGCCGCGGGCTGCGGGCGCCGGCTCACTCGGCCCGCATGGCCTGGCCCGGCCCGCCGCCCCGCGCCAAGATCTCCCCGCGGCGCCCGCGCAATGGCGCCGATCCCCGCTCCGGCTCGGGCTCAGGCTCGGGCTAGGCACAGAGCGGCCGCGGCGGCAGCGACAGCGGCAGCGGCGGCGCCCGTGACGGATCAATCACGCCGGGAAGGGGTGGGAGCGAGCAGAGTGCGGGAGGCGGGGAGCCAGCGAGCAAACGCGAAGAGGGGGGCCGGCGTCTCCGCGCGCGCCTCTCCGGCGCGGCCGCCCCGAACCCGGCCGCCTCCGCCCGCCCCCGTGCGCGCTCTGAGCTGCTCTCCCGCCGCGAGCCGTTCGGCAGCAGCCCCTGGAGCCCGGCCGGGGGAGGGCGAGCGGCAGGAAACGCGGGAGGCGAAGGCGAGGCTGCTCCGCGGCGGCTCGGGCCGCCTCCGGGGACAGGGACGGGCCGTGCGCGCCGGGGGAGGGGAGGCGCTGGCGCTGCGGCGGCCGCGGGGAAGGCCGCCTTCCCAGCACACGCACACCCGCGCCCCCGGCCCTCCGCCGCGCGGGCTGCCCCGCGACCGCCTGGACCTGAGCTCCGGGGGACAGCGGCTGAAGGAACGAGGACGGCGTGCTGGCACAGGCAGCGGCCACGGTCGCCTCGCCGAGCGCTTCCTGTAGCACCTGCACGATGATGTGGGACTGCCTCTCGGAGGTCTGGCTGGGAAGGTCTGGTCTGCGAGCGCGCCACGGAGGCGTCCTAGAGGCACCTGCAGCCTACACTCCCCTGCTCTACTGTGGTATCTGGGGGGCCATGACTGAGCCCGAAGCGGCGGTTGAACGCCCTTTGGTGCTGAGGTTTCTGGCCTTTAAGGTGTGGCTGAAAGCCCCCTTCTTCCCCCTAGTCTGAGTTTTCCGTTGCCAACCTCAGGAGCCTGGAGTCTTCACCTTGCGTGTGCTATCGCCCCCTCCAGGCGTTTGACCTCCCCCGTGTCCCCGTTCCCAAAGGGGGCTCCGCCCTAGAATTCGCCCACCCTTGCCTCTCCAGGTCGGAGTACTGTCCTCAGGCCGCAGTAGATCCAGGCTCCCCTTGACTTGGCCCTCTGTCTGACAGGTCGGGCCAGCTGCATGTCTCACCTTAATTAGCAGTCCTGTAATCTGACCTGGGCCCTAGGCCGTGTACCTCTCTAAGCCTGAACAATAGGAATCATGGTCATTAACATAGAAAATCCCAAGAGGTGATCAATAAGGGGGACACAGTAGGCCATCATTTCAGAAAACCTTGGACCAACCATTTATGGGCAATAGGACGACCTTGTAACAAGGTTGAGAATTTAACCTTCACTGAACACTTGCTACATGTATGAAACCCTCACAATAGCCCTGGAAACCAAGAACTTGTATATCATCCTCACTTTACAGACCAGTACATCGAGAGGTTTCATAGCGTGTTGAAGTACAAAGAACTATTGACAGAGCACTGGAACCCAGAGCCAGCAGGAGCTCTGGACACAGTGCGGGGGAGGTCAGGACCAGAAGCATGTCCCCTGTGGGAAGGGAACTGCCCCGACTGGACTGTTTTGGACCTTGCTTCCCTTGGGCATGTGGTGAAGGAGCTGGACCACGTGCTGTCCACAGACTTGATCTGGAGTGAGGCAGGGGCAGCCCTGAATCACAGGCTAGGTTATTACCAGGAATCATGAAGATGGAGAGGAGAGGCTGAGCCCAACTCCTGGAGAGTAACTTGGACAGCTCTGGGGAAACCGGGCCAAATTCTTCCTATCCAACTCCTCTTTCTAGGCTTCTGCAGACACCACCTCCCAAGCTCCACTTAGCCTTTCCAAGCTGGAGGGCTTGAAAGGGGCAGAGCTCACTTGGGCATCTCCACCAAAAAAGGTGGTCCAGAGGACAGTGTAATCCTCAAGATATCTGTGATGTGATCTTGACATCACAGATATCCCCTAGTCATAGGCTTCCAGCAGCTACCATTCCTCAACTTCTAAGCTCAGGTTTCTGAATGAGCATTTTCATTTTTTTCCCTTAGTCATTTATGTTTTCCTTGTAAGCCATGCCAATATGGAGTATCTGCTGACACCTACATCTGGGAATAAGCTGAAAGCTGGAACAACTTTGCTTGACATTTACTAAGTGATTGAAGGCCCTGCCTGGCAACTACCTTTCCGCCTCTCAGTCTCCATTTATGAGGTGACCTGACCTCTAGACACCAGGGATCAGCTCTGACCCAAGGAACTCCAGTCTTACTCTCCATCAGTCTGGCTCCAGGCCAAACTGTGATCTCATACCCCACTTCTGAGGTCAGGGCATCTCTCTGGTTCCCAGATCCTACCCTGGTCTGTGTTCCAGTATGGGTAACTGGATCACGGGCATGCTTCCTTGGGTCTGAGTTCCAACCTTGGTCACCAGTTTCAACTCCATGTTCTTCTAGAGCTGGAGTTCAGCCCTCTTGCTTTATAATAATCATTCATTCCTTCGATCAATGTTTTGTAGTGTCTACTATGTGCTGGACAGTGTCCTAGAAGCTGAGGATACAGAAATAAACAAGCAGACTAAAATCTCTGCACTTGAATAGATTCACAGACATAGAGAATGGACTTGTGGACACAGCGGGGGAAGAAAGTGGAATGAACTGACAGAGCAGCGCCGACATATATACACTGTTGTTGCGTTTGTTGTTTACTCACTAAGTCCTGTCTGACTCTTTGCAACCCCATGGACTGTAGCCCACCAGGCTTCTCTGTCCATAGGGTTTTCTAGGCAACATTATTGCATTTCATTACCATGTCCTCCTCCAGGGGATATTCCCAACCCGGGGACTGCATTTGCATCTCCTGCATCTTCTGCATTGGTAGTCAGGTTCTTTACTGCTGAGCCTCTGGAGAATGGGCACATGTACCCCACCATGCATAAACAGACAGTTAGCGGGAAGCTGCTATATAACACCGGGGGCTCAGCTGGGTGCTCTGTGATGTTCTCGAGGGGATGGGGGTGGGAGGGAGGCTCAGGAGGGAGTGGGTATATGTATGTTTATAGTTGATTCACACTATTGTAGAGCAGAAGCTAACAACACTGTAAAGCAATTATTCTCCAGTAAAAATAAAATAAAATCCCTGCCTTCATAAAATTGACACTCTAGTGGAGAAAGAGAGACAATAAACAGAAAGAAGAAGGTATTTTAGTATGTCAGTTTATGAAAAGTTCTATGGAGAACAATAAATCGAGAAAGAGGATTGAAACTGACAGGGTGGGGCTGCAATTAGAAATAGGGAGGTCGTCTACAGCCATCCCACCCTGAAAGCGCCCGATCACGTCTGATCTCGGAAGCTAAGCAGGGTCGGGCCTGGTTAGTACTTGGATGGGAAAAATAGGGAGGTCACGGAAGGGCACGCTGAGGTGACTTTTCAGCAGAGACGTAGAGGAGGTGAATAAGACAGACGTGCCAACAGTGTTCCAGGTGGAGGAACAGCAAGGGCAGAGGCTCTGAGACAGAAGTGTGCCTGGCATGTTCAAGGAACTGTCAGGAAGCCAGTGGAGCTGGAGTGGAGTAAGCAAGGGGAAAAGCAGTGGCTCCCAAGGTCGAAGGCAAGCGAGATAGGGTAGCACCTGGGCACTGTGAGAACTCTGGTCTGCACACGATGACGTGGGGAACAACCCGGAGGAACTGGTGATCTGCAGTGTGATCTGATCTGTCAAGTGAAGAGTCGCTGGCAGGGGCACGAGAGGAGGCAGGAGACCAGTGAGGAGTCTACTGCGATAAGCCACATATGGTAGCAAGAACCAGGCTACAAGCGGAGGAGCTGGTGAGAAGTGGCAGGTTAATAATCGTTCATATGGTTAATGGGAATAAAATGCATTGTCAGATGCCAAGTCCCAGGACTGTGGTGAGGAACTGACAAGGAACACAGCAGAGACTTTAGAGAGCAACGTGCTCAGGGTCACACCCTTAGAAAGCGATGAAGCATGAATGTCAGCCCAGGTCTGTGTGGCTAAATACCCATCTTCCTCCCCAAAACCTGCCTCCTTAAGCAATCCTTTCTCCCACGCCCTCTGCCTATACGCAGGAACCAGAAGCTAGTCTCCAAACTCGAGCTTCGAGGTTGGGGCTGGGTTGAAAGAGGATACCTGTCCCCTTTCTGGGGATGTGAGGGGACCATGCCTAGTCCACTGGCTGCCTGGCGGCAGGACGCCGCATCCCTCTGAGCAGGACCCTGACAACGGGAGGCTCACCAGGCCTCCCCCGCTGTCTGTCCTCCTTCCACACTGGGCTGGACAGCTCTGGTGCCCGTTGCTCACATCTCCATTCCCACGGCCGCCTTCTCCTGGGAAGTGGGTCTAGTTTCCAACACCCTGTTCTCAGCCCGTCCTGTCAGCCACGCCTGCCTCTGTCCTAACTCCCAACAACAGGGAGGTCTTCTTTTAAGCTTTCTTTAAAAAAAAAAAAATCTTTGTAAATATCTCCCATGTATATTTCTTACTCATGTTTACTTTACATTGAAATGTTTCTTTCAATCAAGTAGCTCAGCTGTTTTTAAGTACATCGTTTGTTTTCATTTCCATTTTTTAATGGATAAGTTATGAATGAAGGATCCAAAAAAATATTAGCTGAATGAATCTAAGTTGCTTTTCTTTTTTCACAAGGCATGTTTTTTAAACCATAAAATTGGGTTTCAGGCATCAGATGTGGTCTGGTGACACAGTTCAAGTAATAATAATAGCTACCATTTATTAAACGCCTACCTATTCTGTGCCAGACACCTTGGTATGCATCATCTTAACCTTCATGACTGCCTGAAAAATAGGTGTTAGGATCCGAGTTTTGCAAATCATGAGACGGTGGTCCAGATGGATTAACTGACGTGCCTGCAAGAGACCAGGTTTGATCCCTGGGTCAGGAGATCCCCTGGAGAAGGAAACGGCAACCCCCTCCAGTATTTTTGCCTGGAGAATCCCATGGACAGAGGAGCCTGGTTGGCTATAGTCCATGGGGTCGCAAAGAGTCGGACACGACTGAGCGACTTCACTTTCAATGATACTCAGCAGAGGCAGCAACAGGGCCCAGACCCAATCTGTCTGACCCCAGACTCTCCTCCACGTTTGCCTCTCCTCCACATGCCTCTCCTTGGAGATGCCCTTATAGGACTTAGAGGAGGAAAGAGTCTTTCAAAAGTAAAGAATGCTACTGATGGTCAACATGAGAAAGAGGTAAGATGATTTGGCCAGGATCCCCCACTGGAGAGATGAAGGTGGTTCTCCTTTATCAGGGGAGAACGTCTGGCCTGGAGACAGTCTGGCTAAACCTTTCAGGAGTCAGTGCCAAGCCTGGGGTGGGGGCTGGGGAGGGACTGGGGCGGGGGGACCAGGGGGCCTGCTCTTCGTACAGTCCGAGGACAGGAGGAGGATGGGGCTGTCACCATGCTCCATGTCGGCCGGACAGGTCCTAAGCGTGGACAGGCAGGAAATTTAGCTCATAACTGAGAGGTCTCCAGAAGGACACCTCCTCCCATTTAGAGGTTTCAAAAACATTAAGATCCTTTACAAAGAGGATCAGAGATGGACAAGAGGCACAGTTTAGGAAGAGCCTTAGATGGAGAAGCATCCTATCAAGTGTCTGGTCCAACCACTCACCAAACCTTAGTGGTAATGGCGAGTTTTGGAGTCAGGCTGACCAATTATTAGTGGTACAATTCTGGAAAGTCACCCACCTTCCTGAGCTTTAGTTTCCTCACCTCTAAAGTGGGAATAAATTATTCATCTTTCACATCAAGGTTGTTGTAAGGATTAAATAATAAAAACAGCTAATATGTATTGAGTACTCACATATGCAGGGGACTCTTCCAGGAACTTCACATATAATTACCTCCCTCATTAAGTAAGATGATGCACAGTACTAGTCACTTATTAGGCAAACAACTAATAATGATATTAATAGTAATAATAATACCATCAAAGATGGCAAGAGCAATGCCTCCTGAGGCTCCCACTCCATTATTTCATTGATGGGATTTTTGTACATTATTTCTTAGACTCCACCTATAGCCTTCCCACAGCATTCATTATGGGTCCCAACTTGCTGCTGAAGTCCATGATGCTTCCCCTCACCCATGGTGGCCCCTGACCAAAGACAGCTCACTTTGGTACCTCCTCATTCCCTTCCAAATTAAGTCTTCCAAGAGAAATATCCCCAGATCCCTCAATCTTCCCTGGCCAGCAATCTGTCCATGGCTGTCTTCAAAAATGATATCCAGAGGGACTTCCCTGGTGGCCCAGTGTCTAAGACCCTGGGCTCCCAATGCAGGAGGCCCAGGTTCAATCGCTAGTCAGGGAATAGATCACACATGCCACAACCAAGCCAAATAAATTATTTTTTAAAAAAATATTTCAGGGCCATCCCTCTGTGCTCAGGACTCTGGACCGCTGTCCTGCTGCCTTCACAGTCCAGAGTGACTTCCACTTGGCTAAGGCCATATCACCCCTTTGGATCCCAGGAAGCTTGTGGCTTCGCAAGAGCCCTGGGTTGGTTTTCTGTGGAGTTGTTATGTTATTTCAAATGAATGGAGAACTGGATCTCTCTGATCCTGTTTATCAGCAGTTTAACTCAGGGACTTATGAACAGGTTTGAAACATTCCATGCATGATTATGTCCCACTGTTCCAGCCTGTTGAGGGTATTCTGCATCTTAGAACTGTTCTCTTTCAGGACTTCCCTGGTGGTCCTGTGGTTAAGATGCCTCACTTCCACTGCAAGTTCAATCCCTGGTGGGGGACACTAAGATCCCACATGCATGTAGGATCAGCCAAAAACATAGGTTAAAAAAAAAAAAGAACTGTTCTCTTTCACAGTCATCATCTTTCCCAGTTAGTGCCATTACTGTTGGACAATCTGATTTTCTTCCTTAACCTGAAACATTGGTCAAAATGGTAAAAAGGAGAATGATAAGGATAGAGCTTTGTGACTACCCACACTGGGGGCCATCTGCCCTACCTAGCCTTGTGACCAAACCCACTGAAAACTCCCCCAATTTCCAAATTCCGCAGCCCATGTCTCACCGTCTTGCACTCCAAAATATTGTGAGAACTTTGTTAAAGTTTTTGCTGAAATCCTGATGCATATGGTCTCCTTATTTCTCTGACTTGCCAGATTAGTGACTTTTCAAATACAAGTGATTATGTATTTAGGCTTCATGGGCTTGTTTTTGGTGAGCCCACGTCCATTCCTAGGGACCACACCCTCTCCTCTGCATGATCACACACCATTTGTATAATCAGTCCATCTCAAACACTTCTGAAGGTCAACAGCCAAATCCCTTTTGCTGAGATCACCCTTTTAGTCTCTCAGAATATCAAAACTCTGCTGTGTCCCCCACTGCCTAACCCCTAACTTCCTTTCATCCCCCAAAGATCCTTAGATGCTCTCTCCGATTCCTATCTACAGTTTCATGCCTGGCCCTCAGGTCCTCATCTGGACCGGAGCTCATTGAAAGCATCTAGGTGCCATCCAAGAGTCTTGTCATCTATCCGCTCTTAACCATGCTTGTTCTGATATTTCTGTTTGCTGGTCATTCTCCACCAAAACGTCCAGTGTTCCTCTGTCAGAAGCCTGGCAGTGAGAAAATTCTGTGTTCCCTTCATCATTCTCCCTTGCTTGCTCCAAGTGCACCCTGCAAAGCCCCTAGCGTGGTCTGTGATGTTCTTCCAAAGCCTCAGCTCATTCTGAGATTGAGTGCCTGTGAGTTCCAGCAGGTTCTTCCTGTCTGGATCTCTACTTCCAAGTTTTTCTCCATGGCCCTAATTTGTGTGTGTGTGCAGGGGGCGGGGGTGGGGGGGGCGGGGGAGGCAGAGTTAATTGTATTGAACTACAACCTACATACACAGTCAGCAAAAACAAGACTGGGAGCTGACTGTGGCTCAGATCATGAACTCCTTATTGCCAAATTCAGACTTAAATTGAAGAAAGTAGGGAAAAACCACTAGACCATTCAGGTATGACCTAAAATGAATCCCTTACAATTATACAGTGGAAGTAAGAAATAGATTTAGGGGACTAGATCTGATAGAGTGCCTGATGAACTAGGGATGGAGGTTCATGACATTGTACAGGAGACAGGGAGCAAGACCATCCCCAAGAAAAAGAAATGCAAACAAGCAAAACTGCTGTCTGAGGAGGCCTTGCAAATAGCTGTGAAAAGAAGCAAAAAGCAAAGGAGAAAAGGAAAGATATTCCCATTTGAATGCAGAGTTCCAAAGAATAGCCAGGAGAGATAAGAAAGCCTCCCTCAGTGATCAATGCAAAGAAATAGAGGAAAACAACAGAATGGGAAAGACTAGAGATCTCTTCAAGAAAATTAGAGATACCAAGGGAACATTTCATGCAAAGATGGGTGCAATAAAGGACAGAAATGGTATGGACCTAACAGAAGCAGAAGATGTAAAGAAGAGGTGTCAAGAACACACAGAAGAACTGTACAAAAAAGATCTTCACGACCCAGATAATCATGATGGTGTGATCACTCACCTAGAGCCAGACATCCTGGAATGTGAAGTCAAATGGGCCTTAGAAAGCATCACTACGAACAAAGCTAGTAGAGAGGATGGAATTCCAGTTGAGCTATTTCAAATCCTGAAAGATGATGCTGTGAAAGTGCTGCACTCAATATGCCAGCAAATTTGGAAAACTCAGCAGTGGCCACAGGACTGGAAAAAGTCAGTTTTCATTTCAATCCCAAAAGAAGGCAATGCCAAAGAATGCTCAAACTACCTCACAATGGCACTCATCTCACATGCTAGTAAAGTAATGCTCAAAATTTTCCAAGCCAGGCTTCAGCAACACATGAACCGTGAACTTCCAGATGTTCAAGCTCGTTTTAGAAAAGGCAGAGGAACCAGAGATCAAATTGCCAACATCCACTGGATCATCGAAAAAGCAAGAGAGTTCCAGAAAAGCATCTATTTCTGCTTTATTGACTATGCCAAAGCCTTTAATTGTGTGGATCACAATAAACTGTGGAAAATTCTGAAAGAGATGGGAATACCAGACCACCTGAGCTGCCTCTTGAGAAACCTGTATGCAGGTCAAGAAGCAACAGCTAGAACTAGACATGGAACAGCAGACTGGTTCCAAATAGGAAAAGGAGTACGTCAAGGCTGTATATTGTCACCCTGCTTATTTAACTTATATGCAGAGTACATCATGAGAAATGCAGGGCTGGATGAAGCATAAGCTGGAATCAAGATTGCTGGGAGAAATATCAATAACCTCAGATATGCTGGTGACACCCCCCTTATGGCAGAAAGTGAAGAAGAACTAAAGACCCTCTAGATGAAAGTGAAAGAGGAGAGTGAAAAAGTTGGCTTAAAGCTTAACATTCAGAAAACTAAGATCATGGCATCCAGTCCCATCACTTCATGGCAGATAGATGGGGAAACAGTGGCAGACTTTATTTTTGGGGGCTCCAAAATCACTGCAGATGGTGACTGCAGCCATGAAATAAAAAGATGCTTGCTCTTTGGAAGGAAAGTTATGACCAACCTAGACAGCATATTAAAAAGCAGAGACATCACTTTACCAACAAAGATCCGTCTAGTCAAAGCTATGGTTTTTCCAGCAGTCATGTGTGGATGTGAACGTTGGACTATTAAGAAAGCTGAGCGCTGAAGAATTGATGCTTTTGAACTGTGGTGTTGGAGAAGACTCTTGAGAGTCTCTTGGACTGCAAGGACATCCAACCAGTCCATCCTAAAGGAAATCAGTCCTGAATATTCACTGGAAGGACTGATGTTGAAGCTGAAACTCCAATACTTTGGCCACCTGATGTGAAGAGCTGACTCATCTGAAAAGACCCTGATGCTGGGAAAGATTGAGGGCAGGAGGAGGAGGGGACAACAAAGGATGAGATGGTTGGATGTCATCACAGACTCAATGGACTTGAGTTTGAGTAAACTCCGGGAGTTGGTGATGGACAGGCAGGCCTGGCGTGTTGCAGTCCATGGTGTCACAAAGAGTTGGACACGACTGAGTGACTGAAGTGAACAACACACATATAGAAAAATGCATGAATCTTAATGGCACAACTCAATTAATTTTCATAAAGTGAACACACCCATATAAACAGCAGCAAGAACCAGAACATTACCAGCATTTAGAAGCCCCATTAGGTCCCCTGCTGGTTACTGCCCTCCCTCGGGGCAGCCAGTCCTGACCCCTAACTCATAGATCCTGTTGTTGTTATTCAGTCGCTCAGTCACATCTGACTGTTTGAGATCCCATGGACTGCAGCACACCAGGCTTCCCTGTCCTTCACCATCTCTCAGGGCTTGCTCAAGCTCATGTCCACCAAGTCGGTGATGCCATCCAGCCATCTCATCCTGTTGTCCCCTTCTCCTCCTGCCTTCAATCTTTCCCAAAATCAGGGTCTTTTCTAATGAGTCAGCTCTTCGCATCAGGTGGCCAAAGTATTGGAGCTTCAGCTTCAGCATCAGTCCTTCCAATGAACACCCAGGGCTGATCTCCTTTAGGATGGACTGGTTGGATCTCCTTGCAGTTCAAGGGACTCTCAAGAGTCTTCTCCAACACCACAGCTCAAAAGCATCAATTCTTCAGCACTCAGCTTTCTTAATAGTCCAACGTTCACATCCATACACGACTGCTGGAAAAACCATAGCTTTGACTAGATGGACCTTTGTTTGCAAAGTAATGTCTCTGCTTTTTAATATGCTGTCTAGGTTGGTCATAACTTTCCTTCCAAGGAGCAAGCATCTTTTTATTTCATGGCTGCAGTCACCATCTGCAGTGATTTTGGAGCCCCCTAAAATGAAGTCTGCCACTGTTTCCACTGTTTCCCCATCTATTTGCCATGACATGATGGGACCGGATGCCATGATCTTAGTTTTCTGAATGTTGAGCTTTAAGCCAACTTTTTCACTCTCCTCTTTCACTTTCATCAAGAGGCTCTCTAGTTCTTCTTTGCTCTCTGCCATAAGGGTGGTGTCGTCTGCAAATCTGAGGTTACTGATATCTGGATTTGCCCTTTTTTGTCCTGATATAAATGGAATCACTGTCCTCCTTTGTGTCTGGCTTCTTTCACTCACTGTCGTGTTTGTGACATTTTCCCACAATGTTGTGTGCGGCTGTGGATTTTTTATTTTTACCACTGTCTGGCTGCCTCAGTCTTTTACAGTCTGATTTCCTTCATGGACCTGTATGCAGCACCTCAGTTTTCTCTCCACCCAACCTGGTGGGTTGCGATAGTCTCTCTTGTAGCCTTGCCTGATTCTTACTCTTCTCCAACCTAACCTTCATCCACCCTGCCAGACTAATCTTTCCAGAGCTTGGCTCTAATCACGTCTATCCCAGCTCACAATAAGCTATGGTTCTCTGTCATCTGTGAGTGCAGACCCCAGAGCTGGGACGCGGGCTATTTACAATCTGGCTTCAGCGTTTCCCGCTTCAGCAACCAGCTCTCCCTCCCCACAGCGTCTGTGTTCTGTTGCTCAGGATAAATTAGTTGGTCTGTAAAAACGCCTGCACTTTTCTGCCTGGATACCTTTGCCCATGTTATTCTTTCAACCCAGAAAGTTTTCCCCCTCTTTCTCCCCCTGGCAAAGTCCTTCAAGACCCAGATCAGACGTCACCTCCCTGTCACACCTCCTCCAATCATCCCAGCAGAAACCACTGCCACCTTCTCTCAGTTTCTGTAGCAAGGTTTGGCTCATGCTGAGAGATATCACTTATCACTTCTTTAAAAGTTAATTACCACACTTCACTCATTCCAAGACACACATGTTTATTCATCTCTGGAATAAGGATGTACCTTTCCACTGATGGCATTTTATAACCGGCAGTATTTTTTTCTTTCTTTCTTTCTTGGTGGTACCCAAAATGATGCTGTCTTGGATTTGATAAATACAGTATTTCACTTTTTATCTCAGCATATTCTAGAAAGACTCCGTGATATCACTGTACATTGTACAGTTGGTTTTCTACATCTCTGCATCCCTCTCCTTGGATGAGACCATAAGCACACATCTGTCTTTGTTGAAAGAACATGTGCATTATTCACTACTACCTGGATGACTTCTGCATGTATTTTTATACTGAGGAGAGGAGGGGGCATGGGGAAGCCCTTTCTCTGTGTCTTTTCCTGAGTTTCCTCACAAAGAGGAGAGAATTATCCTTTTCTGTAGGGGTGCTGAGGGCCAGGTGATGGTCAGGGGGGGCTGGAGTCAGCCACAGAGGTCTTGTTTCCTGTGGTTGGCATAGCTTGGGAGTGGAAAAGTCACAAAGGACTCATTTAGTGCCAAATCCTTGATGAGCAAAGAATAACACCCTTCCTAATGGGTAAATGTGCCTTGCTTTTCAAGGATCTGATTTACAGCCTGGTTTTCAGGAGCACACTACAACCAGAAGCAGCACATCCTACCCCGCCACCTTGTTCCAAGCCTCTCCTGTGAAGAACAACAGTGAGTCTTTTAATTTGCTTTTTCCTAATGAAATCTGTTATTCCCTCTGCTCCGCCAACCCACCTCTATAATATATCAAATAAAAAAGGACAGAGAAAAGATGGCATCTAATTTAAATGATATTCTAGTTACTCTCCGCCTATTTCTTAATATTCCAGCCACTCAAACTTCACAGATGATTTTAGTAAAATCCAGCATATACTTTTTCAAGTGCTTCTAAAATTTGGAAATGCATCATACATTGTCAAATGCTTTGGGATGATCCACTTTATGTGATTAATGATACTGTCTATTTCTGATATTATACCACCTTGCACAACTGTGTAAGCCTAAAGAGTCCTTGACTTCAAATGGATCCGTGTCTATGTTTAAAGGATGGGTTTGGAATAGTCTGTTTCCTTGTTCATCAGGTAACAGTTTTATAGGATTTTTTTCCAGTTTTAGGTCAGTATGATAAAGAAGTCACTACATGTACGAGACGCTGCTTTCCGTTGGATGGTTTTCATGGATATTTCAAGGGCATGGACACAGCCAGGCTGATGAGCATGATAAAGTTCAATTGCATGGCCATCTGGACTTCCTTTGGGGAGTTTGATTGATATCTTTATTTTGTCAGGATCTTGGAAAGCACTTAATCCTTTTACACAAAGTTCATTCTCTTTTGGCAAATTAGATGCCTCTGGGAATTTTCTAAATTTCATCTTCTCCTTCAAAAGATGGACATATCACTTGTAATATGAAAACAACAAATAAAAAGTTTCTTATAGTCAAGAGTGGCAACCTCTGGCTAATAAGACCAATTGTTTAGTTGCTCAGTCATGTCCCACTCTTTACAACACCATGGACTTCAGCCCACCAGGCTCTTCTGTCTATAGGATTTTCCAGACAAGAATACTGGAGTGGGTTGCCATTTTCATCTCCAAATAGGACCAGGAGTGGGAAATAATGGAGAGGTGAAAAGAAACCTATTTCTCACCTTACATCCTCTGTACTGTTTGATTTTTTTTTTTCACCATGAGCATGTATTCCTTTTATTAAAAAAAAAAAGTTTCTTGTATCACTTTGCTCTCTGTTTTATTACTTTTAGTTCTGTTTTTCTCTTATACTTTTTTTTCTCTTATACTTTAATTTTGAGAAATGCAGCCTGCAGATGACTCATTTCATTAAAAAAAATACACCCAAACAACAAAATGATTTTTAAAAAACTACATTTGGATTCTATTGCTTACTATTGCCTTCCCTTTTCAATTTCCTTTTTATTTATGCTCTGATTTTTTACCCAATATTAGATTTTATCTTATTATGGAAACAAAATAAAACCCTTATGTCTCAAAAATAAACTTATTTGGGGAGAGTTAGTGACCCTTTTGGAGAAGGAAATGGCAACCACTCCAGTATTCTTGCCTGGAGAATCCCATGGACAGAGGAACCTGCCAGGCTACAGTCCATGGGGTCACAAAGAGTCGGACATGACTAACAACAATAACAAGTGACCCTTTAGGAAATCTGGGGGAACTACAGACCCACTCTGCAAGGGAAGGAATAGACATTCAGCTTTGGGGTGCACCCCTGAATATCTATTCAATGTAACAGAGGGTGCATATATTACCTCATTTAGTTATCTCATTAACAATTCTTATAAGGCACTTTTTGGCCCATTTTACAGAAGCAAAAACTGGAATTTTAGCGAGGTTGAGTAATTTGCCCAAGCACAGGGAAAGTGACAAACTATGGGCTGCCATTCTGGACTTAAGACCAGACTGGTCTTCTCCCTCATACCACAGCTTCAAGCCCAAGTGGACTGTTGAATTCCTAGCTTCTCATATTGCTTTCCTTGCCATTTCTTTTGGCAAGTTCCCCTGTGACTTGAATGTTCTTCTCTGGACATCATTTTCTGCTGCATATGAGTCTCTAGGGTGGTCACTGGACTTTGTATCACTCTGGAGGTTCTCAAGGAACAACCCAGAAGAAGTCACAGAGTTCGACCTTTCTCGCTTCAGCACCCCGGGCGTATAGCAGCAGGGAAGGCAGGGGAGGGGAGTGGGGGTCACAAGAGAGAGCCAGAGACGTGGGGCATGCATTCTGTTCCCCGTATGCTGGCACTTGGGAAGCTCCTTGGCTTCAACTTTCTCTTTTTACAGCAGCGGAAACGATGATTGTGAGCAATTTTAACAAGAAACATCCTGGGCATTTACCACATGCCTCACCCTGTGCTCAGCACTTTAGAAATGAGCAAAGCTGGGAATCTAATCTTGGTCTGACAGCCTCTAGGGCAGGGGTCCCTAACCTCTGGGTTATGGGCTGGTACCTCCTGTCAGATCAGCACAGACACTGGATTAGAAATAAAGTGCACAATAAATGTAATGTGCTTGAGTCATCCTGAAAGCACTCCCCTCACCCATGGTTTGTGGAAAAACTGCCTTCTGAAAAATCTGTCCCTGGTGCCAAAAAGGTTGGGGACCGCTGCTCTAGGGCTTTCTACACTATACCTTACCCACTGTACTATGATACCCCAACAGGACCACAGCTCCTAACTGATGGGCAGAAGATCAAAGGGACATGAAAAGAGATGCCACACTCACACTCGGCCCTGGTGGCTTAGACGGTAAAAGAGATGCCACACTCTTCCAAATATCTCTTCCCTCTCTTTTTGTGAAAAGCATTTCTTGCTACAGGTCTGCACTTTAAGTGCTCATGAAAATAACAGTATAATCAATTAAACAGTCTGTGGCTTTTCTTAGGCATTTATTTGTCTCCCAATCCATGATGATAATGTGAACTAATGTGGGAGAAATTCCACCCATTGGGTTTCATTTTCTCCCTAACTCACACAACCAGAGTGTTACTAGGGTTTGCTTTAATTTTAAAATATTTCTGCATACACATAAATTTGAGAAATTTACCCAAGACAGAAGGTAGGACTACCTCTTCACTGTGATGATCCGACCTGCTTTCAAATCGGCCGATTCCATCGCCCTCAGAGCCCAAACAGCCCAATTTTGTGCCTTGTGCACACAAAACCCTCCACCTGGAAAGTTTTTCCCTCCAACTCTAAACGGCATCCAAATTAAATCCAAATTTAGGATCCAAATTAAATCCCATCTTCTCCGTTGAAGCCATCCCTGGTTTTTCCCTCCAAGGAGGCGACCCCTCCATCTTCTGAACTTGCCCTTGACCCTTAACCTCCTGCAGGCAGTAAGCTTGTCTGACCTTGCACCATCACTGCTGGTGCTCAAGGCACCTCTTCACAAGGCTGTGTCCGTCCCTCTCTGACTCCTCTTCAATCCCTACCCAGGGCCTGGCACACAGTGGTCCTCAGCAAGACATCTGCTGAGACACACTGGTGATACCCCAAACTCATCATCTTCATTTTCTATCATTTCTCCTATTCCCCTGTTCAGCTCTCTGACTCTTCTGGATCAGACGGATTCTCACTCTCTCTGACCCTCAACCTATGATAACCTTCTCAATTTTATTTCACACTTGATGCCACATGTTCTGGTAATCTGTCTCTGGCATGACAAACTCCTCCACAATTCTACAGCTTAAAATAGCAGCCAGTTTGTTTGCTTATGACTGTCCTCTGGGTTGGGCTCAGCTGGGCAGTTCTTCTGGTCCTGCCAGTGGTAACTCATGTGGCTATGTGCAGTTGGCAGGTCAGCTAGGGAGGGTAGGCATTTGGGAATGTCTGCTGGAGGAGCCTGGTAGGCTGTGGTCCATGGGATCCCTAAGAGTCAGACAGGACTAAGCAACTTCACTTTCACTTTTCACTTTCACGAATTGGAGAAGGAAATGGCAACCCACTCCAGTGTTCTTGCCTGGAGAATCCCAGGGACGGGGGAGCCTGGTGGGCTGCTGTCTATGCGGTCGCACAGAGTCGGACACGACTGAAGCGACTTAGCAGCAGCAGCAGCCTCCAGTTAGTCTTGGAGCTGCTCCCTTTCCATGAGGCCTCTGCATATGGTGTCTTCATCGGGGTAGCTATACTTTTTATATGGCAGCTCAGGATTCTCAGGGGGCAAAATCCCCAAACTTCTTAAGTCTTAGGTCCAGAACTGGCACGATGTCATTCTTCCATTACACTCTGTTGGAAAGGAAGTCACAAACCCAGCCCAGATTCGAGGCGGGTGGCGGGTGTGCCATAAAACAGCATGGGTACCAGGAGACGTGGTTCACTGTGGCTACAGGTCACAGACCAGCACACCGCACGTGAGGATTATATGTGGCTCTGTGTCTGTCCCCTCCCACAAGTGGGCGGAGACTGTTTCCCCGAGACCAGCACAGTGCCCTCCACGGAGCAGAGGACTTGGTGGAGAAGACAGAAGGGGGAGTTCCCCAAACAGGAGTCCGGAAACCTGGGCTCTGGGCCAGTTTTACTACAGTGTGACTTTGGGCCAGTCCCTGCCCCTCTCTGGACCTCAGTTTCCCCATCTATACTGTGAGAGTTTGGACAGATCTCTAACATCATTTGGGTGTAACTGGCATTCCATGATTTCACCAGCACAGTACTGATTACAGACCCGGGTCTCAGCCACACCCCTACTTCTGGCTGTTCCCCAGATGGGTCATTTTTAGGCCTCTCCCCTGTTTCATATGCTATTCTCGCCACCTGGACTATCACATTCTTATCTCACTCATTCTTTCAAGACATAATGTACATTTTAAAAATTTCATTTGCAGAGGGTGAGTTGACTGTCTCCTCACCTTGAGACACTCATTGTGGATTCCATGCAATATTCTTCTCCCGTTTTGTTTTCCCTTTATCCCCAGTCCCCCTTCCTCCCCCGACACCAACGTGGCCACTCCAGCAATAATCACATGTTATCTATCCTCACAGAACTACTCCTCTGGCAACCGGTGTCCGTGCTACTTCCGCCTCTCCATTTTCCCAAACGCCACCCTGCAAATGTCCCTGCACGTCCCTCCTTAGACACCTGCTGGAGAGTCACTCTAAAGTATATACCTGGGGCGGGGACTACTGGATCACAGGGGTGTGAACTGTCTGTCCAGAGAAACAGGAACTGCTTGAGTACTTAAAAGTACTCAATGCAGGGAATCGGTTACTGAGAGAACGAAAGAGCTGAGACGCTACATGGGGACAATGAGGCAGTCAGGGATGAGCAACAGCGGGAAACTTCTGCCTTCCCCGGCTGGAGGGCCAGAGAGAGGAGGGGTTAGCTGGTAAAGCTGGAATCATCCTGACCTGTTCTGACCCCAGGAGACCTGAGGCAGAGACAGGGGAAGAGAGATACCCTGTCTTCTCCCTTCTTCCCACCCTCAGCTTCCTCCCAGTGCCTCTCAGTGGAAGTCAGCTGATGAGGAGCCTCAGAAACACAACCTGCAGGAACCAGACCCCCATGATACAGAGTCGAGCAGAAGGACAGGAACAGATCTCAGGGCACACAAACCTGGGGCTGGCACCTTCAGTTCAGTTCAGTTCAGTCACTCAGTCTTGTCCGACTCTTTGTGACCCCATGGACTATAGCACGCCAGGCCTCCCTGTCCATCACCAGCTCCCAGAGCCTACTCAAACTCATGTCCATCACATCAGTGATGCCATCCAACCATCTCATCCTCTGTCGTCCCCTTCTCCTCCTGCCTTCAATCTTTCCCAGCATCAGGGTCTTTTCCAATGATTCGGTTCTTCACATCAGGTGGCCAAAGTATTGGAGTTTCAGCTTCAGCATCTGTCCTTCCAATGAATATTCAGGACTGATCTCCTTTAGGTTGGACTGGTTGGATCTCCTTGCAGTCCAAGGGACTCTCAAGAGTTTTCTCCAGCACCACAGTCCAAAAGCATCAATTCTTCGGTGCTCAGCTTTTTTTATAGTCCAACTCTCACATCCATACATGACCACTGGAAAAACCATAGCTTTGACTAGATGGACCTTTGTTGGTAAAGTAATGTCTCTGCTTTATAAGGAGCAAGCGTCTTTTAATTTCATGGCTGCAATCACCATCTGCAGTGATTTTGGAGCCCCCCAAAATAAAGTCTGCCACTGTTTCCCCATCTATTTGCCATGAAGGGATGGGATTGGATGCCATGACCTTCGTTTTCTGAATGTTGAGTTTTAGGCCAACTTTTTCACTCTCGTCTTTCACTTTCATCAAGAGGCTCTTTAGTTCTTCTTTGCTTTCTGCCATGACGGTGGTATCATCTGCGTATCTGAGGTTATTGATATTTCTCTGAACAATCTTGATTCCAGCTTGTGCTTCCTCCAGCCTGGCATTTCGCATGATGTAATCTGTGTATAAGTTAAATAAGCTACAGACCCAGCATCTCTAAAACCTGTCAGAACACTCTCTTGATGGCTGTGTCGGTCTCACACAGCCCACATGCTTGCCAACACTAAGCACTACTCACCTTTCTAATTTTTTAAATTGCTGAGAATAAAATGGAATCTTGCTACTGTAATTTGCATTTCTCTCTGTCTCTGGTGAGGCAGAGCATCTCTTCATATATTTGTCAACCATTCAAGATTCTACCTCTCTGAAACTGCTTTTTCTTGGTTTACAAATATTTCTCGTAAATCCCGTCAGATTTAAATATGACAAATATCTTCTCCCTCTTAACTTTGCGACCTTCATTTAAAAAGAAATTTTTCATGTAGTCAAATCTATTATTTTTTGATTCTCCCTTTTTATTGAGGTATAGCTGATGCACAATCATATGTACGTTTCGGGTGTAGAACATAGTGATTCACAATTTTAAAGGTCATATTCCATTCATAGTTAGTATAAACATTGGCTATATTACCTGTGTTGTACAACATGTCCTTGTAGTTTATTTATTTTATGCAAAGAAGTTTGTACATCTTAATCCTCTATCCCTAGCTTGCCTCCCCTTCCTTCTCCCCAGGTAACCACTACTTTCTTTTCTACATCTGTGAGTCTGTTTCATTTTTGTTATATCCACTAGCTTTTTGTTTTTCACTTTTTAGATTCCACATATAAGTGATATATATAATTGATATCATACAGTGTTATCTTTCTCTGTGTGACTTATTTCACTTATCATAATACCTTCCATGTCCATCCATGTTGTTGCAAATGGCAAAATTTCATTCTTTCTAGGACTGGGTAGTATTCCATTATATATACGTACCACATCTTCTTTATCAATTCATCTGTTGATGAGCATTTTTTAATGTTGCTTCCATGCCTTAGCTATTGTAAATAATGATGCTATGAACATTGGGGCACATGTATTTTTTTGAATTAGGGCTCTTTGCTTTTTGCATCTTATTAAAAATTTCTCCCCACACACCAGGTCTTTGACCCTGGGCAGGTGATGTCCACTTGGTTTCCTATACTGCAATTCTATAAACCTACAACTGCAGAGAGAGAGAGGAAGAAAATTGCTCTTTTCTCCAGATTACCTGCATGGCCCCATTTTGAGCTATTGCCTCAGGGAGAGTCTCTACTCTGTTCCCCAGGCTGAGTGTTCCCCAGTAAAGAAGGCTTTGTTTTCTGGGGTGTTAACTTTCCAGAGAACATACTAGATAGACATCATCTTCATGAACAATGCCAAAGTCGGAAATAGCAAGGCAGAATATGAAGAAAGATGCATGGAACAGAACTGGTTTCCAAATCAGGTCCCTCTCAGGAAATGGAAAGAAAAGGGAGTAAATAAAAGTTGTAAGTTTGCATTTCTCAGTTCTCACTTTCCTCAGGTGTCATGTCTCAATGAAATATACCTGTCCCATGTTTTCATTTCCATAATTCCTTCAAAGGGTTTAGAAAGTGATATATTTCACAGTTGTGGCAAGACAAAAAGGGCTTTGGACTTAGATGTTCCACAGACCCCAGTCTAACAAGCAGCTAGTTTGTGATTTTTCACAAGTACCATACTTCTTTGAGCTGCGGTTTTACCTGACCTGGAAAACGAGATGTGCTGTGTATCTCTTTCTAAGACGCATCAATCAGAGAATAGAAGTGGAAATGCTTTGCAACTTTTATAGTTTTTTAAAAGCACCCAGACACTGGAGTTACTCTTTCCTCTTTAATTCTCACAATCACCACAGGAAATTTACTATTTCCATTTTACAGCTGGAAACATTGAGAGATTCAGAGTTTCCGAAAGATTCAGTTCTCAAGGATCAAGCAGCTAGGATTTTTCTGCTCCTGTCCTTGGGTGGACTGGAAACATTGAGCTATTTGGTGTGAAGACTAGCTCTTCTATTAGATATTTCTCCAGTTCTTTCAGACTGAACCACTAACTCCTGGGAAATGTGAAGGAGCTATAGTTCCCATTCTCCTGTCTTGGGAACCAGGATGGAAACAAATTGCAGATGGTGCTGTCCAGACCTATCCTCTGCAGCTTGGGCACTCTAGCAGCCCTGGCAGCCCCAGGGATCCCCAAACCCAGCTGCCAAGGCTTGGGGGCTCCCTTGAGGTAGTTATAAAGTGGTTCCTATGGCTCCAATTAAGTGGAAAAAAGATGGGAGGACTCACCTACCCCAAGGGGCAGAAAGCGAGTATGAACCCCAGGAGATGCAGTTTCCAGTGAACACAACAGAACCCAGAAATGGCCAGAAGCATCCCCCAGGAGCCAGGCTTCCCAAACTCCACTCCTAGGAGATGAAGCTGCCCACAACCCCATGGTGGGACACAGGATCAGAAACTCTGAGGGCAGAGTCTGGGTGGCTGAGGGTGCGGTGGGGTGAGTTGGCGGTAAACGTAAGCACGGGCATCTGCTCTGGCACTGGTACCCTTGGTGCTAGCTGCAAGCTGCGGCTACAGGTCCCAGAGCCTTGGTCGAGAGCAGCAGCCTCTTTCCCTTTAGACTCTACAGAGTGTCTCCCTCCAAAGCTTATTCACAGAAAATCCCCAGGACCCAGCCAGAAAGGAGCTGAAGTGCCAGGGCTGATGTCTCTCAACTCAGATGCCGGGCAGCTGATAAACAAGGCATCAGGGTGAAAGAGCTTTAGGAATATGGGATCTCCTTTCCTTTCTTAGAAAATAGCTATCAAGTCACAGAATGTCAGAGATAAAAAGTCACATCAAACCTGCCTTATGGTACACATGGGGGAAACAGGCTCAGAGAGGGCAAGCCAGCTGGCAGCAACCATGCTGGGCCTGCATTCCCAGGAGTGTTCTCTGCTCAAATGATTCCCAGCAGCCCCCACGAAGAAGTCCTCAACCACAGGAGATTTTCTTTTCTTTTGTTTTTTGGCTGGATGGGGGCTGCAATGAAACCAAGATATTCCTATAGATTTTGAAAACTCAAAGGCATATAGCCCTCTTGTTTTTAAAATTTCATCTTGATTCATTTGGGGTCATGTGGTTTACAGAAACCTTGTTTCTTACAAGAAAAATAACAAAGAAATGATGGCTCCCTGTGTCAAATCTCTGGGAGGTGTAGGACACAAGAAACATTCTGCTCCTCATCTCAGAGAGTCTGTGGGGAACCAGAGAAATCCCAAGCCTAATGTTTCCCAGGGAGTAGCACTATGATGCTGGAACAAATATCAAAGGAAGATGCAACTGGCAAAGTGGAAAAACAGTGATTTAAGAATTGAGAGATTTAGGTGCAAGTTTCAGTTTTGTCATTGATGTTCTTTGCGACCTTGGGCAAACACCGTCCCATTCCAGGCCTGATTCATTACCAATAATTTGGAGGAATGAAAACAGGAGGCTCTCTAAACACCCTTCCAGCACGAGCTCTGACTGGAGTCCCAAGTCTCTTCCCGTTATCCCTGGACACCACCTCCAGCCTTCCCTCTGTACTTGCAAAGCCTGGGCGGAGGTGAGAGGGTGTCTCCCAGCTATGTTGTATCTCCATTTAAAATCGGATTTATTCAGTGACTTTTCTCAGGAAGTGACAGCCGATGCACAAGGAGTTCCTGAGGTGCTTTGTCCAGATCTAACCAGGGAAATCAAGGAAAAGACAATCTCCAGATTGCTCTGGCTGACGCTGCTGCTATAAGATGATGTTAATTCTGCTGTTTATAGAAATAAGTCCAGTGTGAGTTGAGGCTTTTTGGTGTGTTTAAAGCCAGATGGTATTTCCTGCCTTGATCAGCCTCAGAGCTTTGGTTCCCATGACAACCTCCAAGTTCCACCTACTGCAACTTCTCCATTCTCTGAGCTTCTTCCTCTTCCACCATTGTGCCAGGGTCCCCGGAGAATAAAGCCACTAACTAGCAGCTTGTGCTTGGGACTTTACAGCTTACAACGCACCCCAGAATTTATTACTTGATTTACTCCTCACCACAGCCTTGCCAGATAACACTTGCTATTTCCTCCATTTCACAGATGGGAAAACCAAAGACTCAGAGATGAGGCGATCTGCCCTCTCAGCCGGCAGTGGTGTCAGCAGGACTCAAACCCAGCTTTTATGGCTATGTACCACATGTACCCGTCAGACCACCTACTCACTTAGGATTCCTGTGGTCAATTCCATATATATAGGGATCTAGATCAAGGTGTGACATCCTTAGGAAAGTTATTTAACTTCTCTGTACCTCGCTTTCCTCATCTGTAAAATGGGTAGTAATAGTGGTCCTTCTAGATGGACGGGAGGATTGCATTAGCAAAACCACAGTAGGGCTTCCCAGGTGGCTCAGTGGTAAAGAACCCGCCTATCAATGCAGGAGACACTGGTTTGATCCCTGAGTCAGGAAGATCCCCTGGAGAAGGAAATGGCAACCCACTCCAGTATTCTTGCTTGGGAAGTCTCACGGACAGAGAAGTCTGGCTGGGGTTGCAAAGAGTCAGACAGAATTCAGCAACAACAAAACCACAGTAAATGTTTGCTGAGAAACCTGGGTGAGTCTCAGTTCTATCTGAACCATGTTGTGACCTTGGGTGGGTCATTTTGTTTGCTGGTTCCTGCTTCCCCCTCTGTAAGAGGTGACAGCATCACAGTGCTCATATGGAAATCACCTGTGATGAGATTAGTGCACAGAAGGTGCCCTGGGGGACCACCCTCTCAAACTGCAGCATGTATATGGATCCTCTGGGGACCTTGTGAAGATGCAGATGTTGGCTCAGGAAGGCACTTCTCACAAGCGCTCAGGGGATGCCAAAGCTCCTGGTCCATGGACCACGCTTTGAGAACCAAAGCCATAGTGAGGAAACCACCATGCAAGTATTATTAACGATCAGTAATGCATAGCGCTCAGTGAAGCTGTCTGGTCCTGAACTTTTGTTTACAGATTCAATTTTACTTTTAGTGATCGGTCTGTTCAAATTATCCATTCCTTCTTGATCAAGTTTTGGTGGGCTGTATGTTTTCAGAAACTTGTCCATTCCTTCTAGGTTGCCCAATTTGTTGGCATATAATTATTTATAGTATTCTCTTAGGGATTTTTTTATTTCTGCAGTATTGGTTGTGATTTCCCCTCTATCATTTCTTATTTTGTTTATTTGGGTCTTCTCTCAGTTTCTTGGCGAGCCTGGCCAAAGGTTTGTTGATTTTGTTTACCGTTTAAAAAAAAAACAACTCTTGGTTTTATTAATTTTTTTAATCTCTATTTTATTTATTTCCTCTCTGATCTTTATTATTTCCTTCCTTCTACTGACTTTAGGTTTCTTTTGTTCTTCTTTTTCCAATTCTTTCAGGTGGTAGGTTAGGTTGTTTATTTGAGATTTTTCTTGTTTTTTGAGGAAGGCCTGTATCACTGTGAACTTCCCTCTTAGCACTGTTTTTGTTGCATCCTACAGATTTTGCAGGACTAAGTTTTCATTGTTATTTGTCTCAAGGTATTTTTAAATTTCTACTCTGACTTCACTGATATTTTTAGTAGCATGTTGTTTAGTTTCCATGTAACCATTTATTTTTTTTCTCTTTCTGTGGTTGCTTTCTAGTTTCATGCTGTTGTGGTCAGAAAAGATCCCTGAAATAATTCCTATCCCCCTAAATTTGCTGAAGCTTGCTTTGTATCCTATATTGTGGCTTATCCTACAGAATGTTCCATATGCCCTTGAAAAGAATCTGTGCTCTGGTTTTTACGGATGCAATGTCCTGAAAATATCAATTACGTCTAACTATTCTATTGCATCACTTAGAATCTGTTGCCTTATTGATTTTCTGTCGGGAAGATTTGTCCTTTGATGTCAGTGATGTGTTTAAGTCTCTCACTATTATTGTATTCCCATCAGTTTCTCCCTTTAGGTCTGTTAGTATTTGTATATTTAGGAACTCCTATATTGGGTATACATATGCTAATGACTGTAATATCCTCTTCTTGTAGAGATCCTTTTATCATTATATAGAGTCCTTATTTCTCTTTCTTTATGACCTTTGTTTTAAAGTCTACTTTGTTATGTGAGTATTGCTACCTCATGCTTTCTTGTCATTTCCATTATTATGTTACTATCCAAAGCAATCTACAGATTTAATGTGATCTCTATCAAACTACCCATGACATTTTTTACAGAACTGGAACAGATAATCCTAAAACTTATATGGAACCATAAAAGACCCAGAATTGCCAAAGCAATCTTGAGGAAAAAGAACACAGTTGGAGATACAACACTCCCAAATTTCAGACAATACTACAGAGCTACAGTAATCAAAACAGTGTGGTACTGGCAGGAAAGCAAACAAAAGGATAAATGGAACAGAACAGAGAGCCCAAAAATAGACCCACACACCTACAGTCAATTAATCTTTGACAAAGAAGGTAAGAATATACAATGGAAAAAAGACAGTCTCTTTAGCAAGTGGTGGGGGAAAGCTGGACAGCCACATATAAACCAGTGAAGTCAGAATACTCCCTCATACCATAGATAAAAATAAACTCAAAATGGCTTAAAGACTTGAATATAAGGTATGACACCATAAAACTCCTAGTAGAGAATATAGGCAAAACATTCTTTGACATAAATCATAGCAATGTTTTCTTAGGTTTGTCACCCAAGGCAACAGAAATAAAAGCAAAACTAAACAGACTGGACCTAATCAAATTATAAGCTTTTGCACAGCAAAGGAAACCATAAACAAAATGAAAAGACAATTTACAGACTGGGAGAAAATATTTGAAAATGATGTGATCAACAAAGACTCAATTTCCAAAATACATAAATAGCTTATACAACTGATAAACAAAAAAACAACCCAATCAAAAAATGAGCAGAAGACATAAATAGACATTTCTCCAAAGAAGACATACAGATAGGCAATAGGCACATGAAAAGATGCTCAACATTGAGAATTATGCAAATCAAAACTACAATGACATATTACTGCACACGGATGAGAATGGCCATCATTAAAAGCCTACAAATAATAAATGATGGAGAAGGCTTGGAAAAAAGGGAACCCTCCTACACTGTTGGTGGGAATGTAAGTTGGTACAGCCACTATGGAAAACAGCATGGAAGTTCCTTTAAAAATTAAAAATAGAGCTACTATATGATCGAGCAATCCCAATTCTGGGCACATATCCAGAAAAGATGAAAACTCAAATTCAAAATGATACATGCACCCCTATGTTCATGGCAGCACTATTTATAATAGCTAAGACATGGAAGCAATCTGACTGTCCACCAACAGATGAATAGCTAAAGAAGACGTGGTGTATACATATACAGTAGAATGTTACTCAGTCATTAAAAAAGAACGAAACATGCCATTTGCAGCAACATGGATGGGCCTAGAGATGATCACAGTCAGTGAAGTAAATCAGACAAACACCATGCAATATCCCTGACATGTGGAATCTAAAATATGAAACAAATGAATTTATCTACAAAACAGAAACAGACTCACAGACATAGAAACTGATGGTTATCAAAGAGGAAAGGGGGAAGGAGGGATACATTAGGAGTTTGGGATTAGCAGATATAAGCTATTATACATAAAATAGACAAACAACAAAGTCCTACTATATATCCCAGGGAACTATATCCAATAAAAGAATATGAAAAAGAATAACTGAATCATTTGGCTGTATACCAGAAACTAACACAACATTGTAAACCAACTATACTTCAAATAAACAAACAAATAAAGCAGAGTGCCATGCCCATAGGCCTCCAGTTATAAACTTAGTTGAAAATTCAAGAAATTTGGAAAGCCCACTGGAAGTGTCAGCAGGAGCCCATTTGGAGGGTTTTTCCAGGTGGGAAGTTTCTATCAAGAGAAGGGCTCCTTATGGGTCACAGCCCCAGGCTTTGTGCATCCTAGAACCCCCACAGGGCTCTTGTGAAAGATATATCTAATCTTGAGGCTCAACAGAGGATGTAAAAAGTCAGTGTGTTATATCAAGTACCTCAAAATATACTCACTGCTAACGACTTGTGCAATTGTTTAAAAATGAAACTAAAACTTTTAAGTAAAAAAAAAAATCACCTATGGATGATTCATGTTGTGGTTTGACAGAAAACAAAATTCTGTAAAGCAATTAACCCTCAATTAAAAAATAAATTAAAAAAAATCAATGTGATCCAAGAATGCTAAGTGAAGTGGATCAAAGTGGAAAGAGATATTCCATGAATCTAAAGAATATAGGAGACATGAGCTTGATCCATGGTCTGGGAAGATCCCACCTGCCATTGAGCAACTAAACCTGTGCGCCCCAACTATTGAACCTGGGGTGTAGACCCGGTGCTCTGCGACAGCAGAAGCCACCACATTGAGTAGCCCCTGCTTTGTGCAACTAGCGAAAAGCCCATGCAGCAACAAAGACCAAGCACAGTCAATATATATGAATGAATAAAATTATTAAAAAAATAAAGAATACAGTCTGTATCGTGTGCTTTTTTCCTCCAATTATTTCTTTGCTCCGAATTCTTTCTTTACGATTGTAGGTTGCAAACTGAATTATGTGGGTTAAATTCACTGCTATTCAATAATGGTGGTGGTGGTTTAGTTACTAAGCTGTGTCTGACTCTTGCAACCCCATGGACTAGGGTCTGCCAGGCTCCTCTGCCCATGGAATTTTCCAGGCAAGAATATTGGAGTGGGGTGCCATTTCCTACTCCAGGGGATCTTCCCCACACATCTCTTGTGTCTCCTGCATTGGCCAGTGGATTCTTTACCACTAACCCACCTGGGAAGCGCTAAGAATACTGGAGTAGGTTTCCGTTTTCTCTAGGGAATCTCCCTGACCCAGGGATTGATCCCATGTCTCCTGCATTGCAGGGGGATTCTTTACCACTGAGCCACCAGGGAAGCCCCTTGCTACGCGATTAACAAATGTTTCCCAATCATTCTTTCCATTCATTTGGACTGTGCATCCGTGGCCCTGCTGCAGCTCCATAATCTAGTTCCTCTGACTGCGACCAGCTCAGGGTCCCTGAACGTGGCTGTGCTGAGTGGCGGGTCCAGCAGAGCAGAAACATTCCCTGCGCTGCGGCTAGTGAGGAGAGCTCGCGTGGTCCGGACCCTCCAGGAACAGGGACAGGAAAGGAGCGATTACAAGAGCTGGTGGCCCACAGGCACTTATCCAGTGCCCAGCACAGTACTGAGCACTGGACTCGGAGTTAACCTTGCCCCGCCCTGCGAGCCAGGACGGCCACCCCCCAGTGGATCATAAGCTCCGAGGCAGAAACTGTGATTTGCCCTCTGGACATCCCCAGGGCCTAGGACAGCGCCCCATCAGCGGACTTGCCTGAGTGTCCAGGGGTTAAGATTCCCAGCTTTCCCCGCGGTGGGGGGGGGGGGGGATGGGGTGGGGGTGCGGGGGAGTGGGGTGGGGTGGGGTGGGGTGGGGTGGGTAGGGGCGGGGGAGTGGGGGGGTAGGGGCGGGGGCAGGGGCGGGGGTGGGGGTGCGGGGGAGTGGGGGGTGGGGGTGCGGGGGAGTGGGGGGTGGGGGGGGGGGGTGGGGTTTGGGGGGGGGTGAGGAATCTAAGATCCCGCTTGCCGCATCGTGCGGCAAACAACAACAACAACAAAATCCCACAGATGTCGCTTACCTGAGGAAGCCGCCATCATGTACACGACAGGCGGCACGTCTGCCGCCTCAGGTGGCCTGACAGACACTCCCGCAGAGGACTCCCTGTGACTCAGACTCTCGGCCACTGTCCCTTCTGAAGAGTTAGTAAAGTCCTCTTCCCCTGACACCACCTCACCAGTGAAGCGAAACTCCAGGAGCTTCAGGAACTCTGGAGTACCGTCTCCGGTTCCAGGTTCTTCGTTACAGCGTTGCGTCTCTCCACACACGCACCGCCTCACACTCATCGTGCCCAGCTCCCAGGCCCGCCTCCGCAGGCGCAGACCCTGAGGGCACGCTGGCCTGCGGCGCCTCGCTCAGGCAACCGTCTGGCGGTGGACCCCTGCGGCAGGGCGGGGAACGCGGAACACGGCTGCCGGCGGCGCGGGCCTCGTCACTGGACGCGCGGAGGCTGGTGGTGGAAGCGGGCCTCGGGGCACCTGGGGCCTGTCAGCTGCGTGAGTGTCCAGGCCGGCGCTGTGACTCAAAGGGAGTGTTTCTTATTGTGAGCAAAGTGGAGACAATTGTTCTGTGGAAGGAACTACGGACAAGTGAAGCAGAGAAGCCCCGAGGCGCGTGCAGATAGGAAATGGGACCAAGAGAAGAGGCTGGAGGGCAAGGGAGCATGAAGTGCCGCACGGAGCAGTCCCGCCTTCCCAGGGGGTCGCTGCCCCCGGAGCCCGGGCGAGTTGGCCCCAGCTCCTTCCTGCCTGTTTTTCCGTGCCGGGCTCTGCTTGAGACCGTCAGTCCGTCTGGACACCTCTGATGAAGGGGACAGAAATGTGGGTGTACACACGAGGGGAGGGGAGGGAGCAAGACCCTCCGTGGATACCTGTCCTTCACACTGAAGAGCAAGGACGAGAAGATGAACCCTAACAGAGGGGTGGAAGACCAGCCAGGTCATGAGCTCCCTTTGCTTCCTTTTTTAAAAATTACAGCAAAAATTACGTAAAGTTTTACTATTCTAACCATTTTTTAAAGTGTACAGTTCAGTGGCACATTGATATACCCATCACCATTACCTAGTTCCAGGGCTTTATCCTGACCCCAAAAGGAAATTGCCTACACGTGAAGCAGTGGCTCCCCATTTCCTCAGCCCCCAAATCTCAGCTTTCCATTTCTATGGATTGACCAAGTCTATACATTTCATATAAATGGAAATCACATCCTCTGTGGTCTTTTGTGTCTGGCTTCTTCTTTTCTTGGCTTTTTTCAAATTTCATCCATACTGTAGTGTAGATCATTACTTCTATGGCTGAACATTGCATGGCTAATCCCACTTTTGTTTATCCATTCATCTATTGATGGCCATTTGGGTTATTTCTACCTTGTAGCTGTTGTGAATTGTGCTGCTATGAATATTTACATACCAGTTTTTGCTTGAATATCTATTTTCAATTCTTTGGAGTAGGAGTCGAGTTGCTGGGTCATATGGAAGTTGATATTTATTGAGGAACCACTTCCCCTTCTTTTTATAGATTTTCACAGACTCAGGACGCTGGAAAGGACTCAAAAGTGATCTAGAACAATGTTTCTCAGATTTTGGATTTCACACACCTGTAAAACTAAAACTACCATTACCACCACCCCCACCCTTCAAAGTAATACAGACTTGTGTCAGGAATAAGGCCAACCTCATAAAAGGAGTATATTTCAAATCAGGTAAACTCTTTGCCTTGTACTTTTTTCCCTATTACCTCCACCATTGGGTCATTTGGCAGACATTTGCCTGGTCCAATCTGCATCCAAAGTCTGAGTTTCCCTCTCCAGCTGCCCTGGGCTTGAGCAGCCTCTGGGGGCCCATCTGGGGGATGCTCTCCCTTCTAGGTAGCTCTGGTCCCTGGAATGTTCTTTCTCATGGACAGTTTGTCCTACTCCCAAGGTCTCCCCAGTTTTTGCTCCCCACTCTTGGACTGCAAGGAGATCCAACCAGTCCATCCTAAAGGAGATCAGTCCTGGGTGTTCATTGGAAGGACTGATGTTAAGGCTGAAACTCCAATACTTTGGCCACCTGATGCGAAGAGCTGACTCATCTGAAAAGACCCTGATGCTGGGAAAGACTGAGGGCAGGAAGAGAAGGGGACAACAGAGGATGAGATGGTTGGATGGCATCACCGACTCAATGGATGTGGGTTTGGGTGGACTCTGGGAGTTGGTGATGGACAGGGAGGCCTGGCGTGCTGTGGTTCATAGGGTCGCAAAGAGTCGGACACGACTGAGCGACTGAACAGAACTGAACTGGGGGTCTCAGACATTGGCCTCATTTCATTTGTTTTGGGACTGGGACCTATGTGACTTTCTGTTTCCCAAATGCTCTATATGGCTGAACACAGCCAGCATGAGACACTGACAGCAGAAGAGGTGGAGATGAGGGAGTCCCCCAATTTGTAAAGATTCTTAGCAGAAACAAAGAGAATCTCCAAGCTATATGGGTGTGTGTGTGGGTGTGTGTGTGTGTATAATATAGTATTTCATAAACACTTCTCCTCCCACACACACACACAAAGTTGTGAACAAGCTATAAAGACTAACAAAGCTTTGTTTTGTGGTTGGCTTGGCTTATCCCAGTTCAACATTTCTGTGTGGCAAGTCAGCAAGATAGCATGCGGAGAATTCAGAGCTGAGGCCTGCACTCAAATCAATCTTCCCCCATTACACGGTGACCCTGGTGAGGTTAATATGTGTGCCACACTCACCAAATTGGTGGAAAAGGGATTTTAAGGCAGACTCATGAGATTATCATGAAGGTGAGGCTACAGAAGTGCCCAGCACACCATAGGCACTTGCTCCATAACAATTCTCACTGGAAGAAATCTGAGCAGCATTTTATACCTTCTATGAGCACAATCAAAGTGAGAAGACATTATTTAACATACATTCGGCAAACAAAAATCCTTCAAAGAATCAAGTCCCTGTATGGAAAAACAATGATAGAAAGAAGTGTTTGACGGTGAGGAACACGGGGACACACAGAAGGGCCGAGACAAAATAGCACTTGGGTCTCTTATCATAGGATCCAGTGGCTCTGCTGAGGTCAAGCCCTGTCCCAGACACCTGGACAGTGGGAACAAGGTCTCCCAGAAGAGGATGGCCATGGGTCTGTGAGCCCCCGGGAGGCAGTTCCAATGGGACCTGGGAGGGACCTTACACGGAAGGGAGTTGGCTCAACCCACTGGGCAGGAAGGACCCTGAGGAGGGGCCCTGGGTGGTCCCTGCCTTAGGAAGGAAGCCATAAAGGGGACTCACCACCCACCTCCCCTAGGGAGGAGATTCAGTCCCTGGCTGGTCCTGCAGAATTTGGTATCAACTTCAACAGGGAAAGAATCAGGTCTCTTTATATGCTGACTAGTATCTGTCGGTTGAGATACGATTATCTTGCCTGAAAAAAGTACAGGTGGTGCTTTACAACACCTTCAATCTGGGCCGCAGAATCTTCCTAGGAAGGGTCCCAAGCCCTCAAGACGTGCTTTCTTGGAAGGTCAGTGTAGATGTCCACAACTGTCTAGCCCAGGCCTGGCCTGCTCAGCAGTGTCCATAGGCAGCTCTGAGGCAAGAACAAACTGGAGGAGTTTCCTGCTTCCTTTTTGCCCTGGATCAGCTGCTGTGATCAGGCTGGAAGGCCTTCCTGCTGCTTTCTGTCCACCTTGGTGAGAATCCCAGTGACATAAACACCAGAGTCAGCCACAGCTGGAGGGTGGGATCCGCCACCAACCCTCACTGCCTCAGGGCTCCAACGCCAGCAGAGCCACCCAAGCTGCAGCCATCTCGGGCTGGAGGCTGCTGCTTCTGGCCTCGCCCACCTGGCCCGACTGCATCAGGGCAAGCAGGAGTAGGCAGAGGGAGAAACAGGCAGAGAGAAGATTTCAAATCGGCAACCACCGTGGAGATTTCTCACATCTGTCGAGCTCCATATAGTGTGAAAAGGGTCTTCCCCTTCATCTGACCCTCAGAACACTGCCCCCCTGGGAACCAAAAGGGAAACCGAGACTCAAGGAAGGGAAGAAACACAGCACCCATTAAGATGCAGCTGAGCCAGAACCCAGTGCTAGGACTGGCTATAGATACAGTGCTATGCGTTTCAAAGAAAAGAACCAAAAATTGGAGTAACAGATATCTAACATACCCCCAATGTTTAACCCACAAATGTCATACACTGCCTGCCTTCACACACACTGTCCCAACTGGGGAGCACTCTCTCTTCCCCACATACCAGCTGTGCTGACTCCCCCTTTTGGACCCAGTCTTTCCAACAGGGCGCATCCAAGCCAACCTGAGGTGTCACCCACGATGTCCTCAGTCGAACACACACCTTTATTGTTCCTCACCGGCACGTACGTGCTTGCCTCCTCTAAGATACTGTGGATTCTTTGAGAGCAGAGGTGAGTGTTTTTCATCTCTGAATCCAAAGCACAAGCAGAGGATGGGCACAGGGTAAATGCTCAGCAAATGTACGGTGAATGAAAAAGCAAATGTCTTCTTGCAAAACTTGTGGCCTCCATGTAATGGTCTAGTGCTGAAGCAAGGAGGTGGGAGCCTTCTCCTGGCCACTGGGGACAGGGCTCAGACACGCAGCACTTGCCAGACAGGACACCGTACCAGCACTGGGAAATGATGCTCTGACCCTGCAGGAGACACCCTGGATGCAGAGCCCTCTGGGCAGGATCCTGCTCAGATCCTCTCCATCAGAGGATGCCCTCACCGTGATGTCCCACTGCCAAGCAGAGAGCTGCTGGGAAGAGGCAGTTTACCAAAGACCCTGACCCAGCTAAAGGCCTTGAGTGCCCCCTGGGCCCACCCCCAGCTGCTGTGAGGCCTCATGACTGCAGCTGCCCGGTCACAGCAGGGTTTCCCTGACAGTGTTCAAGGAACCCGTCTTGCAAGAGTGCTATGAAGCAGCATTCTGTGATCAAACATGTGGGAAATGCTACCAGTCATATCAACTCAATGGACATGACTTTGAGCAAACTCCAGCAGATAGTGAAGGACAGGGAAGCCTGGTGTGCTGCAGCCTGGGTGGCAAAGAGTTGGACATGACTGAGCTACTGAACAACAATGATAGTATGGCCCCCTTGAAGAGATTCCCCCACGTGTGGAGCTTTAAGGATTCTGAGGTGTATGCAGCAAACATTACATGACCGGGTTTTGGTATCTGCCAAACCTGTTAAACACAGAGCCTCACTCCCACTGTCACATATAAATTCCCTCCTCCTTTATTTTTTATAAAAAAACCTGTTAACATTCTATGGAAGTAGGGTTTCAAGGAACATACTCTGAGAAATGCTGATGGATCACCTCATAGGGCCACCACGAAGTGGGTGACCACGGTCCAGAAAGGGTGCCAAGGATCTCTCACCAACCAGCCCACAAACTTCTTGGGAGAAAAAGACTCAGAACCACTGGGTCCAGTGAAAAAGATGAAGGAAGCAGCTGCTGTGAGCCTGTTTTCCCATCTGCCAAATGAGAATGAGCAGACTATCCATCTGAGGTCACTAGATGAGATCTCGGAGGTGCACGTTTGTGGAAAGCTGACCCCCAGCACAGCTCCTGCATGTGACACAGATTCCATCAAACTTACCCAAGTGACATCTGCAGATACAGGATGAAAAGGGCAGGAGAAGAGCAGAGAACGGACACCAAACCTCACAGCACCCAACTCAGGGGTCCGTGTGTGTTTTAGGGACAAACAACCGTACACACACTGATGGGCTCTGAAGATATGAATACATTAAAACCATGAGAAATGCTGGTGCCTCGAGCCGCAGGAGTCTGTAAGAGTCCGAAAAAGCATGGACTCAGAAGCCCACTAGACCCAGGTCTCAGCCAGCTCCGCTCCTTCCCGGCTGGGGAACTGGCCTACAGCTCCGCTCTTCTGTGTCTGTGTCCCCAGCATGCAGGATGAGGTTAAACCATGGCAGCCCCCAGGCTGGGGGTGAGGACAGATGACGCTGGGGTCAGCGGCCGCACAAAATAGGTGCTCAGTGAGTGTGTCTCCTTAGAGAAGGCTGGGATGCGAGGAACATGTGTCAAGGCGTCTGTCAGTGATGTCTAAAATAAAACCTCTTTCTCCAGTCATGCAGGAAGTTGGCTTCTACAGGGGGGAGGATGAGAGGACGAAGGAGGAATAGCACCTGCTGGATCCACTGATGGGAGGGAGAACATGATGAGACTCCGGGAAGCATGGTCATGACTGCCTCTAGCAGCCAGCAGAGGAGGAAGGGGCGCTCATGGCCAGGAGAGGGGGAGATGAGAAGCTGTACCTCCTAAGGAGACCAGTATGCAGCCAAGTGGAGATCACAGCAAAGGTGACGACGCTGCAAAGGCTCCCAACCACTGTGCATGTCCCACAGATCAGGCACTTGATGCACGCTGGCTCTAAGCACCAACAGAGAAGCCAAGTTACCTGACCCTGGCCACACAGCTGGCCAGCCACGGGGCTGGACCAGAACCCTGAGCCTGAGTCCAGAGCACATGCTCTCTCCACTTGTCCGTGCACCCCCTCAGGACAGGACCATCCATTCACATCTTCTCTTGCTGTCCAGGTCCTCAAGGGTGGGGACTGGATCTGACTCATCTCTGCATCCCCAGCACATGGCAGAAATGCGGCAAGTGATGGTCGAATGAATTACATGCTTGAAAACATTTCAGAAACCTGTTGGACCTAAAAGTCAAAGTCCCTTTCCCAGAATATGACACAGTATAACACTACACACGCTGATTCCCTCCTGAGGAATGTGGCCTGAGGAAAAATTCCAAATTCGCCTAGAAAATGTGAGCACCTAAGTCCTTCTACAATGTAATATATGAGTTTTCTGCTCCCACTCAAAGTGGAAAAGCCCTACAGTGTTATGGGGTGAGCAGCGTGGAATATCAGAGCATTGTCTTGCCTGACCACAGACAAGGAGACTGAAGGTCAGGAAGGAAAAGAGATTCCTCAAGGTGACACCTTGGGCCTCCCCCTTTTCCCTCTACAAAAGGCTGCCTCTGCGAGAAAGAAAAATGCATTCAGCACACACATCCTCAACAGCTGCTGTATGCCGTCTGCAGCAGGTGCAGAGACACGCTAAAGCGGAGGCACCACACAGAACAGTCAGGGCCCCGGCGGCTGGGGGAGTGAGATCTGCATAACGCAGCTGGGAAAGGCTTCATCTGATCGGTGACATTAGGGACCATCAGGGATAAGTTAGAAGGCCTAAGGGAAGCTATGGAAGAGTGGCTAATCTTGCCCCAAATACGTGTTCCCCCATCAAAGTACAGAGTTCTGTATTGTGAGGCCACCACCTGAACATGACTACACTTCCCAGTCTCCTCTGCATCCAGGTGGGGCCGCGTGACTAGGAGTGGCTGATGGGACATAAGATGGAGGAACCAATGGAATGTGAGCAGTTAACAGCAAGACAGCTAAGAAATGCTTATGCCTTCTTCACCATCCCTTTCCCCTCTGCCAGCCAGAAACAAAGACTCGGAAGCTCCCATGAACGGCAGAGCCAGAGATGAGAAGAGCAGGGTCCCTGAATCACCATGTGCCTCTGCCAAGCAGAAGCAGCCACACTGGACTTCATGGGAGAATAAGTCTCCACCGCGTCGGCCTTTTGTTACGGCAACAAGCATCACCAGCTGCTGCAGCAGGCGGGGAATATGGGTGTTTCAGGCACGGGGACTAAGGCACAGTGGTGTGTCAAGGTGTAGTGTGTTTCAGGAATGGGGAAGGTCTGATGACGGCGGGAGCATCGGCCATGGGAAGAGGATACTGAGGTTCAGAAAGCTCACGCTGCTGACCACGAGGAGGAGGGTCACGTACAAGGATTGTTTCCAGGGGCCCTGGTGTTGCTGGCACTGCTCTCGAAGGAAGAGTGGAAACTGTGAATGGTTTCCTGTAAAATCTGTCTCTCGCGTCCCTGTGGGGGAAATTGAAAACAGACACAGAAAGTCTTGTTAAATCTTTTAACCATTAATTCAGTTGACACAGTGCTGTTAACATTTAACTCATACTTGAAAAACCCATGGGCGTCTTGGGGAAAACAAATTACCTAATTGAAAGAGCACTGGGTTTAATAAAAACATTCTGAGTCAGCACCCACAAACACAGCATGCCGGGGCTGGAGAGCCCCCAAGATGCAGAGGTCCAACCTCCCAGAGGAGGATGGGCAGCAGAACCCAGAGAGCAGACATGACTTATCTCGGGTCATCTGGCCCAGAACGGACACCTCCTACCCGGCCCTGCGCTGTGCATATTTCCAGGGAGTTTTCCAGGAGCCGAACTTCCTGATACAGACTCAGAGTCTGAACTGCCTTGACTCCCCCTTGTCCAAAAGATGACAGGTCCATCTCCACAGTGATTCACTTCTCACCCCATCCCTGCAAACTCCCCTCCTAGTTGCCACCCTTTACTCACACATTTTAAGATGGGAAAAGAGGGGGGATGTGGACATTTCTTTAAGTCCAAAGAACATCTTCACTGAATACATCACTGAGAGGCAGTGATACACAGAGATTAATAACAGACACTGGAATCAAACAGCCTGGGTTCAAATTCCAACCCCTCCCATTTACAAGCTGGGTTACCTTGAGCTAGGTACTTCATCTCTCTGTGACTTAATTTCTATAAAATGAAGATGATAATTGTAACTCAAGGGATGCTGCTGACATTGGGCTGTGTGGGTGGGTAGCAGGAGGCTGGCATGTCCTGACCTCAGAGGGCAGTAGTGTAAATTACAAAAATATTTTTAAACCCACAAATAAGTGTGGTCAAAATCTAAAGTGAAACAGCCAGCCAGCGGGAGTTGGCTGTGTGACACAGGAGCCCAGCCCAGTGTTCTGTGACGACCTGGAGGGGTGGGATGGGGTGGGAGATGGGAGGGAGGTCCGAGACGGGGGGGACACGTGTATGCCTGTGGCTGGTTCATGATGATGTGTGGCAGAAGCCAGCACAATGTTGGAAAGCAAGTATCCTTCAATAAATTTTTTAAAAAATAAAGCAAATTAAAAGTGAATAATCTCTGGAAAACTATTCCCTGCCAAGAGTAGGGAGAAAAAAAAAAAAAACAAACCTCTACCAAACATGACTAGACTTTAACCTTCCTCTTCTTTCATTTCATGGACTGCCCTTTCCAGACCCCCAAGCAGGGACCTCTACTGCTGATGAGGCTCCTGGATACCCGGAAGGGCAGGAAGAGTCTCCCTTCACAGAATCCATCCCAGACACCTGGAAAAGTGCCTTCAGGACTCCATCAACACACAACTAAGGGCTATGGGGCAAAGGTCAGAACATCAGAGGTGGGGCCAGAGGGCCCCGAACCCCTGCTCCACCACTCACTCTGTGTCAGGCGTGACCCCACGCTGCTGCGTTTCTGTGTCTGTAATGGGGGAAGGCATTGCATGCTGGTGCTGTGATGCGGCTCAACCTGAGATAATGAACGGGGTGAAACTGTGCAAACTGCAGAGGGCTAAAAAATAAATAGAGGGGATGACAGCCACGTCATTATTAGGCCACCTTAGCCTTAATTGCCTGAGAAATGAGGTCAGGGTGAGATAGGTTCCAGCGCGCGCCCAACCTCAGGAGTGAGCCGTAGGTGATGAAAACCATAATCGCTCCCCGCATCCACAGCTGACTGAAGATGATAATGGTAACTGCCCTTTAAAAACCCCAGGCTTCAAAGGACCGTCCAGATAATTCTCAAAAGAAAAAAAGCAAATGGCCATTAAAAGTAGAAAAAAAAAAATGTTCAGTCTGTCTAGTAGTTAAAGAAATGCAAATTAACACAAGGCATACTTCTTGGCCTATCAAATTAATAAAAATTAAAAAGCAAATGGATAGTACCCAGTGCTGACAAGGGTGCCCCTGGAACTTCTATCCACAGCTGGTGCAGATGTTTACTAGCTCTTTCTGGAAGGTATTTCAGGATGAAGTACCATATACCACGATTTAGACTATTTGGCTCCATAATTCCACTTTTTTTTTTTAGATCTCTATTCTGAGGAGATAATTAGAAAGGCTCATACATGAAGTTGCCCACTGCAGCACTATCTATATAAAGTTTGAATATCTACATATTCAACAAGTAGGGATTAAAGAAAAATAATTTTAGTACATCCTAGCAAATTTTATTATATTAAAAAAGAGTTCTTAATGACACGGGTAACTGCATATATTTAACATTAAACACAGTAAGTAGAATATAAAATTATAGATTTAAATTTATCTCAGCCACATAAAGAAAAATACTCAGCACAAAACACTGCAGAGTGATCTTCCCAAATACCCACAGCACTGGCCTCTGGGTGGCCAGACTGTGATTCCTTTGTAAGTTCTTTTTCCCTTTCTGTTACTGCATAAATGTAGTACAATGAATATACACAGCTTTGATAATCACCAAAAAATGGGAATGGAAAGAAGCAATGGCTTAGGACCAACTAAAGGTGAAATTCAGGCTATCATTTCTGGTTAACCTTCTCCAATATACCACTTGTTTGAAACTAACAAACTAATAAGCAGACTCTGCTTATTCGTAACTCGAATACTGAGGTGGGTTCATCAGGAAGTCAAATGGCTTGCAGGCGGAGGGGCCACACAGCTTTGCTAACATTCACATGGCTGAGCCAGGTTTTGGGTGAATATTCATTAAAACAAATTTGTTTTGGCTAAAATATTCAAAAGTTTTTGATTATGTAAGAAATACATTTTACATCACAACTCATGTAAATTGATGCAACTGAAACAAGCTTTAGTCTTCTCACCTGCAGAGAATGTTGATACTTTCTACTCTATTCTACTTCCCTTGTTAAAATGCTGCTCATGAACTACTAAAAAATTGATTCCACAAGCCCCCAGTGTGCTGTGGACTGCAGCTAGAAAGACATGGGGGTGAGGGGGCAAGGAGAGCTGGGCTTATCCTCTCCCACGTGTCCTGAGTTCTCAGATACGTACAGAGCATTTGAACCACAGTGGGTACTCTCTTGGCCAAGGTTGGGTTTCAGAAGTAAAAGGATGAACGTCAGGAGAAGCTCATGCCCTGGAGCAATCAAAAAGACAGGAGTCGGGGTCAGGCGGGTCCAGCCCAGAAGAGAAGCGGCCCCAGGTATCCAAAGAGCTCTTAGAAGCCACACTCAGTCTGGGAAATACTTTGCTCTTTCTAAGAAGCAGCACAGACTTGCAATGGTGAGCTAGAGTAGGGAAGATACACTTGCTTTTGTGACATTCAGCTTCTCCCAATCGCATCTTTGCTCTCAGATACGGTTGATACACATGGTCTTCATTTCCACAGGACTCTGGCACTGCTGACCCTCCAATAATAGGGTTATTATACGGCAATCTGTTCAGATCAGCCCCTTCCCCTTGCACCGATCTCATGGGGGATCGCTTGACTTTGCAGGGTGGATACTGCCTGTGGGGAGGACATGGACATCCTGGCATGTTGGAAGCACCTGGGATCTTTCAGCTGGGAGGTGGTCAGCGGAGGGCCCCAAGAAAGATCACTGTTATGGGTTAAATGTTTGTGTCCTGTGTTGAAACCCTAACCCCTCAAGTGATGGTGGTGTCAGGAGGTGGGGCCTTTGGGAGGTGATTAGGATTAGCTGAGGTCGTAAGGGTGGGGGCTCCCGTGATGCCATCCATGTCCCTCTGAGAAGAGATAAAGAGAGATTTAGCTTCTGTCTACTTTGGGCCACATGAGGACATGAGAAGGTGGCAACGTGCAACTTGGAAGAGGAGCCTCACCAAACTCAACCACTCTGGCAGCCTGGTCTTGGACTCCCAGTCTCCACACTGTGGGAATTAAACTCCAATGATAAGCCACCCCAGCTGAGGTGCTTTGTTTTGCAGCCTGAACTATGACAATCACCAACAGCTGTTACTCTGCTTCTCTTGACGGGGCCCTGTTTAGTGAACAAGAAGGGGGAGGCCTATGGATTTGAGAGAAAACTAAAAAAAAAAGTCCTAGTCTGTACAGACTTTAAGAAAAATATCCTCCTGTGGAGTGGGGCTCAAGACGTCAATCCACTCTGACGATGACTATTAAGTTGCCTAAGATGTGCAAACCAACCCAGTGTGTATTCTTTTTGTGGTTCTGGACCAAGGAGGCCACGGCCACAGATGGCAGAGGGGAGGTTCCAGAAATGCTGGCAGTTATCATCTACCAAGACTCAGACCCTGGACACCCAGCTCCAGTCTTCCCACGCCCTCTAAGGTCCTTACCGGCCCTCCATCTAGAACCTCTTTTGTCCTTCCTTTTCGACTGGTCTAGGCTTGGCTTTCCTCACCTCCATCCTCTCCTTGGCTCACACGTCTGGCCCTTGCAGGCCTGAAGAAGGAAGGATCCTAACTCCTGAGCTAGAGCCTCCTGACCATCACTCACCTTGTCCTCTCACACAAGCCTCTGTGTACTTGACTGGGTTACCCTGCGACCACGCTGGGAGCCTCATCTGTCCCGTCCGGCCTCCTCTCACACCAGGCTCCTTGCTCTCCATGATTCAGCCACTTCTTTAGCTCTTTTCATTAATTAATTTTTAAAAACATTTGGCCACACTGCACAGCATGTGGGATCTTAGTTCCCTGACTAGGGATTGAACCCGTGCCTCCTGCAGTGAAAGCCTGGAGTCTTACCACTGGACCACCGGGGAAGTCCCCTTTAGTTCTTTAAACACACCACACATGTCAATGCGGCGCCTGTGCACACACGTGCTTCCCTCTGCCCGTACCCCTCTCCTACCCCTTTGCCAGGGGGTTCTCATCTTCCTTCAGATGCGGCCCTCCGGCCCTTCCCCGGGGAGGTCTTCCAGGCGCCCCCCCCTCACTGGCAGCTCTCACGGCAGCTTGCCTCTCCTGTGCTTGTGGGCTGCACCGAGGCAGGACACAGACTCTGGATTCTAACCCTGGCTCTGCCACTCACTGACTGGGTGACTACGGGCAAGTTCCCTGACTTCTCTGGGCCTCAGTTCCCACATCTGTAGACTGGAACCAGCCGCAGAGGCCTTCCGCGAGGGTGACGTGAGTGACGAGACGTGATGTGCTCAGAGCAGTGCTGGGCTGAGTGATTCTCTGTGCTCAGCACTCACACAGTACCCGGGACACGGCAGAGAGTCAAAGGACAAGTTTTTCATGAATAAATCAATGGTCCAAAGACTTCAGTGCTGGCTTCGGGTGATCCACACACAGTAAGCCACCCTAAGCTTTCTGTTCCCTGGATGAACCCTTCCTAGCAGCCAAGACCTGCCCACCTCCTGCCCTTCATGTCTAAGGCAAGAGCAGAAATGGTGCGGGTCTGGGGGTCAGGGCTCACAGTCCGTCTCGGAGCCTCTCTGTAAAGTGAGGCAGTGAGTGTCTTGGACAGGTAAGCAGAATCAAGGAAAAGACTCTACTTACAGAGCAGAAAAGACCTGCGGGAAAATACTCAGGCTCACATACGTGGGTAGCAATGCCAGCCACAACATTTGGAAGGCCCACTTCGCAGCCTAGATGTTGTTGGTTAGTCTCTAAGGCGTGTCTGACTCTTTTGTGACCCCATGGACTGTAACCAGCCAGGCTGCTCTGTCCACGGGATTTCCCAGGCAAGAATACTGGTGGGTGGTCATTTCTTTCTCCAGGAGAATCTTCCTGACCCAAGGACTGACTCTGCATCTCCTGCATTGGTAGGCAGATTCTTTACCACTGAGCAGGCAGGGAAGCCCACCCCAGAGCCTACAGACAAGCAAAACAGCGATGACAACAACGGCAGTAAAACCAGCCCCCAGCCTGAGCGGGCGAGGGGCGGGCTGGGGAAGAGCGGTGGGGTTGGCTGGGGGAGCTGCCTCCATACAGATCCGCCCTCCCCATCCCCAGCTCTGCTCCTGGGCTGAACAAGGGAACTGTGAGGGTACCGGTCCCCCAAATTAACCAAGGACATGTACGTGGAGTGATTTGCGAATGACAAGATGCTACATGGATGTTCACTTGCCATCGTCACTACAGGTCCGATCAATATTTCTGTGCCTACCCAGCAACATATAGACAGAACCATAAAACGGTCACAGTCTCTGACATAACCTCGTGTTGTGGAACACAGCCTGAGGAACACAACAGCAGGAGAAAAAGCATAAAGGCAGGGAGGTCCATCCTGATACTGTTTACAATGGTAACATCCCATTACTGCCTAGCGAGTGAGGAGCTGTAGGCAAAGTGTGAAGGAGCATCACGTAAGCAAGTATATTGGCTTGGCCAAAAACTTTGTTCGGGTTTTTCAGTACGCTGCTATGGAATACGGACAAAAAACTCCAGCCCCCAGTAGAAGAAAAGGAAGAAGGCAGAGGAATGTGAGCAGCCCAAGAGCAACTGCACGGCCGCAGTGACCGGCGCCTCGCTTCTGCGTTTTGTCTGCTTTTTGCACACGTGCCTTTGGGTGGGTGGGGGCGTTGCAATCTTGAGCTTTAAAGCTGATGACTGAAGTGCAGGGCGCCAACAGTAACAACAGCGACTGGCAGATCTCCGAGCATCTCGGTCCTGGCAGTCTGCCCACCACCCCCACCCTCCAGACCAGAAAGCTAGGCTCAGAGAGGGGTGCAACTTGCCCAGGGTCACTGTAAGTGGAGGAGCTGGGTCAGCCTGACTTGGGGGCCTGTCTTTATCAACTTCCACTGTGCTCCAGAGGGCAAAACCCAGCCCTGTGGGTTGAGATGACTGGAGGGAATATTTAAGCCGGATCCAAAGAGAAACCATCCTATGAGAAGAGAGGCCTGGGAAAGGAACGGACATACTGGAAGGCAGTGACCCGCTGGCCATGAGAAGTGTGTGAGCGGGGCCAGCCTCCACCAGGTATGCGGGGGAGACAAAATCAGACCATGAAGGTCCCTGGAACACCAGGGCCAAGGAGCCGAGTGAAGCTCTCGGCTGTTTGAAGCAGAAAGAAAAAGAGATTGGGAACAATACCTTGCCTGCGTTCAGTTCAGAAATTGCTGCCAAGATCTGCTGCCTGGAGCCGTCTGTCTTAATACCCAGCTCCTTCAGGTCCCCGTCCGTGAGCGTGAGGAAGGCTTCCATATCCACCTGGGCAGAGAGAGGGGGATTTGCTGCCATCTGCTCGGTGCCACCCCTCTTTTCTCCCAACCACAACTGGACTATCGTGATTATGAGCTATCAGTGGTTACTAGTAGTGAATTAATGATGATTCACTAATTTCAATTCCCGGCTTTATGCTGAATGTTTATTTGAAAATATCATTAAAAATAAGCTCTCCCCAGCTCTCACCCTGGAATGTTTAGAAGTGCATTCTGGAAAGACTCTGAAAACAAAATAAGTAAGGGAAGTCTCTGAGACGGTAATCTGGGTGACCAGGGTGGTAGAAAGCCAAGTCCTGCTGATAGAAAGTTCATCGCAACATTGCTGCACTTTGAACAGCACCGGAGGCCGACAGAAAATGCGAGTATACGGCGGTGCTCACCGCGGTCACCCCCCAAGGCCAAGAGAGATGCCGACTGTGGGAAGACAGAGTGAGAAAACGAACAAGCAGAAGCAATAAGGGCAAGAAAGACCGTGGAGAACCGAGGCAGAGAAGGGCTCAGAAAATGGGCATCTCAAAGCTGTTCCATCCCTGGTTTTTACCAGAGAAATTCTAACATTTCTGGCATCCCTGCTGGGGCCTCAGCTCCAGGAGAAATTTCTTCCCTTCCTTTCAGTTTTCATTTTACTTTCCTGGATTAAAAAAAAAAAATCTTGAACCAAGTTTGAGTCAGTGGGGAAGGGCCTGCTGCCATACCAAACACCATGCTCTCTCTGAGATGCAGAGAGGGCCCCTCTGATAACGATAAGCTCCCTGCATCTCTCTGGGGCTTTACAGACCACCAGGCACTGACAGGCTGAAGGAACAGGTGACGTGGTTTTGATGGAAAACACCTGCCCCCTGACCCTGCTGGACACTCCCCTCCCCCCACCATCCCAGACCTGAGGCAGAGACCCCACACCCAGCCCGCGTGTGGGTCCCCGTGGCCAGCTCCTCAGAAAGCATGGAACACATGAAATAAAAGCAGGCAGCCATCTGCAAACAGGAAAGATTTTTTTTGACAATGAGAAAAACTGCCACTGAAGCTTACGGCATCGAGAAGGCAGGAAGGACAGACTGGATAGTGCAGAAAAGCAAAACAAGGAAGAAAGTCGTGGCACCCCTGACTTCTTCTTGAACCGAAACACAAACTCCTTAACTGGGCCTCAAGCTTGCCAGAGACAAGGTGGGATTCTCACGCCACATTAACTGTGACCGTTGTCGTGTACTAAACTGGGCACTGGAATGTTCTAAGCCCGTGACTGTACCCTGGTAGCTAATAGGCCCACTGAGGAGTTTTATTTCACTGACAGTAAAAATTTTAACATCTTATTGAGATGTAATTCACTTACCATACAATTCACCCATTTAAAGTGTACAACTCAACGATTTTTTAGTACAGAGTTGCGCAATCGTCACCACACTTAATTTTAGAGCATTTTCATCACCCCAAAAAAGAAAACCCATACTCATTAGCAATCACTCCCATTCTCTCCTCCCCACATTCCCTGGCAACCACTAATCTACTTTCTGTCTCTGCAGATTTGCCTATTCTGGACATCGCATATAAATGGAGTCATACCATATGTGGCCTTTTGTGACTACTTCCACTTAGCACAGTGTCTTCAAGGCTCATCTGTTTTGCAGAGTGTATCAGTACTTCTTTCTTTTTAATGGCCAAGCTACATTCCAGGGTAGAGTGATAACACATTTTATTTATTTATTCATCAATTGATGGGCATTTGGACTATCTCTGCCTTTTGGCTATTATGAATAGCGCTGCTGTGAACACTGTTTGAATGCATGCTTTCAATTACTGTGGGTATATACCCACCTACGAGCGGGATTACTGGGTCATGTGGTAATTCTCTTCAACATTTTGAGAAACTGCCAAACTGCAGAACAGTAATTTTTAAGAACGTGATTGTGAGTGCTTTTAGGATTCTGAGTGTGAGCAAACAGGAATTCTCTTAGATTAATAGACACTTTATGTCCAGATACTTAACACAGATTCATTACAGTTTGCTTTTAATCTACTTTAAACCTAAAAACTGGCTAGGCAATCCCCTTCAACTAAAGGAGAACAGAACAGACACAAACTTTACTACAGAGAGCAGAGCTCAAAATTACAAAATTTTATTACAACAAAACAAGCCATAAGGTCCCTAGGACTTCACTGTTATGAATGAACCAAATGTGCTGAACACAAATTCTATTTCTTCAGCCATCTCAATGAAAAAGATCAATCCAGGCTTAAAGAATGACAATCTACATATTTAGACAACTGTTTTACGCTAAGATTCAAGTGGACACTCAAAAAGAATATGCTTACCTCTTGCTCCTCAAAAATGGGCTGATATTTCTCAAGTGATAATTTCTTAAGGATTCCAGTCAGTTCATCTTCAAGAGGGAAAGAATGTAAAATAAGGTATTTTAGAATTTGGTAGAATTGCCTCAAGAGTGGTCTTCAAACTTTCATAAGGTCGTGGTAATCTTTTTTCAAATGAAATTCTACAAGAAGCCCTGACACAAAAGACAGGACTGCACTGCACCCTGGGGTGCGCTGCCGGTGGGTCTTGAGCTGCGTGCTGGTCATACTCCTCCCCCAGGGCAGGCTCCCAGCATCCCCCAAACCCCAGGTCGGGCTGTGAAGACAGAAGACGGGGAGCTGCATGGCCAGGCTGACTCTGCGATGGCTGCAGCCACCAAGTTCTCAGAGTTCTAGCCCTGTGCTCTATCCAAGAACAATTTTAAGTTATGATTTCTCGACTGTGGTTAGCTACACTTGGAATAAACACTCAGCCTAGCACCCCTCAGCGAGACGGAGAAAGACCTGGGGAGAACAGGCAGCTGGGCTTCAGGGTCAAGGTGTGGTTTGAGCATCTGGCGACTGTGGGCTTCCTGGAGAAAAGGCGGGTCTGAGGGGAACGGGAGAGCCAGATGGACACAGACCAGGGGAAAACAGATCTGGGCTATCAAGTTATCAGACAGGGAGGGAGAGGGAAGGAGACCAGACCAGCATCTGGGGGGCTTAGAGAATCATCGACTCACACATTCAAAAGGGGTTTACCAGACTAGGCACTGGGGACTCAACAGGAGCCAAAACAGACCACAAGCAAGCTGACGGGTCAGCGAGGAAAAACAGAGCAGTGTCGGGGAGGCTGATGGGGGACGTGAGGATGCTGTTTTACAGAGGGTGGTCGGGGACGGTCTCCCAGGAGGCGACGTTTCAGCGGTAAACGAAGGAGCAAGCTGTGCAGACACCACGGCGAAGAGCACCGGCAGGATCCAGGTGGAGGGAACAGCAAGTGCAAAGGTCCTGGGGCAGCAGGTGCCGCTTACAGAGCAGTGGACCGGAGGTTAGGTGGCCAGAGGCCCACTCACTCATCACGCAGCAAAGGCTACCGTGCCCGCTGCACGCTGGGGATGCAAGTACCGGCAGGTCCCTGTGGCAAAGGAACTCGACGTGACTGGGAGGAGATGCTGAAGAGGGTGACGGGTGATGCCCCGTGCTCACCATCAGCCACCCTGGACAGGATACCCATCTGCTCCTAACAACCCCACGAGGCAGACCCTATCACTGCCCCCATTACAGACAGGGAAGGACAGAAAGCTGGTACCGTATCTCAGGTGAGACCACACCACTAGTCCACAGCAGTGGGGATGCAGACCCGGTGGTTTAGCTACCAGGCCTCTGCCACAAACCGCTCTGCCACAGGTGGTGAGCCCATGGTGAAGGGCATGACTAAGGGGACAGAGAGGACAGCTGACCTGCCCGAGGGACCAGAGAAGCTTCACGGAAGAGCTGCTAATGAGCTATGATGTTATGAGATGAAATGAGTCCCAGCCCACACATAATCCATTATAGATTCAGGATGCCTATAATGCTGTTCCCTCCATAAGTCTCTCGTCACATCTGTGTGCTGGCTTTCTGGGAGGGGGAATATATGCATGTATGTAGATACAAAACTTTACGGCAGATTTTACTGATGGAAGGATGTATGTGCACAATTTATATATGATAATAAATTACATGATACTCTATATTATAAACTCCATATAGCCAATGCCTTTATTGGATATCAGGCATTTCACTGAATGTCTTCACTGATTTTTTCATCATTCTTGTAGCCAGAGCCAATGAGTATAGTTCCTACATGAAGGCTTGCTGATGCTTCTGTTTAGGTGAAAACGTGAGATGAAATGAAACAACGAAGACAAATGTTAGAACTTCATGTGAGCAACTTTGCTCAATCAGATAAAGGTTTTCAAATCCTGAAAAACTATTTAGACTATTTTCTCAATTTTCAGTGCCAGAACAGCTGTAGACACGACACTTTAAAGTTTAACCTGCAAAATCAACTTTGTCTAGATGACATCCACATGATCAATACAACATTAACTCAAGTCCTGGTGGGTATCTGCTGATTTCCATGGTGGAAACACATCAAGGCTGATTTCAACCTGCCAATGTCATGTTCCTGGAAATGGAACTGGGAAAGATGCACAGAAGTAATACATCAGTACACAGTATTCCCACCATGAAGAAAAAAGAGACATAAAGAACCTCAAGAGCACAGATATTAGAATGCAGTAAAAGACTAGAAAACAATATATTTTTATTTAAATGCCACATACCTTAACATGTGGCATAATCAGCTTAAATATAAGTTCATGTAATTTGACTTATCTATTTTTTTAACACATATTTTTGTTGTTGTTATAACTTGACTTTTAACAGCTGTGTTTAATTGCCAGCTCATATGTTTCCTTGGAGAAGGAAATGGCAACCCACTCCAGTGTTCTTGCCTGGAGAATCCCAGGGTCGGAAGAGCCTGGTGGGCTGCCGTCTACGGGGTCACATAGAGTCGGACACAACGGAAGTGACTTAGCAGCAGCAGCAGCATAAATTTATAGGAAACATAACAATCGGCTCTGGCCCAGCTGCACACTATCTGCTCAGTCCCTGCAGCCCGGCCCAAGGGCCACTCTTCAGGGAAGCCTTGCTAGTAACACAGGTTAAATCCCACCTTGGGTTATAATCACTTAATGTTGTTATGCAGAATGTATCTGAATGCCCAGCCCGATGAACAATCAGGACACCAGCACAAGTTATAGCTCCTGGGCTGCCTCAGTCACCTTCATGGAACGAATGTGAAGCTTACACGACGTTGTCACCACCTCACCATTTCCTTCAGCAGGAGTGAACACAGGGACACGGCGTGAGCAGGGCAAAGGCTTGCACGTGACCCTTCACCGAGGCTACAGGTTTTCCACAAAAATATCATCAAGAATGGCTCTTCAGTGATGGACTTCAGGCTCTGGTCTGTGATAATCTAATGCCTGCAGGACAAGGGTCTTGCTGCCTCGGGACCCAGAAACTCCAGGAAGCAAAAACAGGCTTTCTAAGCCAGAGAAGGTAACCTTAAAAAAATCTGCTCTCAAGTCCTCCTGTTTTTTATCCCAATGAGGCTTTGCAAACGTTTTTTTCAATAATGAATGAAAGGGGAGAAGAGTGGGCACAGACAGGGCAATCAGATATCCACTGTCTCAACTTTTTGGGGGGAAAATGTGGGGCACAAACCCCAAGCTGAGCCACTAGGAGTTTAGATTCCTGAGGCCTTCTGAGGCAGGAGAGTTCATGGGCGGGGAACTTCAGATGCCACACAGAAGTTCTCTGGTGGTCTCGTGGTTAGGACCCCAGGCTCTCACTGCAGAGGACCCGGATTCAATCCTTGGTGGGGGAATTAAGATCCCACAAGCCACGTGGTGTGGCAAAAAAAGAAGATCATTATATGTATATACATAAAGAAAACACAGAGAGGAATGGGGTTGCTAGCCAACCTCTGAAGCTCTCATAAATGATCACACTAGATAGCACAAAACAATAAAAGCAGTCCCAAATAAAGAGGATGCCCGTGGTCGTGTACATTTATCAATGCAGCACAGACCATAGCCTGTGCAGTTGATTTCAACTTATCACTTGCCGGGCAGAACCTGCTCTTCACTCCCTCCCAGCAGCTGCAGTGAGACGCCTGCAAACCACACACAGTGAGAATCTCCTCACCTGCCTGACTCATACTCTGATTGCACCTGCCTGGTCCCTAGCTCTCATCAAAGCTCTGCTCCCTCCTCTCCCACCCCTGCTCCCAGGAGCCACCAGAGGGCAGTTAAAAGGATGAGCTTCTTCTCTCCTTATCATTTCCGTCTTCACATCTGGGACCTCACTACAGGGCCTCCAACTCCCTCCCTGCCGTCTGATCCATCTCCCTTTCCTCATCGCCCCCACTCACGCAGGTTCCAATGTTCTCCTGGTTACACCTCCTGCTTTTACTTGCCCTCCATCCACTTCCATTTTCCTTTAAGGAGCTACTTCCCTCCTGCTGCCAATCCACACAATCTGACCCTAACCGGCTCTGGCTCCAAAGGTAGACACACTCTGCCCTTGGGGACACAGAGATCGTCAAGGATGGGCAAACAACCCAAGTCATTACAAATACAGCCAAGACAGAACAATGATCTTTACCCGTGGGGTTTTGCCGGAGCTGCTAAGAAAGGAACACACTTTCTACTGGGGTGTCTAGGTTACTAGGAAGAAGCATGAAGCTGCAGGGGGTGTCCCTGCCACCGCTTGAAGAGAGCCTACCTGCAAGATGGAGTGAAACATTCCAAGGCACATGGATTTAGACGTGCTTGAAGCACACCCTAGATACTTCCATTATGAGCCCATGGATGATCAGTGTTTTGCTTTGGTTTTTGCTTAAATCAGTTTGAATGGAGATTTCATCCCTTGCAACTGACAGGCTTCTGATTTGTACGAGGGTCAGGGAAAGGTATACAATGGGCGGCGGAAAAACGGTTTTACAGGCGCACACCCATGTGCACAAACAAAGCCAACCTCCATTCGGGGACTACTGTGTACCTCTGAGGTACCTAAGCTCAGTGAAAACGAAGGTGCAAGGTACAATCAGGGAAGGGAAAGATGTTTTCAACTGAAAAAAACAAAAAACACCTGAGCCAGGACAGCTCTGGCAATGCAGGGCGCCTGCCCGGCCACCGTGGTGAAGGGGGCAGGGTGGGGTTCCAGGGCCTTTCGGGGGCTCACCCTCATCAGTGATGGTGCCGCTGCTGGAGCCCCCGCTGCTCCTGGACTGCCGGTGGGACGAGGAGGAGGACACGGAGGACTCGGCCGCGTGCCCTTTGGGAGAAGGGGAAGGAGTGAGGGTCGGGGAGGTGCTTTTGGAGGTCGTGGAGGTTCCAGACGGAGGCCTCTTGCTCGTCTCCAGTTTCTGCTGAAAAGAGTAAGACAAATATGCAAGCCATCACCCGGAGGGCAGACATGATTCAGACAGACACCCACAACAGGGAGCACGGGGGATATATGACGCAATGAGATGTCCAACCAGGACTATGAAATCCACCTCATAGAAAACATGCAAAGCAGAAACCACAATATCAAACCAGGTTCAGGAAAATCCTCCCCTGAGAAGAGACGGGGAAGGGGATGGAAAAAGCGGCACAAGAGGAACCAGGAAAGCCCGGTCCCGGCCCTGTCCAGAGAGCGGCCAGCATCACGTCCTTGGCCGAGTCCCCTGACCTCACTGCCGTGCCACGCTAAGTTGATGAGGTCGTGTCCGACTCTGTGCGACCCGAGGAACTGCAGCCCGCCAGGCTCCTCCATCCATGGGATTCTCCAGGCAAGAATACTGGAGTGGGTGCCATTCCCTTCTCCAAGGGATCTACACGACCCAGGGGTCGAACCCAGGTCTCCCACATTGCAGGCAGATTCTCTACCGTCTGAGCCACCAGGGCAAGTCCTTGAACCCACATCTCTCCGGCATCTCCTGCACTGGCAGGCGGGTTCTTTACCACTAGCGGCACCTGGGAAGCCTGGTGACTGCTCACTGACCAGCTCGAAAATGAAAGTGTGGCTTATTAACACACGTAGGCCCATTCTGCTCTGGACGTTCTCATCTAAACCAGTCACTTTCAACCACTCACCACAGAACACTTACTATTTTTCCTCTGTATGTGTTGCACACAAAAAAATCTTTTTATTTTGAAGTACTTTTGTTTATTTTATAGAAGCACAGTTGATCCACAATGTTGCACCAGTTTTGGGTGTACAGAGTTAGTGATTCAGGTGGGGTTTTTCTTGCAGCTTATATTCCATCATAGGTTATTACAAGATATTGGGTATCATCCCCTGTGTTTATACACAGGGATTTACTGCTTCTACAGTAAATCCTTGTTACTTACCTATTTCATATGCAATAGTTTATATCTGTTTATCCCATACTAATTTGTCCCTGCCCACCCCCTCTGGTAACCTCAAGTTTGTTTTCTGTGTTTGTGAGTACTTTTAGACTTACAATTATGGGAACTAAGAAAGTAACACTGGGATGGCACCATCAGCTAAACTGCTGGTGGTATTCAAATATCTGTAGTTGTTTCACAGATTCTTCCTTTGGTCCAGGATTCATGCTGCACTGACCCGTTTTGTCTTCCTATAACTGCTCCAACCTGTGATAACTCCCTGGTCTTGCCTTGTCTGTTATGACCTTGTTACTTTCACAAAGTCCTGGCCAGGCATTTGTCAGGTATTTGTAGTGAGTTTGTCCTGTTTTCTCATAATTAGATTTCCTTATGCATCTTTAGGTTGACAACCACAGAGGTGATGGGCCTTTCTCAGAGCATCACACCAGGAGCTACAAAGCACCAATACCTCATCCCTGATGATGATTTAGTTAAGGTGGGGGCTGTCAGGTCGCTCCATTATGAAGTTACTATTTTTCCCTTTATAATCAGTAAATATCTGGGGAGAAATTTTGAGCTAAATATTTTTTTTTCCTGTTTGTCTGTTAACTTTAACATTCTCTGGTGCATCTTCTCTGGAGCAATTACTACTGTGAGGTTCTAATGGTGATTTGTTATTTCCCTTATTCCTTCCACATTTATTACTTGGAAATCTGTCCAGTTGTTCCTTCTCCCCCATTTATTTATTCAGACCAGTATGGGCTTGTGGATATATATGCTCTGGGCTGTAAACCAACACTATTGTTAAGCCCTGGTCCCTTTTATTGGAGGGTGGTATTCAGATGATAAAATCTGGACGGTAGGCTGTTCACAGCTCCTGGGATCTCACTCCTAGGTCCTCTCAGTGAACAGAGCGAGGAAATACATGAAGTCTACTCATCGACGCACACACATGTAGCCATACTTAGTCCTCTAAAAACCTGTGCATACCTGTGTACTTACAAGCATGCATTCATACTGATTCATACTGATAGCTCTGACTCCAATCCAATATCCACAGGGTTAGTTCCACCATTTTCTCTATGAGTCAATCTCTGACAGCCAAAAACTGAGCTCATTATTTTTTCAACCTTAGTATGTGTTAAGTGTATATATACATACATATATATATACACACACATGTAAAGCAGCTTCAGAACTGCTAGCCTATAACACCTACAAGGAAAAAAACAACTCAAACAGAATGCAATGCTTATGTGCAGCTCTTTCTGTCTCTCCTCTTACGATCTCCACTGACATGCTTGGCCCACCTCCTACAGAGCAGGTATGTCAGTAACTTGTAACGCAGCTAGACCTGTTGTCACAGTCTGCACACATCCTTAGTTCCTGGTTGACTTAAAATCCACATGCAGTAAAAATCACTTCTGTGTACAACTCTTCAGGTATTGATAAATAAGTAGAGTTGTGTATCCGCCAACAGAGAACCACATGGAACAGTTCCATCATCCCCCAAATTCCCTTGTGCTGTCCGTTTCTAGTTAACTCTTCCCCCCACTCCAATCCACAGAAATAACTAATCTGTTTTCCATCCCTGTAATTTTGCATTTTGAAGAAACTGTCATACACATGGAATCACATATGTACACTTTTTTGTCTGGCTCAGCATAACACTTCTAAGATTCATTTAAGTCACTGAACGTGTCCGTACTGTATTCTTTTCCATTGCTGGGTAGTATTCCATTGTATGGGCTTCCCAGGTGGTGCTAGTGGTAAAGAACTTGCCTGCCAATGCAGGAGACGTAAGAGACATGGGTTCAGTTCCTGGGTGGGGAAGATTCCATGGAGGCAGGTATGGCAGACCACTCCAGCATTCTTGTCTGGAGAATCCCATGGACAAAGGAGCCTGGTAGGCTACAGTCTATGGCGTCGCACAGAGTTGGACATGACTGAACCAACTTAGCGTGAGTGCACATATCCCACTGCGTGGGTATTACCACAGTCAGTGTACATATTGACCTGTTACGAGATGTTTCCTGTTTAGGGTATTTGTGAAAAACTGCTGTAAACATTCACAAACTGACTTTTGTATAAATATAATTTTTAAAAAAATCTATTTGGGTAAGTATCTAGGAGACAGACAGTCAGGTCACATGCTCAATGTACGTTTAGCTTTATAAGAAACTGTCAAACTTTTTCAAGGTGGCTGTATCATTTCTGCATTCCCATCAGCAATGAATGAGAATTCCAGTAGTCCCACATTCTCACTGCTCTTGTAACTTAATTTTTTTTTTTAATTTTAGGCAGTCTAATAACAGGTGTAGAGTGCTATTTCATTGTGGCTATAAGTAACATTTCCTAAATAATGATGCTGAACATTTTATCAGATGTTTACATGCCATCTATATATCTTCTCTGATGAACAATCTGTTCAGATATTTTGCCCATTTTTAAATTTGTTGGTTGTTTACGTATTGTTGAGTTTTGAGAGTTCTTTATTCTGGATACAAAACCATTATCAGATACATGATTTGCAAATATTTTGCCTAGGGCGTGGCTTGTCTTTTCATTCTCTTAATGCCGTCTCTTGTACGGCAAAAGATCTGAATTTTTATGAAGTCCAATTTAACATTTTTTCTTTTATGGATCATGCTTTTGGTACTATATCTGAAACTCCATGCCAAATTCAAAGTTACACAGATTTTCCCCTAGGAATTTTATAGTGTTTCATTTTATATTTCAGTCTATGATCTATTTTGAGTTAATCTCTGAATTCACTGTGAGATATATGTGGAGGTTCATTTTCTTGCATATTCAATAGTTCCAGCACTATTCGTTGAAAAGACTACCTGTTCTTTGTTGAACTGGCTTTGGACCATTGTGAAAAAAAATTTAGTTGACTCTTCTTGTTAGGTCTATTTTTAGTCTCTCTATTCTGTTTCAATGACCTATGTGCCTGTCCTTCCCTAATACCATACTGTTTTACAGTAAGTCTTAAAACTAGGTATTGATAGTATGATTCTTTTTTATAATTCTTTTGCTTATACTTTCTTTGCATCTTAAAATAAATTTCAGAATCACTTTCCAGATCTCTACAAAAAGAGCTAGCTGGGATTTTAATTTGGATTATATTGAATCTATAGATCAAACTGCAAAAAAACCGATACCTTAACAATATTGAGCCTTCTATCTCTCCATTTATTTAAGCTTATTTATCAATGTCTTGTGGTTTTAAACCTATAGATTCTGCAGATACTTTATTAGATTTATACCTAAGGATTTCATTCTCATAATACATTTTCATATAATTTCCTTTTTATATAATACATTTCTAATGTACTGTAAATGATACTTTCAGTTTCAAATTTAAAAAGTCTGATTATTCTAATTGTTCATTGCCACTGCATAAAAATACAATTGACTTTTGTATATTGACTTCACATCCTGAGACCCTGCTGAACTCACCTTTTAGTCCTAGGAGGGTTTGTGTAACTTTTTTGCACTTTCTGAGTAAACAAACGTATCATCTAAAACTAGAGATAGTTTTATTTCTTCCTTTCCTATCTGTGTACCTTTAACCTGTCCCTTACCTTATCACAACTAGCTATAGGACAGGTTTTGCTACAAAGTTGAGAGAGGCAACATCCTTGTTCCTGATCTTTGGTGAAAAGCACTCAGTCTATTATCATCAAGGACAATTCTAAGCACAGGTGTTTTATATGAGGTCCAGGAAGTTCTTTTCAATTCTTGGTTTGCCAAAAGTTCTGATCATGAACGGAGTTTGAGTTTTGCCAGGTGCTTCTTCTGCATTTTATTCTTCGGTCTGTTAACCTGGTGAATTGCGCTAATGAGGGGCTCTTTTTCAGTATTTATCCTATGCCGTGTTCCCTGAGCTTCCTGGACCTGTGGTCTGGCATCCGGATTTAACTGGGGGAGAAATTCTTGGCCATTAAAAATATATATATTCCTTATGCCCCACCATTCTCTCTCTCTTCAGGGGTTCCAATTACCTGTGTAAGAGCATTTGTTACCATCTCACAACTTTGGGGTGCTCGGCTTTTGTTTTTGCTTTGACTTCATGTTTCAGTTTGGGTAATTTCTATTGCCCTATCTTCAGGTTCATTGATTCCTTCCTTGGCTGTGTCAAGGAAAGAATCTTTCTACTGAGGAGCCCATCAGAGGCATTCCTCATCTCTGTTTTTTATTTCTAGCATTTCCATTTGGTTCTTATAGTTTCCATTTCTCTGCTAAAATTGCTCCTCATAGGAGTCTGCATGCTGTTCAGATTGTCCACTAGAGCCTTCAGCATATTAACTGTAGTTCTTTTAAACTTTCTGTTACATAATCCCAACACCTGTTTCACATCTACATCAGATTCTGATGACTGCCTTGTTTGTTGGGAGTCTGGTGTTTCTTGCCTTTTTACATGTCTTATAGTTTATGTTAAAAATTGAACATCTCATATAGGATAGTAAAGACCAAGATAAATAGTTTTCATGCCTAGAAATGGGTACACCTTTCCTTCTGCTAAGCCTTTAATGTTTCTTCTTGCTAACTACATCCCAGAGTGGAAACAGAAGTCCCTTTCTTAGACTTTAAAAAACTTTGTCAATAAGCTGTCTATATTATTAATGGATTCTTCCTTCTGCTTTTCTGTAAAGACAGCCAGTCCATAATAAAGCTTCTGATTAAGCAGGAGACAACTGGGATATCCCTACAAAACAGATTCTATTTCAGTCAAGGGCAAAGAAACACAATACTCTAGGCCTGTAGGCAACATTATTGGGGAGGAGGCAGGTAAATATAAGATTTGGGATGCTCTGAAATATTTGAACTATTCCTTTCCTCTCCAGTGTGGCAGGCTGATCATGTCACGGCATCATCTCCACCCTTCCTGTACCCATACTCTTTGCTACATAACTGTGGTCTCCTGCAGTGGGTGTGATGACTTGCTTAAACTTCACTGGTTTTCAACTAATGCCTTTGACTGTTGCCATGAGAACATGTCCAAACTTGTTGTGGACAGACATGGACCCATTGTTCTGATCACCCTAGCCAACAGTCAAACATGTAAGAGACCCCTCAGTCCAGAAGCACTGCCTGGCTAAGTCCAGCCAGGCCGCCCGGCCACAGATGTGCAAGCTTAAGAAATGCGTTGTTTTCAACCATTGTCCTTTTGGGTGGGAACAGAAAGCTGATATTCCCAGGGGGCCTTTGGGCTTTCTGAAATCTGGGAAGTAAAGCACACTCCGGCCCCACCCCATCTCCATTCTGTATCTGCTAAGGCACACTTCACATCAGAAGTCATGCCTTACAAATATTCTACCCCTGCAGAGTGCTTGGTTTAAGCAAAGTGCAAAACCCAGAATCATCAGGCTCATATTTTGAATACTAATTTCTAATTCTTCCTAAGGGAGTCTTTGAAAAGCACTTCATGTCTCCATTTTGCTGCTAGAGCCTTTGACAGAAGGCCCACTCCTGTGTCCTTTGATTTAGGGCAGTGATTTCTAAGAACTTGGGCTGGGCTGGCTGCAACACTCCCGGAAGAGAAAAACAGATTCCTCAGACCCTACCCTGAGAATCTCATGTAGTTAAGCTGTGTGGAACCCAGAATCTGAGTTTTTAAGTAGCTCCCCAAGTTTACAGCATATTCTTATGCTAGGAATATCAGGTGATCATTGAACTGGATTGTTTCTCCAGTTTTCTGTTTCCTGAATGCATCTTCTGACACAATTTTCTTTCATCAGAACACAGCCTGTACATACCTTAAATATGACAGGTGCATCCAGGTGATGCAATGGTTAATATAATTTATAACTTAGATGCCTCCCTATTCCCAACACCAATGAAAGGAAGCTAACAATATATAACACATCTAATAAGACCATCAAAATAGAAACAGAAAATTTTAGACAACAGAGAAGAGGAAAACTGTATCAAAATTCTAGAGTAGCAGATTTACTGTAATGAGAAGCCGAGTTTCCTAGCAGCAAAGGCAAAAAGAGAAATATGCTAATTATAGAATTTTTACTATTGGATGAAATAAAATATATTGAATTATCAGTAGACATTTTGTACCTAGAGTTGAATTCTAAAAGGAACTTAATTTCATAAATCCTAGTACACAAGTAATTTTGAACATAATAGAAAATATGCTTACATATACAGAGACTTTTTTTTCTGGAGTTACACTGTAAAGAAACTAATTATATAGGACCAGTTGCATACGGGACTTTGAATAATGAAGAAAACTGTGTAACTAACAGTGGTTGGACAGAAAACAAAGACTATTTCTTGTACATCCATTACGATATTAATCTCTGAAAGCACTTCTGGGCAAAGGTCCAGGGCTGAGGCCTTCAGATGATCTAACTTTTCCCAGGGAGAAAGCTTAAGCCATCTAGAAAATGAAATGAAAAGTGGGGTTGTGCCTGGACTTGGGGTCCTCTCAGAAGAGGGAATGGGCTACGACACCCCTATGGAGAATCCAGGGAACCACCTGTTAAAGGAGCCAGTTCATGTTCATGCCTAGGACCCACACTCTGGGGCTTACCCCATTCATCAACCCAGGTGGAGGGACTAAGGGGGTGGAGGGGTGGATTCTGCAGACACTGGAAGACCTCCACTCCCTGAGGCGTGTGGGGGGTCTCACGCATTGCAGACCCCACAGGTGCTAATGTGGTAACTGCTCTGTGCCTGCATACTAAGCTGCTTCAACCGTGTCCGAGTCTCTGCGACCCCATGGACTGCAGCCCACCAGGCTCCTCTGTCCATGGGATTCTCAAGAACACTGGAGTGGGTTGTCATGCCCTCCTCCAGGGGATCCTCCCAACCCAGGGATCAAACCTATGTCTCTTATGTCTTCTGCACTGGCAGGCAGGTTCTTTACCCCTAGGGCCACCTAAGAAGCCCGGTAACTGCTCTGGGGCTCATTCATGGAGGCAGACGAGGCCTCCGCTCTGTCCTGCTCAGCACCCTTCCTATAGCTCCTTCCCTCTGGAGCCCTGCACGTGCCATCACCTCACCCTGGGACAGTCTCATTCCATCCCACCCTTGCCCCTTTCACCTCGCCCTTCAGATCTCCACTGAGATGTCACTGATGCCCTCAAGAATCAGCAAGGACGCATGCCCCATAGCATCCTCCCTTCTCCAGGAGACACAATGCTGTCTGTAGTGACACCAAGAGAACGGCCCCCAAGCCCTTCACTCACTGCTGGAGCCTCGCTGCTGGAAGTGAGCACAGAGCAGATGCCCCAAAGACGTGGACGGTGGGAGGACAGGGTCGGAGGGCGAATATTACCGTCAGGACTGCCAACAGTAACACTGGACACTTACACAGGTGTACCAGGTACCGGCCCCACTCTAAATGCTAAAATGTGAGGCTGAGATCAGAACCCAGGCAGTTGCTCCTGAAACCACTAGGAACCCTTCTGCTCTAAATCAACGAACAAAAACATGTGTTGTGTGAGACTGGACGACCAGCGCAGGACGGCAGAACCTGGCGCTCACCCCAGCAGCACCCCGCGCCTCTGCACCCGTCCCACCTGGAGGTGTCTTGGAGATCAGGGGGAGGTGAACACACGTGCACACAACACCAGGCCATGGGCTGTGACCTCGGAAACCACCCTTCTCGGAAAGCCCAGGGGCAGCCCATGGAAGGTTTAGTCGTCCCATGACAGCGGCACTGTCCACGCTCCCCAGGGGGTCAGCGGTGCTAGGACAGGACCGATGAGCATCAGAGGAGGAGGCGGAAACAGAACAAGCACCTTGCCACCAGGAACACTGCCGCCTGCTGGGGAGACCGGGGGTTCAGACGGGCTGGAGCTGGGCGCTGGCCCAACAGGACTTGACCGGTGGCTGGGCTTCTGCTCAGATAATCCGGCTGCTTTTTTCCTCTGGGCAGCGATCTGGGAGAGGACACTGTCTATGCTGCCACCTGAAGAGAGAGGAATAGGAATGACTGCCAAGGTCCGGGGCACGGCAGCGTGGGCAGGGGACGTCAGGCGCTGACCCAGCTGAGCTGAAACCGCACTGCCCAGACCAGCCCCTGGCTCTGGGTCAGGGCTGGCCACAGGACTGCGATGACAACTGGCAGGCGGACAGGCCCCCAAGGCCCCAGTGTGTCCCCGCTTTCCACCGTGCCACGGCCAACTCAGCCGGCCTTCAGCAGGCCAGACACCAGGCCGGCCCCGGGTGACCAGAGCAGCCCCACCCAGCGCCGTCTGACAGACAGCTGCACGCGCTGCCCTGCCAGGGCTCCTCCGGCACTGTCCACCCCATCCCCATCTCCCCACTCTGAGCCTTCACACCCCCAGCCACTCCCACAGTTGGGTCAATAGCTTTCTGACTCCGTAACACTCAGGGGCTCGGCTTCCTTGATCGAATCCTGATGGCCATGGTCCCTCTCCCTGTTTCTCCAAACAGCGACCCTGACTTGTGATGAAGGGAAAGGGGAAGATGATAATATCCAGGGCTAGGGAGGGCATCAGAGGGACAACGCCGATAAGTGATAATATCCAGGGCTAGGGAGGGCATCAGAGGGGGAACGCCAATAAATGATAATATCCAGGGCTAGGGAGGGCATCAGAGGGGGACGCCGATAGCTACGACTTACAGGGCACTGGCCGGGTGTCAGCACTGCTGTAAATATTTTACGTGTAAACAGGGCCGTTCCGGAGGGCAAAATGGAAAGCTTCAAAAACAGACAAACCCATTGACCCCGCCACCCTGACTCAGAGGCACTTACATTAAGCAAATCACTAAGCAAGTGTGTAAGCCCAGCACTTTGAAGCCATTACTTAGAGTGGGATATACAGGAGCAAAAATCTGCAACAGCCTCAGTGTTCAACAAGAGGGAACTGGTTAATTAAAATTGTGACACCTCACAGGAGTGGAAGGCTGCTTGGTTATTTAAAAGATGCTATCCACAGGGAACCCTGTTCAATGTTATGCGGCAGCCTGGATGGGAACGGAGTCTGGGTGGGAGTGGATACATACATACGTACGGCCGAGTCTCTTTCAGGCTGTCCACCTGAACATATCACAACATTGTTAACTGGCTACGTGCTAAGTCACTTCAGCCGTGTCCAACCCTTTGCAACCCTATGGACTGTAGCCCACCAGGCTCTTCTGTCCACGGGATTCTCCAGGCAAGATTACTGGAGTGGGTTGTCATGCCCTCCTTCAGTGCTACTTCAATATAAAATAAAAAGTTTAAAAAATGAAAGATGCTGTAGATACACGTGCATTGGCATAAAAAGGTGGTTACGACGTGGGAACAGGCACAAAGAGGGAAAAGGCTGCAAAGCAGGGTACACTCAGAAGTCAGCCTGCCTGCACGCGGGTCTGGCTCCGCCGTTTCCCCGCTGTGGGACTCTGGCTGAGTTCATTGAACTCCCCTGAGCCTGAAACTGGGGAGGATACCTCACTGGTTGTTGGAGGACTGAAGGAGATAACCCACTTAAAGGGCACTGTGCCTGGCACACACTAAGTGCTCAAAAAATTATTCTTCTTTCATAAATAAGCGAGATGCACCTTGCAAGATATACATCAAAATGTTAACAATGATTCCTAGTGGGTGAGACTATACTTTTTTTTGCCTTTTGCTTTAGCTGGTTTTCAAGCTTTCCCACAAGAAGCATGCATTACATTCCTACGTAATGGCATAAAGCATGTGCCTTCCTGCAAAGCTCGCTTTCGTTAATCCTGGATGCCCTAGGAGAAGACTAGGGAGTTTCCTGTAACCAGCCTCATCACCTTTTCCCATACTCTGTTCTGTTTGTTTTTTTTACAGTATTTACTATTCTCGGATTTTTTAAAAAAAAAAGTTGCCAGGCAAGAATACCGGAGCAGGATGCCATTTCCTTTCTCAGGGGATCCTCCCAGATCAGGGATTGAACCCACGTCTCTTGCATCCTCTGCATTGGCAGGTGGGTTCTTTACCACTACCGTCACCTGCAAAGTCCCCACTTAAAAACCTATTCTTAGTTGTTGTTTTTTTTTTAATTATCTGTTTGCACCAGAATACAACTTCCTACAAAACTGACTTTGAACCTTTTATTGCTACGTGCTCTATCACCTAGACTTTGGCTTATATCTAATAAGTGGCCAGTTATATTTTCTGAAAGAATATGGTAAATAAATGTAATGACTGAAAACAAGTAAACTTAAAGAGAAGGAAAGTATGCCACAAGCCCAAAATAACGGGAGGGCAAACGGCTTTGAGTTTTAATTGTCACCTCCTAGCTGTGTACTCCTGGGCAAATCCATCAACCACTCTGAGCTTCAGTTCCTTCATTTGTTCACTGAAGAATCAGGATGAGAGGATACCTAAGGTTTAACCTTCAAGGATTTTAAACACTACAAAAACACTATTCATTTCTATTAGTTTCTTGCAAAACTTTCTAACAAAATAGACCATTACAGACTATCTCTTCCCTTACCACTCCCCACTCCCTCGCCCTAAGAAACTGCATCAAACAAACGCAGAGTTGTGAATTCACTGAAAAATCCTTCGGGCACATCCGTGAGAAAGACGGCGTGCATGCGGTGGTCTCAAGGACGGCCTGCAGCTCACACCCTCGACCCCTAGCGCTCCTCCTGCCTTGCTGGAGGGGGCGGCCCGGGTGCACACCTGAGCGGTTATGCAGCTCCCCGGCATGCCTGCTCACGCCGCCTCCCCCACTGGAGCCGCCAGAGGAATGAGGTGAGTGGTTGAAGTTTCCAGAATTGGCGGGGGAGGCTGGGCTTCTGGAGAGAGATGGAAATTTAACCGGCCTGACGAGAGTCTGCAAGAATAAGGCGGATATGGCAGTTAGGGTGTGCTGTTCGTTGCTTCCGACACACAGGTCACGACGGGGAGGGCCCTGGAGTTCAGCTGGCCCATCCCGGCTGATCCTGGCTCCGCCTGCTAGGCGGCCCCCAAGGGATGGGAGTTCACCGCTACCTGCTGACAACTCGACCGGCCACTAGCTCAGGCTCAGTCCCTGTGACAACACTTCCCACGGCTCACCCGCCTCCTCCCGAGTGTGGACTAACACAAACCCACTCCGTCCGTTTTAAACACTCCTAGGCACCAGGGCTTTGGTCTCCGGCTAGTGATTTGGCGCTACAACAGTCCAGGAAGGCAGCAGCAAGGGGGTCAGACAGAGACGGGGGCTCTGAGTGTCTCCAAGCAGCAGGGTCAGGGCCTAAGTCCCTGAATCTCCATTGTCTGCAGCCTACTCGCGAGGGTCTCAGCCCCCACATTGAGAGGGACTGCCTCGGTGTATCACAGAAACACACTGAGGGCCACCAGATCAGAAACCACTGGGGCCAGAAGGGCAGAAGTCACACTCTGGCTGCAGGAAAACTCTAGGAGCACACACAGTGGGCTCCAGTGTTTGAGTCTGGTCCTGAACCTGTGCAATAATGTCGTGTGGAGCCTGATTAGAGCCAAGAACCTGATGTTTGGCCCCAGCATCCTCAACCCCACTCGGCTCGGGGACCCTCAGCAACTGCCTCTGTTCTCTGGGCTGTTGCTTCATCTATTAAAGGGAAGGGGGGATTGGATCAGGTCTTCAACCTGTGTTCCTCAGAGCTCCAGGATTCCAGCGAGAGGGGCTTCCACTTTCGTTCACGCTACTCTACTTACACATTAAATTCCTCTGTAGGGTTTCATTAGACAAAGGAGTATCACTCACTTAAAAGAAAACAAAAAGCTACAGCCCCCCTATATCAGAAGGGATCCGAGGTCCCTCTGCCTGCAATCCATCACGACATCAGAGTGGAAGATGAAGCGTCGAAGTGTGTGAACTGGACAACTTACGCTGTCCGTGCCCCCCCCAGCCGCGGGGGGGCCTCTGCCGGCTCTCGGAGGCAGCACAGTCTTCATGGGGTCTGCCCTCCCGCTGTGACACGTCCGGGACCGATCCGAGCTCCACAGCTCAAAGCTGGAAGGGGGCAAGAAAGGGGGGATGACTGCCTTCAGCTTGTCGCTCGGGAGTCTGGTGAAGGGGGCTCCATTTCGAAGCTGAAAAAGACAGGCTGTGGGTTAGGCCAGCCCCAGGAGGGCTCCTGGCTCTGGGAGGAAGACTCCAGGTCTCTCCTGCTTCTCAGAGAACGGCAGCGCCCCCGAGCCCCACCCCCCACCACAGCCAAGCCAGAAACCCACGTGATGTCCTCAGCTCTCCTCCCAGCAGCCGAGGGATACCCACGTCTGCTCCGCTCCACGCCCCCAGGTTCTCCTGGGTCTGTGCACAGCAGCGAGACTGGCACGGGGGAGGGACTGCGGAGAGCCACGGGGAGCCCAGAAGCGCTGGGTGTGCTGGGCCGGGAAAGGGCCTGCAGACCAAGCGAAGGGAATGCAGGAAGGACTGGAGACAAGCGGGGCAAGACCAGCGTGCAGAACTGCAAGGAGCGGGTGTGGCCAGGGCCGGGGCTCCAGGAGGACGGGGTGAGGGCACCGGCAGGCCCAGGCTGGCTCTGCGAGCCCAGCAGACACTCCCATCCCCCACCCACCACCTCCTTCCTGCTCGAGCCACACCTCCCACTGCTGACATTTTTAACTGCAATTTTAAGTTTTGAAAATGCGATTTGGGGTCAGTATAAAATCCACACCATGATGACTGGTGGATCGTCAAGGAAAAGCTTTCACACGGTCCACAGTAACTTTAATTAAGAAAAGACAGTGAACTTGGCGCCAGATGGTGCTTTGCAGGGAAGGGCATCCCACAGCTAAACCTGCCTCGGGAGCCGGGCAGGCGGGCATCTCCGCGAGGATGGCTGCAAACGCCTCCTCAGCAGAGCGCCCTGGCCATCCTCCATCTGCTGCGGGGCAGGTGGGCACACCGCCGCCCCCTACAGGGCATAGGGAGGCGGGACAGGAGAGAACAAGACGGGAAGTGGCGCCTCCCGGGTTCCCACCCAGGCACTGTCCTGCTTTTCTGAGAGTCTGTGAACAAGGGTCGACCCCCCTGGACCTCAACAACCTCATCTGCATAAGGATAATCCCTCAGAGCTGTGAAAACAAAAACCAGGAACCCCAAAGTCCGGCAGGTCAGTCTTGGATAAAGAGATGATGGAATGTTACATCACTCAGTCATTGGACACGATGGGGCCAAAGGGTGTTTCTGACACAGAAAAGATGGTCATGCCAAACCGTTAATACGGCAGGTTCAGCACGATGGGGGAAGATCCCAGTGCATCACCGACTCAGTGGACGTGAACTTGGGCAAACTCCGAGATAGTGGAGAACAGGGAGGGCTGGCATGTCGCAGTCCATGGGGTCACAGAGTCGGACATGACTTGGCGACTCGACAACAGTGCCTGGCCTGGCATGGTTTTTTGGGATAAAAGTGAGTGAATATATGTAAACTACAGCAAACACTTAATAAGCATTGGGCTGGTACATATTTAGTGCTTCTAAGTATTTATTATATATATAGCATGATATCATATTCACAGATATAAAAAATGATTAGGAAAAATGCTCAAAAGATATATGCCACAAAATGTCAATTATGATTATATCTGGATGTATGACCAAGGGCAATTTTTTCTTTATACCTTACTGCATCTTCCAAAAATTCAGTAAGAGCATTTCTGTCTACATACTGAAAGCAATTATTGCTATTTATTAACATTATCAAACGTTGTAAGTCCCACGGTCAGTGTGCAGACACCAGTTTATACCTATCTCACAGCAGGGCAGAGCAGACAGACCCCAGCAGGGCCCCAAACACCCTGGGGCAGCTTAGTTCTGTGGGGGCACCTCTGCTCCCGTCTTCTCTCCAACACTGCCCTCTCCTGGCCAGCCTGCAGATTAGGGCCTCAGAGTTAAAGGGACTTGAGCCCAACTCCAACCAGGAGACTCATTTCGGAGAAATGAAGCCCAGAGAAGTGATGTGACACATCCAAGGTCACACAGCAGATAAGTAAGAGTTCACTCTGGGTCAGAGGTTATGTTAAGATATTCCTGGGGATGGTACTTGAAAACTACAACCATGAGGGATAGCATCTCCTACGTAAGAGAAGGCTAGCTATCGCCTAATATCCATCCTCCGTATATCCCTCGCAGACACGCCTGATAGATGAGCACATGACCAACTTGGAACAAAGACTTCTCTGCAGTGTGAATGAGCCATGTGACTAAATTCTGGCCCATTTAATGTAAGCAAAAAGTGATGCATGAATTTCCAGGAAACTTCTTTACAGACACCTGGCCTGTGCCCATGGCCACCTCTTCTCCAGCCATCTTTGGGGTCAGCTGGAATGAAGCAGTAACGGATGGAGCTCTGGCAGCCACCTTAGACCAAGAAGTAACCTTGGGAGTAGAGGCCATGCCAGGGAGACCAACAAGTAAAAGGAACCTAGGTCCCTAATTCTACAGATCAACGAACCAGTCTTGAACTTCACTTACTTGAGAGAAATATGATCCTGTCAAATTTATGCCAATCATTTGGGGATTTTGTTACTCATAGCCGAACCTAAAATTAATACATCTCTAATTTATGGATGAGGACACTGAGGCCTCTCTCAAGCTGGAAACAGACTTTCTTCTTTGACTCCTCTCTCCTTGGCTCTCCACAACCAAAACGGTAAGTCCAAGGTCACCATCAGTTCCTACCCCGACACGGCCCCTGTACTCAGCGCTACGTCCCTGATGACGCGATCAGGGCTTAGCCCTGGCTGCTAAGCACCAGCACAGCCTTACCCAGAATTTAGGGCTGGCATCCATTCTGATTCCTTGGTGCCAGAGATACACCCATTGCTACACATTTTGACATCGACCCCATCTGTAACCACCACAAAGAAAGACAAATGTGCCCACATCCCTCCTCATAAATCAATCCGCTAACGATTGGAAGAGACCTGAAATGCTTTTAGAAAAGCCCCAGACTCACCATGGTTGTCAATAACACATCTTCCTTTTCTCCTCTTGTGCTCCCAGTACCTGAGAAACAAATGGAAGTTTCCTGAAATGACCCCCTCCCCCAACCATAACGAATCCACAACATGAGGACAAGTGACCAGGTCAGCCTTCATCCTGGAAAATCGACTCTCTTGAGTGATTAAATATTTAATAATAATTGGTATTCAATATTTGAAGAGAAGGGAAGCATTTAAAAGGTATCTTAGAGTGTGTTTTTCCATACACCATTGTCATGCTGGGTCAGACAGTGGTATGTTGAGCTCAATAGTCTGTCTCAAACAGTGGTACCCAAGGAACTAGTCTGGGTGTGGACAGTCAGATTGTTAGAACGGATCTGGCCTAATCAGTTTTCCAGTGTGGGAATCTTCTTCAGTGCCCTGGCAAACTCATCCAAGCTGTCGAATACTTGCAGTGGTGGGGAGCTCACCACCCCCACGCCAACCCCAGAAACTCACTCTACTTCAAAACACTGCTGGTGGGTGCAGACCAATCACATGTGGCAAGTGGGAAAATCGCCTGTCATAGGCAAGGGAGAGACAGGGACTGGCCAAAGGTTTCCCAGCAGGGCACACGGGGCAGGAAGCTGGGGCTTGCTGCCAGCCGCCCCTTTCTACCCTCAGCAGCCGGTCCCTCAGATGGACTTCTGTCCCTTAAGTCCTCACCAAACTAGCCACTCTGCACCAGCGTCACATCCCATCAGCCCCGGAGGGAGGATGAAGGGCAGAGGAAGAGGGCAGAGAGGTTCAGGCTTTGACCACTCTGGAAATTCTACCGCACGTGCAACTTTTTCTCACCATTGTCTTTGGTCATGGGGGCCACATCGGGGAGCCCAGAGCGGCTGGTCTTGTCCAGGGGTGCCGCCCTCATTGTGGAGTCCAGCGCTGGCTCTGGCTCATCACGGAAAGGCAACGGCTGGTTGCCGGACAGCCCACGCGGCAGTGTCTGCATCAGTTTCAGCTTCCGGAACCGATTGGACATGCGGTTCCACCAGGACTGCCAAGGGAATGCAGAGCAGCGGTCGAGCCCCACAGTACGGAGCCCAGGGAGAGCAACCACACTCCGCACGAGCCCCCTCCCCTCTCCTGGGCCCACTGCGGGCGTTACCATCGACCACAGGACCCTTAGTTCTCTCTAAACCCTTCCTGACCCAGCCCGCAGGGGGCCTTCCCAATAGCCTGGAGGCGGCAGGGAACCCAATGTGCTAAGGCTCTGCAGCAATCTCCTCATTGCACAGTCTGAGACCGAGACCCAGTGATGTCAACTTGCTGGACGTCTTCGAGTCAAACAGGGACGGACAGATGGACACAGAGGCAACACCAAACACCTTAACATCTCAGACTGCGTAACCCCCTTTCCCCCATTCCAGTAACAACGTGAGAGCTATCAGGCTGTCCAGTCCAAGGCCTGGGCCATCTGCTTCTGCAGCTGACGCCTCTTCACCTAGAGAGAGGACAGGTGCCACCCCCAGGGCATCTACACAAGCCCACGAGAGCTCAGAGGCGACTGGCACGGCACCAAAGGGAGGCTGCAAGGCCTGGCCTAGAGACGGCAGTGAGGCAAGGATGACGAGATCTATGCGAGCAGCGCTGGAGGAAGGATCCAGGGCCTCGGGTGAGCAACAGACATGAGCAGAATGCCAAGTCTGCAGATCTGAGAAAGTGCTGGAACCCCAGCCAGGAAAAGGGAAAAAATAATTCTGATTTTCAACAAGCAGAGCAGGGCTGGGAGGATAAGACATTCAAAGAGATACATTCAACTTGCAGTTTAGAAATCAGCAGCTGGAGCTCGGTTCTGGTGCTTCCAGCAGCAGCTGATGGGGGCCTGTGGACCGCAGCGAGGCCCTAGAATGTGCAGTCAGCAAATACTGTCCACACGAAGCACAGGCCAGACAGATGGCCAGGGAGGAGAGGTTCGAGGCTAGCCAGCTCAGCAGTACATCATGCAAAAAATGTTAACCATTCTCTACATTTAGAAATTGCGTCTCTGCATCAACATTTGGGTTTTTAGTTTCTCCTGAAAACGACGGGAAGAGGTAGCAACATGGACCTACACACTTGCAAGCAGCCACGAACTGGCTACCATCACCTCCGTTCTCCCTGGTCACCTCCATTCCCCACTGCTCGCCTCCAGTTTACCTCCTGCCCCTGCTGTTAACCCCGCTTGTTACCCTGTCCTAAAGCAGCTCTGGGTAATGAGGAAGTGGCCAGCACCTTCGTGCTTCACTATTCGGGCACGGCTCTCTGGCACCTTTTAAGACAGCAGAGGGCAAACCTTGAGTCCGCCTTTGTCATCGGGCAGCACCGGGACACTCCAGGGCTGTCGGACCTTCGAGTGGGGCAGAGGCGGCGGGTGGCTGGGCCGGCCTTTGTCTTTATTCACCTGCATGCAGACAGATGCCAGCAGTCGAACAAGTTCCGTGTCTATGGACACAAAAGGCAGCCTTTTACCTGCAAATATGTCTGTTGGGCCATGGTGGTGGGGGGGGGGGGAGGGTCTCAAGACGACCCCCAGCAGCCTGAGAACTCAGTCCCGCAGGGCCAGAGCCTGTGTTACTCCAGGATCAAGCTGCCCCTGCCCCTCCACCGGCTCTTCAGGAGGGGCAAACGTGACAGCAGGGTTTAATCCACTTAAACAGAAATAAAAACCAGATGCCCTGTCCTACCGGGAGGGCAGCGGGTGGAGTGTGTAAAAAGTAGAGGCTCTACAGCCAGATGACTGAAGTTGGAATTCTCTGTTCTTCCCAGGCTGTGTAACTGCAGGTCAATTAAGGGGTGACCGTACCTACCACATAAAGGTGTCTGAAGGAGCTGAGGGAGTTCCTAACATATGGTAAGTGCTTAAGAAGATTAAGTGGTATTAGTTATTATTAACTCAACTAGGCTATTAAAAAAGCAACAAGCAAGATTGAGAAGAAAATACTACAAACTATGAATATGCTTTTCTCTTGACTGTTGCTTTTTTTTTGTTTTTCCTCCAGCATGTGTCTCTCTGAAAATTTCGGGCAAAAACTTCATTTGAAAACCCACTAGGAAAAAAATCCAGAGGTAGGTTGTTTTATTGGGAAAGGCAGTGAGGGAGAATGCGGGGAAGGAAGAGACACAGTGGAAGAGATGAGGCTGGCGGAGAAAAGCCTGTGTGCGATGCAGCCCAGGGTCCCCGGCAGACTGCACGCAAGGACTGAGACCATCGGACCTGGGCGGAGAGCCCCACCTCTCCAGCCAGGGTCAGTCACTGCTGGGCACATCCTCTCTGCGAGGGTAAGATGGAACCAGCATGGATCTGTGACAAGGGGGTCTCACAGGAGTGGGGGTGAGTGGCGGTGCTGGAGGTGAGGAAGGGCACTTGACCTGAGGCCCCCACACTGAGAGAGGCAGCGGGAGCCCCTCCACTCATGGAGGCAGAATCCCCCCTTGCCCGAGTCAGCAGGGGAGGAGCCAGCTTAGGACTCAGAGCCTGTGGGTCAGCGAAGCCTCCCAGCTTCTCCCTCTCTGGGCTAAAACTTGAGGGTCCCAAGAGAGATGACAGGTAGAGAGACCCCTTATCCCTTGAGTTAGCTAATGGGAAGCCACAGGCTCCAGAGGAAGGTCTGTCAAAGTGGCAGAGGGTCCGAGGCCCTAGCAGGTGCTAGCTGGGGGTCAGCAGTGTTGCCAAGACCCTTGACCCGGAGCTTCCACCGACACCAGAAGCCAAGGCGGTCACTGCTCCGTCTCCCTGTCCACGGGGGCCTGTTTCTTCCTGAGTTACGCAGGGTCTAGCTGAGAGGCACAGACACCATTCCAGGATCTGCGTGGACGGCCAAGGCCTTCCTGCCTGGAGACTCCTGAAGGCTGGAGCCAGAAGTGGCCTCAGGGACTAGCTGGTCCCAACTGCGCCCATTCTCCCCCACGGCCTTCACTTGGGAGCAGTGAAGACTTGCCTGAGGCTGTGTGGGGTGCTCTGGGGGCTTCAGAGCGGCTTCCGCCTTGAATAAGCACGTGCTTACACACAGGGGATGATCTGGATTCCCAGCCAGAAAACCCAGCACCTTTAAAACGCTTTTCCTAAAACGACCCACCAGGATCACTCAGCAGCATCACTAGGTCAAAGGCCGTGTACCCATTTTTTGCACGAAGAGTAACATCAGCTCCTTGGTTTAGCAGATATTTGACAATCTCTTTGTTCCTGTGGAAGAAAGAAAAAGCCAGAGTGAGACCCGCTGAAAGGGAACGTGTGGCTTTGCTCCTGGGCCACAAGAGCGGTGGCTGTAACCCCAGCAGCATCTGTGTCTGTTGACAGAGGGCTCAGAAAGCTGTCTCCCAGCCTCTGCTCCCTACCCTGCGGGCAGGCACGACAGAAGTCAAAGCCTGAGCGCTCCTTCCATGAACAAAACGAAAACACAAGTCTCTGCCCCAAAGCCACTGGCTCCCAGGACCACACACAGGCCCCACCCCTCCTGCCCCTCACTGGGACCTGACTGAAATCCTCTGGCAGGCCAGAGTCTTTGATGTGGAAGTCTGAGGATCAAATGAGGAAGAAAACCACTTTCAGAGGACACAGGAGAGTGCTCTGATCACCTGAAGTAGGGCAAGGACGGAGCCCCTAATTTGGAATCAGAACACCACCAAGCAGGTGCAAGGCTATATGCAGACCCCTGCCCCTTGGTCAGCCTGCCCCAAGGAGGAGGGATCCAGGAAGGTAGAGGGGTGACTGGATAAGAAGGGATGCGGAAGCACCAGGTACCACCGCCGAGGCAACAGGAAATCTGGACACAAAGGGGAGGAACGCAGGACGGACCAAGCCTGCATGGTTTTGAGTGTCTCAGCATCTTCACAATGGGCGGGGCGCTTCTCCGTAGCATCTCAGGACCAGCACCCCATCAGGCACCCTATTTCAGCCCAGGGCACCCTCTCGGGCTCCCTGCTGGGGCTGGGGCTGGGGCTGGCGCTGACCCGTGGTAGGTGGCCTGCATGAGGGCCGTCCAGCCGTGTGCACTGTCCTGCTTGTCCACGTCGGCATGCCTCTCCACCAGCAGCTGCACCAGAGGCAGCTGTCCCATGACCGCCGCCAGCATCAGCGGGGTGGCCCCATCCCCGTTAACCAGGTTCACGTGGTTGGGGTCTTCATCAGCAATCTCTTTGACCAGCTGGAAGTTTCCTGCCAACAGAATCAGAAGTCCTGGTGATCCACGCAGGATGATTTACCCAATGGTTTCCCGTAACAAATGTGCTGAGCCCGCCTCTGTACGGGTGGCGGGGCCTCGCGGGGGCCACACAGATGAGCCAGAGGTAGCCCCCACTCTTTAATCCTTCAGTCTACGAGGGATGGAGGCAAGCACGCAAATAGGTTTACTGAGAGGGAGAGGTGTTATTGATATCTTAAAAGAACAGTGATGATGAGGGGCAATGCACATGCAGAAAGACAGCCCAGGTCTCCCTCAGAGGCAAGGATCAGGGTGGGCTTCCTGGAAGTGGAGGTTTGTTTCAGGAGAGGCAATACTAGACTAAATAGCTCTTCATTACAGAGACTGGAGTAGGTAGGTGGGCAGCCAGGCCTTTCAGAGGGAAGTAAAAGTTAGGACATAGCCACAGGATCTAGCAGGAGAGGCAGAGGGGGGCTGTGCGCAGAGCACCGTAACTACCAGCCTCCAGGGGCTGAACCTCCCTGGGTGAAACCAGAGTCAGGAAACAACAGAACACTTGCTTCTTTCTCAAATACTCTGGGCGGCCTTGAAAAGGACTATCAATGTGAGTTTGGGAGAAACAGTACTGTATTCTTAAATATCCCAGAAGGTTTTCTTAAGTGCTTACCCATTTTTAATGCGTGGAAAATATCAGGTCGCCTTTTCTCCTCATCTGGGTAAACAAAGATTTTTAAAAGTTAACCACGGAAAGGTGTAAAATAACAGAAAAGTCACAAGGGTGTAACGACCCAGCCTACCTTTAAAAATGATTTACTTTTCATAAGCAATCTAATCAGAAACCTAGGGAATGGACTAACTCCAGCAGCCCTTCTGGAAGGGTTGTCGTCAGACTGTCTGAAAACGCTTCAGAGACAGACCGTGGGAGGTCATCTGGCCAGGAAAACATGAATGAGCAGACCATTTCCGGATCCCACGACTCATAGAGCAGTCTTTTTTTAGGCATTCCAAATTTTGGAATGTCCTTTCTCAGATATAACGGAAAAGTATAGTCTTGGAAAAACCTGTATTCCTATGAAGATTTTAAGATGAAACAATGATTCTTTTATTCTAAAAAGTAAATGTACAACCATGAAGTAATTCCAGAGCAGGTTTTCATTCTAATACCTAAGACATTGAGCAGCTAAGCCCAGAGGAGGTCATGGTTGCCAATGCTAATATTTGCTTTCTTTCCCAAATAAGCAGCCATCTGAGTGATTCTGAAGGTCACCCACAACCCAGACCTGCAGATGCTCCCATCTGATGTCTTCATGCTGGGCCTCACTGCATCCACCCAATGCTAGCCCCTTCCTCATCTGCCATCACCTTCCTTGAAGCTAGAGCTAGTGGGTAACCTGCTCCCTCCTATCAGAAAGTAGCCATCCTCACAACTAGTCTTCTCGCTGGTGAGAGCGAATGCAGGACTTCCTCTGACTAATACTAGAGGATAGAGCAGCCGCAGGAGAAAACCTGTGACTCTGGGCCACATCCCTGGTCTCGATCAGCCTCCACCAGCAGCCGGAAGAAGGTGCAGAGTGGCACAAGGAGTCTGGACCAGGGTATCCGGATCCACGTATTTCCAGAGAGATGTGTCTCCTCATCACTGATAATGCAGACAACATGCTAACATGGAGGCCAGGTGGTGGTTGCAGGGCTGGATAATACAGATGGGAAAACGCTCCAGAAATTTTTAAGCCCTACACAAACAGCTTCCCTCATAGCTCAGTTGGTAAATCATCTGCCTGCAATGCAGGAGAGAAAGTGAAAGTGAAGTCACTTGGTTGTATCCAATTCTTTGCGACCCCGTGGACTGTAGCCCACTAGGCTCCTCCGTCCATGGGATTCTCCAGGCAAGAATACTGAAGTGGGTTGCCATTTCCTTCTCCAGGAGATCTTCCTGACCCAGGGATCGAACCCGGGTCTCCCGCATTGGAGGCAGACGCTTTAACCTCTGAGCCACCAGGGAAGCCAATGCAGGAGACCCAGGTTCAATTCCCGGATTGGGAAGATCCCCTGGAGAAGGAAATGGCAACCCACTCCAATATTCTTGCCTGGAGAATCCCATGGACAGAGGAGCCTGACAGGCTACAGTCCATCGGACTGCAAGAGTCAGACACGACTGAGCGACCAAACCACCACCACACAAACAGCAATTTTTGTTATCTTTTCTAGTGACCAGCACCCAGCCCAGAAAGGGTACTAGTTAACTCCAGGGCACTTATAGGAAAGTATAGACAGGGCCATGGAACCAAGCGCCTAATTCTGCCTTTGAGATACTATATAAAGAAATGATTACGAAACTTCACTTTACAAAATATGTCTCATTCCTTTAAGTGTTTAAGAGTCTAATTTGCTATAGGCCACAGCCTCCTTCATGCCAAGACTCTCTGATGGAAAAGAATGTGTCAACTGGGCCTAGCGTTGGTTGCTAAGCAGCCATCTGCCACAAACGAATCACTGACAGTCTAGCCTGACCTCAGGAGGCTGGAGCAGCTCTGCTTGATGCCCACTGGCCCTGGGCTGGTCCCTTCCTCACTCTGGGCTCCAATTACTGCATCAACATCAGAGCAACTCCAGGGACCCCTCCACAGCCCAGGCAATGACCACAGTGGGGGTGAGGAGGGTGTCACAGTGACGATTATAGCCTCAAGGGTAGCCTGTCCTGCAGCTAGTGTGAGGGAGAGAGCTGGGAGTCTCCAGGGCCCTGACGGGGGCGGGGGTGGGTTCCCTGGCACCTCACAAAAAGGGCTGGGGCCACTACTATCTGTTTAATAATCTGTCCCCACTGGCACCACGGCCTTTGAAGGCTCTGCTCTGAGGGCCTGAATGGCGCCCCTTCTCAGCTCCTGCAACTCGGGTGAACTCTCAGCCCCTCGGGGGCCACCCAAGGGCCCTGGCTCATATGGAGGCCGGCCCACCCAGCTCTCTGCCGCTCCCAGACCCCCCACCCCGCCCGTTTTCTTCCTCACCACCCACCGTCCTATGTGACTCATTTAACACGCTTACTTCCTGTTTCTTGCCTGCCTCTCCTCCAGAAGCCAAGGTCCTCAGGGGCAGAGGTTGGATCGGGCTTGCTGACTGGTGCCTAGAATGGCACCTGGTACACTGGCAGTCAACAAGTACGTGCAGAATACTGGGATGAGCGAACGGGGAATACAAACCCATTCTGGTAGCTTCCGCTCACGGCTCCCTACGTGCCAGGCTCCGGGGTACTCCGGAGCACAACCGGCATTATCGTCCTACTGCTCACAGGACCTCACAAGCCAAGTGCATTCGTTACGGCTGTTTCGTGAAAGAGGACATTGGGGTCCCAGAGAGACAATGAACATGCGAGGCCTCCCAGCCCCAGAGTGAGAGCTGAGCCTCCAACCCGTGTCTGCTCGTGACCGTGACCGGTCCTGTCAATCACAACAGCGACGGTGGCGGCTGAGGGCAGCTGCCAGCATCTCTCACGTGCTCCCTCTGGGCTGGGGGCCCTCACTTGATCCTCACCGTGGTTCTGTGAGGCAGGGGCACTTCTGCCGCTCACTTACGGGAGACAGAACGCAAGCTTGGAGAATGAAGGCAGCTGGCCCAAGGCCCCTCAGCCAGCACGGGCAAGGCCAGGCGGAGCCAGGAGAGGGTGACCTCGGCTACGCCCACCTCTGCGTCTGCAGCTCCACGTTTTGAGGAGAGGCGGGCACTGCTTTCCCAGAGTGCCAGGGCAGTCCGTAAGGAGGCCTGTGCGGAGCTAAGGCCCCAGAAACCCGGCTGGAGGCATCTGAGGAAGGAGGAGTCGGCTGCACAAGAGGCCCAGCTCAGCACCCACAGGTGGGGCACACGTCCCCGACCATCCACTTCCAGGGCAGCGGCCTCGAGCAAGTTGCTTGACCCCCGCCCCGAGCCTGACCTCCCCCACCTGCAGCATGGACGAACGGCCCCACGGGGGAGGTGAGAGCCTGTCCGTCAGGCGTGGAGGCTCAGCAGGGACGGGGGGAGGCGGCTCCCTTTCCCATCTCGGCCACAGTCACACCACCCAAGCCTTTAAGGGCGGGCAGTGGCCTTGAGTCAAGAACAGCATGGGTGAGACCGGAGCCCTGACTTCTAACTGCAGCTCTGCCCGGGACCTGACGCTGCTGCCGCGTGCTAAACTGCCCGAGGCTCCCACACCAGAGGCCAGCGTGCTTCCTGCTCATGGCCTCCTGGGAGCTGTCACTGATCCATTCTACACAAGAGACACAGGGAGGCTGAGAGAGATCCCAGAGGCCCCACAAAGGCTAGAGCTGGGGGGGTCACATCCCCGTGCCCTTCCCACGGAACCCCCACCTTCCAAGGGTCACACAGCTTCTAACAGGTGTGGGACCTGCGACCAGCCTCTACTCCTCTCTGGCCCTCACTGTCCCCATCCGCACAAAGGAAAGAGGTCTCCTGGCTTCAGGCAGGTTTTCTTAGACTTTCCTTCTTTTTCCCTTCTGTTCTGGTGTTCTCTTCATTTCTGCCATCTCTCTGTTGTTACATGGTTTTACAACATGTTTATTTCATAGCTTTCTGACCAGACAGTGTATTTCTAATAAGGATTTCTCAAATTTGCAACATCTTTTGATTGATGGGTCTTTTTTTTTTTTTTAATGGGTCACTTGAATTTTTTCTAAGTTGAAGTGTAGTTGATTTACAATTTCATTGACGGGACTATTTGTGTATTCTCTGGATGGTATCAAACTTTGCAGTACTTTCACGTATTTTCAGCCAGTTTGTCTGAAGACCTTTTCTTCCAATTTTTACCTTTCAGCTTTAAATGCTCACATGCTGCAGCCTGGCCTTACAGCCTGGGCTATCTCAGGAATGACGCAGAAGTCAGACCCATTGCTGAGGGCACTGCGGCTGTGGAACTCTACATTACGTGATTCTGTTACACGTGATGAACTAGGGGTCTTGAAACATGGCATGTTCTGTGGCAGATTTGCTAAGGACTGCTTAGACAGCTCTTTATATGCCAGAAAGATGGCAAAAAGAAAAAAGAAACAGGATACACTAATAGATGTTGAAAAAACACAACTCAAAAGTAGGCTGAATTTTCTGTGAATTAGTCTTTGGGGACTGGTCATCGGCAGCTGAGGTTAGGCACAGTGCCCCGAGAGCGGAGGTTGCCAAACCTGCCCGACGCCTGTTTTCAGAATTAGAGTTTCCTGGCACACAGCCCCACCCACCCCTGACATATCACGTAGGCTGCTGCTACTCCAGCAAAGCTGAGGAGTTACAACAGACTGCATGACCCACAAAGCCTAAAATGTTTGCTATCTGGTCCTTCTCAGAAGTTTGCTGACCGCCTTCTAGAAGGGTCCCAGAACCTCCTACACCAGAATCTTCCGGTTAGGAGGGACAGGCCTGGCCGTGCAGGAGTCCAGGCCCTTCTGAGAGCTACAGATCGCCCCCTGGAGGGTGGGCCGGGCGCCTGCAGGCCACGACTTAAGTTCCCCTGCCCTGCAGGCTGGACTATGATTTCTGCAGGCCCTTGTGTCTGGGCAACCCTTGGCTTTTGCTGTTTAGACACAAGCCGGGGTCCTCTGGGAAGCCGCGGCGGGGCCCGCGGGTGGGTTAGTGGCGGCGCAGCCTGACCTGTCTTGGGCCTGACGGTGGTCAGCGGGTCCAGGTAGTCTGCGAGGTCCCTGTGCTTGCGGTCAAGTGCCACCTCGAAGGCAGTCTTCTCCAGCACGCTGAGATGGTCGGGGTTGGCCCCCTTCTCCACTAGCTGCTGGGCCAGGCCAAGCCTCCCGACGAGTGCTGACAGCATCAACGGGCTCCAGCCCACAGTCCGGGCCTCGTGGTTGGGGTCGGCGCCCCACTCCATCAGCAGACGCACCACAGCCTCGTGGCCATGCTGGATGGCGGCCATCAGGGCCGTGATACCCAGCAGCTCGTCCCCGCCGTCCCCCTCGCCTGAGGGTTTGTGATGGTCCACAAAGGCACCAGCTTCCAGGAGCAGCTTCACCACGCCCAGGTGTCCACCCCGAGAGGCCACGGTGAGCACACTGGCCCCCAGGCGGTTCTGGGCATTGACATCAGCCCCGTGATCCAAAAGAAGATGTGCCACGCTCACCTGCCCAAATCTGCCAGGGAGATGGACAATTAGTGACACAAGACACCTGATGAGGAGAAAGATGTAATCACCTAATTATAAATTGTTAGGGCTTCCCTGGTAGCTCAGTCGATAAAGAATATTCCTGCAATGCAGGGGACCTGGGTTCTATCCCTGCATTGGAAAGATCCCCTGGAGGAGGGCATGGCAACCCACTCTAGTATTCTTGCCTGGAGAATCCCCATGGACAGAGGAGCCTGGCAGGATGCAGCACATGGGGTCGCAAAGGGCTGGACATGACTGAGTGACTAAGCACATCAATTGTTAAATTATTAATCACTGAATCATTAATTTTTAACGTTGTAATAGCTGCTTATAATAAAAGGCATTCCTCTGGTGCCAGGCACTGTGCTGGCCCCGCAAGGCACCGCCCTGGTCAGTTTTGAACCCAGCTCTGCCATCCGCTGCATCTCCTGGAGAAAGAATTTCGGCTTCTCTGTGCCTTCACGTCCTCACCTCTAAAGTGGGGATATGATTGTACCTACTAAAAGAGCTGTGGAGGATTAAATGAGTTAATATATATAAATATATAATATACATAAAGCACCTAGAACAGTGCTTGTCCAAAGGAAACACTAATAAATGTCAGCTATTAGAATGGTAGTCGTTTAAACATTTTTACATCACACAACGTGCCAAGGTGACCCCGCTGGTGAGCGACATCCACAGGGTCACAACCCCAGTCTGCCTGAATCCTCCTGCCCCACACCTCGCTGCTGCCTGCGCGGCAGAGTTCACGCGATTCTGCTTCAGAGCTGGGTAAGCTGCCTCTCCGCCTGTGCCCTCACTCCCCAGGGGCTGGGCCCACGTCTGACTCACATCTCCCCTCCGCAGCCCCAAACACAGCAAGTCCACAGACCCCACGCCAAGAAGCGGGGCAGAGCTGCGGTCAGCAGAGGCGGGCCGGGGCTCCTCGCCCCAGAGGCCTGCTGCCCCCTGCTGGCTGGAATGTCCCCTGCTGGCGGCTGAGAATCTGGTCTGGGCCAGACCCTCTCCAGGGAAACCTGAGCGACGTCCCCTGCCGGGGAGACAGACAAGTACCCACCAACTCTGATACCAGGAAGGGGGAAACAGACTCTTCCCAGGAAACTCTTCCTCCTTCTGCCACCAGAGGGCAGAAGAGTGCTGTTTTGCAGCATTTGAGGCTAGTGCACTCCTGGGCTCCGAGCTGGAAGGAGGCTTGGACTACAGGCAAAGAACAAGGAGAGGAGCCCCGGGCCAGGTTTTAGAAGACCGTAGCGTCGGCGGGAGGCCTGCATCTGTGAGGCGGCTTTCGAACGAATCCCCTGTGGCGCTCCCTCCTTTCCGGAAGCGGTTTTCTCTCTCATCTAAACCCAGGGCCTCCCTCCTCCGGTGGAGGCAGAGCCAAGGCTGAACAATGTTCTGAACTTACAAATACCTTCTGGGCCGTGAACCTTAACAGCACCGGGTCACCCCACCTGCAGGGTGCGGAGGGAGTGCTCGGTGGACTGGCTTCCCCAGCGGCAGGGGGGCCAGGCCTGTCCCGCCCCTTCTCCAAGAGTGGACAGAATTGCGCAAAGAGGCAGAGGGCTGTAACCCCAGCCTGTCTCCCTGCCCGTCCTTCACAATGATATTCTCCAAACCTAAATCTCATGGCTACTGCCCCATGTCCCACTGCCCGGAAAGGACTGCCGACTTTGTCAACCTCATTTCTTCCCAACTCCCACGCTGTCCTCCTGGCCGTGCTCACCTGCCCTCGGCAATTATTCTCTGTCCACGCCTCTGCCATCCTGCCTTTCTGACCCTCCTGTCCTTACTGACTGAGCACATCCTTTATCCGGCTGCAGGACTCAGTTCAGATCCCGCCTCCTCTGAGCGGCTTCCACATGATGCCCCCACATCAGCTCAGGCGCACCTCACCTGAAAACCCACAAGCCCCTGTCTTCACCTTCACTGATGTGCCTGGGCCCTCCTCCTATAATTATGTCTTCCTGTTAGACTGCACTCCAGCAGAGCTCAGGCAACTCTGTCAAATGAATGAGTGAATGAACACTTGGCATAACCAAAGAGGATGGTCAAAACAGGCCACAGAAAGCGCTGAAGAACTGGTTAGATAACTATAAAAGATTACAGTATTTAGTCATCAAGCATGAGATAAAAATCTAGCAGCAGATAACAAGATACTGTCCTGTTTTTATCAATTGGATCTCAGTAAGCCCCGAGATAAACTGCTAAGAATGTATTTCACAGATGAGGAATCCGAAGATTACACTGGAAAGCAATAATCCAGAATCTCTCAATTTGGAAGTGATAGAGTCAAAACTTGAACCTAGACCCTAAGATCTGAAACTCCAGTTCTCCTGGTAAAACAAACTCACAGAGGAAGGAAAGGCCTAAATCTGAGCAGGGATGCTGACACTCGGAATGCTTTCTGAATTCAGGAGTGGCCCAAGAGGCCCCTGAAAATTAGGCTGAAAATATAAAAAATGATTCAACGAAGGCTGAGATAATTTGGGGGATGCTAACTCTCTAACTGGTAATTACTGAAGACAGGGAAGCTCCGGGCTTTCTGAGCGGCTGTTACGATTACCAATTAATCTCAGCAATTAACACCTGTGTTGAAAGACCTGGCATACACCCCCACTCTCAGAGAGCCCTGGGCAGAGAGGCCAGCCCCGCCACGCTGGCAGGCAGAGAAGTGAAGGGCAAGAGAAGGGAAGTAAGGAAGTCAAAGGTAAAACTGGAGCCAAAATAAACACCACACGGCCTGTCCCTTTAGTGTTAAGCAAACTTGGCGAGTGGCTTCCTTGTGGCCAATACCAAGAGGAAAACAGTGAGTTACGGGACTCACAGCTAGGGGCACAGGCTCTGGCGCACCTGCCTAGGTGTGAGTCTGACTCTGTGCCTTCGTGGCTGTGTGGCCTTGGACAAGTGAACTAACGTCTCTGAGCCTCAGTTCTTTATCTGTAAAATGGGGAAGACAGCAGTAGCGCTTCCTCAGATTTTGCATAGACTGAATGAATTAACTCATTTGCAGCACTTAGCACAGAGCTTAACACAAAATAAGCGCTCTAAAGGTTATTTTAAGAATAGGAAAAAAACCAAACATTAATGACACCATCTCTGATGCCGAAACATTCACAAGAGACCCAACTGCAGTCCAGGCACACCGTCTCTGGTGGTCCTGATCCAGTGATGAGCTCTGGAACACAGAGAGCTGTGACGATAAAAAGATGCTCACTTCGTTGAAAGTGGTGGCTGCCGGGAGCACCATCTCTGAGGCACGTCTACTTTCACGGGGGAAAAGCACGACACTGGAACGTGTCAGCACACAGCCTTGCGCTTGGCCGTCCTGATCTAAGCGAGCCACTGTGGGACACACACAACCAAACAGTCATTTCAGAAAGATCTGGAAGCTCTACAGAGGAGGGAATGCAGAAGGCACACTTGGAAGAAGAGAGAGCAGTAGGAAGCCACTTATAAATGTGTGCCCTGGACTAAGACAGGGGGAAGGAGAGACAGGATAGCACGGACAGGTCCTGGAATGAGCACTCACCTGGAGTTTTAAAGCCTGGAGAGTGGATGGGGCCATGAAGAGACAGGGAACCTCAGAAGTGAGGTCCATAGCCCAGAAGACATTATGGGCACCCCTAGAGAGTGCGGGCAAGAAATCAGGTGTCTTAAGACAAAGGGTCCCTGACACACGGATAGATGCATAACACACTGCGTTACCCACGTGAATGGGCAGCCGAGTGTTACAGCTGGTATGCACTCCCTAAGTGTGTTTATAGACGGAAATAAATGCCCGAGGGCTAAGGTATGGTTAAGCAAAGCACAGTGCTGCCCGTGGATGATACATCACAAAGCAGTTGAAAATGACATATTTGAAAATAATGCAGAATAAAAATTTTCCTGCAATACAAATTAGATTAGAACAACCGTGTGACACTTGGAAATGAACTCAGAAATAAAATATAACTGGGTCATAATGAGAAGATTATGAATGAAGATTAAGAATGTTGTGATTTCAATGCCTTTGAGAAAATCAAATGGCTCATACATATGCAAAGATGTTTTACTTCACTCAGTTTAACAAGTGCAAATCACAGCAACACTGAAATATTTCTCATTCATCAGACGCAAAAATCCAGAAGTTTAATAATATACTCTGTTGGAGAGGTTGTAGAAAAACAGGCACTCATAGACACTGTTTCGGGGAGGGTAAACTGCACCACTACTGTGTCAGCAGAGTAAGGGGCTCCCCAAAGATGTCCAGACCCTAATTCCCAGAACCTGTTAAGTTCTGTGGGAAAGGGGAAATTAATCAGCTGACCTTGGGATGGGGAGATTATCCAGATGAGCTCAATGGAATCACAAGGGACCTTTAAAAGTAGGAGAGGGAGGTAGAGGAGTCAGAAAAGGTGATGACAAAGCAGGGGTCAGAGTGATGTGGTTGCTGCTAGCTTTGTAATAAGTTGTTACAGCACACATTGGAAAGTAATACATCTGCATGGAGAGCAATTTGGCAATATCCATCAAAATTACCTAGTAGCTCAGCGGGTAAAGAATCCACCTACAATGCAGGAGGACCCCGGTTCGATTCTTGGGTCAGGAAGATCCTCTGGAGAAGGGATGGGCTCCCCACTCCAGTATTCCTGGGCTTTCCTGGTGGCTCAGCTGGTAAAGAATCTGCCTGCAATGAGGGAGACCTGGTTCGATCCCTAGGTTGGGAGGATCCCCTGGAGAAAGGAACGGCTGGCTACCCACTCCAGTATTCTGGTCTGGAGAATTCCACAGACTGTATAGTCCATGGGGTCGTGAAGAGTCGGACAGGACTGACATTCACTTTCACCAAAATTACAAATGACCTCTGTTCCTTCCTTGGGAAATTTCTCCAAGAAACTAAGTGGGATCTAAGTAGATGGCTGACAGGAGTGAGACCTCACAGTATACCCGAGTTTCTTCTTTAAAAAAAATTTTTTTTATTTGGCCGCATGGGGTCTTAGTTGCCGCACACAGGATCTTTAGTTGTGGCATGTGGGAACTGGCTCCCTGACCAGGGATTGAACCCGGGCCTCCTGCATCGGGAGCGTGAAGTCTCAGTCACTGGACCACCAGGGAAGTCCCCCCAGAGTTTCTTTATACCAGAATTTCAAGTCTGGTTCATCCTATTTCCTGAATACATCTCCAACTCATTTCTTTGCTCTCCCACAGCCATCTCTGCTCTGGTCCAGGCTACCATCACCTCTTTCTGGGTTGCCGCAATCCCTTCCTAACCAGACTTTCTGATTCTAGCTCACTCCTCCAATCCATCCTCAAACTGCAGTAAAAGTGACCTTTCCAAACATAAATCTCATTCTGTCACTTGCTCTGCCTAGAACACTCCTGTTACTCGCCAGGACCCTGACCAGCCGGCATCCGCCTCTCTCTCTCCAGAGGGGACTCATCTCCCACTACTCCCAACCGCTTCCAGCCACAACATCGTTCTAGCAGTCCTACGAATGCATATTTCACTTTGGCTTCCAAACCTTTTTGCACCTATCACCCATCTTTCACTCTCTCTATCCAGGTCAACTCTTAGGTATCCTTAGGTCTCGACAATATATACCTCATCCTTACCAGAAACCTTCCCTCACTTCCTGAAACTGAGTCGGCTCTCCAAGAGCTCCCTAGTTCATCCCAGCCTAGTTCATCCTAGCCTCATCACCCAGCCTTAGATCGTCCCCTTAAGTCTGTTCCTTTGCCTGGCCCGCCCACTGGCATATGCTCTGCTTCCGCGGGGACTTTATCTGGGTACCGCAGCATCCCCAACACCAAGCCGGGGTGGATAGATAGGTTCTGTGGGAAACCCTTGCTGCAATGAACATCACTAAGGTTCTAAGTCTCTAAGATTCTATTTGCTGTCTCCAGATTCTGTGTTTGAAAGGCCGATGCCTTTAGGATTCTGATTTTACGTTATTAAAAAGCGCGTCCACTTCTAGTTCGCATGCCTAGGTGCTCAAAGTTTACGATTTCAACTCTCTGGAACCAGTACTTCACTCTTAACCTTCCGGAGCGTCTGCGGCGGGCCGCCGGGCAGGTTCGACCGCCTTAGCCCACCCGCGCCCAGGGGGTCACTAGACACCACCCAGGCTCCCCGGCACCCCCGACCCCCTCACCTGGCCGCCTGCATGAGCGCGCTCCAGCCGTAGTGGTTGCGGCTGTTGACCGAGGCGCCGCGTCGCAGCAGGAAGCGCACCAGCGGCTCGTGGCCCCCGGCCGCCGCGAACTGCAGCGCCGTGTTGCCCGCCTCATCCGAACAGTCCACGGGCACTGGCGCTCCGGCCGCCGCCCCGGGCCCGGCCGCCTCGGGCCCCGCCGGCTCCGCGCCCGCCTCGGGCTCCGCGCCGCGCTCCGCGGGTTCCGCAGCCCCCGGCTCCAGCAGCCGCCGCGCAGTCTCCGTGTCGCCCTGATCGCAGGCGCGCAGCAGCAGCTGGAAGGCCGGGGGCAGCCCGCCCTCGCCCATCGCGGCCCGCAGCCCGGGTCTGTGAGCTGGGCCCGCCGCGCCGGCTCCGCCCCCGGATACCGCACGCCGGCGCCCACTTCCGCCGGCCCGCGCGCCTACTGTGTGCCGGCCGTGTGCGGGGGCCGGGGCGCGCGCCTACTGGGTGCCCGGCGCGCGCCCGGGGCGGGAGCGCGCCTCAGTCGCCCGCACCGGGGGCGGGGAACCGGGCGGGGGTGGGCCGCGGGTTCCGGGAAGCTCCAGGCAGCGTCCGCCGCCGAGCTCGCGAGGGCGAGTTTGAGTTTTCGGCGCCCGCTTGGGGTCCTCCTCGCCGCTCCAGAGACTTCCTGCCAGAGAAGGTTGCAGCGACCTCTCCAGCGCTCCTCACGCCGCGAGCTCCCGACCACTGGCCCGGGGTCTGAGCCCACAGCCTCATAGACCTGTGGCGCGCGCCGCTGACCCCAGCACCCGGCACTAACCCGGCGCCTCCTCAACGGTCGTTGGCTGAGTTGAGGTGCGATTGGGCCCACTCTGTCTTCCCGCAATGGCCTGCCCGGCCATCAGTGCCGTTCTTGTCTGGGACGGGCGTCAGGGCTACAAGCACCTCCCACAGCTCCATGCCTCCTCATCAGTGGTCCCTGAAGCACCACCATCTGCGACATTTTACAAATGCAACTTTTCTCATCTTACCCAGACCTACTGAATCGGAAACCGAACGTGGAGTCCAGTCACTTGTATCTTAAGCCCTCTAGGCGATTCTGAAGCAGGTTAAAGTTTGAGGCCCACTGTCAGTCACTGGGAAGGGCCCACGTCCAATTTACAGCAGTAACTAAGGCTGATACGAACAGCCCACTCATTGGAAAAGACCCTGATGCTGGGAAAGATTGAAGGCAGAAGGAGAAGAGGGCGACAGAGGATGAGATGGTTGGAAGGCGTCAAGGACTCCATGGACATGAACTTGGGTAAACTCCGGGAGATAGTGAGGGACAGGGAGGACTGGCCTGGTACAGTCCTTGGGGGTTGCAAAGAGTTGGACACGACTTAGCAACTGTACAACTAAGGCTCGAAGACGTTATGTCTTACCAAAGACCACACAACTGTCGTGCGGAGAGCTGTGACTAGGACCCAGGTCTTCTGACATCTAGTCCAGTTCTCTTTCTATCTCAACAAGTATTTATTGAGTGCCCACTATGTGTGCCAGGCACTGTTTTAGGCGCTGGAGAGACTGCAGGGAAAGGAAAATAAAATCCCCTGCCATCCTGGGCCTGACAGTGGAAAAAGACAGGCAGAAGCAAGTAAGTAACTTGTATGTCAGGTTGTGATGTGTTTTTAAACAAGAAACAGAACATAACAAAATCGAAGCAAATGGGCTAAAGGATGGGATGTCGTTTTATAATAGGCTGGGTAAAGAAGAATCACTAAGAAGGTGACATTTTCACAGAGACCTGAAGGAACTGAGCAATCAAGTAACACTGACATTTGGAGAGAGTGCAATCCAGGCAGAGGGAAAGACAAAGATTCTAATAAGAACAGCCCGGCCAGCAAATTGCTTTACTGCTGCCTTCCTATTCATCGCGATAACAGAGGTTAACATTCTGATCTGGGGTAATTGGTTTCCGAAGACTGTGAGCTGTGGCCCCAAAGTCTAGCAAAAAGCTGGATGTTGAGTAGGTGTTTAGTACATTATTGTTTAAAGGACTATGTCGTGTATGTAGAATTATAACACAGAACAAAACTGGATGAGGGTGTGAGGAAGGAATAAGGGTCATGGCTTTGGCAGATCAAAAGAAGGTGGTAATGCCCTTGGGGTCTGGGCCGGCAGGCTGGAAGAGAAAGTCTTTTAGGTGAAGAGTAAAATGCGGGAAGTCTTGAAAGTACACAGGGCTCAGATTGCAAAATGCTTCAGTACCAGGGATTTATTCTGTGCGTAATGGATAATCATGGAACGTGTTTGAGCAGGTGAGTTAATGGGGACAGAGCCAATCACTGGCAGTGCTGGAGGTGGTACAGTGATATCTCAGCGATAACGTGGGTTCGGTGCCAAGCCATTGCAAAAAGGCGGGTCAAGTGACTTTTGGTTTCCCAGTTCATATCAAAGTTATGTTTACACTGTACTGTAGTGAGTGCACCATAGTCTGACAACACATTGTAAACACCTTAATTTAAAAATACTTTTTTGCCAGAAGTGCTAAGCATCATCTAAGCCCTGTGAGTTGTAATCTTTTTGCAATAGTTAACATCAAAAATCACTGATCACAGATCACCAAAACGGATGAAATCATAATGAAAAAGTTGGAAATACTGCCAGAATTACCAAAATGTGATAGCGATACAAAGTAGGCAAATGCTGGTGGAAAAACGGTGCTCATAGACTTGTTCCATGCCGGGTTGCCACAAACCTTCACTCTATAAAAGATGCCACATCTGGGAAGCATGATAAAGGAAAGCACAATAAAACACGGCGTGAGTGTACACAGTCACTCATTTCCAGATTTGGCCTCATTCACCAACAGAGATGAGAACAACTTCCTATCAATGTCTAACTTGGTTCCTTGAAAATCCTGAGCAACTGCTTCCTTGTATTATTCTATTTATTAAGGTGTCTTTTCTTATACTTTACTAACTACTTATTTCATCGTAAAAGTAAGATCAGTTCAGTTCAGTTCAGTCGCTCAGTCATGTCCGACTCTTGGCGACCCCATGAATCGCAACACACCAGGCCTCCCTGTCCATCACCAACTCCCGGAGTTTACTCAAACTCATGCCCATCAAATCAGTGATGCCATCCAGCCATCTCATCCTCTGTCATCCCTTTCTCCTCCTGCCCTCAATCCTTCCCAGCACCAGGGTCTTGTCCAATGAGTCAACTCTTCGCATCAGGTGGCCAAAGTATTGGAGTTTCAGTTTCAGCATCAGTCCTTCTAATGAACACCCAGGGCTGATCTCCTTTAGGATGGACTGGCTGGATTTCCTTGCAGTCCAAGGGACTCTCAAGAGTCTTCTCCAACACCACAGTTCAAAAGCATCAATTCTTCGGCGCTCAGCTTTCTTCACAGTCCAACTCTCACATCCATACATGACCACTGGAAAAACCATAGCCTTGACCAGACGGACCTTTGTTGGCAAAGTAATGTCTCTGCTTTTTAATATGCTATCTAGGTTGGTCATAACTTTCCTTCCAAGGAGTAAGCGTCTTTTAATTTCATGGCTGCAGTCACCATCCGCAGTGATTTTGGAGCCCCAAAAAATAAAGTCTGACACTGTTTCCACTGTCTCCCTGTCTATTTCCCATGAGGTGATGGGACCAGATGCCATGATCTTAGTTTTCTGAATGTTAAGCTTTAAGCCAACTTTTTCACTCTCCTCTTTCTCCAAGCAAAAGCTCCTTTCCCTTTTCCACTTTCCCAGTCCTACTTCCCACAGGTAACCAATATTCACATTTATTTTATCTTTACAAAAATATTTCATATGTATTCAAACATGCACACCTACTTATAGGCATTAATCAAGCTTCTTGATTGCAAGTAGCAGAAATTAACTCTCTGGATAATTTAAGAAGAAAGGGGATTTAATATGAGGTTTGTTCATAGCTCACAGATCCCACAGGGCCAGAGAACCAGCCCCGAAGATTCCACAACCAAGAACAATGCCCCGAATCATGCCAAGCTGCACCTCACACCGGGATGGAGTCTGCACAGGCCCTTTTTGGTGTCACTGGTTTCAAAGTCCGAGCCAGAGATGGGAGCATCTGAGTGGCCTGGCCAGCTAGTGTGTTTTGCCTTGCAGAAAGGGAGCTGGGAAAATGCATTTTTAGCATTTTCAGCATGTATAATGGGAGGTAGGCTCCACTGTGGTGCCCCAGAAGGTAGGGTACCTGGATAGGAAAGGGTTTTGATGCTGGGCAGCCAAAGGATAACAAAGGTCTACTACAAATATTCCCTCTAGGGTGGATCTCTGTTGCTTATACCTGTCTTGCCTCTCCTACTCGGGAAAGAGACACTCTGTTTTCTGGGGGAGCCTCCTTCCCCCACTCTCAGGCTGAGTGGTTCAGTGATTAGTGTATGTCCAAGCCCATTCCAGTTTCTTCAGCCCAGGATTTCTTGTTAAAGCAGATGGGAAGAAGACCCTCTCTGCTGAGGTCCTCAGCTGTCATAAGTAGGCTGGGGCTTGCTCTGTCCCCACTTAAAGATGGCCTGCCTGAGACTGAAGCCACTCTACAGAAAGCAGACACAAGTGGTGGAGAAAGATGGAGTCAGAGCCGCCGCCCATCTCCCAGTGCTTTCCAGTTAGGTTTGTCTTGAGCAGGGTGGTTGTTACGTGCAATCCAGGCCTTAACAAATGCATTTTTTAAAAAGTTTTGAAAGCAATGGGTTGCTACTATGCATGCTATTTTGAACCTCCCCCCCACCCTTTTTTTCATTGAACAAGTGGCTTAGGCATCTTTCCATGTAGGTGAATGTAGATCTATTGCATCCTTTTCAGTGGTTGCATATAACACCATTAAGCAGATGTACCATAATTTATTTAATCATTTTTTAATGATGCACAATTAGGTTGTTTCCAGTTTTCTGCTGTTATTAAAAAAATATCTGCGTTGAATGGCACTTGTAGCAGTCAGGGTCCCAGCAGGTGACAGATGGTATATTTGGCTGGGGAAATGACGACCATTTACTAACGGACTAATTACAGATATGTGGGCAGATACTAAGAGCCACAAGGGATGATGCAGTACTCAGAGGCTGATGGCAGTAGGGAGCCATTACCAATCCAGGCCTAAAGGGGGAAGGGAGAGAGCAGTTACCAGAGTTCTGCAAGAGAGAAAACTGGAGAAATGTACCTGATGGGAGTCGTGGTCTCTAATAGAGGGGTGCAGCCAGCCTATGGCAACCCAGCAGAAACAATCCCCAGAATAAAAACCTCTGGCCTCATCCTCCTCCTGCCCCCTGATCTCTTGCCAGTGCTTCTCATTGGTCAAACCTGTTAGCCAGAGGTTCAGAGCCTACTGACATCAACCGCTCCCAGGGAGGAGAGACTGAGGGGACAAAAAAAGAATCCAGTCACTTGCTGCTCAAACTGGTCCCTGGACCAACAGCATCAGTACCTCCTAGGAGCTCCTTAGAAATACAGAATCTTGGGTCCACCAGACACCTATTGGACCAGAATCCATTTCAACACCATTCCCAGGTGATTTGTGTGCACAAAGATTTTGAAGAATGGATCCAGCACATCTTGGTACATAAATCTCTTCTGCAAGTGTATCTACAGTCTTCTTTATGAACTCTCTTCTAGGATTTTTTCACTGATCCCTATTTTGATCTGGGTCCTCTGAGAATCAAATGCCATAATGGTTTTTGCCTGGGAGAAATGCTTGTATAGGATAAAGGTGGAAAGGAATTGGGAAAGAGAAGGAGCGCCCTCAGACCAAGATGCAGGTGTAAGTGGGAAAAGGGAGTGGGAGGGAAGGAGGCTTGGGTAGAAAGAGCTTCAGATTGCCCTGCGATTTGGGGGATGACTCAGCCAGGCTGATGGGGAGTACCCAGGCCAAGGGAGTCTGCTAAGGCTTCCTGCATCGGACAGAAATGGCTGGCTTCTGGTGTCGCCACCATGGGAGAAACCAGAGGAAGCGTAGCCTCAGGAAGAACATCATAGCTAGAGGTTCTCCGTCCGCTGTTCTCCCTGAAGCAGATTCTCTTGAAGGGCCAGCTGAGTGGTGCACCTCCATCACAGACACAATCCCTGTTCAACCAACGTTGACTGCCTCCTGTGTGCCGGACATTATGTGTGTTGAGATGGTCCCCAGGGAATCCCACACGATTGTGGAACAGGGCAGACTGTAAGCTTTTGTCGTCAATTCAGAGGAAAGGGTCAGAGTTTGAGAGTGTCACTGACAGCTTCATGGCAGAGCTTGACCACAAGTTGGGCAGAAAGACTGGACGTGATCTGGGTAGTTGTGCAAAAAGAGAGGAAACAATGCTGGAAAGAGAGAACAGGGATCCAGAGATTGGCGTGATGGATTAGAAGGGAGGTAAGAAGAGTGTAAGTAACCTCTAAAGAATATTGATTTACCTTAAAATATCTTTTTTTTCCTGATAAGATGATAATATTTGTTGCAAGAATTCCAGTGTTGTAGAAATATAGAATGTTGGCTTCTTTAGCTCCATGACTTTGGGTATTTACCATCATATCCCTTGAATCTAGTACATTGACTGTCGTAGTAGGTGATCAATAAATATTTGTTGAAAAAATAGTAAATGGAATGAAAATGAAACGGCCAAAGAATCTCACTGATCAGAAATAAGTATGACATGATTAATGGTTTGGTGAATATTTCGTTAGAGTTTTTCCTTTGTTCGTATCAACATACTTTACCCAAATAGGATCATATTATTCATTCGGCTCTACAACTTGCTTTTTTTTACTTAACAATGCATCTTAAGCTCATTTGTATGTTAAAAACCTAGAATTAATGTCACTCTTATTAATGACACTGTATGGATGTGCAGTACTTTATTTTATAGTCTCCTATTAGTGGATATCTGGGTTGTTTCCAACTTTTTGATTTTACATACGATACTGCAATAAGCTTCATGTAAGCTTATCTCTTGAGCACTTGCAAATCTGTTTCTGTTGAATAAACTGGTAGATGTGAAATTGCAGAATCAACAAGATATAAACACTAACATTGCAAATAAATCTTGCCTAATCGCTTTCCAAAAGGTTATACCAGTTTGCATTCCAACCAACTGGATAAGAGTGTCTGTTTATTCACATCCTTGACAACACTGGAATTAATAACCTGTTTTATCTTTTCCAATCTGATAGGTGAAAAACTATTTTGGAGTAAGTTTAGTTTGCATGCTTTTTAAGTAGAGAAGTTGAAGATATTCTGATACATTTATAGACCTTTTTATATCTCTTTTTTGTGGGAGCTGTCTATTCAAATCCTTTGGTCATTTTTATTTCTATTTTTTCTTTTTATTTCTCTGTTAATTTATATATTGAGTAAATGTCATCTGCAAATATGTCTTTCTGACTTGTCTTTTGTTTTGAGCTTATATTATTTTGGACCTTACAAAATTTAAAAATTTTATGTAGTCAAATTTGTAAATCTTTTCCATAATGAATCTCTGCATTTTTCATCCACTCCTTTCATCATTGGATTTTATTTTATTTTTTTGTTTACTTTGACATTCTTAAATCATCTGAAATTTGCTTTGGTGTAAAGTGTGAGGTTGGGGCTTCCCAGGTGGCGCTAGTGTTAAAAAACCCACCTACCAATGCAGGAGACAAAAGAGACGCAGGTTCGATCCCTGGGTCAGGAAGATCCCCTGGAGGAGGGCAGAGCAGTCCACTCCAGTATTCTTGCCTGGAGAATCCCCATGGACAGAAGCCTGGCAGGCTACAGTCCATGGGGTCACACAGAGTTGGACATGACTAAAGAGACTTAGCTTGCATGCAAGGTGTGAGGCTGGCATTTAACTTTATTTTTCCAAATGTTTATCAAGTTGCCATGATCACTGATTGTATCAGCTGTCTTTTCCCCACTAATGTTTCAAGTACCATTACCATATGTCTTACTAGACTCTAAAAGAAATGTAATGACCCTCTCTGAAGGGAACTAATATGACAAATCAAAAGTGCCTTCTACAGAAATCTATCTGTTGGTTGAGCAGCAAATAAAGATGGTGCAGTCAAAGAACAAATAAGCTCCTCAAACTAACAAGAAACCCAAGGAGAGGGTAAGCTACTCAATTTGGGAAGAGGTATGAGAAGAATTAAGGTCCCCACTGAAATTGCCCTCTATGGATGCCAACTTATCATCATTAGTAATATTTACATAATACTCTGGGTAAGCAGAGTAGCTTGTTACTTTACCTCTATTAACACACTATTTTAGTTCTAATAGTTCCCAGGTGGTACCAGTCTGCTGATCTAAGGACCACACTTCGAGTAGCAAAGCACCAGGCATTTTCCATTTGCTCTTGCAAAAGCTCTTTCCACCCTTTCCAAAAACCTTACTCGGGTACTGTTATTATCACCAGCACTTTAAAGATCAGCACTTGGAGTTGAAAGAGGTTAAGTAACTTTCCTAAGGCCTCACAGCAGTCTGTGATAGGGCTGGGGCTTGAGCTCAGGCAAGCGGGCTCCAAGGAGCTGGTCCTGCCCACGAGGCTAAGCTGCCGGTGGTCTCACAGCAGCCTGCCGCTGAGGTGTGGGCGGGAAATCCTGAACTAGGTCCTTGACACCTGGACTCAGATCCTCGTTCCGCCACTTGTGTGTTGTGTGACCATGGACAAACTGCCTCACTTCTCTGAACCCGAGTTTTCTCATCTGACTACCTTGCAAGGTTGTCAGGGGGTAAAGTGAGATTATACATGAAAAATAAAGTCTAGCAGTCCATTTATATACATATATATATATATATATATGCAGATATAGTTAAGGTTTAGCAGTTTATATAAAGTCTAGCAATTTATATATACATATATATGCATAGACTTTATAATATGCATATATGTAAATAAAAAGCAGCAGTTTATTTATATATATGCATATTATAAAGTCTATGCATATATATGTATATATAGATAAAATGCTAGACTTTATATATATAAACATGCCTGCCTAAGTACCTTCTGTCATGGCCAACACTTTTCGACCCTGTAGACTGTAGTCCGCCAGGCTTGTCTACCATGGGATTCTCTAGGCAAGAATACTGGAGTGGGTTGCATTCCCTCCTTCAGGGCATCTTCCCAACCCATGGATCAAACCCATATCTCTTATGTCTCCTACATCGGCAGACAGGTTCTTTACCACTAGCGCAACCTGGGAATATATATATATATGTATGTATATATACATACATATATATATAATCTATATGGGTGCTCAATATTATATATATATAAATCCTCAATAAGTGACAGCTTGTATGCATTAGCTGGGACTTGAACCTCGGTCTTATAAGGCCTAATTCCATCACTCTCTTCTCTGCAACTGAACCTCTATTGGGAAGTATTCCAATCTGGTAAACTAATCCAAGTTGTAATCCTTGTCTGTTTTCTAATCTGACCACAGATCTTAAATGTGTTGAGTGTTTGGACAGAGGCCAAAAGACACAGCTCCAAGCCTTTCCTCACACCTGCTTCCAACCAGCAGACTGTTGTGGATGGAGTCACCTCCCACCAGTCCGATGGCAGCAGCACTTCTGGGTTGGAGCTGCGTTTCCTGGTTCACTCCAAACCCCATTCCTGTCCTGGAGCCCTGGGGCAGATGCTCATGGAAGACCCATATCCTCCAGGGAGCCCAGTTCCTGGAGACTGTAAATCAAAGCAGATGGCAAGTTAGATCCTACTCGGCCTGAGCCATCGACTTGTTGGAGACCATCTCCCCTCTCTGTGTCTCAGGCCCCCCGTGTGTAAAATGAGAGAATCAGACCAGGCTTCTGCCTCTTAACTTTTGGCTTAACTTTTTAACTTTGGATCCCTTTGAAAATAGGGAATATCTGATGAAAAGCTTTGGACTAGTTTACACACTCTAACTTTCAATAGGAGATACAAGACTATCAATTTCCCTGAGTTGGGCACCAGCAGAAGGAGTTCCGGATTAACCAATATAGGATTTCAAATCTCTGAAATCACTTTAACATTCAGGTATCCATAGAAACATAACTTCTTCACAGAAGCCTTCCTAAACCCCTAAACCAGACTCTACTAGTATAAGTCCTTTTAGCACCCTGTAATTTTTCTTCAAAATACTTATCACAACCCTAATAAGTTGTCTTTTTATTATCTATCCATTCCATCACACTGTCAACACCATGATGTCAAAAGTGTCTGTCTTATAACAAAGATTCTCTCCATGACCAAACTCTAGACGGGTTCCTCCAAACCTTCTTCTTGACTAGGGCTCAACCATGGGCTGTAAAAGCTATAGACTCAACACAAATGATTTTATCCACCCACTTCCCCTCACATTAAAAATACTTAAACACTAACATAGTTTCAAAGACTATGACCCTGGGACTTCCCTGGCAGTCCAATGGTTAAGACTCCAGGTTCCCACTGCAGGGGGAGCAGGTTTGATCCCTAAGAGGGAAACTGAGATCCTGCACGCCATGCAGATCAGGCAAAAAAAAAAAACAAAAAAAAAACTATGATCTCTTAAGTGCCTGCCTGAGAAAGCTCAAGGCTATCCAAAGAATTTGCTGTTTGTTCTGTCCAACACCTAACCGGAGGCCCCTGACCACCTTTCCTTACAGCATTTACTAAAAGGGGCTTAGAGTTGTAAATCTTTCTCTGTCCCTTAAGATGTGTATATATCTCCTAAAATTCAGGAGTATCTGTCTTAAAGACCTGGAAGCCATTCTTTTAAAATGCAATTGTCAGAAAAGACAGGGCCTCTGTTTCCCAGCCACAGCAGGAGCATTGAATCTGACTTTGATGACTGCCAGCCAACAGACATGTCTGGGCTAATCATTTACACTGACCAATCCTTTGTAATTTTTCACTTCTTCGACTCTACTTAAAACTCCCAGTTAGCTCTGTGCAAATCAAAGTTGAATGAATCCATACTGGACCCTCTCTCCTAGTGCAATAGTGTGTTACTGATTCAAATCTGTTCTTCCCACTTTAACTAGTTGTTAAAGTCCAGCTGTGTTTATCACTGATATGCGCTCATTATATAGCGTGCCTATCCCCTAGCATGGTACCTGGCACATCCCAGATGCTCAATAATATTTCCTGCTGAAATATGTTGATTAACATCACCCATTTGTTCCAGTTATCTATCGTTGTGTTACAAACCATCCCAAAACTTCATGGTGTAAGACAATCTTATTCTGTTCATGGATTCTGTGGGTCAGGGGTTTGAAGACCACACTTCTCTGGTCTATGATGTCTGGGGACACAGCTGAGATGATGTGAAATGACTGAGGAGGATGGCTTCTTCACTTCCAAGATGGCTTCTTCACTCACCTGTCTGATGCCTGGGCTCTCTGGGGTGGCTGAAGGTTGGGTTCAGCCGACACTGTTGACTGGGTGTCTGCCTATGGCCTCTCTAGCATGATGGCATCAGGATAGTCATATTTCTTTCCTGACAGCTCAAGACTCCAAGAACAGTGGGCCCATGAAGTTTCCAAAGGTGGAAACTTCATGGCCTTTTATACCTAACCTAAGAAGTTAAACCTAACTTCTTTGCTAACTTCTTTTCTAGTGTAAACCTAACTTCTTTGCTACCATATTCTATTGGTTGAAGCACTTATAAGTCTGCCTTGATTCAAGGGGAGGGAGTTTCAAATAATTTGCAGCCTTGCTTTATTTATTTGTATTTATTGATTGGCTGTACTGGGTCTTGTTTCTGCATATGGACTTTTCTCTAGGTGTGGTGGCCGGGGGCTACTCTTGTGTTGTGGCACGCGATCTTCTTATCGTGGTGGCTTCTCTTGTTGCAGAGCATGGGCTCTAGAGCACGTGGACTTCTTTGGCTGTGGCTTAAGGGCTCCAGAGTGCAGATTCAGTGGCTTGTGGCACACAGGCTTAGTTGCCCTGCAGCATGTGGAATCCTCCCAGACTAGGGATCGAACCCATGCCTCCTGCAATGACAGGCGGATTCTCCACCACTGGAGCACCAGGGAAGTTCTGCAACCTGGTTTTAAAATCACCGTAGTATCAGAGTCAGATTTGGGAAGAATTCTCTTGCAACTAATCCTCAGTGAGGATTAGACTTGAATGCCTAGAACAGAAAACCCATAGAAACAGTGGCCTCAATACTATAGAAGTTTATTTCTCTCTCACATAAGCAAAGCCTGGAAGGAGACCATTTGGACTGGTTCAGTATCCACAGTGTTAAGGAACTGGACTCCTGCCCTGGTGTTTCACCATTTTCAGTGCATGACCCAAGGAGGTTGGTTGAGCTGCAGTCTTCATAGCCACAATCCAGCCAGCAAGGAAGAAAGGTAAGGAAGTTTCCTTTGAGGACATGACTCAGAAGCCCCATCTGACACCACCACTTATGGCCCATCAGTGGTACAATTAAGTCACTTGGCCATGCCTAGCTGCAAGGAAGGCTGGGAAATCTAGTCTTTATTTTGGAAGATCATGGGTCCAGAAAAACAAGCAATTTTTTTTTTTTTAAAGGATTCTACTGTTAAGGAAAATGAGAAGATTGGATGTTGGCAGATATCTAGCAGTCTCTGCCACACCTTTTTATCCTGTTCTATTTTCTGTTCTGCTACTGATCAGCAGTGGGCCTGAACAAGATGCTTCCTCTGGCCTGGTTACCAAGTTCTCTGGTAATTAGGGATGAGGATGCTGCAATCTAATGAAGAAGTTGAAATGATTAAGCAAATAAAGTGTCAAGGCTCTGATTTCAGGGAGGAGAACTGGGAGCACCACCCAATCAGCCTCCTTTCTACTTTTCTGGGTGGTTTTCCCCTGGGATTTCTGGGAGCAGATTTTGAAAACTCCCAAACAGATTTGCTAAGTTCTTTCTAGCAAGAAGACCTAAAGAATTCATGTCTGTTACATTTTGGGAGTAACTTCTCTCTGCACTTAACCAGGCTAAGCCCTCCATCAAGTATTAATACTCTCCCACTGAACTCAAATAGGCGCCTGCAGAAGTGAGTGTGTGACACAAAGTCAGCCATGAATTGGGCACTTATTCTGTGTCTGACCCTGAACCAAGTTCTGGGATCATAAAGTTACCTCAGCCTTAGTGAAAACTGAAAGTGAAGTCGCTCAGTCGTATCTGACTCTTTGGGACCCCATGGACTGTAGCCGACCACGCTCCTCCCTCCATGAGATTTTCCAGCCAAGAGCACTGGAGTGGGGTACCACTGCCTTCTCCAAAGGATCTTCCCGACCCAGGGATCAAACCTGGGTCTCCTGCGTTGTAGGCAGACGCTTCACCATCTGAGCCACCAGGAAGGGCTCAGCCTGAGTCCTTTACGTTCTTTTTGCTACAAGGCCAGGTTGTGAATTAAACACAATTCATTCCCAGGTAGCGCTAGTGGTAAAGAGCGCACCTGCCAATGCAGGAGACAGAAGAAATGTAGATTCGATCCCCAGGTTGGGAAGATCCCCTGGAGAAGGGCATGGCAACCCATTCCAGTATTCTTGCCTGGAGAATGACATGGACAGAGGGTCCTGGCGGGCTACAGTCTGTAGGGCCGTAAAGATCCACAGGGTCGTAAAAAGTCAGACACGACTGAAGTGACTTAGCACACAGTGTGGCAAGAGCGTTGGATTGTGTCTCTCCCCACCCAGAGATCTTTACAGATGTAATCAAGTTAAGATTACACTACAGTCAAGCTCTAGAATCAGGGCTGGATTAGGGTGAGATGAATGAGGTGAGCTGTGTAAGCACAAGGTCAGATTCTGCCTTTATTAGAGTGGCCCACATCGAATGACCTTAGAAGATAAGTAGAAGGGACAAACAGGCAAAATCAGAAGAGTGTCATATGAGTATGGAGGCAGAGATGGGAGTAAGGCAGTCAAGGAATGCCAAGGATGGCTGACAAGAGTGGAAGAGACTCTCTCCTGGAGTCTTCGGGGAGAGTGTGACCCTGCTAATAAGACTGATTACAGACCTCTAGCCTCCAGAACTGAGGGAATAAGTCTGTGTTGTTTTTAGCCACCTAGTTTGTGGTGCTCTGATACGGCAGTTCTTGGAAACTAATAGACATGGCCGGTTTGAGTGTCCTGGTTGACTAGGCTTTAATCCTCAGTCATTCAATCAAACAGTAACCTAGATGTTGTCTTGAAGGCATTTTGTAGATGTGATTAACATTTATGGTCAGTTGACTTTAAGGAAGGAGGTTGTTTAGGTGAGCATGATTTCATCAGTTCAAGCCCTGATGAGCAGAACTGAGATTGCCCTAGAAAATAAATTCTGCCTGTGGGCTGTCACAGAGTTTCAGCCCGTCCTTCCTGGTGGCCTGCCCTCTAGATTTTGAACTTGCTTGACCAGTCTCCACAACTGCATAAGCCAGTTTCTTGCAATAAATCTCAGTATATCTCTTACTGCTTTGTTTCTTGTGTGGAACTCTGACTAATATACAAAAGGATGATGTGAACTTCAAATACGTTTACCTCAAAAGCTATGGAATTGCTGAAGGCTTCATGGAGGAGGTGGCTTTTGGCAGGGCCTTGAAGGATGGGTAGGAGTTTGTTAGATGGGGAAAAGCTTTTCCAACAGAGGGAACAGCCTGTGGAAAGGCCTGGAAAACATGCCTCCTCTACCCTCAGTGATAGGCTTACAGAATTTGGAGTCACATTCTGGGGGCCTCTCCAGTCAAGCTGAGGACGTCAGCACTTGTCCTGGAGGCTAGGGAGTCTCCTTTATTTTTTGTTCTTTTTATGTATCTCTTTTATTTTTTACTTTTTAAACACCGAGATATAATTTTCATGGGTCCAGTGCATAGGTTTTAAAGAAGAACTTGGTGAATTTTTAGATATGTATATATCCATGTAATCCCCACTACAATCAAGATATAGAATCTGGGTTGGGATTAGGATGAGGTGAGTGAGGTGACCTGTGTAAGCCCAGGGTCAGATTCTGCTTTTAAGATTTTGATATTTTGTTCATCATGGACTTTTGGCATTCGTTTTGATTTTGAAAACTATTGTTTATTTTGATTACTTAGGTTTATTTGGCCCACATTCGAATTTTCCACCTTGGAGAGAGCCCCATGCCTCACTATAGTTTCAGTCAGTCAGTTCAGTCACTCAGTCGTGTCCGACTCTTGGCGACCCCATGAATCGTAGCACGACAGGCCTCCATGTCCATCACCAACTCCCGGAGCTTACCCAAACTCATGTCCATCGAGTCAGTAATGCCATTCAGCCATCTCATCCTCTGTCGTCCCCTTCTCCTCCTGCCCCCAACCCCTCCCAGCATCAGGGTCTTTTCCAATGAGTCAACTCTTCACATGAGGTGGCCAAAGTATTGGAGTTTCAGCTTCAGCATCAGTCCTTCCAATGAACACCCAGGACTGATCTCCTTTAGGATGGACTGGTTGGATCTCCTTGCAGTCCAAGCGACTCTCAAGAGTCTTCTCCAACACCACAGTTCAAAAGCATCAATTCTTTGGCGCTCAGCTTTCTTCACAGTCCAGCTCTCACATCCATACGTGACCACTGGGAAAACCATAGCCTTGACTAGATGGACCTTTTAGACCCTATTAAATATTTCCAGCAAGCCTCCCTAGGGAAACCCTGGAGCCAAAGCCCAGGGTACTTAACATGAAGGGATGGCCTGGGGGTGTGTGCAATCATGGGATGGGTGCCTATGCATGTTTTTCTCAAGGAATAGTTCATTCCTTTGATCAATTTCTTGGAGGCATCTATAAAGTGAGGAATAAGAAACAGACTAGGTATTGACTAACAGGGAGCCAGTGGAGGGTTTGTTATGCAAGATATCAAAGCAATATGTCCTAGGTCGGTATACCTGCAGGCCTCAATGAAATAGCCTGGAGTCAATTAGCCTCACTGTGCCTGGGTCTCCTCATCTGTAAAATGGAGTAGTCCAATCCTCTCTTACTGGACCTGCATTCGATCTCTGGGTTGGGAAGATCCGCTGGAGGAGGGCGTGACAACCCATTCCAGTATTCTTACGTGGAGAATCCCCAAGGATGGAGGGGCCTGGTGGGCTACAGTCCATGGGGTCGCAAAGAGTCGGACACGATGGGCGGCTAAGCGCGCAACAGCACAAGGGTCAGAGGAGATAATGGCAGTGAAGTCTGTAGCGCCCTGCACAGCGCATTCGGCCAACACTTACGGAGTCCTTAGGCCGTGCCAGGAGCTGAACTGAGCCTATCCCTTTTTAATACAGCCCACAGTTCGGCGAGAAAAGTCCGCGTCTCAGCCAGCCGGCGTGGGGACCCTGCAAACGCTCGTCGCCTCTGCAGGCGGGCGGGGCGGGAAGGGGGGGGGGCGCAGGGGGCGGGGCGGGGGCGGCGCGGCGCGGCGGTTCCGGGATCCGGGTCGCGGGCTGCGCCGCCGCCTGGGGCGCGCCGGGCGCTGGCCGCAGCTGGCGGGCGCATGTTGGGGCGTGCGGCGCGGAGACGCTGCCCGCGAGGGCTGCGGCGCGGCCGGGAGATGCTGCTGGCGCTGTTGGCGTTGCTAGCACTGGCCGGGCTGGGCTCGGTGCTGCGGGCGCGGCGCGGGGCCGGGGCGGCCGAGCCCAGACTGCAGCGCTCCGGGCGGCGCGACCCGGTCCTGCCGCGGCCGCCGGTGCCCGAGGACGCTCTGGGCGCCCACGGCGAGGCAGTGCGGCTGCAGTTGCAGGGCGAGGAGCTGCGGCTGCAGGAGGAGAGCGTGCGGCTACACCAGATCAACATCTACCTCAGCGACCGCATCTCGCTGCACCGCCGCCTGCCCGAGCGCTGGAACCCTCTGTGAGTCCGCAGGTGGCGGGAGGCGCAGCGCCCGCGGAGCCTCCGCGTCTCAGTTTCCGCGGCGGGGTGGGACCCGCTCTCCAAAGACCTGAGGAACTCGCGTCTTGTTGAGTCACTCGCAAGTGGGCAGTGAAAGTGTTCATAGGGGGTGGGAGTGAAGAAAGTTTTTAAAGTGTTAGTCGCTCAGTCGTGCCCGACTCTTTTCGACCCCATGGACCGCAGCCCACCAGGCTCCTCTGTCTATGGGATTTTCCAGGCAAGGATACTGGAGTGGTCTGCCATTTCCTTTTCCAGGGGATCTTCCCGACCCAGGGATCGAACCTGGGTCTTACGTACTGCAGACAGATTCTTTACCGACTGAGCTACCAGGAAAGTTTTAAAAAGTGACAATTAAAAAAAAAATCTCGAAAAACTACAAATCTGCAGACAGGTTTAATATGAGACTGTTAGGGCGCCCTTCTTGGGTTGTAAGGGACCCCCGACCCCTAGTCTAATTCCTCCTGAAAGCTTCTGCGCTGGCTACGCTAAGGACCCATGGGTTTCAGACAGGCTTCATTCACTCATCTGTGTGTGCCCGTGGGCACCAGGCCCATCGGCACCAGGCCCATCAGTGAACCAGGAGTGAAGGGAGCCTCCAGCAGGTGAGGTGAGAGGTGCCTAGAAGGGCAGGTCAGAACCAGCAAGCCTCCTTCCCCCTCTCTGGGAGCTGGATTCCTCAGCTTTACTATAAGGAAGACAGGGAGGAGCAGCTGGTGGGAAGGGCTCCTTCTGGCAGCGGTTCAGCCTAGCCTGCTCCTGTGGGTGACACAGCCCTGCGACCTGTGTGGTCAGAGGCCTCATTCCTGGTGGAGCTGTTGGCTGGAGGGGTTGTGCCCACTGCTTAGTTAGGAAGGGAACAGGCTGGCGGGTGGAGCCTGGCCTATCGCCTGTCCTCTTTTGGCAGGGGTCTTCCAGGTCCCTGCTGGAGTCCCCTCCTTAAAGACTTGGCGGGAAAGAGGGCGCAGAGAGGAGACCCTGGGAGAAGCCAGCGGGACGGCTTCCTGTGCCCCGACACCGACACCGCCCTTCCCTGCTGCTTGCCCTTCCTGCTCACAGGTGTGGAAGCAGGCCTAGGTCAGCTGACTCACTCAGGGCCCAGAGCTGGAAAGTGACTAACTGGCCTTGGGGGACATGGCCCTCCTGGCCCCTTGGGCACTGTGCTGATTTCAGGATTTTAGGGAACTGCCCTGTGGATTCTTGGCCAGAGAGAGCATGGATGTCTGCAGGGAGAGACCCAGCTCTGCAGCCATCGGCAAAGTGCGGATGGATTGGCACCTCACTGTCTCTGCTGCTTTTCAGGATCTGCTCGTGTCTAGCCTATGCTTTTACCTTAGGCATTTTCAGTGTTTATCTTTTTGAGCAGAGCTTTCTTTGTTAGGATTGGTAGTAGTTCCTCCCCTTCAACCAAATGGTTGAACACGTTTATCTCCTTGAAACTCCACAGGCGCTCACTGAGGCAAAGTCTAGGGGAAGTTTTCAGGTCAGACTCAGGGCTCAGACCCAGTTCCTAGGAGATAAAACCCTGGCTCTTTTGCTCATCAGCTCTGCGATGTTGGGCAAGTTACCTGGCCTCTCTGAGCCTCTGCTTCCCAATCTACAAAATAAGGGATGAGTAGAAATAACACAACCTAGGAGTTGATGAAACACCTGATACCTGGGAGCATACTGTGTACTCAGTTCTTATTTTTACTACTTCCCAGTTGCCAACAGTACCCTCAGGAGGTTGCTTTTAAGAGTCATCCAGGGATCGGTCATAAAGTTTTTCTTTTCCGGGTTCCGGCTTCCTTTATCATTCAAGGTTGTGAAATCTCTTTGAAACATTGTGGGGTTTATGGTATCCCGTCTCCATGGTGACACAGCCGCCCTGTGTCCTGTCAGGATTTGCTTATAGAGCCTGCTGTTGCTTTGACCCTGGGAAGTTAATCCAAACCCAGCGTGATAAGGAATGTGAAGGCCTCTTGCCTTTTCATTCCTGCAGCAAGGCCTGTTGGATCATTCTTGCTGAGCTGGAGAGAAAGGTGAGCTCCACCTGTGTTAGTCTCAGCCCAGCCAGGCCTTCCGATATAACTGAGGTGTAGCCAGTCAGGGCCTTTCATGAAGACTCACTTGTTTACTCCATACAGGAAGGGAGGACCTGATAAGGTCTTGAGATTTTAGCCTGAGAAACTGCAGTAGCAGCTTAGGAGTTCAGTCGGGATCTTGATAGGGAGAGGGTTGGAACTATAATCAGTAACAAGCAGAGGTGTGGTTAGGATCCTTGAATGTCACAGCAGAAATGGCCCTGAGGGAGCATCCAGTCTTGCTAGAGAGGATAATCTGTGCCTCCAAAGTAACACACGGATCTGGAGCAGAGTCAATCTAGAACCAAGATCTTTTATTCCCTCCTCCCTTTCAAGATGGAAGCAATTACTTATCTATTAATTTTAATTACCAAAACAATACATGCTCACTCTAGAAAATTTTTCATATACAGGGAAGCAAAAATGAAAAAATTATTCATTAAACATACCACCCTGGGGAGAACCACTGTTAACATTTTGCTGTGTATCCTTCTAGACTTTCAGGTATACAAAATAGATTTTGAAAAAGATACACATGGGTGTGTGAGTGAGAACATATTCAGACACGAGTATATACAAGGCCCGCACAGATTTGTAACCAACAGGGGATAAACCTGTTATCATAGGCAAGGAGTTAGGAGCTACCATGGGACTATTTGGCTTGGTTCTCCTGGTGTCTGCAAGCCTTAATAGCTGCTAGAGACATTTTGAAGTATTGACTCTAATTCCTCGAGATTTGACGTGGACCCCCGCCCTTCTGCAAGGCTCATTATTCGCACGCCAGTGGATTAGCTCACAGCTTTTATTTATTTCTCTTTTAGTTACGGCACTGAGTCCAGGAGGAGGAGGATAACAGCACATCCTTGCGTAGTAGTTTAGAAAGTGTCGGGTTTGAAAAACTCTTTCACAAATACTGTCTTATGTGAGCCTAGCAAAGACAGGGGATTTTCACTCTGAGATGGTGGCAGGCCAAAGTGGGGAGTCAGGTAGCTAGGCTTGTGGCCTTGGGGAACTTTGAACAGTTTTGTAAGGGACCTTCCGCAGAACAATTAGGAAGAGTTTTGGGTCGGGCCGAGGCTGGGGCTGATGTGCAACTAGGGTTGAAAGCCTAGAGCCTGTGAATTTTTCACTCCGAAGAGGAAGGATGGGTGTTTTTGAGGGTGTGGGAGAATGCCAGGATTAGATAAAATGGGGCTTGATAACAAGTTAAATGCAGTTGAAACTAGTGGTGAAATCACATCCAATTTACAAAGTAGATGGTGGCCAATAATGTACCAACACTTGGGGGAAGTTTTCATGGATCAGTTCTTGAGGTAATCGTCTTCTTCATTCCCATTTGCATCCTTACCTGTTACTTCAGCAGGATAGAAAGTCGGGGTGACGGCGCCCTTGGGGCTGTGTGTTTCTACCGCACATATGTGGGGATGCCACGCATGTGCATGTCAGCTGTCTGTGCCATCGCTGACGAGTTGTGAACCACTGGTTAGAAAAGCGTGTAAATAAAACACACAGGTTTTTGCATTTCTTGAATGCTTTGCTCTGTTTTTAGCCTCATTAGTGCTATAGTTGCAGGTGTGTGTCTGAGTTTAAGGACCAGGACTTGGGTGGTAGGATGGCAAAGAGTTTCAGCATAGCTCCAAGCAGATAATTCAGCAAAAAGTAATGTTTGTGTCTTGCAGGGAGTTGGTTGGGATTTCTCTTTTTGCAGAGAGGTAGCCTGCTTGTCTGTTCTCTTAACATTACCTTTGGAAAAACATCACACACGGGGTGGAGTTTATTAAACTGTTGTTTCTCTGCTTTCCCAATAAAGTTGTAAACTGAGGTTTACTGGTTCTTGTTAGACCCATCTTGTGGTTGTCAGTATGGCATCCATTCTTTGAATCAGTACTTTAAGCCTATAGAACAGGCTCTTTTTAGTTAAAATTTTCATGATGCTTTCTCCTATCCTTTCACTTCTTCTGTGACCTTGGATTTTAGGCATGTCTCTAATCAACATATTGCTGGATTTTGTGTTGTCACTGAAAAGAAAAATCCAGACTGACAATCTTTAACGAAATATTTATGTCCATTTATATTTACTGTGCTTACTGAAACTTTAGTGTTTGATTATGCCCTCTTATTTATGCTTTCTGTTTATTATGCTTTTTCTATGTTTCTTTTTCTTTTTTTTAATACTGCTTTTTTTAATTGATAGAGGTCCCCACCCCCCCACCCCCCCGCCCTTCTGGTTCCATTTTTCTCACTCTACTGATTTGGCAGTTATCTATTTCCAATCTTTAGTGGTAAATTTGAAAGTATATATTTATATATTCAACTCAAAAAGGTATAAATTAATCAGTGAATCTTGGAATGCCTTAACATTGATCACTTACTTTCCCAGTTTGTATGTCATTTTATTCCAGTATTTTAATTCTGTCTTGCTTTTTAAATCAACACATTGAACATTTTTTAAAATGCAATATTTGTTTACATTTATCCATAAATTTGTCTTTTCTTCCCATCATTCTTTCCTGAATGGTGGTCTTTGTAGCTTGGAGATCTTTCTGGAATTCTTTTCTTCTTTCTGAAATATATCATGTATTTCTTGCTGTAGACAAAGTTATTGTTGTAAACACTCAGTTTGACTTATATGAAAATGTTTTCTTTTTTTTGTTCTTGTTCTTGAAAAAGAGTTAGGTTGGGTATTTAATTCCAGGTTGATAGTTTTGCATTTGAAGATAGTATTCCACTGTCCCCTGGCTTGCTCCATCACTGTGAGATGTTTACACTGAGTTAAATTTTCCTGTTATTTTTGTTTTTTTGTCCTTCATTTGAGGTTCTCTTATTTAATCGTAATAAGCACTTATTCATGCTCTATGTCTGCTACTTCTAATATCCAGGTATATATATTTTCTTGTTGTTCCTGGACTCTGCGGACTTTTGTTTTTTCTAAGCTGATCCATACATTTTTTTTTGGTTTGATCCATACATTTAAAAGTTTTTTTAAAGTATTTTATCAAGAATTTTTTGAGTGTCCTTTACCACATGTGAAAGTGTGAAAGTGTTAGTCGCTTAGTCATGTCTGTTTTTCGACCCCATGGACTGTAGCCCCCCAGGCTCCTCTGTCCATGGGATCCTCCAGGCAGGAATACTGGAGTGGGTTGCCATTTCCTTCTCCAGGGGATTTTCTTGGCCCAGGGATCAAATCTGGGCAGAGCCACCATCTGAGCCACCAGAAAGCCTAATCTTTCATACTGCCATGAGTGGAAGTCCTAAGAAAGAGAAAGAATGAAAGTGAAAATCACTCAGTCATGTCCGACGCTTTGTGACCCCCTGGACTGTAGCCTACCAGGCTCCTCCGTCCATGGGATTTTCCAGGCAAGAGTACTGGAGTGGGTTGCCATTTCCTTCTCCAGGGGATCTTCCCGACCCAGGGATCAAATCCAGGTCTCCCGTACTGTAGGCAGACGCTTTACCACCTGAGCCCCAGGGAAGTCCTGGGGAGAATAAGGAGATATAATAAGGACAGCTGAGGGGTGCAGTTTCTGTTACCCTTGTTGTTCTGTCACTAAGCATGTCCAACTCTGCCACCCCATGGATTGTAGCATGCCAGGCTCCTCTGTCCTCCACCATCTCCCAGAGTTTGCTCAAATTCATGTTCATTGAGTCTCTGATGCTATCTAACCATCTCATCCTCTGCCGCCCCCTTCTCCTTTTGCCTTCAATCTTTCCCACATCAGGGTCTTTCTCAATGAGTCGGCTCTTTGTATCAAGTGGTCAAAGTATTGGAGCTTCAGCATCAGTCCTTCCAATGAATATTCAGGGTTGATTTCCTTTAGGATTGACTGGTTTGATCTCCCTGCTGTCCAAGGGACTCTCAAGAGCCTCCCTTCAGCACCACAATTCGAAAGCATCAATTCTTTGGCGCTCAGCCTTCTTTATGGTCCAACTCTCACATCCATAACATGACCTGGGGGGCCCATGGGCCGGTGGAGGCGGAGTTATATATGTATATGTGTGTGTGTATTCTTTTCCATTTTGGTTTATTATAGGATATTGAATACAGTTCCCTGTGCTATATAGTAGGACCTTGTCATTTACCTGCTTTACTTATAGTCGTGTGTATCTGCCAATCCCAAGCTCCTAATTCCTTCCTCCGTCTCCTGCATTCCCCTTTGGTAGCCATAAGTTGGTTTTCTGTGTCCGTGAGTCTGCTTCTGTTTTGTAAATAAGTTCATTTGTGTCATATTTTAGATTCCACATATAAGTGATATTTGTGTTTCTCTGCTAATAGTACCTACCTCCTGAGACTGTGGAGGCCATTAGATGACTTAATACACAGCTAGTGCTTAATCTCATCCTAGGGGAGATCAGTCCTGGGTGTTCATTGGAAGGACTGATGCTGAAGCTGAAACTCCAGTACTTTGGCCACCTCACGTGAAGAGTTGACTCGTTGGAAAAGACCCTGATGCTGGGAGGGATTGGGGGCAGGAGGAGAAGGGGACGACAGAGGATGAGATGGCTGGATGGCATCACCGACTCGATAGACATGGGTTTGAGTAAACTCCGGGAGTTGGTGATGGACAGGGAGGCCTGGCGTGCTGCGATTCATGGGGTCGAAAAGAGTCGGACACGACTGAGCGACTGAACTGAACTGAACGGAGTGCTTAATTCAGAGAAGGCAATGGCATCCCATTCCAGTACTCTCGCCTGGAAACTCCCATGGACGGAGGAGCGTGGTAGACTGCAGTCCATGGGGTCACTAAGAGTCGGACACGACTGAGCAGCTTTACTTTCACATTTCACTTTCATGCATGGGAGAAGGAAATGGCAACCCACTCCAGCATTCTTGCCTGGAGAAACCCAGGGATGGAGGAGCCTGGTAGGCTGACGTCTGTGGGGTCACACAGAGTCGGACACGACTGATGCGACTTAGCAGCAGCAGCAGTGCTTAATTATGTCTGGATTTAGCATACCTCTGAGTACTAGACAGGTTGCATAGAAAAGCTGCCATAGCCCACTAGAAGCATCAGAAAGAACTAATTGCTTGTACTACATGAAAGAAATGTATTTTTCTGAAACCTAAAGTTAAAGATTTTTTTAATCTTTAAAACAAAGAAAAGCTAAAAAAACAAAAAACAAAAAAACAAAGGAAAGCGAACATTTAGTTCCACATGTGCACATATCCAAAGAGAAATGGTGGAAATAATGACAGTGAGGTTTTCAAAATGAAATTTATTCAATTTAAAGAAAGGGTGAACATATTCAACAAAGACTTTAAAAATGGTCCACATCAAAAAAAAGTCTTTAAAAAAAGAAATAAAGGATGCAGTCTTGGCGAAGGCCCAGTAGTGGGGTTGGAAAGGCGTGGAGAGATGGGAGAGGTGTCAGGCGGGGAGAAGTGATAGTACCCCCTCCTTTCTGAGTCTGCTGAGTTTGAATGTTGCAGAAATCTGAAAATCACTTTAAAGTTTAGAACCAGCATCCTGCAGGTCAAGCTCATTAGGTATCATTTTAGAACCTTTTAAAGAATCTGCTGGGATTCTACTGGATCATGGGGGACCCTGGAAGATCCCAGCAGGTTATTTGCCATTCTCCAGAGGGAGGCCCTGAGACCATGACCTGTGTTCCATTCACTCCATCCCCAGCACCAGCCTGGGCCTAGTATACAAGTCACCAGTGGGGTCTTAATTCCTGAAACTGTGTTGTATTTGCAGGTGCAAAGAGAAGAAGTACAATTATGATCAATTGCCCACGACGTCTGTCGTCATAGCATTTTATAATGAAGCCTGGTCCACTCTCCTTCGGACAGTGTACAGTGTCCTCGAGACCTCCCCAGACACCCTGCTGGAAGAAGTCATCCTTGTAGATGACTACAGTGATCGAGGTGAGCCCCTGACTTGGGCTCTTGGAGGAGCCTACTCTTTGGACTGTGCCTGCGAGGCGGGTGTGACGCGGGTGCATAGAACCGGCAGGGAAGGATGGGCTTCCTGCATCTCCCTGCGCCTGGCCCCTGCCCTCGGGGAGCTTGGAGCTGGGTAGGGGGATGCCGACGCCATGGCAGAGTACTCTACCGCTCAGCGCCATAGGAGGCAGAGGGGAGGTACTCACCTGCCGGGGTGCTCAGGAGCGGGTGGTTGCCCACAGTCTTGAAGGCTGGGTCGTTTGTGGACTGCAAATGAGGAGGGAGGGCGTTTCCAATGGAGGGCACAGGATATGGAAGGGCTTAGAGTAGAAGTGCTGTGTGGACTGTGCCGGATCTGCAAGTGGTTCAGGGAGGATGGGGAGCCGGCTGTCTTGGGAGGAGCAGGGGAGGAGCGGGAGGAGGGCGCAGGACTTAGACTCAAGGCTGAGGAGCTGGGGCTTTGTCCTGAGGGAGAAACCAAGGCAGCATTTCAAGCAAGAGACCCGTCTGCTCTTTGGGGAATCCCTCTGGACTGGAGTCTGGAGAATGGGGTACTGGGAAGCTCTGCAGGGAGACCAGGGGGCTGTGGAGGTGACCCAGGTTGGAGGGGTGGGGAGGGCAGGCAGGTGGGAGGAGGGATACGCAGGAGGCAGCATCTGCAGGCCTGGAGACTGGCTAAGCTGTGAGGAGGACCCTCGGGCTTCCGGCTGGGTCTCCGGGGAAGTGGTGGCGCCCTCTTTGAACTGGAAAAACCACAGGGCTTTGGCCTTGAAGATACTGACTTTGAGATGAAATAGAAAAGGGGCCGTCCAGACAGAAGAAGAACTGAAGCCAGGGCAGGACATCCATTGAAAGGATGGTCGGTGTTCCTACAGGCCTGACCAGTGACCTGGGATCCAGCAATTCACATGCAGTCTGAGGCTGGCCCTTTATTTTTCAGGAAGCTTTTTTTGAGTGTGTGCTGGGTGCTGGGGATTCCATGGGAAACAAGATAAGTCCCTGCCCTCAAAAAACTCACATTCCAGAGCTGTGGGTTGAGATGGTCAATAAACACACGAAGAACATAACACATGCATCACATAATACAACACGCTCTCTCTCTCTCTCTCTATATATATATATATCTCACACATACATCACATAATACAGTACACAGCATGCCATAATAGAACATGATACTATACTACAGCATGGGTAGAAAGTGCCCTGAAAGAATAATGGGAATAGGAGAACGCCTAGAGCTTGGGGACCAGGACTCTCTGGCTGATGGAGATCACGGAGGCCTCTTTAAAGCCAAAAGCTGCAAACTCTGGGACGGTGAAGGACCCGGAAGCCTGGTGTGCTGCAGTTCATGGGGTTGCAAAGAGTGAACACGACTGGAAACAACAGTAAGAAGAAGGAGGCAGCCCGGTGAAGGTCTGGGCAGGGGGCCGGGCTGGGGGCAGCAGGTGAAGAAGCTAAAACAAGCAGCCATTCTCGGCGTCAGACCACCAGCCAGTGGGGGGTGACCTGGGGGGTGGGATTGCGGGGTGGATGGGGCCAGATCAGGTGGGGCCTTGGAGGACAATAGAAGGAATTTAGCTTAAATAGGAGCCTGTCGGGAGCCGTCTGAGGGCTGTTGGGAGAGTTGTAGGGCTGCTAGGTCTTGGGGACTCCGTGCTGCCCTGCTGAGACAGGCTGACTGATGTTGGGGCTTGGGGGGTGAGGATGGAAGGAGGACAGGTGTAGGGGCTGCTGTGGCCTTGCCTGGCTGCGGTTAGTGGTGTCAGTGAGGCAGTAGTCAGATAAGCCTAAGTGAGGGGAAGTGTCGGGCCTTCCCACGGGGAGAGCTCTGGATGTGGCGCTGAGCCTGCTTCCCACCCAGTCCCCGGCCGCTGGGCCCCCCTTCAGGGCAGAGCCGCTGCCCGTCTGCCGCTTCAGGCCCTGAGGCTGGTCTGTCTGACCTCAGAGCCCGTGTGTCTGTCCTGACTGGTAGGTGTGCTGTTCTCACAGAAACACAAAATAACAGTGATTTACGGGAGATCAAAGCTGATTTCTCTCTCTATTGCCAATCTGGGGTAACAGGCTTGGACAGGTGTGGCAGCTCCCTGGTGTCAGGGCCTGGCTCCTCCTGCCCTGAGTTTCCCCTTTCTCGAGGACGGCATGGCCCGGGCTGGCTCTTCCCCTCCTGTTTACTCCTGGCAGTCCGCTCGGAAGTCACCCTTACATCCCCTTGAGTAGAACAGGGTCACTTGGCAACACCTACTTGTGAGGGAGACTGGGCACATCTCTGTGGTGGGTGGCCGTGTGCTCAGCTGAGAGGCATGGGGAGCGGGAGTCGGGACAGCTGGCATCCCCCTGGCAGCACACAAGCGAGGCTGGAGGCTGGGGCCTGCGGTAGTCTAAGGCGCGGAGGGACGGGGTCTGCGGCTGGACTGAGCTTTCCCGTGAAGCTCTACCATAACCTGTCGCGGCACCCCAGGCACGTCACTTGTCTTCTGATTCTTGGTTTCTCCTCTGTGAATGGGTTTATCTACACTTAAATCAGGGCTTCCCAGATGGCACTAGTGGTCAAAAACCCGCCCGCCAGTACAGGAGACATAAGAGACTTAGGTTTGATTCCTGAGTCCGGAAGATGCCCTGGAGGAGGGCATGGCAACCCACTCCAGTACTCTTGCCTGGAGAATCCCATGGACAGAGGAGCCTGGTGGGCTACAGTCCACAGAGGCACAGAGTTGGACACGACTGCAGTGACTTAGAACAGCACCTTTAAAGCAGAGATTTGTGGTGAGGAATGAATGAGGTCACGTGTGGCACGGAACCTCATGTAGCAGCCAGCATGTAGTAGGCGTGTGTCTCCATTTTCTCTCCTCCCAGGGTTGTTTTAAATATGCCTGTGTGCACTCTGGTTCTGCATCACACCGCATAGCCTAGAATCCCAGCTCCAACACTTTGCAGCCATATAGCCTTGAGCACGGAGCTTAACCAGTTTCAACCTTGGCTTCCAGTCCTGTAAAATGGTATAATAGTAGTTCTTACCTTTCAGGGTCATTGGTGAGGATTAAATGAGGAGGTGGTAGCTTGTTAGGACCTGGCCCATTGCTGGCACCTGTTCAATGATAACTTCAGTTTTTAGGAAATATTTTAAAAACTGTAAAGTGCCCGAAACGTTCGGAAATGTATTCATTCAGAAGTAGACATCAGATGATTTTCTTTTTATGGGACGAAGCCGCTGCTCAGCAGGCAAGAGTATGGTATGACCCCTTCAGCGCAATTCAGTCCTGTAAATACAAGGTTCGGTGGGGCCAAGGCTCTCGGTCCCCGTGGTGGTGATGCGTGAACCAGCAGGATTCTGCCCTCAGCCTGTATGGGGGGAAGAAGCCCTGCCCTGCACTGTCCTCACACCCTTCCTGCAGTGTCAGCCTGAGCCGACGAGGGTGTCAGCACTTTCCAGGATGGGGTAAGACAGCTCAGGCAGACAGAAGATTGATGCCGACCAAACCCATAATGAGGACTGGAGAGCTGCAGCAGCATTTTCCTGTGTGTTCACTGGGCCCTGCTGCTAATTAGCTTTGCTTGGGAAGTCACCTCCCTTATTCCTGCTATCCACTTGTACGCAATTATATTTAGGGTTGGAAAAAAATCAGTCAATGAATGTTTGTTTTTGTTTTTTTGTTTGAGTATCAAGAATATTTAGAGAAACATTTCACCACCAACAAAGCAACTCTGGGCATTTTACAAAGTTCTCCCCTTCACTGATGGCTGAGGATGGCTTTGAGACAAAGCCCATGTATTAATAAATGTGGGGAGATGCTGTCCTTTTAATTTTCCTGAGTGGTTCCCGCCTGACCCACTGAGGGGTGTGAACTGGGGCCTCTAGTTCCAGGGCCTGTGTGTGGAGTCAGGAGTCCAGGGGCCAGTTCTAGCTGTGTCCGTCCTTTCAGCTCATAAGGACTCGTTTCCTCTTCTGCAAAATGGGGTAAGCATGTCCCCCTGACAAGTTTTGGATTTGTTTAATAAGGATGAGAAACTGTAGGAGAAAGCTCTGGAGGCAGTGTTAAGGCTGTGGACTCGAGCCTAAGTCCTTGGGTTCAAATCACAGCCACTCCGCTCTCTTGTCTGGGAACTCAGCTTGTCACTCAGCCTCTCTGGCCTCAATGTTCTCATCCATAAAATGGGTACAGTAGTAGTATTGTAGTAGTGGGGGCTTCCCAGGTGGCTGAGTGGTAAAGAATCTGCCTGCAATGCAGGAGACACAGAAGACTCCGGTTCGATCCCTGGGTCAGGAAGATCCCCTGGAGGAGGAAATGGCAACCCACTCCAGCTTTCTTGCCTGGAAAATCCCATGGACCGAGGAGCCTGGCGGGCTACAGTCCTTAGGGTCGCAAAGTGCGGGACACGACTGCATGGCTGAACACACACATTCAGTAGCACTCACTTCATAGGGTGAGTTATGTGAATCACTTGGACAGTAGTAGTCAGCGCACTAAGCCTTCTAATGTTGGCTGCCATTATTATAATTACTGTGTCAACTGAATCATGCTTCTGAGAAAATTTCCATTAATGTAATTATAAATAAAACCTGTGTTAACATAGTTCCATGTAAATTAAAATTTTATGATGTATTACATATCAACATAAATTAACATTTATATAAGAATTTTCTGGAAAAATTGTGGATGGGTGGTTCTTGTGCTTTTATTTAAATGTTCACAAGTCAAGGTACTTTTGGTGGGGGGGATAGCTTTATTGAGATAGATCCACATGCCACATTCACCCCTTGCAGGAGTAGAGATCCACCTACCTGTGTGTTGAGGGGGAGCCCTTCAGTGGTTCTAGAATCCTCCACCCCTGCCTCCCCGCCTTCCGGGGGCTTCCAGGCTTGATTCCCGGCACAGTGAGGATATCCCTGGTGCAGAACAGAGGAGGCTCGTGTCTATTTAGGCTTCTTTGTGGGACAGGGAGGCCCGGGAAGGACGCGGCTGGGGGTGTGGGGCGGTGACCCTCGTTGTCCTGCTTGCCTCTGCAGAGCACCTGAAGGAGCGCCTGGCCACGGAGCTGGCGGGGCTGCCCAAGGTCCGCCTGGTCCGCGCCAGCAAGAGGGAGGGCCTGGTGCGAGCTCGGCTGCTCGGGGCCTCCGTGGCCCAGGGCGACGTGCTGACCTTCCTGGACTGCCACTGCGAGTGCCACGAGGGCTGGCTGGAGCCGCTGCTGCAGAGGTGCGTCTGTGGGGGCGGGGCGGGGGGCGGGGCAGGGGCGGGGCATATGCGTCTGTGGGGCGGGGCAGGGGCGGGGCATATGCGTCTGTGGGGCGGGGCAGGGGGCGGGGCCCCGGCAAACGCGTGGGAGGGAGGGGGCTGGGCTCAGACGCTCCTTGGCCACAGCCTCGGGTCCCCTGGCTGGAGGGGATGTCCTGGGGCTCTGGAGGCTGTTAAGTTAGTTAGTATATAGCCAGCACTTAGAACATGCCCGTAGACAGGAGGCCCCAGATGAGTGTTTCATTTTATTACCGCTTATTTTACACATTTATTGTAGAAAACTTAGTATGATCAACCAAGAAAAAAATATTGTCAGTCACATAGAATTGTACTCCTAGAGAATATGTTTTGATGTATTTCCTTCAAGCCAGCTGTCTTATCCGTTATACCAACAATGCCTAGGGCCCACCTGTAAAACTTTAAGGGACCCTCCCCCCAAATTATGATAATTTCTTTTAAACTCAGAATGGAAAATGAATATTACAATAATGAATATAGCCTGGGTTGTCTTTATACCTATAATATAGTCATAAAATATGGGCTTCCCTTATAACTCAGTTGGTAAAGAATCTACCTGCAGTGCAGGAGACGTGGATTCAATTCCTGGGTCAGGAAGATCCCCTGGAGAAGGAAATGGCAACTCACTCCAGTATTCTTGCCTGGAGAATCCCACGGACAGAGGGGCCTGGCAGGCTACAGTCCATGGGGTCGCAAGAGTCGGACACGACTTAGCGACTAAACCACCACCACCATAGTCATAAAATATTATTTTTAATATCTATTTTTATGGAGTCATGAAAGCATAAATACAGCCACGTCTTCAACGCCGTTTTTCTCCTGCTGCCCCGCAGCCTCTCAGGGCTCACCCTCGGCTGACTTTTGTTCTCTTCCTTTCCCTGTTTCCCTCCCTGTCCTACTGATTCTGCATCAGGAGCTGGGCTGGCAAGCCCTGAGCTCCTCCAGGTGCGAGAGGAAGTCTAGGGAGGAGCAGGTTCTCTGCTTGGTCCCCACTGTATGGAGTGGGTAGAGGGCTGGAAGATCTGAGTTTGTGCATTTGGAGAACTACTTTCCGCTGGCCCCCAGTGCTTGGTTGCCAAGGTCTGTCTGGAAGAGCTGGGGACCCCCCTCCCCCCCGCCTCCCTTCCTGCATGAGACCAGACTCTGCCCTGACACGTCTCCCGTCCTGGTCCTTCGATGCCTCGTTCTCCCCGCTCAGCTCTAATGGGCTTCAGCAGCGGCAGGGACTCACGGTTCCTCGGGCTAGTGCAAGAGTCTGAGATCACTTAAAACGTAGTGACAGCCGGGTGCTCCCTCTGGAATCTGGCCTGGTGGGCTCACCCTGCCTCCTGCCTGCTCTGTGCCTACAGAGGGCCCCCTCCAGTCCTGTCTAACATCATGGGAGGGCAGCGCACTGTTCCCTTCAGCCGATGCGTGAATGCCATCTGGGATTCCATTTCACTCCATGCCACCCTTTGGAGAGAGTGAGGTGGCATTCCTCATAGTCACATCCTTGTTCCATACCTGGAGTCAGAGGGATTCTCCCCTGGTTACCCATTAGAAATAGCTGGGGAATTTTAAAAAGTCCTGGTCCTTAGCAGACTATTTGGATTGGAATTTCTGGGGTGGTTCCTGGCCTTCTGGATGTTTCAAAAGCTCCCCAGGGAGTTGGGTATGCCTCAGAGTTGAGACACTGGACTGTAGACTGTGGCTCAGGTATGGTCTCAGCCAGGCACAGTAATCCCTTCCCTTTAGGGGCTTTTGAAAGTATTCTTAATTGTCATATTAACGAGGTTGTGCCCCTGGCATCTTATGAGCTGCTGTTGATATCTGGGGCAGAACCATTCTTTGCTGTGTAGGACTGGACTGTGGGATGTTTAGTATCCCTGGTCCCTGGCTCACAAGATGTCAGGAAGCTCTAGCCAGTAACCGCTGCAACTGGGCCTGCACATTCTCTAACCCTGATTTAGAATCCTTTACTCCAGTACTGGCTACCACCCGTTTTCCCTTTCTTGTAGAAATTAGATGACCCCTGGTTCCAACCAGCTGGATGCAAGTCACAAGTTTATGGTTTAGAGGTCTCAGATTCTAGAGAACTGCCCCCAAAATACAATCCAGAGAAATCTAATGTTCACATATGGTCCAGTCTCAGTTCACGCTTCCTGCTGTGCTGTCAGAGGCAAAGAAACACAGTCTGGAAGCCTGCTGAAAGATGGCTGGGCTTGTAAGAATCATTGTGGAGAGAATCCCTGAAGCCTGTGCACAGGCTGATGGCTGCAACGAGAAACTGTCACATTTTCCACTGTTTGTAACGTTTAATCATGAAGAAGATTAAATGAAAAGTATAGCTATAGTTCCAGGGTCTCTGCCAGCCTCTTACAAACATTCTGTTAGGGAGTCGACATTAGCCCTCCAAGTGTGTATTATTGTTTCAGAGGCAACAGGCTCTTGCATGGTTAAATGGCAACACTAATGTCACACAGCAAAGAAGGGGCAGGATTAAAATTTATTTGCTAGTTCCAAAGGAGACCCTTTGGTCTGGGTGCATCTCTGTTCATAAGAAGATAATTATTTCTTGACTTGAAGATGTTTCATTGTGATTACATGAAGAAATCTCTTACAGTCTTGAGAAACTGAAAGTCTGCTTTCTGTTTTAAAAGTTAGCTTGGATTTTGACATTGTGACTCTCACAGAAGGACTCAAGTTTAACCAGAATATCTCTAGACGGAATCAGAGTATTAAAGCTATGGGACTTTACACATCAGGGCTAGAATCCTTGTGCCCGCCCCACCTCCGCCCAGCACCCCCATGGTGTTCACCTGCCGGGGCTGACCTGGCTATAGACGCCTGGAGCAAGAGAAGCAGGCCTTTCTCACACAGGCGTCCCCCCTCTTAGCGGAAGGCTGAGGAGCTTCAATCCTCAGGTCCCCTGGCGGTCCTCCTGCTGCCCAGACCTGGCAGAACATTAGGGTGTTCTGGTTCTTTTCAGGATCCATGAGAAGGAATCTGCAGTGGTGTGCCCTGTGATTGATGTGATTGACTGGAACACTTTCGAGTACCTGGGCAATGCTGGGGAGCCCCAGATCGGCGGTTTTGACTGGAGGCTGGTGTTCACGTGGCACACGGTCCCTGAAAAGGAGAGGCTCCGCATGCGGTCCCCCATCGATGTCATCAGGTCGGGGGCTGCTTCTTTGGGTGCCTCACTGCGTCTGGCCAGCTTGCCAGTGAAGGCCCTCGGGAGGGGTGGTTAGCTGTTGCCTCTCCTTTCATTTTCCAGAGTATTTGTTTATCTTTGATAAAAATCTTTGCTATACATGTGGATTTTATATTGTTATATATATTTTAATAATTTTGGTAAGTATGTATAACAAAATTTACCCTCTTAACTGTTTTTAAATGCACAGTTCACTAGCGTCATACACATTCACAGTATTGTACAAGCATCACTTCTATATATTTCCATAACTTTGCCATCACCCTGGGTTGTTGTTGTTTAGTCGCTAAGTCATGTCTGACGCTTTGTGACCCATAGACTGTAGCCTGCCAGGCTCCTCTGTCCATGGGATTTCCCAGGAACGAATACTGGAGTGGATTACCATTTCCTTCTCTAGGGGAATCTTCCCAACCCAGGGATTGAACCTGGGTCTCCTGCTTGGCAGGTGGATTCTCTACCACTGCATCACCTGGGAAGTCCTGTATAGAAACTCTGTACCCATGAAACAATACCTCACCTTCCTCCCCTCCTCCAACCCCTAACTTCCCATCTATGGGTTTCCCTCTTTTATGTACCTCATATAAGTAGAATCACACAATATTTATCCTCTTATGTCTTATTTCTTTTCCTTAAGAAGAATCTTTCTGAGCAGTGCCGCCCAGCCTGGCTCCTGCCATCCTCTCAGAATTCGGGCTCTCGCCTCTCATCTCTGTCTGTTGTCTGTGCTCCTAGAAGTTCAGGGGTTTCACTCACCCTTAGGCCTTTGGTCATGCTCCTGTCTTCTCGGAGAACCATTCATTCCTCTTCTGGGCTAAATCCCCTTTGTGCTGCAGGCCGTGCCTCCTCCGAGAGGCTCAGCCCTGCCTGCCTCCGTCCCCATCTCGTGGCTTCTTCTGTATTTCCTCAGGGTCCCAGGTTGACCTTAGTCACCCACAGAGTTCTGTGTTGCCTTGTGAGGTGTCCACGAGCTTCCCCAGGGCAGGGGCTATGGGGTAGGGGCTGTGGGGAACATCCAGCTGCTGGCCCAGCTTAGCTCCAGGCTAAGAGAGCGTGAACTTGGGGTGTGCTTATGTGAGTGAATGGACTCAAGGTTTCTAGTAGAAACCAACTGTGATGATTTCCTGCTGCTTACCTCGAATTATGATTCACATGCTTCTAGATCTCCAACGATGGCTGGTGGGCTGTTTGCTGTGAGTAAGAAATACTTTGAATACCTGGGGTCTTATGATATAGGAATGGAAGTTTGGGGTGGAGAAAACCTCGAATTCTCCTTTAGGGTAAGTATAGTCTTCTGTTCCCACTTGTTCTTAACCTGTTTTTGTCTCTCTCTGGGAACGGTGGCTTTGGTAGGAGAGCCTGGTGGACTGTCCCTCTATATTGGCAGTCTGTCCAACAATCCCGAAAGAATACAATGGCACAGGCATCCTGTAAATACTCTTAAAATACACATTTCGTAGATTTGGGGCTGCTAAAGGTCTTGGGAGTTACCTAGTTCTCTTACTCTACTGAGGGAGGGATGGCGGGTGGAGGGGGAAGTGACTGGCTCAAGGTCACTCAAAGAGTGCGTGACAGATCCAGCACTTAAGCACAGGCGCCTGCCTCCTGATCCCATGCTTTGGAGCCTTGATGGGCTTGACTGCTTGATAAAGTCACCTATTTATTTGGCACTTGCGTGCTAAGTCACTTCAGTTGTGTCCGACTCTTTGCGACCCCATGAACTATAGCCCACCAGGCTCCTCTGCCCATGGGATTCTCCCAGCAAGAATACTGGAGTGGGTTGCCATTTCCTTGTCCATTTATTTGGCACAGTGACTTTCAAACTTTGACACATATGAGATTTGTTAGGGAAACTTGTTAAAAAGGCAGATTCCTATGCATGGTCTCTGGAAAGTCAGATTTGATACACTTACAGTGGGGAGTGGGTGTCTGCATTTTGTAACAAGCCCATACATTGCTTCTGCTGTGTGTGACACACAGATGCCCCTTTGGGAACGCGTTAGCATTCTGGGGGATTTCCTAGTTAACTGAATCTTGCATTTTTAAGTATCAAAGCCTTAAGTCGATGTTCGTGCTTTTAAATGGAAAATTTTCAAATTGAGGAATATCTTATGTGGTTTGCTGCTTTAAAAGAATTAATAAATAAAACTTTGGCCCTCCACTGAGGACTCACGCCTCCTCCCCATTATAAGCACCAGATGGCAAACCCACTCCAGAACTCTTGCCTGGAAAATCCCATGGACGGAGGAGCCTGGTGGGCTGCGGTCCATGGGGTCGCTAAGAGTCGGACACGACTGAGCGACTTCACTTTCACTTTTCACTTTCATGCACTGGAGAAGGAAATGGCAACCCACTCCAGTGTTCTTGCCTGGAGAATCCCAGGGACGGGGGAGCCTGGTGGGCTGCCGTCTATGGGGTTGCACAGAGTCGGACACGACTGACGTGACTTAGCAGCAGCAGTAGCTACCTTTGGTCATATGTCCATGAAAAGGCTCCAGATGACTGTGTGCTGAGTTTTAGGGTGTGCTTTTAACACTCTTTCTGCCTCTTCCCTAGGTGTCAGGCTGCTCTGCCTGCCTCTAGAAGCTCTTCCTTTCCCCCTTCCAAACCTCTCTTCTTACTTGCTGCTTTCCTATCTTCTGTGGCTAGGAGACCAGGTAATCGGCCTGTGCTTTACCTAGTAAGTAAGTGAGCTCCCAGTGAAGTCCACTGTGGGTGCTCCTAGCTTTCGTGCATGGACTTTGGGGTCTGGGTTCCGATGGCTTATTTGTCTTTGGGGCTGTTTTCTTGCTCTTTGACTGCATCCTGTGTCCTGAATATCCCGGGGACGTGGCCCCCTGCCTCATGGAGGGTGAGGTCTTGGCAGTGTTCGCCATGACCTCTGTGTGCCGAGCCTCCTTGCTGTAGGCATTGCGGGCCAGCAGCTCGCGCCCCGCTCAGCCCCGTCACCCCGCCTCCTCCCCGCTCTGTGCGCAGATCTGGCAGTGCGGGGGGACCCTGGAGATACACCCGTGTTCGCACGTTGGCCACGTTTTCCCCAGGCAAGCTCCCTACTCCCGCAACAAGGCCCTGGCCAACAGTGTCCGCGCAGCTGAAGTGTGGATGGATGAATTTAAAGAGCTCTACTACCATCGCAATCCCCAGGCCCGCCTGGTGAGTCCCCCTGCACACCCACACTCCTTCTGGCTGCATCCAAACAAAAGCAGCTGATTCTGGCCTCCTCCTGCAGTAGATCTGGTTCGAGAAATAGAGAGGAAATCAGGTGCTCACAACCCAAGAGGAAAACTGTATTCCTTCACTTATAATAAACAACAGACAGTTGATTCTCACTCCTCACCATAATTATGCTCCATACGGTCACCGAACCACAGTCACTGAATTTGGGACTGACTACTTAGCCATTGATCATGGGGGAAATACAGGATTAGGTTCCTGCAGGCCTCTTGCAGATAGACATTTTTATCAATGGATCTATACATAACTTGGTTTTTTGTGTGCTTCTGCTTAAATAATCTATTTAACGTATACTGTTGATTGGTTGCATTGAGCTCACACCCAGGTGAATCTCATCTGACACACCTCTTTTCTCCCTCCAACACATCACGGCCTTGCCCTCGGAACACTAGACAGCCCTAACTACTCTTGGGGGCCATTTTAAACAGTGGCGTCACCAACACAGTACAGAACAGTCTGAAAACCATGGTGCTGAATAGTAAACAGGACACTTGCTTTCAGGACGAGAGCTGAGATATAACCTCAGCTGGGAATGTGCACCCTGGGGGACTCTCATGTCTGAGAATGACCGTGAAAGTGTGAAGACGCCGCAAGTATTGATTTGAGTGTTAAAAATAACATTTTAACAGAGAGCCCCACTGCCACTCACAGGCCACCCTCCGCACACGCCAGGACGGGGCTCCCACTGACCTGTGTCCATGTAACTAAGGGGCCATGTGGCAAGACAGGAAAGTTGGCTCCAAGGCCTCTTTCCTGGCCACTTGATGTAAGTCTCTTCTTGTGAATCTTTACAGCGGTCCTTCAGAGTAACTTGGAGATTTTCACTTTGTGGATGAGAAAACTGAAGTTCAGAGAGAGAGTGATTTGAGGAACTTGCCCAAGGGCTCGTTGCAGATGTGGGAGAACTGGGTCCACTCCAGCGGCACGCTCTCTGCTCTGCGGAGCCCGTGGACACCCACCTTGACCTCCACTGTGGCCTTTCTCTGCCTCTGGGCTACAGGGTCACTACTTCCTCTGTCTCGCCCAAGGCTGCAGGGTAGAAATATCTGCTCTTCCCTGTCACCCAGTCTAAAACCCGCAGATCGATCCCTCTTCCCGAGGGTTCCCAAAGAGTAATATGTTAGGAAGAGGGGCACTCATGCACCTTTTGTCTGAATGCCCCGTGGCAGAGTGTTGAAATGGATATTTGGTTGAAGATGAGGACACAGTGACTCTCATTGAAAAATGAACTTCTGGAAAGCAAGCAGAAACGAAATTTTACTCAGACTTTTTCCTTATTGTTATCATTTTGTTGAATATTTTAACTTGTCAAATTTTAATCATTTAACATCATAACACAGGGACCGTCCTATCGCTGCCTCAGCATTGCTCTCATGGTTGTCCATTTGCTGTGCTAAATAGATGCTTGCTTTATTTGATTATTCAAAAATTCGTAATCCTTGGTTTTGTCCATAAAACAAGTATTTATCATTGTAGCATTTTGCTCTTACTATCGGAAGAATATATTTAGACTTGAATAGATTGAGCACATGAGAAAGTTTTCATTCATAATTACCTCTAAAATACTTACCTGTGTTTAGAAGTGAGTGCCCAGGTATCAGTGGTTAAACTATGAGAACACTGTGACCTACGTGTGCGCCTGACCTGCCGCTGACCTGTGACCACAAGGACCGGGGATGCCCGTGCAGCCCCTGGATTCAGCTCCTGACCCATCAGCAGGGGCTTTGCGTCCTTCCTCCGGCACCTCGCCACAGCCCTGCAGCGAGAGCAGCTGGGGACGTCATTGTTCGGGCAGCAGGATCTCCCACTGGGGTGCTGCCACGCTGTCTGAGACCGTTTCTTGTCCTCTCTGTGCTATGCAGGCTCCGCACACAGTCGGTGCTCAATGAAGGCTTCCTGGGTGAATGAAAGTCTTTAATAGGAAGTGCTGTGCCTTGCAGGGGCTCACCGTTTTGTCCTTTTCTCAGGAGCCCTTTGGAGACGTGACAGAGAGGAGACAGCTCCGTGCGAAGCTTGGGTGTAAGGACTTCAAGTGGTTCCTGAATACCGTGTATCCAGAGCTGCACGTGCCCGAGGACAGGCCTGGCTTCTTTGGGATGGTGAGCGAGCTGGGCCTATGCTGGGCTGTGTGCTCCCGGCCTCCAGGAGTGACCGGGCCTCCTGAGTGACCAATCCTGCAAAAGAAAGGCCCCTTTGTGGGGACAGCTGACCTCTCTCATATGCCTCCCCCTTCTCATCCGGTGTCCTTCTTTCTCCCCTTGAGTGTCTGGGCCTCAGGTCCAGAATGTCAGCACTGGAAGCATCTAAGTGTTGGTGAGTACAGCCTCCTGTTTTACACATGGAAACTGAGGATCAATTAGTGTTTCCAAGTCTTTTTTTAAACTAACTCCTTATCACATGACTTCAAACTTCAATAACTGGACCAGTTACTAATTCCCAACTCAGGGATCCACAAAAGCCATAGTAAGGAAGAGGAGTCACTTCTGTTACTTCAAAAAACCTAGAAGAAATATTGGTGGGATGAGGTCAACTAACGTGTCCAGCACCTTTGGCTCTTGCTTGGAACTCCACCAACTCAGGGAGGCCTCCTCGGCTCTGTGGTATTCATCAGAAGAGCTGGTGTTCCATTCTGCAAGTTTTGATAAATGCAAAGCAGGGTATTTTTAGTTTTCATTATAAAAATGTTCAAACATGCAGAAATGCAGAGAGTGGTATAATGAACTCTGTCCCTGAGATTCTGCAATTACCAAGAAGATGTTGCCTCTTTTGCATTCCCTTTCCTCTGCTCCACCCTCCCATTGACATTGTGACCCTAAATAAAGTTAAAGATTCCTTTGAAGCTCTATTTATTTATAGAATATATTTCACTAAGGAGGTATAGTCAAACACACTATGCTCTAAAATCATTCTTTAAGTCTATCACCAACTTGATAGATTTAGCTTAATTAATCTACTAATTAATTAATTAGTCTAATAAAGTTTTAATCTTTAGGGGTTTCTCCCTTTTCTTCTTCTTTAGTTTTTTTGTTTTTTCTTTCTTTCCAGATTCTGTAGTAGACCAAATCTTTTGAACACAGGGACCTCATCTGAGGTTGAGATCCTTTGGTGGTCAAGAGTGCCAACTTGGCTTCATAACATTTGAGCTCTTTTAAACCTAAGATGCCCTGATTATTCACCTCTCCTGTTCCCAGGCTCCTTCACAAAGTTGAGGGACCTCAGGATCATGGAGGTCTGTGTTTTATGAGCCAGTGGATTATGGATTCCTTCTTTCTATGTGGCTGAGTCTTATTCCCAGAACCAGGCTAGACAAAGGTGGACAAGGGCCAGGGCCAGAGTGGGGTTCAGAAGAAGCCAGTGAAGGTTCTTTGAAAGTGAAAGTGTTAGTCAGTCAATCATGTCCATTCTTTGCGACCCCATGGACTGTAGCCTGCTAGGCTCCTCTGTCCATGGGATTCTCCAGGCAAGAATACTGGAGTGGGTAGCCATTCCCTTCTCCTTAGGATCTTCCTGACCCGGGATGGAACCTGGGTCTCCTGCATTGCAGGCAGATTCTTTACCAACTGAGCCACCAGGGAAGGTTCCTTAAACTCTCCAGAAAGGGATTTGGAAGGTACTTGATGCTAGGAAAACTCGAAGGTGGGAGGAGAAGGGGACGACAGAGGATGAGATGGTTGGATGGTATCACTGACTCAATGGACATGAGTCTGAGTAAACTCCAGGAGTTGGTGATGGACAGGGAGGCCTGACATGCTGCAGTCCATGGGGTCGCAGAGTCGGATACGACTGAGCAACTGAGCTGAACTGAGTTTCTCTCTGGAGGCTCCTGGAAGGGAGGTTGGAGCATGGAACCTTTCGGGTCTTTTTGCTCTTAGAATGATTAAAGGGATTTAGATCCAAAAGTACCTTAGAGATGACCTTAGATGAGAGAATATTGCGTGATGGAGAGAGCGCTGGACTTGGAGTCTGAGGTCCTGGATTCAGGACTCAGGTGTCTCCACTTACATGTTGTCTGACCTGTGTGCAACCACTGGCTCTGTATTATACTGTCCTTGTGCTCCACACTGGTGGACTTCTGATCTGAGAAGTGCCAGGTCTCCTAACTGGGGTATCCTCTGAAGATAACGTAATATCAGGAGCTCTTTGGTACCCAGGGCTTCCGAGGTGGTTTTATTTATTTATTTTTTTTATTTATTTTTTTCCGAGGTGGTTTTAGTGGTGAGGAACCCACCTGCCAGTGCAAGAGATGCAAGAAATGCAGTCTGATCCCTGGGTCAGGAAGTGGGAAATGGCAACCCACGCGAGTATTCTTGCCTGTGAAATTCCATGGGCAGAGGAGACTGGTGGGCCCAGTCCTTAGGGTCACAAGAGTCGGACAGGACCGAGCACACACTTGGTACAGATGTGAGGGGACAACTCAGCTATGCTGGACTAGTAAAGAAATAAGGCTGCACTGACGAGACATGGGAGAAGGCAGTGGCAGCCCACTCCAGTGCTCTGCCTGGAGAATCCCATGGACAGAGGAGCCTGGTGGGCTGCGGTCCATGGGTTCACTAAGAGTCAGACATGACTGAGCGACTTCACTCTCTTTTCACTTTCATGCATTGGAGAAGGAAATGGCAACCCACTCCAGTGTTCTTGCCTGGAGAATCCCAGGGACGGGGGAGCCTGTTGGGCTGCCGTCTGTGGGGTTGCTAAGAGTCGGACAGGACTGAGCGACTTCACTTTCACTTCTCACTTTCATGCATTGGAGAAGGAAATGGCAACCCACTCCAGTGCTCTGCCTGGAGAATCCCAGGGACGGGGGAGCCTGGTGGGCTGCCGTCTATGGGGTCACACAGAGTCGGACACGACTGATGCGACTTAGCAGCAGCAGCAGCAATGAGACATGAAGCAGTGTGAGCTCTCAGACCATAAAGATTTCATCTCTCTGCTCCTCAAATTTATCTTCCTGAAATGTTTATGAATCATATGATATCACTTAGATATGGAATCTTTAAAAAATGATATAAATGAACCTATTTACCAAACAGAAATAGAGTCACAGATGTAGAAAACAAACTTAGGGTTACAGGTAGGGAGAGCAGGGGAAAGGATGAACCGGGAGATTGGGATCGTCGCGCAGTTACTATTGTATGTATAGAACAGATAACTAGTAGGAACCCGCCATAGAGCACAGGGAACTCTGCTCAGCGCTCTGTAGTGACCTAGACGGGAACAGAAACTGAGAAAGACTGAATAGACGTGTGTGTGTAACTGATTCACTTGGCCGTGCGGCAGAAACTCACACAATGGTGTGCGTTAACTTCACTCCAGTAAAAATTAACTTTAAGAAATGGGGGTTGTGATTCCTGCCTACGGTATAGAACGGGAAGCACGTTTAAAACTAGAAATGGGAGGGGCTCTCAGCTCAGCCTGGTTCTTCAGGCCGCCGCTCCTGTCCCTCTGTTTACCTGTCGTCACGGCCCTGGGTGGAATCTGCTGTGTGTAAACTGGACCAAATGCCGCCTTTATGTTTTGCTTAGCTCCGGAACAAAGGACTGAAAGGTTACTGCTTTGACTATAACCCTCCCAACGAGCACGAGATCACAGGACACCAGGTCATTCTGTACGGCTGTCATGGGATGGGTCAGAACCAGGTAGGGGCTGCTGCGTTAACAGCTTGACCTTCTCAGGCTGAAGGGCAGTGGACGGCGGGAGGCCCTGTGCTCAAGGGATCATCGGTGTGGGCCTTTAAAGAGGCAGATGAGGGGAAATCTGTGTGCTTTTAAAACAGTTACTATATCGCTTCTCGGCCTTTTGGCTAAGATCAAGTGTAGTATCTGTTCTTATCAGTTTAATATCTGATACGTCCTCTATCTGAGGACAATATATTAAATGGATTTTTGGGATTAGGAGTTGGAATAGGAGCTTGCTCTGTCCACTCCACGCATCGACCTGGTATTGCAGTACTTCCAGGAACGGTGTACCCCGCTCTGGGGGGAAAAATTTTAAAAAAATGAAACAGTTAATATGTGATTTCTTGTTATAAAGGTAATATATGCTCATCATAGAACATTTAGGAAATATAAAAAGTAGAAGCAAGTAGTAAGTGACAAGACCCAGAATGACCACCATTATAATTAAGATATATTTACTTCCCATCTTTTTTAATGCATGACCTTGGGATTATGTATTTTAAATAGTTGTTGTAATATCTACATGTTTATAGTCTATCATGTCCATTACTTAATCATACTTTTCGTGCCTTGTTAGACATCCTTTGAGAACATCATCCATAACAGCCTCTTGGTATTCCTTTGTTTGACTGTATTAATTACTGTTGAGGAAACCAATTCCTTCCTCCCTGTTTTTGTGATTATAAATAACCCTGCTGCTAACATCTTTGAACAGAAAGAAAAAATGAAGGAAAGCAAACAGATTTGCATTTCAGATGACTTATTCAGAATTAAATCTTACATGGAATTATAGGATTTGATATGTAGCGCCACACTGCAAAGCAGTTTTTAGGGCGGTTTCCTCAGTCAGGGCCCAGGTGGATATGTCTGGGTTAAGTGCTCAACTGCAAGCTGGGCAGGGGAGCAAGACCTGGAAGGTCTGAGAACCGGAGCAGGACCCTGGCCGGAGGAGCAGGCACACTGCCGGGGGGGGCCGGGGAGGATGCAGGAGAGAGCAAAGCGTTGGTTTTAGGCATTCAAAGCCTGCTGTCCTGAGTAAAGTGTCAGATACTGGAGATGAAGGGTGGGCCTTCAGATTCTCCTCTCCCCTGGAGTCACTCCAATTCGTTTAAATATTAGGCCCCATTATGGTCAACAGTAAACTTTCATCATTCAGACCTCTACAGCCTTAAATTTTTCAGGTTCTTCTACCCCTTTTAGAATAGCTCTCCTCAAAGCTGGTACCATCAGCATCACCTGAATTCCCAGACCCACCCCATCTAGTCTTGACTGGTTTTCGGGGGAGACTCGTCTGAGAAGCAGTGCTCCACGTGCCTCAGGAACCTGTCACCTGTGTCAGACCCTCCTGGAAGCAGGGGTGGAGCGGGGTAGATGGGCAGCTGCGTGTCTTGTTAGAAGTATGAAAGTGCAGCTTCTTCGGCCCCATCTCAGACGGAGGGAATCCTCATTTCCTCTCTGGGACCAGGGCCCTGAGTCAGCATTTTCCCGAGGCACTGAGGGTAAGGAAACCGTTGCTCCGAAGAGCAGGTCCTCCCGTTAGCCGTCCTCTGTCTGCTGTGTCCAGCGCTTTGTGGTCTCCAAGGCATGGTTGCATCCCCTTTATTTCGTGGGAAGGAGGAGGAAAGGACTGCAGAAAAGGAGGGGAAGTGGCTGGTCAAGGCCCCAGATACCCCTCAAGGTCTGGGACCAGTCTCTTTCCTGCCGTTCTGCACCAGCCCGGGGTTAGGCACAGCAGGTGCGGGGTGACCCAGGCCATCCCCACCCTCATGCCCTTGGAAACGAGAAGGGCTCCTCTGTTCACGTTGGCTCCACACTCCTCCAGAGGTGTACAGGCAGCTCCGGGGACACAGGCTGGTGTTAGGACCCCAGCACCCATGCCCTGGTAACCCCAGGTTCTCCTTCCTCTTTCTAAAGATTGCCCTCTTTGCACATCAGAGGCTAATTGGTGCATGTTGGCTACTCCATTTCTAGTTTTTCGAATACACATCCCAGAATGAAATACGGTACAACACCCACCAGCCAGAAGGCTGCGTGGCGGTGGAGGCAGGAACAGACGTCCTCATCATGCATCTGTGTGAGAACACCACCCCAGAGGACCAGAAGTTCATCCTTCGGGAGGTAGGTGGCCCTGCTCACGCCTTCCTTCTGTGGCTCCCCATCCCGAGGACTGCAGAGGGGTGCTAGAGGTAGAGTGAGTCCCTAGTGCGTCTCAGGGATGCGGCCCCTGAGGAGACCAGGCGCTTCACAGTGAGCCCGAGGGTCCTGTGGCCTCCGGCGCCAGAAGCCCTGCCCTTCTTTCCTCCCTGTCCGCCCCTCTCAGTTCTCCTGTCCCCCTTACGCCTTGAGCTGTCGCTGCCTGGAATAGGAAGAGGCGCTGTCCCCGGTGTATTTGGAGATCGCTTGGGGTTCAGGGGTTCAGATGAATGAAACAAACCTCCAAGTGTAAGGACATGATATTAGACCCAAGATTACCACTCCCGTTGTCTAAGGCTCATCTTTCCCAGCTCTAAAGTGGGGATAGTAATCGAAGCCTTATCTACCTCTAGTGAAGAGTAGATGTGCGGCCAGAAAGAGTCTTTGGAAGCTGTAAAGCTCTCCACTGTTAACTTGCCATGCAGTAATGAAGATGGCCTCTCTGATGGAGTTGGTGCTCCATCAGTCACTGCTCCAAATCAGTCACTGCTGGTTTGGAGCTGGGAGTTATTTCAGGTCTGAGAGGCACCACCTCCTCCACGTTTGTAAGAGGCTCACGGTGGGACTCATACATCAGTCATATCTAGTGACTCACTAAAACGCACTTGAGGACGTAAATCCGAAGAAAATAATTCAAAAGAAAGAGTTAGTTCACTTTTATCTCCATGAAGAGCTTTCATTCCCAGCCTGGCCCCAGGGATGGAAAGATCCATCTGTACTACTTATAAATGAATTAATTCTAATTAGACATTAGAATATGTTTTATTGTAGAAAATGTTATGATCAGCAATGAAATTCTCAGGTTTCCTGGAAAAGCCAGGCACTGTAGTGCTATGTGATACAAAAAGTAATAGGGAAAATATTTCTGTTAACCCCAGAAGTTTTGCCCTTCCCTTCTTTCTTCCAACAGGAAGCCATTGTAAGACCTCAAAGAAGAGTAATGCAAGGTAGAAATCACGAAATGGGTTTGAAATGCCATTAAAATTTTATCTTAAAAATCTTAAATTTCAGTGAACGTTTAAGCAAGTTTCTTTAGAGGGGTGTGAGGAAGGATGCTTTATTTGTTTACTTTCACATTATTCTGAAGGCAACTTGTGAACACTTTTAAGGGCTTCCAGATTAATATTATTGAGCTTACAACAGAGAGAGATGGAGGGAAAAATAAACTCCAGAAACTGGGGAGAGACTTGGTAAGTTAGCTCAGCAACAGTTGGGGATAGAGGAGATGGAGAGGACTAGAGCGGGCCCCTGTCCTTTGGGGTTTGGAGGTTGGCATCGTTTGCAGGCCCTGCTTCCTCTCTGGTGCCGTCTCCTCACCCAGCTGGTCTGTGGCTGAGCTGGGACTAAAGCCAAGTCCCCTCGTTCTCCACTTAAATACGGGAGAAAGAGGGCTCCAGAGACCTAAGAGACGTGGAAGAGATTAATAAAGGACCTTTGGACCTGATTACTCTGAAGGGAAAGAACATCAGTAGGGGTGAGATAGGGTCCTGATCAGGTGGCGCCGCGATGAAGAATCACCTGTCAATGCAGGAGATGCAGGGGACACAGACTCAGTCTCTGGGCTGAGAAGATCCCCTGGAGTGGGAGATGGCAACCCGCTCCAGTATTCTGGCCTGGGAAATCCCGTAGGCAGAGAAGCCTGGTGGGCTACAGCCCACAGGGTTGCCAAGAATCTGCCCTGCCTGCACACACACGAGGGAGGAGGTGCAGGGTCTGAGCGACCCCAGAGAGCCAGCAGGTGGCACCATCGGCCCTGACGGCGGAGCCCAGGACCCCCGAGGCGCGCCCGGGACAGGCAGGCGTGACTCACTCTCCGCGCGCCGCCTCTGTGTGCGCAGACGGTCGTGGGCTGCCTTCGTACCGGCAGACACTTACTGCTCAATAAGTATTTCTGAAGTGATAAAAATCACCCTGAGCACTTAACACATTTTAAGGAAAAGGTACTTTCTCAGGAATTGCTTGTAATGCTCTTGAACACACAATGTCTATCATCTTTTGTAGGATGGTTCTTTATTTCATGTACAGTCCAAGAAGTGTGTTCAGGCCGAGAGGAAGGACGTGAGTGACAGTTTTGTACCACTCTTACGAGACTGCACCAACTCGGATCATCAGAGATGGTTCTTCCAGGAACACATGGTGTGAAGTGTCACCGTACGACCGAGCCCATCAGGGTAGACGGGGAAGCCGCTGGACTGTGTTTAACAGACACTTAGAAGCACAGAGACAGACCCACCACACGCTTGGCTGCTCTTCGTTTTATAAGGAAATCGTTTTGTGATTCATGAAACGAATGTTGGCTTTAGTAAAAATGTGAATAACAACTCGTATTGATTTTGAAAACTAAAATTGTTCCCAAATACCCTGTTTTCAAAGGGTAGTCATAAAATGTTAACTCTTGGTACTTAGAGAATTAAAAACTTTACCTATTTTTCTATCAAGATGTATTTTCTACTGTCATGTCTTTTTATTCCCCTTAGCAAAAAGGTAAATGTTTTATTTTGGTATTTGAAAGGATCCCCAGATATGAAGACGTCTGCTTGGAGAATCGACTCATGTAATGTACTTTGCATAAACTGACAATACCTTAAACATTGGGTTAGATTTTTCTCAGTATAGGTGTGTGGACACTGGGAAGATACTGATTCCTTCAGGTCCTTGAGATAATCTAGATTTACTTAATTAAGAATGCTCCTTGGTTATGTGTTGCTGCCGTGGTCAAAACTGCTGTCAAAGTTTATGTTAGCCAAAGAGGACTAACCAAAGCTGAAATTTCAAGGGAACAGTTTGACATAGTGGGGTAATATAAACTTCCACCACACAGAGTGGGCTTCTGACAGTGCCTAACCGTGGTATGGATGGCGACTTTAGCAGCCACCAGGATGACTTTAAAACATGTTCATATCATTTTCAATTTTCATTACACGTTAGTGTCAGGGAGAAATTTAATGCTCTTTGTGAAATTCAGTTTTCAAATTTGTTCATTAATAATAATTGGTCACTGAAATCCATATTGGACTTTGTGCTGCAGCAACTGCCACAGTTTCTCTTCATAATTACGATTTGTGAACAATTCCAGATCTATTGATATTCTGAGATCTTGTCATCTTGATGAAGTCAAGAGGAGTGATTAAAAAAAAAAAGCAAGAGCATTGCTAAACTTTGTTTTTGCAATCAGTCAGATGTGAGAGATGAAGACACATGTCTTCAACTGATGAAAAAGCATCAACTTTCAACTTTTGTCTCAGGCTCTTTTTTACATGTTTCCCTCTGAGAGATCCAGTTTAACAGTTACCCAGGAACAAATCCAGCTGACCTGGCTTGGATCAACCTGGTGCATCTTAACCACTCTGAACTTCACTTCATCTGTGAAATGAGAATAATGAAAGCAAGCTTGTGGGGTAGTTGCAAGGACTAAGTAACATAGAGCAGGCTGGGACTTAGCTTAGTCCCTGGCATGCAGTACGAGCTTATTAAATTTCCATTTTCATAAATGCACTTTATAAAATGTGAAGCACAATAAATATCAATAGGAGTTTATTCAAAAATATTAAATAATTTAGTTGTCTTATCTTTACAGGATTAAGTAGCTCCTCCGCAGGCAGGAATGCAGTATGAACTCCTTCCAACACAGCTTACTTCTCCTGTGAATGTAATATGCTGTGGGGCCAAAGCATCCCTCCTCCATTGGGGTAACTTATGAAATGGGAGATGCCCTCCCAGCCTGCAGTGGAGGTGAGATGTCTTGGCTTGCACCTTCTCCCCCGCTTCCTGCAGTGTCCGTCCCAGCTCCACTGAAGGGGAGCCGGCCCCTCCCAAGGTATAGGAAGACAGTTCAGGCAGCCAGAAAATGAATGCCAGTCAAACGCATCGTGAGTGCTGGGAGGCTACACAAGTATTTTTGTGTGTGTTCACTGGGCACTGATGGTAATTAGCTTTGCTTGAAAAGTCATCCCTCTTACTCTTGCCAGTGGCTTCTACTTGGTAATTTTTAGGGTGGAAGAACTAATAAAAATATTCAGGGTGTCAAGGAAACTATTTTCACAGACCGGAAGACAGTTTTCAATATTTTTAGGGCGGTTGCCTTGTCTGGCGGATGAGGAGTCTCGGCCTGGGTGGGTCTGCACCCGCCCCGCTGCAAGTGTGGGCCGGCCTCCAGTCCTGGTGTGTGGAGTCGGGTCCTGGGTCCAGCCCCAGGGGGGGTCGGTTGTTTCACCTGCCAGCACTGGTTTCCTCATTTGCACAATAGGGATAACCATGTCCTCTGTTATGTTCTTAGTTATATTTTTAAGTTACATTTTTAGTGGTTGCCCTAAGGGATTACATTATGCTTCCTGGATTTATTGCAGTCTTCTTCACTCTTAATATTGTGTTAATTCCCATAAAATTTAGCAAATTTGTAGCAGTATAGCCCCTATCTCCTCCCTTGTGCTATTATGGACATATATGTGATAAACTCAGTAACAGAGTGGTTTGCCTATTGTTTTAGTAAGACAAAAAAAGAAAAACTATGTATGTACAAAATACAGTCTTTTATGTTTACCCACGTGATGTGCCGTACTCCATGCTCTTCATTTCTTCCTATAAATCTGAGTAACCTTCTGGGATGATTTTCTTTCAGTATAAGGCCTCTCTTTGGAATTTCATCTAGGATAGGTATGTTAGCAATAAATTCTCTGTTGTTTATTTGGGAATGATTTTATTCTGATTTCCAATTTTGAAAGATAGTTTACCTGGACACAGAATGCTAGCCGACAGGTTTTTTTCTTTCAGCGCTATGAATTTGGGGTTACACCACTCTAATGTCACCATTGTTTTGGATGAGAGCGCATCCATTAATCATTTTGCTATCTGTATGTGATGAGTCGTTTTTCTCTTGCTGCTTTTAAGATTTTCTGTTTGTCTTTCAACAGTTTAAGATATGTCTAAATGTGGTTTGTATTTATTGTACTTAGAGTTCATTGAGCTTGGAATGTAATTTAACATTTTAAAAAATAAATTTGGGAAGTTTTTAGCCATTATTTCTTCAAACATTTTTTCTGCCTGTCTATTCTTCACATTGGGTAATTTCTGTCTTTAAATTCATTGATTTCTTCTCCCAACTCGAAACTGCTCTTGAGCTTATGTAGTTATTTTATTTCAATTATTTTTCAAATCTGAATATCCATGTGGTTCTTTTTGGTAGTGTCTGTTACTGCGTTGAGATTTCCTAAATATTGACTTATTGTTAGCATGTTTTCCTTTAGTTCTTTGATTTTAGTTTTTTTAATTATTTGAACATGCTTTTAATAGTTGCTTTGATACCTTTGTCACTTAGCAACTTAAAACATTAAATGTGTTACCATACAGTTTTAGCAATTCATGTTGTCCCCAATAATTCACATCCCTTCTACATGCAAAGTACATTCATTCCCTCCCAGGGTTTCCAGGAGTCTCATCTTATTTCAGTGTGAGTTCAAAGTCCATATTTCTATCATCTAAATCTAAATCTCATCAGAAAAAGGCTAAAGTCTAAATCAGGTTCGGGTCCTGCTGTGGCTCCTGGGCATCATCTCAGCGGGCGCAGCTGCTGGGACGCAATTGCTCTGGAGACTCGTTACACTGAAGAGGCCGTTTATCCAACCCAACACTCCCGACATACAGCGGTGGGAAGGAATAGGGTAATGTTTATATCCTGGCTCAAAATAGAGGAAAGTCAAAAGGAAACACAGGTCCATAATGGTTTTGAAATCAGGTAAGTGTTTGACTTCTTGATTCAGTTTCAAGACCTGGGAATAATCCTCAGGGGCTCTTGGCTCGCTCTTCTGGGGATGTGGTTCCACCTTCTTGTCATCCTTCCTATTTTATGACAAGTAACACATCTGCCGTGGAGTAGTTTTCTGAGCCTGTTTCTTGCCAGTAGAATTTTGGGTGTCCAGCCATCTCTTCCTATATTCTTCTTTTTCTCTGCTCCATTTAGTCCAAGCTGGCAGTATTTCTGCTGAGATAATCCTCAAGAACTTGGTGAGTCTTGCATGGATTCACTGCTTTTCACTCCACTCGACAGAAGCCACACCCACAGATTGTTTCAAATAAATCCCCTTTTTCTCTTGGCCTCCTATGTAGATGGCTGGGCGATAATGACCTTAGGCTTCCTGGGTGCCCCCGGTTTAGTCGAGAAGATCCATGACGTGCACACGCTCTTAATCTCTTAGAAAGGTCCTTTGTGTGACTGTGACCTTTTGATCTTTCTGAGGTCTTAACGAAAGATTGAACAGTCACATACTCAGCCTTTTCTCTGTGACACATTTTCAGCGGTCATTCTGACTTTTAGCATCTTTTGCCAACTGGAGAGGCTGAAAATTTTCCTAAATAAATTAAGTCCTGCTTAATTTTTGTGTTATGACTTCCTGTCAATCTCTCTTCTCTTGCACTTTACCATAAGCAGCAGGAAGAAACCAGACAGCATCTTCAGCACTTCTTGGAGATCTCCTTCGCTGTAGAACTAGGTTCCCTTAGCTATCTAATTAGGTTCATCTCTTAAACATTCTTCATAACTGCCAGAGACAATCTGCCAAACTTTCTGCCACTATATAATATGGCTCTTTCCCCGCTTTCTAATAACATGCTTCTCACTTCCTTCGTAACCTTCAGCAGCAATGTCCTCAACATTTATATTTCTACTAACAGTCTGATCAAGGAAATTTAAGCTTTCTGTATCCTGGCCTGCAGAATTCCTCCAGCTTCCTCTTCCTGCCCAGTTCTAAAGCTGCTCCTACATTTTAGGTGTTTGTTATAGCACATCTCACTCACAGGTACCAAAATCTGTGTTAGTTTTCTATTGCTGTGTAATGGACTGCCCCAAGCAGAGTGGCTTAAAACAGCACTATCTATTGTCTCCCGGTTCCCGTAGGTTATAGTCTGGGCATGGCTTAGCTGAGTTCTCTGCTCTGGGTCTCACTGGGTGAAATAAAGATGTTGACCAGGGCTGCTGTCTCAGCTGGGACTTGGGCTCTTCTTCCAAACCCACTGTTTGTTGGCAGAATTCAAGCCCTCGAGGTTAGGACTGAGAACCTCAGTCTCTAGAGGTCACCTGCTGAGAGACTGTCCTGCTGGCTTTGAAGAAATCAGCTGTCATGTCATGATGGGCCATGTGGTTAGGACCTGAGACGGCCTCTGGGAGCTCAGAATGGTTAAGTTCATTTTGAATTTGAATTCTGGAAGCAGAGACTCATCAGTATGATTATTCCACTAGTAACGATGTAGACAGTGCAAGTGCATTTGAAACTCTGGTTCAGGGATGCCCGTATCAGATGCCTACTTACCATTCCAGGAGCTTCGTTTTTGAAAACGTGTAAAAATTCCCAAGAACCTAACCCTTCATTGCATGATAGTCTTCTTAAGTGTCAGTTGGGAAGGATTTGTTTTATTTATATGGGTCAATTCTGAATGTATATTAAAGTTAAATTTTCTGTCCTGACTAGCTTCCCTTTTCTCCTCCTATTAAAGCAGTGCTTTTCAAAATTTAATGTTTCTGAGAATCACTTGGCATCTTGTCAAAAGGTAGATTCAGATTCAGCAGGTCTGGGATGGACCTTGAGAGTCTGCATTTCTCACAAGCGCCCAGATGGTGTCAGCGCTGTTGGTCTATGGGTCCCATTTTGAGTAGCAGGTTATTCAAGAGAGAATAGGAAGGTCCTGGCTGGCTGGTCACTGGTGTCTGTCGGGCTCACACTAGGTGGGGGTGTCAGCTCAGGAGATACTACCGTGCCTTAGCTGTGGCCATGTCTGTTGGTCTAAAAAAATCCTCCTATCTTGGGTCCCTGGGGTGCAGACCTGGATGGCACCCAGAGATCATTCTGCGCCCGTGTAGCTGACGGAGTGGGGACCGAGGCCCATGAGGGGGAGGGCTTTGCCTGAGATCACACAGCAAGTTAGGGACAGCATTTTCTCTGTCAGTACTTTTCATTCTATATAGCAATCAGTGTTCTAAATTTGGGCTGGGTGTGTTTTCTTAAAGTGTTAAATTGATACTCTTAAAGATCGTATCTTCAAATATTGGCTTTGCTATATTAAATTATAAAGGAAAGTTAGTTTCCTATCTCGATAAAAAGTTCTAAAGACGTTTCTGCGTGGTTTGTTGTATCATAGCCACAATGTTTGTTTAGCAAGTAGAGTTGGAAATGCCAAGCCTCTTACAGTCTCCTAATGTTTGTGAGAGTCAATGCACTGCACATCAAATTTCTCACTTATATATAACTTCAGAGTTTCGTTTTCAAGAGTTTTATTTTGTTCAATCCTGTAAAGTCAACTGAATGAGCATTGCTGTCTCCTTTTCATCATCAGTAGCTGCTGCTGAAAATAATAATACCATGAGTTGGGCAGTGTTCTAAGCACTTCATGAAATGAGCTAATTTAATGCTGTAAACACCCAATGAGGTAGGTGTTGGTCCTCCCCTTCACTCTTCCCAGCACCACCCTCGCCCCCAATTTAAAAGTGAGGACACAGGCTCAGAGAGTGTGGGAAACTTGTCTAAGGTCACACGGCTAATCAGTGGCAGTGCTAGAATTGAACCCAGAGAGTCTTACTCCAAAAGTTCAGTTGTAACTGCTGTGACCTGCTGCCTCCTGAAAGGGAGGGGAGGCGACTTGCCCAAGCCAGGCGGCTCGTAGGCCCTGGCCACAGCGCTCCCCTCACTCTTAGTCCTGTTACTGCCGGTCATGGCCCGAGAATGAATGAAAGTCTGTCCTGCTTGGAAAGTACAGAGGTCACGGAAGAGCCATGTCTCTGGGCAAGCACCAAGTCGGGCACAGAACCAGGGACAGAGCCCCAGGCCCAGGCCAGTTCCTCCAGGGGCCGTTGTCCAGGGGGAGCTCCGTTTGGCCCACACTCACACTCTGCCCTCTTTCTCTTTAAAACAAGGCAAGAATGGGAAGGCGGGACTTGTGGAGGTGGGGGGGAGCATTTCTTCAAGTTTCCCCTTTGAGATTCTTGCTGCAGAGCCAGGAGGCCCGAAGTACATGGCCAGATCCACAGGCTGCCCCCTCCAGCACTTCGCCGTCTTGGAGGGTTTAACGCCCGTCGGACTGAGAGTTGGGTCCCATCTGCCACGTCACGATTGCCCTGTGAATCAGCTCGAACCTTCTCTTACAAGGCAAAAGTCAGTGGAACTGATTGCTCATCAGACTGTCAGGATGGTTATTTCAGTGTCCTAAAAGGAAATTGCAGATGGGCGTGACTATTGGGCAGCTCTGGTTATTAACTCAAGGGTGATTGCAGAGCACCACTGGCCTCAGATCGCAAGCTGTTAGAAAAGGAAGCAAGTTACTGGGTTATAGAACTTGCAGGGACGTTATAAGTCATGTATTCAACTCCCTCCCAAGCAGGATTTCCTTTTCTTCCCCAGACAGCCCTAGCTTGTCCACGGCCAGTGGGGGCATGTGCCCGCCTTCACAGGCCATCCGTTGTGTTCTTGGATGACTCCTTAGGAAGCTGAATCTGTCTCTGTAGCTTCCTTCTGACTCTGGACCCCCCTCGGAGGCCACCCAGTGTGTGCTCTCCCTGTCCCTCAGAGATTCAAGGAGAGAGGTTATGTGTCTAAGTCTTCTCTGCTCCAGGCTGTCTGCCCTCCCTTCCCCAAACCATCATTATGGGATGTGGTTTATACTGGAGTTCTGGGAGGGAGTAAAGATAGACGTTTGCATTAAACCTGCTGCATTTGACTGGAGGTCGAGGCTCCATTCCCTGGACTTCCCTGGTGGTCCAGTGGTTAAGCATCTGCCTCGCGGTGCAGGGGACGTGGGTCCCACCCCGGTCGCGTAACTAAGATCCCACGTGGTCCAGAGAAACCAAGCCCACATACAACCAGAGAGCCTGGGCCCCGCAGTGAGAGGTCCCACACGACACAGTGAAGATCCGATATGCTGCAACTCAGACCTGGAATAGCCAAGTAAATAAATTACTAAAAATTCAAAAAAAAATAAAGGACTCCATCCCCCATCCCTTCAGAGAGGTCTAGTCTAGCTCAGGCTCCCCCAGACCCTTTGAGGACAGGAAAATGAAATCAGTGGGACAGCAAGAGGGAGAGAAATGGAGTAAGAGAAGCTCCATTTTCCATGACAGGAAGTCAGTAATAACGGTCTGAAAACCATGAGAAAGCAGAGCTAACGTGTTATTTGAAATTCAGAGGCAAATACTGGAAGAAATTGCTGGAAATGTTGAGAGGAGGGACTGTCTTGAGAACCAGATCTGGGTGGGGTTGGGGAGGAGCAGAACTGGGGACTGCTGATTTTATTATAAACCTTGAGTACAATTAGGCTTTTTAAGCTAAGTACATGTACTTAAGCTAAGTACATTTATTGAAAATGATCTTTAAAAATTCTCCCAAATGGAGTCTGACCCCAAAGTCTTTGTTAGTAGGGAAACAATTAGGGACCTAGGTTTGTCTTTATTTAGCAGCATTTGTGTGCGTGTGTGTGTGTGTGTGTGTGTGTGTGTGTGTGTGTTCAGCGGTAGACACTTATCCACAAAAGAGGTCAGGATATGTAGAAACATAGACCTGGATATAAATTCAGTCTGGTGAACTTGCCAGCTTTGTGACAAGTTACTTAACCTCTCTGAACCACAGTTCCTCGTCTATAAGTAGAAGCAGGGCTAGGACCTGACTCCAGGGGGGCATGAGGATTAAGTGAGATGAGGCAGGCTGAGGACACTCTGAAGAACAGCGGCTCAGGGACCATTTCCTGGCCAAAGATTTTTTGTTGCTCAAGCCCAGAGATATCCCTAGGACCAGAGAAGCTGTCAGAAAAGCACATATCTCAGCTCCCACTGGCAGAATGTTTGTTCTTCATGAAAGTCCTGGATTCAGTGCCTTGTGGCAGAATAAGCAGGAGCCCTTAGTGGTCCCCAGACCTCCTTCCCTCTCCATCCTCAAGGATTTTAACTTTTTAACCCTTCTGTTGTAACAAGTTTATCTCCAGGATAACATTGAATCCAAAGCAGCAGGGGGTTGGGGATTACTTTAGTCCAATCTCTTTGCCATAGAGTGGGGGCAGTGGTCCTCAAGAGGGGTCAGGGAGGGGCCAGGAATGGGCCCCCAGGCCAGTTCATCCTCTGTGCCTGCGAGTAGGGGACAGAAGCATGAGCCTTGGCTGCTCTGCAAAACCCTAGCAGGCCACGGGCTTCAGAAGACTCGAGAGCTTGTCCCGAGATGGACTGGGCTCAGCTCACTCCTTTTGGAACCAGAAACTGAAGCGAAATAAAACTGGTTTTTCTGGGTCGGATTCTGGACTGTTCTGGGAACTGGTCTGCAGAACAAATTGATTTATGGGGATCCAGCTGTGAGGAGTTGAACAAAACAGGGATCGGAGGAGATACACTCCAGATGTGGCTTCATTAAGGGCAAGGGTGGAACAATGGGGTTGAAAGATTTCTGAGGTCCACTGGGCCATGGAGACTTCAAGAAAGCATGGCCAAAGGCCTGTGGCTTCCAGCTGCTGATTTCAAGCTGAAAAACAGCTTACAACTCGTTCTGTCCAACCTCTTGAAACTACAGATGGGGACCCCGGGGCCCAGAGAGGGAAGGGGCTCACCCAGCATCACACAGTGAGGAGAGACAAGGCTGGGACCAGACCCCACATCTGCTGCTGCCGGTTCCAACATCCGTCTCATCACCCGCCCCTTCCTTTTAGAATCCAGCCCAAGGTTGCTTTCTTAGTCAAAAGTTGAGGGAAAGCTTAGTTCTGCCACACTCTGATGGTGAGTTGCCCCGAGAGGAGACCAGGCTGACACTAACGCTGGCGGGGAGGAAGCTCCCTCCCCACCTCACTGGCTGCTGAGACCCCGGCAACACCTTCTGCTGGAGCAATTGGTCCCTGCGCTCCTGGAGCGGGCCTCAGCGGTGCGTAGTCAGGTGCCCATTCCGCTGTCAGATGTCAGGTCCCTCAGGGTGAGGATGGGACACCTTCCTGCTGCATTGTCTGTATTGGGAATGGATTTCAGTTTTTTGAAACTTGGAAATGAGATTCACATTTGCAGAATCTCAGGTCAGTCTGATCTCCTGTTGTCCTACAGCATTCCTGACATATCTCTTCTTTTTTATGAAACACTTTATTTTTTCCAGAATCAGTTCAGTTCAGTTCAGTCACTCAGTCGTGTCCGACTCTTTGCGACCCCATGAACTGTTGCACTCCAGGCCTCCCTGTCCATCACCAACTCCGGGAGCCCACCCAAACCCATGTCCATTGAGTCAGTGATGCCATCCAACCATCTCATCCTCTGACGTCCCCTTCTCCTCCTGCCCTCAATCCCTCCCAGCATCAGGGTCTTTTCCAATGAGTCAGCTCTCCACATCAGGTGGCTAAAGTATTGGAGTTTCAGCTTCAACATCAGTCCTTCCAGTGAACACCCAGGACTGATCTTTAGGATGGACTGGTTGGATCTCCTTGCAGTCCAATGGACTCTCAAGAGCCTTCTCCAACACACAGTTCAAAAGTATCAATTCTTTGGCGCTCAACTTTCTTCACAGTCCAACTCTCATATCCATACATGACCACTGGAAAAACCATAGCCTTGACTAGATGGACTTTTGTTGTCAAAGTAATGTCTCTGCTTCTTAATGTGCTGTCTAGGGTGGTCATAGCTTTCTTCCAAGGAGTAAGTGTCTTTTAATTTCATGGCTGCAATCACCATCTGCAGTGATTTTGGAGCCCAGAAAAATAAAGTCAGCCACTGTTTCCATTGTTTCCCCATCTATTTGCCGTGAAGTGATGGGACCAGATGCCATGATCTTAGTTTTCTGAATGTTGTTTTAAGCCAACTTTTTCACTCTTTTCTTTCACTTTTATCAAGAGGCTCTTTAGTTCTTCACTTTCTGCCATAAGGGTGGTGTCATCTGCATATCTGAGATTATTGATATTTCTCCTGGCAATCTTGATTCCAGCTTGTGCTTCTTCCAGCCCAGCGTTTCTCATGATGTTCTCTGCATATAAGTTAAATAAGCAGGGTGACAATATACAGCTTTGACGTACTCCTTTTCCTATTTATCAAAATATATATGCTCAGCTGAAAATTTGGAAACTGCACAAGAATATAAAATCATTTAAGTCCTCACAACCTGAAGATAGCACCATTTGGAAGTTTTTCCTTCTAGCCCTTTTTCATTATTGCAATTCCTTTGATTTGGCTGAAATTGGCTTGGTATCAGCTTTTGCCAGATGAATGCAGTTCTGTACTTTGGGGAAATGTAGAACTAGTCTCCTTCCTCTGCCTATAACAAGAGGGCAGATCAGTCAGTTCAGTTCAACTGCTTAGTCGTGTCCGACTCTTTGCAACCCCATGAATTGCAGCACGCCAGGCCTCCCTGTCTGTCACTAACTCCCGGAGTTTACCCAAACTCATGTCCATCGAGTCAGTGATGCCATCCAGCCATCTCATCCTCTGTCGTCCCCTTCTCCTCCTGCCCCCAATCCCTCCCAGCATCAGGGTCTTTTCCAATGAGTCAACTCTTCACGTGAGGTGGCCAAAGTACTGGAGTTTCAGCTTCAGCATCAGTCCTTCCAATGAACACCCAGGACTGATCTCCTTTAGGATGGACTGGTTGGATCTCCTTGCAGTCCAAGCGACTCTCAAGAGTCTCCTCCAACACCACAGTTCAAAAGCATCAATTCTTCGGCGCTCAGCTTTCTTCACAGTCCAACTCTCACATCCATACATGACCACTGGAACAACCATAGCCTTGACTAGACAGACCTTTGTTGGCAAAGTAATGTCTCTGCTTTTTAATATGCTGTCTAGGTTGGTCATAACTTTCCTTCCAAGGAGTAAGCTAGGTGATGACAATACACATCCCCAGATTCTTCCCTCCTCTAGGAGAAAACCACAACTCCATTTTATTTTATTTTATTTTTTATTTTTTCAATTATTTTTATTAGTTGGAGGCTAATTACTTCGCAGCATTGCAGTGGGTTTTGTCATACATTGACATGAATCAGCCATGGAGTTACATGTATTCCCCATCCCGATCCCCCCTCCCACCTCCCCCCGCCCCCCCCCGACCCGATTCCTCTGGGTCTTCCCAGTGCACTTGGCCCGAGCACCTGTCTCATGCATCCCACCTGGGCCGGTGGTCTGTTTCACCATAGATAATATACATGCTGTTCTCTCGAAACATCCCACCCTCGCCTTCTCCCACAGAGTCCAAAAGTCTGTTACAACTCCATTTTAAATGCCAAGGTTTTTAACAGTATGATCCTTGCCATTTATTAAGAGTGCACTACTTAAAAGGCACTATAGTGACTGATTTTCATACATTGTTTAATCTTCACAACAACATTACAAAAGAGGTATTTTCTAGCTCAAATTTACAGGGGAAGAAACTGAGACTCAGAGAGAATGGGTCCGCTCTGAACTAAGGGGAATCAAGTTCAGAGAGATTACCACCTCCTTTAATCTGGTCTTTTTATCTTTATTAATATGACCTTACTAAAACTGCCCATCTTGAATGCCAGACCTGCAAAGCAAGCCTTTACATTTGTTTCTGATAAATTTAGCTCCTTCATTCTGGCCCGCAAAGACCGTTTTTTTTACCCCCCTCGTGACAGTTTCTCTGATGCAACATGACTCATGTAAAATTCCTAGCAATAATTTAAAAAACAAAAGAAAAGAAAGCCCGCCTAGCACAGAGCATTCACCCAGTACCTGTTGCTATTATTATTACACAGGATGGGGACACTGTTTGTTCGGTTCCCTGGGTTTCTCTCTTGCCCACAAAACACAGAACAATGTACTAAAAGTAGCATCGTGCTAAGGAGGGGCCCATCCACCAAGGTTGTCTCTGAGGAGGCTTCAGAAGCATCCTTCCTTTCCAGCTGTTGGCAGAAACAAGAAGCCCAGAAGATGCTCCCTTGAATGTGGGCCCCTCCACCCCACACCTGACCCCACCCTTCGCCTGGAGTCTCAGCATCCCACCCGTCAGCTGGTGCGGTAGGTCTATCCTTGGTGGGAAGACCCCCTCCCTGCCACCAGCCCCCTCATCCAGACACGGCAGCCTGCCTTGCTGCTACTCCTCCTTCTGGTCCCTCTGCAGAGACATTCCTTTCAGAGGGGTGGAGCTGTCAAAATGGATTTTAAAATATGGGTTGTATTTTAATTTTTGGTTGTTTTCTAAATTTGGTCACAATCATGTCGTCTTGTTCTAAATAGAGAGAAAGGAAGCAGCTGCCCTCTGGAAATGCTCCAAAGAGGAGAAGGGAAGAAAGTCCTCACGCTCCTGCTGATTGTTCAGCTTCCTTCCCGAGCTCTTGAAAGCCCCCTCTGGGGGAGTAGAAGGGACAGGAGTGGTCTCTCTGACCTGGGGACTTCATGGAGGGCAGACCGCCTGTCACCCGCCCCTGACGGCATTCACTAAGGCGAGTGGCCCCCTGCAAGTGCCAGGCTGCACAGACCCAGTCCCCACCTGGACCCAGGCAGTATGATGCAAGGTAGACACAGGGAGATGGGAAGAGCCCGGGGATAGAGCTGGCCTGGTCTTCTTTTGAGAGCACTGGCAGCTGGGCCATCTTGAAAGGCTGCAGGCAGGGGCTAGGCAGGGGGCTGATGGTCCAAGGGGGAAGGCAGCCAAGCCAGGAATGGCGGGCGGTGGTGCTGCCTGGATGTGGAGAGCGTCCCTCCCAAGAGCTGCAGGTTCTATCACCCTCTGTGGTTTGGCTTCTCCCCACAACCCGGCATGACCCTCCCCGGCCAAGGCCCAGGACCTCTCGCTTGCTAAACCCACTGATGAGTTTTCGTCCTCGTGTTCCTGCATCTCACTGCCGCGTCTGGCCTGGCCCACGCCTGTCTCCTGGCCTTCTCTCCTCTGGTGCCAGTTCAGTTCTCCACTCACCCCAGACTTTTGTGGGCTTCTCTACAACATCCTTGAGCCACATTCCCCAGGATTCCAAGGGACCCTCTATGTTCTCTCTCTGCCCAAGATCTCTAACACAAGTGTGGCTTCAATGCCGATGATTACCATCAGTTAGGAACTGTATTCAGCTGCAAGTAGCAGAAACCTGAAAAGCAGTGGCAAAATCAACTTCAAGGGGATTCCTAAGTGACTCAGTGATCAAGTATCTGCCTACCAATTCAGGAGACGCCTGTTTGATCCCTGGGCCGGAAAGAGCCCCTGGGGAAGGAAATGGCAACCCATTCCAGTATTCTTGCCTGGAGAATTCCACAGACAGAGGAGTCTGGCAGCCTACAGTCCATGGGGTTGCAAAGAGTCAGACATGACTTGGCAACTCAGCAACAAAAACAATTAACTTCGAGGCTTCCTTTTCCTTACATGAGAGGATGTCCAGAGTTAGACATTTCAGGGCTGATCTGCTGGCTTATGGTGCTGCTAGAGATGGTGCTCATTGTCTTCCCATTCAGCCATGCTTAGCTTGTGTCTATCCCCCTGTGGTTGTAACATGCCTGCCCCTGACCCCGCTCTCGCCAAACATCTAGTTTGTCTTCATTCAAGGAGAAGGGTAAAGAGCAAAAAGCCTGCTAAGTCTGTTATCCATTAAAGAGTTTTCCCAGAAGACTTTTCCCATTTCTATACTAGTCAGTTATGGCCACAATTGTAACAACCGCTCCCAAACTCAGTGGAACAAGTTGATTCTGGCCAGGCTCAGCTGGGGAGCACTCCAGACTTGCACCAGCCAGTCTTGATCTAGGTTAGCCCCTAGTGCACTAGCTCTGGATCCTAGGCTGAACAAGCAGAGATGACCCAGGGCAAACTCTTCTCATGGAGAGTAACCAGAACAAAAAGCAAGCCAAACCGTGCAAGTAGAGTTAAGATCTCTGCTTATTCCTTCTGCTAATGTTTCAGAGGAAGCCATGGAACTAACGCCATCAACAGCGGGTGAGCACTCCACCTCCATGCACAAGGGGAGAGGAGAGGGCGTGTCTGTGGAGTAACACCACGTGCGGACAGTCTCCACCCAGTCTTGTGTCCCGGCATCCCTCCTCCGAACAGGAGGCTGACAAGTGTGGTCTTTCTGGCTGGTGTTTCGCCATCTTCAACAAACTCGAGGTTTCGATGATGAGGAAGTAGGGAAGAGCAGAAATCCAGTAGGCACACTTCGGCAGGACTTCTTTCAGTAGCTGCAATCCAGGAACTACCAGGTAAAACCAATGAAGTGAGGGACCACTCTGTCTGGCAGAGACCCTGGTGATTAGCCTTCATGTGCGGTTCCTGAGGCAGGTAGCCCCACATGGCTTCCAAAGCCCGAGGCGTCACTTGCCCTCCTAAGCTTCTCTCTCGTCACATACACAGCAGCGACTCGCGGATCTCCCCCGAGCCTGGGTCTCGCCCAACCTGCTGCCTGCTTTCTCTGGCTGTCCCATCCACCCTGCAAACCCAACACATTCCAGCCTGGTCTCATCATCTTTTCTTTCCCTAACCTGCTATTCCTCCGCCCTTGCCGTTCACAGAGCTGGAAAGATGTGGTTTATCTCCCTGACCTCCACTTCCCTCTGCTCTGGCAGGAGCCCCAGTGTGTCTTCAGGATCCACCCCTTCCCCTCTTAGTTCTCTGCAGTCTGTATGACTCCAGCAAAACTCACGGATCAGGTCCAAGTCAATGATCATAATCGTAACTGGTTCGGAGGTGAGCCTGTGACCTAAGCTTACGAGTCTCAGGACATTCGTGCAAATGCTAGGACACAAGCTCTTTGTTTCTGTTGGAATTAAACTTGGAGGACAGAGCTCTGAGTGAGGCAGATGAAGCCAGAGCCTGTTACACAGAGTGAAGTAAGTCAGAAAGAGAAAAACAAACATCGTATGCTAATGCATATATGTAGAATATAGAAAGACAGTACTGATGAACCTATTCGCAGGGCGGGAATAGAGAAGCAGCCGCAGAGAACAGACTTGTTGACACCGCAGGGGGAGCAGAGAGTAGGATAAAACATATACATTAGCATATGTAAAACAGACAGCTGGTGGGAGGTTGCTATGTAACACAGGGTGCTCTGTGACAACCTAGGGGGTGGGGTGGGGGAGGGGTGGGGGTGGGCGGCGGGGGAGGGGACACGTGTACACCTGTGGCTGATTCATGTTGCCGTTTGGCAGAAACCAACACAACATCATAAAGCAATTATCCTCCAGAAATTTTTTAAAAAATCACCTTGGAAAAATCAGAGTCTATTAGTTTCTAGGGCTGCCGTATAAAGTATCCCAATCGGAGTGGCTTAAACAGCAGAAATGGTCTCACAGGTCTGGAGGCTGAAAGTCTGAGATCCATCTGTCAGTAGGGTTGATTTCTTCCGATGCCTCTCTCCTTGTCTTGTAAGTGGTCGTCTTCTGTTTCATATGATCTTCTCTCTGTGCTTCTCAGCCTCATCTCTCTTTTTCCCCCAATTTTATGGAGAGATATTTTACATATAAGCTGATGAGGATGTGAACAACAAGAATCCTTATACACGATGGGAATGTCCATTGGTGCAGCTATTATGAAAAGCAATATGGAAGTTCCTCAGAAATTTAATGATAAAATTATCATATGTTCCCAGAATTCTGCTTCTGGGTATTTATCCAAAGGGAATTAATTCGCTATCTTGGAGAGAGAATTCTACCATCATGTTCATTGCATCATTATTTACAACAGCCAAGACATAGAAACAATGTCAAGTGTCCATGGACAGCTGAATGGATAAAGAAAGTATGGCATATATATATACACGATAGAATGTTGTCCTCGTCTCTTTTTATAAAGACACCAGTTATATTGGATTAGGACCCACCCCCATGAACTCAGTCAACATTAACTATCTGCTAAAGACCTTATCTCCAAATACAGTCACGTTCCAAGGTACTGGGGCTTAGAACTTCAACATATAAACTGCCCGAAATTTGAGCCCAGAAGACAGGGTGTGCATGGGAGGTGCAGGGAGCCGGAGCCGTCAGCATCTTCTCTACGCTAGACTTGGAGCAAAGCAGTCTAGGCCTGTTTTCTCGCCAAATCCCCGAACAGCCCCGAGAGGTACGACAGTCACCGTCGAGATCCTTCCTCGCAGTAACCTTGGGCCAGGCATGTTTTTAAGCGACCCCACTGAGTCCCCACAGACACTCCTTCTCACCGTCACAGGTGTGGAAACTGAGACCCAGAGAGGAGAGGGGACATGCTCAAGGTCATTCAGGGCATTGGCGCCAGAGCTGGGTTCAAGACTCTGGTGACTGTTCCCCCTGCTCACTTCTCCCTCTCCACATCCCTGCCCCGCTCCTCAGGAAGCCACATTAGAGGTCCATTTACACTGACATCATATAAAGCTGGGAGGGTCTCTCATTGTGAAAGACAAAAAACAGTGACTTTTTTCCACAGGGACTTTCCAGGTGTTCCAGCAGTTGAGACTCTGCACTCTCAACGCAGGAGCCCAGGTTCAATCCCTGATCAGGGAGACGGATCCTCCCCGCTGCAACCAAGACCCAGTACAGCCAAATAAATTAATTTATTTTTTTAAAATATCTATGGTATTAATGTTCTGCCTTGTTCCTAAACTGATTCAACACAACTTAAAACAAAATAGCAGCTAGTATGACTTACAGAGATACATTGATTTAAAAGGTATGTTCTATAGCCAGAAAGAGCTGGACTGGATACAGGAATAGAATATGAACCCCAGGAGTGTGCCCAAATAAATACAGTAATTTCATATGTAAAAAATGTAAAACTAAGAGCCTGCATGCTATAACTAAAGATCCCATATGCCACAACTATAATCCAGGGCAGCCAAAAAAAAAAAAAAAAAAAAAGGTAATGGTAATATTTGAAAAAAGAAGAGGTGACCCATAAAAAGAAATCTGCTGGCAATATCCCAAGTGCTGGGTGGGTCTGGTGTGTGACAAATGTGGGATGCCAGGACCCTTTGCAGGTGAGGGGCTGGGTTACTCCAGCCTCAGGAAGGAGGCACCTACTCTGCTAAGTGGGAGGTTTGTGTAGCTGGACTTTACAACAAACCCTGGGTGGGGGCACTCACAGTGGCTTCCTCAGTCCTAAGAGCCCCTGTTTCCTTCTGCCACTGGACTGCCCTTCCATATCCGTCATCCCTGGGGATGTTTGTGCATCTACACTGGGGCCATGGGATCCTAGAGTGGACAGAAGTGCCCTGGAGGTGCCAGTGACCAGCCCACTGAATCTTGTGTGGATCACAGACTTCCTCTGAGAATCTCGAGGAAGCTATGGGCCCCATCTCTAGGAGAACATGCATGGGTGTGTGTGTGTGTGGCTGCCTGGAACACAATTGCCGCTGACTGCACACACCCACAGGAGCCTCCAGGGAAAAGCTTCTGCCTTAGAAGAATCCTTCTTTCAGCATCTCCAGCCTTGTTGAGAGCCCTCCAGGCTCTCACCACCTTCCACACCTGCCACACCTGCATTCCACTTTGTTGCTGCCTGTTCCTGGAGCTACTTATGCTTCCCAGTGACTTCTCCCCACTGGTCCTTGTCTTGCTCCTCAAGGTCACTTAGTCCTCCCGGGACAGAGATGAGAAGATAAGGAATTACATCTCCCAGAATCTGCCCTTCTCCATGAGGTTCGGCTGCTGTTCTTTCCTCATGGGACGAGACATCCAGACCTTTCTCTGCCCGTCTTGGCCCCAGACACCCTCTGTTTCTCATTGTTCCCATGAAAGGCTGGTCCCAGGACACGGCATTCTAGGTGCAGCCTGCCCATTCTGGGGAAAGCTGACCACTCACCCATTTGTTCTGAACACTATAGCTCTGGGGACAGACATACAACAGCAGATACACTGAGCTAGAGTTCAACTCAGACCACCTCAGATTTTCTCCCGTAAACAGCTGTTTGGTCATAACTTACTTTTGTTGTAGGATAAAATGGGGCACAAGAGGAGGGTCATGTCCCAGGTCTCGAGTGAGTCCCTGGGGTGGGCTGCCAAGTGAGGGTCCTTGGCTTCCAGCAGAAAGAGTTCAAGAGCAAGTGATAGTGGTGTGAAAGCAGGTTTACTTGGGGAAATATACACTCCATTGATGGAGCGCACCATCTCAGAAGGTGAGAGCTGCACTGGGAGATACACATCACCAACTTTCGGACCTTTTATGGCCAGCTATCTGCCTGCCTGTGCCAGAGATGCAGGAGACACGGGTTCGATCCTTGTGTTGCAGCCACGTGTCCCAGGAAGCAAACTCACTCAGAAGGACAGTGCAGGTGGTGGAGTGCAGTTTATTACACCGGCGGGCCCAAGGCAGAGTCTCTTCTTAGCCAAGGACCCCGACCAGTTTTTGTGAAAACCTTATACACCCTAAGCATACGTGCCCAAACCCGCCTCCCCAAATTCCCTGAAACTAGTCTGAACAAAGGAAAAAGAAAGATACAAAGTTAACCTGTGATTCACATGCCTTAAGCCTAGGTAGTTCTTGTGGCCATACCCCAATAAGCATAATAGAATTTGGTTACACAGACAATTAGGGTATTTGGTTACACAGACAATTAGGGTATTCTTTTAGGTGGTGGAGAGCCCTGGGGCTCTTCCTTCTGGGGGCGTGGTTTTCCAGTTGGTACGTCGTTTCCATAGATACTGGGCGTAGAGCTCCAAGTCCACAGTCCGGCGAAGATGGAGTCCTGCTTTCGAGATAGAGCCTGTTCTGTTTTCTCCTTCACTTGGGCTAGGAGGATCCCCTGGAAGAGGAACTGGCAAACCACTCCAGTACTCTTGTTTGGAGAATTCCAGGGACAGAGGCGTCCTCGGGGCTGCGAGGCGTCCGAGAGGACTGAGTGCGCGCACACTTACAGGAGGAAGCGTCGGGCGGGCTGTGGGCGTGTCGCTTAGCGTGTATGCTAATGCAGTGCAATGGCCGCAGAGTGAGGCGCAAGGCCTGCTGGGAGCTGGCGTTTCTGCCATCTTGGGACGAGTAGGTTCTGACTGGGTTCTGTGGTATCTATTCTTCCTAATGCTTGTGTCATTCTTTTAATAGCTGTTCCCTGCCCTCTTCCTTCCTGTCTCACTTTCCCCTTTTCTAGGATTTGGGAGATCCTAAACTGAAATCTCAGGTTAGACCACATTCAGGTTTCTGGCCTGTTCCCTAACTTTCCATAGTGCCCTCATCCAAAGACATTTCCACCCCTTCCCTACCCAGCCTCCGTTTCCTCACAGGTTTGTGGACTGGTCAAATATATAATGAAAATATTGGGGCTTTGAAATATGTTTAAAATGTTTTCTGTTACTTGTTATTTCGGAAAAGATTTCTGGTCACTTTTGTTGACTAGAAAAACCACACACAACGTTAAAGTTGAGAGTTGGGTTTTATTCAGTGGGAATGTTAGGACTCCAGTCCAGGAGGCAGTATCTCAGGCGACCGGGAGAGAACCGACTCCAGGGAGGCAGAGGAGGAGCCAGGTTATGTACAACTTTGCAGCAAGGGGCAGGTAATCTGAATATTAAAAGATTACTGTTAATTAAGAGAAAACTAAATCTCTCACATGAAGAGATTTAGTGATCTTCTATGCAAGCATCTGAGCATCTGGGCTTGCTGAAATAATTTCTTTCATATGCATCTAGCTATTTGGGGCCAATCCTGCTTTCTTTATTGTTCATTCACTAATTCCTTGCTTACCGAGAGAGATGGCGGAAGTGGCTGATGGCCGCCTCAGAGTTTACTGGGGAGGAAGTAGCTGATGGCTTCCAAATAGATGGCTTTGTTTCACCTGAGCTCAGAAATTTGCATTTGGAAAGGCTTGTTCACTGGTAGAGTGTAGAGCACAAAGTACTTCGTTTCACATTTCCAAAATACATTTCCCCTCCCTTTCATAAGAATAGAAATTTAGCACACAGATACTCAGCTTAAGATCATAAATCCTAGCCTGACTTGTGTTAAATGTGGCCCTGGGAAACGAGAGGAGTGAAGTGGAAGTTGCTCGGTTGTGTCCGACTTTTTGTGACCCCCATGGATATACAGTCCATGGGATTCTCCAGGCCAGAAGAGTGGAGTGGGTAGCCGTTCCCTTCTGCAGGGGATCTTCCCAACCCAGGGATCAAACCTAGGTCTCCTGCATTGCAGGAAGATGCTTCACCAGCTGAGGCACCGGGGAAGTAAGAGGAATGGTGCGCTCACTGTGGGGTCATGCCTTCAAGGGAGAGCGCGCGTTTCCTGCCTCTGCCCCTCCTGTGGCTGTGGGCCTGGCAGCGTGCCATTGTGAACCACAATTCTGAGCACAACAACCCGGCAACGGC